>NC_079329.1:6910784-7556176 GCF_029931775.1 Euleptes europaea | reverse complement strand
AGGTCAACTCTATGGCGTTGTACCCTGCTCAGGTCCCTGTCCTCCCCAAGCCCCACCCCCAAATATCCAGGAGTTTCCCAACCTGGAGCTGGCAATCCTACCCCTGCACAGATGCCAGTGGCCAGGAAAATGGATAATAGTCATGATGCAGACCTATTCTCCCCAGGATCAGAGGAGCATGCCTGCTATATTAGGTGCTGTGGAACAGGGGCAGGATGGTGCTGCTGCAGTCGTCTTGTTTGTGGGCTTCCTGGAGGCACCTGGCTGGCCACTGGGTGAACAGACTGCTGGACTTGATGGGCCTGGTTCTGATCCAGCAGGGCTTTCCTTATGTTGTTATGGAGGATGGGGCTATCCATGGCTACTACTAAAAATGAATATTCATGAGGCATACCTATTCTCTCAAGTATCAGAGGAACATGCCTGTTATACGAGGTGCTGTGGAACACTTGCAGGATGCTGCTGCAGTCGTCTTGTTTGGGGGCTTCCTGGAGGCACCTGGTTGGCCACTGGGTGAACAGACTGCTGGACTTGATGGGCTTTGGCCTGATCCAGCAGGGCCTTTCTTATGTTCTTAAGTAACCCTAACCCACCGGGAGCATGAGACAGGCTAGAAGGCTAAAGTCTGTAGTATCTAAACCCTTAGGCGATAGGTAGGCCTCTTGTGACAGCTATTGTTTCTGAAGACAGATAGTATTTTCTTAAGGACTAGCACCAAAGTCATAATTTGTTTTCTCTCTCCCTCTTTCACATCAGTTCTGACTATCCGAAATGTTTCTCTTTTCTTGCATCTCTCTCATGCAGTGGTTCTCGTTCTGATCCCCGCCCCCACCCCCCGGTCTTCCCCAAAAGCTGGACTCCACCTCCTGAAAATAAATAAGTTAATTCGGAACGATTTCCAGAAGGACAGGCTGGTAGAGCAAAAAATAACCTTTAAAAACCCAACATTTAAGGGGCCGTGAGCGTCTGTGAGTCGAAGCCTGTTTTCTCCCAAGCGGTCCCCTCGGAAGAGCTTAAAATGCAAAAGGTCGCATCTGGCGTTCAAAGCCCGGCTTTCCAAAATAGAAAAGTGTGGTTTGCGTGACATGCATATTTGAAAAATAGACAGCGCCCAGGGGGTGGGTGGGTGGGGGCACGCTTTTTTCGTGATCTGATTTACGACTCCAGCCCCATCTCGGGACCTGCAATGGGAACGCTCCTGGCCCTGTGGGCTGGGGAGGGGGTGACGTTCTTCCCAACGCTGTCTTGTGGGCCGAATAGATCCACATGCTGGCTGAGACCGATTCTGGGAGGGAGCTGGCGGGCCCCAGAGGCGAAGGTAGGAAACTGGGTCCTTTTCCAGAGAGAAAGGTCAAACCGTCTCTGGGCAAGGCGGTGTCTGGTTCGAATGAGATCCAGATGATCCCGCCGAATCCACCCCCTCCAGACTGGCCTCAATCGAAGATCTCGCGTCCTCGGTGGAGGGGGGCGGGGAGGCATGGCGGCAAGGGGGGGGGGGACACGCACGTCTCTTGCCTGCCTCTCACATACGGTTTCAACTATCTCCCTTGCAACGGTGCCATTTTCCCTTTCGTCCTTGGCCCGGGCCCCATTTCCTTGGCAACGGGGGTCCCTGCCAGTGGAGCCTGGGGCTTTGGGAAATGGCCCTTTAATTGGGTTCAGATGGCGGCCCCTCCCAACCCCGGGCTTGTCTCTGGCCCGCAGAACAGGGCGGAGGCCTGGAGAAGGTTTGGCCGAGTTCGGGAGACGCTTCCACGAGCCCCCTTTTGCTTGCCAAAACCTTAAGGTAGAGGGGAAGGCTGGGAGTCTTGCGCCTGGCATAGGTCCTGGATGGAACCAGAGCAGGGGGACCAGACGGCGGGCCCCCTTCCTCCCAGGAGAGTTGAGTACGTACAAGCTCTTACTGGATCGGACCACAGGCGTCTAACAGCGGCTAGCTTAGGGTTCCCAACCTCCAGGTACTAGCTGGAGATCTCCTGCTATTACAACTGATCTCCAGCCAATAGAGATCAGTTCACATGGAGAAAATGGCCTCTTTGGCAATTGGACTCTATGGCATTGAAGCTCTCTTCAGGCTCCGCCCCCAAAATCTCCAGGTATTTCCCAACCCGGAGCTGGCAACCCTACCCAGAAAGCTTCCATGGGGCTTTGAAACTGGGTCTCCCAGATCCAAGTCTGACACTCTAACCTCTACACCACACTAGCTCTATATCACGTTCCGGTAGCATATGTGATTCTCTCCTGCCATTTAGTTCTTACAACAACCCTGTGGGGTAGGTTATGCGGAGGGAGTGTGGCTGGACTAAAGTCAGCTGGGAAGTTTCATAGGTAAAGAACCAGAACTCAGGCTTCCCCATTCCTGGCTCTCTAACCACTACGCACACTGGCTGTAACAGTAGTTCGATGCCGCTGAGAAGCTCATGAGCAGGGCCCTGACGCCAACAGTCCTTTCCAGTTGCTCATCCCCCAATGTCTGCTACTCAAAGGTATATTGCCTCTGAACATGGAAGTTCCATTTTAGCTAGGATGGGTTCTTTGCTCGGGGTTTTTCCAGTCTCAGCTGAGAGGTTTGATTTCCACTTTCACCCTCTCAAAAAAAAAGGGGGGGGATAAGTTGGGGAAGTAAGTTACAAAGATGTTTGTTATAGTGTTACAACCCCAACAAGATGAATCCACAACAAAAAGTGAATTGACCGTGGGAAGCTATAGCATGCTTATCATTAATTGGAGAGGTAGTGAACTGAAAACATTGCGGAAGGGGAGGGAGTATGTTCATACATTTTTGGGGTTTCTCCCTTTTCAGCCAAAATCTAAGCAGTAGACCCTGCCTTTGCTTAGCATCTTGTGAAGGAGATGAGTTGTGAACTAAAATCACCCTGCTTCAGACTTTCTCTCTGCCCCTAGCCAAATAATTACAGGCAAATTATTGTCTTTTTCCTTTGCCCTCTCCTTTGCAATGTAGAATGAATAACTGTGCTCCTACCTCTCAAGGCTGTTGTGCGAAGTGCTCCATGCTGTCAAGATCACCCTTGAATAGGTTTATTTGGGGATTTCATCTGAACACAAGAACTCATGAAGCTGCCTTATACTGAATGAAACCCTTGGTCCATCAAATTCAGTGTTGTCTACTCAGACCGGCAGCGACTCTCCAGGGTCTCAGGCAGAGGTCTTTCGCATCACCTCCTTGCCTAGTCCCTTTAACGGGAGATGCCGGGGATTGAACCTGGGACCTTCTGCATGCCAAGCAGAGGCTCTGCCACTGAGCCACAGCCCCTCCCCTAATCCGATTCCTTTCTGGGCCACCTCCATCCTACCTTCTGAGGTGGTCCAGTTTCTCATCCCACCTGTCCGCAAGGAGTCTCTGAAATGTTCACGTGTGCATTCCTGCCCTGACTGTGAGGAAACGTGCGGTTGCTTGTTTGCACCAGATGGTGAGCTCTCGAAAAGGCTGGCGTGCAGAAGCATCGGGGCTGACACGAGGGGGAGTAGCGAGTAAGGGGGCAAGCCAAGCGGGCGCCATTTGGGCGCTGGAGGGGGGACCGCCCCCTGCCAGGAGAACAGATGGAGGAAAAAGGGGGTAGGGAAACAGGACGTTAAATGAGAAGCAGGCTTTGGGGTGGCGGCGGGTAGAGAGGAAGAAAGCAAGAGCGAGGGGGAGGAACGGAACAAACTGGCTTTCATCTCTCTCTTTTTATTTGTTTAAATATGTTGGTCCAACTATTTGTTTTCTCTAGGAGAAAGAATCCTGTCTTTATTGACTTTCTGTTTTGCCGCTGGTTGCTTTCCGAACCAGCGATTTAAGCCCATCCGATGGGGCTGGGATTCTCAGATCTGCCTCTTTGGAGGGACGGAATTGTCTCGGGTGGAAGAAGGGCACAGAGTTGGATCTTGGCCGGATTCCTTGTGTGGAATTGCAGTCCGTCTGTACCAAAATCCTCACCGTTTGGGAGGATGATCCAGGAGGCCTGTCTGGTCGCTTGCTTGAAGGCCTCGCGCAAAAGTTCTCCGAAGCGGTTACCTCTCTTTCGGACTGCCTTCCACATGCTGTTAATTCCTAGCGTAGGTAGGCAGGAGCAGGAGAACTATCAGGCTAGGATTGCCAACCTCCAGGAGCTAGCTGGAGATCTCCTGCTATTACCACTGATCTCCAGCCGATAGAGATCACTTCCCCTGGAGAAGATGGCCACTTGGACAATTGGACTCTATGGCATTGAAGTCCCTCCCCTCCCCAAACCCCTCCCTCTTCAGGCTTCGCCCCCAAAACCTCCCGCTGGTGGCGAAGAGGGACCTGACAAGACTAGTTCCATGACTTTGTTCATTTCCCAGAGTACACTATGGGAAGGGGGTAGAGGAATGAATCCAGAAGTGAAATAGATGACGCTTGTCCATCTTTAGTTACAGGCTGCTTTCACCATGGTGACTGGATGCCCCGATCTGCCCGCTGGTGGTTTGCTAAGCAGGGCCTTTCTTGCAGTTCCTCTTGAAGAGCCAAATCCTTATTAATCATTTTCTCAAAGGCTGTATACAGTGGTTTCTGTGGGTGTGGATATTCTGTCTCTGTATCCACTAGGGTGGGCAACCTCCAGGTACTAGCTGGAGATCGCCTGCTATTACACCTGATCTCCAGCCGATATAGATCACCTCCCCTGGAGAAAATGGCTGCTTTGGCAATCGGACTCTATGGCTTTGGAGTCCCTCCCCGCCCCAAACCCCACTCTCCTCAAGCTCCTCCCCCCCAAACTCCAGAAATTTCCCAAGCCTCACAACAACCCTGTGAGATAGGCCAGGCTGAGAGCTAATGGCAGGCCCAAGGTCACCCAGCATGCATCCTTGGCAGAAGTGAGGATTTGAACCCAGGTCAGCACTCTATCCATTATGCCATACTGGCACACCAGGGATCCCCTAGTGTGCATAAAAATGTGCCTTTTGTCAGTTACAACAAACAAACTAACCCTCAAATAATGTCTGATGAGGACTGAGTATGCTGCTGGAGGTATGGAAGGGCGAGAGCAGTTGAGAGTTAGTTCTAGGGAGAAATAACCACATCAGAGAGAGGTGAAGAAGTCTGAGCTGAGTGTGGAAGGGGGGGGGGATTTCTCATCTCATTTATCCCCTTCTACCAGCTTACGATTCCTCAATGACTCTCAATTTCTTTTCCAACAATATGTTTGTTTTATAGTATTAATACGATAGATTTGTTGAGGTTTTGACATATTTGCCGTGAATCAATAAATGAAACTGTGTCTTCTTTCCAGATCTGGACACGGACAGCCTTCCTGTCTACTGCTCGCTCACGTTGGGGGACCCCCCTCCCTACGCTTCTCCTCTGGGCATCCCCTGTCCGTTGCACCCGGGCGGAGGCCGAGCTGGCATGCACTCTCCCCCTCCCCGTCCGGCTGACTTGGACGGGGACACTTTTGAGAGCCAGCCGGCCCGGCGCGTGCGGCTCGGTGGTTCCCGGGTGCTCGAGTGCCCGAGCATACAAATCACGACCATTTCCCCAGGCCGATGCACCGAGGAAGATGACTGGGACTCCTCGCCGCGGGACTACCTCCTCCTAGAGGCTTTTGGGGGTTATCGCGAGGCACCACCAGCATCTGGCTTCTTCACTCCCAGCCCCGCCAGCAGCGGTAGCGTCTCCCCATGGAGCTTCTTCTCGGACGACGAGGCACCCGCCGGGGACGACGTGGAACATGAACTGAACGAGGCCGCGGCGCGGTTTGCCCTCACGTCCCCCTTGGGCTCCCCGCGGGGTTCCCCCAAGCCCTGGTCGTCCACCGATGAGTCATGGCCAGTCTACGGCTCCAGCTATTCCCCGAGCCGGGGGACCGAGGATGGGTGGATGCTTCTGGGCCCACGGCCAGCTTCTCCCTGCGGCAAGCGGCGCTACTCCAGCTCCGAAACGCACTCTTCGGCATCCCCATGTCTGTCTCGGCGGGGCAGCCTTGGTGAGGAGATCTCTGGGGAATCCGTGGAGGCGGGTGCTGACGTGGCCCCCTATAACTGTGCCGGAACCCGACCGGTAGAGAGCATTCCCCAAAAAGCCCGCAAGACGTCGACGGAGCAGACGGTGGCCCTGACCCGGAAAGAGGAAGGGAGCTGCAATGGAGAGGATGGCGGCAGCGCCCCAGTGGGCTTTGGACTTGGTGTGGCTCGTAAAGAAGGGATGGATTACCTGGCGGTACCGTCTCCGCTAGCCTGGTCGAAGGCCCGTATTGGAGGCCACAGTCCCGTGTTCAGGTAAATGAAAACTGCCCCCCACCCCGAGAGAGAACAGCATTATTTGCTTCCTGATTCTCCTTAGGAATAAAAAAAAGAGCCATCATGGCTCTGAACGGTGGTCTGTTTCAGCAGAGTCTTCCTAGGCCGAGTTCACACGTGCATGTGAACAAATAAATGCACAAAGGCTGTTAGGTGTCCAATATGTCATAGCTAGGGTTGCCAGCTCTAGGTTGGGAAATACCTGGAAATTTTTGGGGTGGAGCCTGAGGAGGGTGGGGTTTGGAGAAGGGGAGGGACTTCAATGCCATAGCGTCCATTTGCCAAAGCGGCCGTTTTCTGCAGGGGAACTGATCTCTGTCAGTTTAATTTAATTTCAACCCGTTGGACCAGAACCAACGGGTTGAAATTAAATCAAAAGAGTTTCCGTCTAGACATTAGGAAGAATTTTCTAACAGAGCGGTTCCTCAGTGGAACAGGCTTCCTCGGGAGGTAGTAAGCTTCCCTGGAGGTTTTTAAGAAGAGGTTAGATGGCCATCTGTCAGCAATGCTGCTTCTGTGACCTTAGGCAGATGATGAGAGGGAGGGCATCTTGGCCATCTTCTGTTCACTAGGGGTGTGGGGGGGGGAGGTAGTTGTGAATTTCCTGCATTGTGCAGGGGGTTGGACTTGATGGCCCTGGTGGTCCCTTCCAACTCTATGATTCTGTTGCCTGAGATCAGTTGTAATAGTGAGAGATCTCCAGCCACCACCTGGAGGTTCTCAATTCCAGTCATAGCCCATCTGCCTATGCAAAACTATATTCATACATTTCTGGCTAGAAAGTAAGACATTGAGTAACCTCACTGTTTCTCCCCTGCAAGCTTTATGAAATCGCTCCCAGGGGTAGCCAAATCTTACTCACCATAGGCGACCAGGCGAGTGGCTGTTTACAGCCTCCCCTAGAAGCAGCTAGAAATTTGGGGAAGTTGGTGTTGCTCATTGAGAAGTGCAGGGGAGGCAGATGAAGATCGGGAAGGGTTCAGTCTCGAAGTGTTTCCTGCTGTTTTCTTGAGCTGGAAATGCCAAGTCCTGCTTCTCAGACCCACATAGACAGGGCCAGCTGGATGACTAGGGTTGCCATCCTCCAGGTACTAGCTGGAGATCTCCTGCTATTACAACTGACCTCATTCCAGTAGAGATCAGTTCACCTGGAGAAAATGGCCGCTGTGGCAATTGGGCTATATGGCATTGACGTCCATCCCTTCCCCAAACCCCGCCCTCCTCAGGCTCTGCCTCAAAAATCTCCCTCCGGGTGTTAAGTGGGACATGGCAACCCTACTTGTAGCACTCCCCTGTGAAGGAGACCACTAGGCTGCCTCCAATTCCTCCACTCCGTCACCCCACATATACAAAAATGTGTTGGCTCTCTCTTGCTCTCTCACACACATTACCAACCCACCCACCTGCTTCTCTGGGGTCCGTGCCAGCAGGATAGAGGGCCCAGAGAATGGGGAGCCCAGAGAATGTGGAGGGGCTGTGGCTCAGTGGTAGAGCATCTGCTTGGCATGCAGAAGATTACAGGGATTAGGCAGGTAGGTGATGTGAAAGACCTCTTTCCTGAGACCCTGCAGAGCCGCTGCCGGTCTGAGCAGACAATACTGACTTTAATGGACCAAGGGTCTGATTCAGTATAAGGCAGCTGCATGTGTTCAATGTGTCATTGCTCCATTCTCCCCAGCGTCTCTGTAGCCAGGAAACGGGAGATCTCCCCACAGATCCCGTAATTCTCGTTTCCTCCTCCTATCAGGATGCCGGGGGGCTGTCCCAGAGGCCTCGGAGATAGCACAGATTTCCTGGTGGGAAGGTTGCCTGAAGGAAGGGAAGCTGCCTCCCCCAGATATCCCCCTCCCTTGGGCAGTGGGAGGCCCCATTGACGTCACTGGAGCCTCTGGGGCTGTCTCTCTTTCCCTAGTGGGAGTGGACGGGCCAAGGTCTCCGGTCCCTCATGGGTCCACCTTGGCAGCTAGCCTGCCATAGTGACCCCCTCCCAGCGCCAGCCCCAGGGAGCAGTGTGTCATCGCCCCCCCCCTTCGAGATTCTCCCCATCCCTTTTGACAGCTTGGAGCACGAGCAGCAGAAGAATCGAAGGAGTCCTGTGATAGTTCTCTTTGTCCGTTCTTCTCTCCTGTCTGTTGTACGGGGTGGGTGGGGTCTCATGGCGGTAGAGTTGCCAATCTCCAGGCGGAGGCTGGAGCTCCCCCGGAATTACAACTGGTCTCCATGTGACGGAGAGAGGTTCCCCTCGAGAAAATTGCTGCTCTGAAGGATGACCTCTATGGCAGTGGTTCCCAAACTGTGCTCCACAGTTCACTTGGTGCTCCGCGAAACATCTCCTAGTGCTCCGTGAAGAGATTGGAAAGGAAAATACTACTGTCATGCGGTTTAGTGTCTAGGTGCTAGGTGAAAATTAGTGCTGCGTGACAAATTTCTCTCCGTGACTCAAAACGTTTGGGAACCGTTGCTTTATGGCATTATATCAAGCTGAGGTTAGCCTCCACCCCCAAATCTACAGGAATTTCCTAATCCAGAGCTAGCAAACTCTGGCAGGGGGAAAAAAAAGGTGGTCCAAGAAACCATGGGAACGGCAAGAGGTTCAGCGGCTTCATACCCCTCTTCCCAGCTCTTAAAGCGAGACGGATTCTCTGCAAAAGCATCTGACACCCTTTCGGTCGGCCGCTTGTAGCAATGGGCTATCCTTTCTCCCCTCTGCCAATTTTGCTCTCCTGGCATAGATCCCATGTATCTCCCCCCCCCCATCTGAATTCCTCTATCCAAATGTGCCAACCTCACAACGCTGCCCACTAGAGAAGGGGTGCTTGTGGGGGGGGGGCACCCTGGATTTCATCCTCCCGCCCCTTCACCCAGCCAGTTGGAATTCGCCCGCCGCGCTGGAAGCTCTTTGGTCTGGTTGCCAGAGGTTCCGTTGTATAAAAACAAGTTGTCAAGCCAGCCCGGGCTGAAGGGCTGGTGTCTCCAGTTACACATCCCAGACCCCAGCTCTGCCTGCCCGCAGGCCGGGGGTGGCGGAGAGGGGGGGCGGGAGCAGGCATAAACATCCCGCGGCTCCTTCCCTGTTAAGGTAAGCGGTTGGTTCACAAGTATGCCTCTCGCCACGTGGGCCGCCCTTACTGTTTGCACACGCAATTCATAAGTCTAGAATCCACAGTCTGTAACGGCCGTCCAACCTTTAGCCTGGTTGGTTTATATCATGAATTATCTTGTATAATTAGCCTTATCGGACCTCAAAGCCAACTGGCCTTTCGTTAGCGGTAGAAATAGGGCTGCCAATCTCCAGGTGGTGGCTGGAGATCTCCTTAGGGTGGGGAACCTCCAGGTACTAGCTGGAGGTCTCCTACTATTACAACTGATCTCCAGGTGACAGAGATCAGTTCCCCTGGAGAAAATGACCGCTTTGGCAATTGGACTCTATGGCATTGAAGTCCCTCCCCTCCCCAAACTCTGCCCTCCTCAGGCTCTGCCCTACAAAACTCCCGCCGGTAGCAAAGAGGGACCTGGCAACCCTACGTCTTCTGCTGTTACAACTGATCTCCAGCTGATAGAGATCAGTTCCCCTGGAGAAAATGGCCACTTTTGCAATTGGACTCTATGGCATTGAAATCCCTCCCCTCGCTGAACTCCGCCCTCCTCAGGCTTCACCCCCAAAATCTCCAGGTATTTCCCAACCCAGAGCAGGCAACCCTAAGCAGAAAAGAGCAAGAGAAGAAGAATAGATTTTTATATGCCACCTTTCTCTACCACTTAAGGAAGAATCAAACCAGCTTAGAATCACCTTCCCTTCCCCACAACAGACACCCTGTGAGGTAGGTGGGGTTGAGAGAGCTGTGACTAGCCCAAGGTCACCCAGCTGGCTTCATGCGTAGGAGCGGGGAAGCAAATCCAGTTCACCAGATTAGTGTCCGCGGCTCATGTGGAGGAGTGGGGAATCAAACCCGGTTCTCCAGATCAGAGTCCATTGCTCCAAACCAACGCTCTTAACCACTACACCACACTTGCTCTCCAGCGTGTTAGTACGTGGATGGGAGACCACCAGGGAATACCAGGGCCTCCATGCAGAGGCAGGCAATGGCAAACCACCTGTGTTAGTCTCATGCATTGAAAACCCTACTGGGTCATAAGTCGGCTGCGACCATTTTACACACAAACTTTTTCTAGATCTAGGCCTGATTCAAATGTGTCAATGTGGGTTGCTGCTATATGAACAGGCTGAGGGGGATCCTCGAGATAAAACCACTGAGGAATCTAGTTTGCAGGGAAGGCACGAATCACGCTTCAGAAGTAATGACAAGCTACCATTTGCTACGAATGCGGATCCTGTCCTTTGGTGTTGGTCTTTGTAGTCTGTAGTTAATGGCTGCTGATCTGCTTTGCACCTGCTCTGTTGTGAAGAAACCTGATCCAAACCTGTTCAGCCGGCATTCGAGTCGTTCGATGCCAGTCGAACAGAACAGGTGAAGGGCTCACATCTTGAGAGTTTCATTCGGGCGCAGAAAGTTTGACTTGCAGACAAATTCTATGCAAAATTCGTGGCATCCCTAGTTAAACGTGGGTCCCTGATCTGAACGGCATTCGAGTCATTCATTGCCAATCAAATAGATTGGCTCACGTCTGATAGTTGCGTTCGGGACACAGAAAGTTCGACTTGCAAACGTATTCTGTGCAAAATTCGTGGCATCCCTAGTTAAATGTGGGTCCCCAGTCCAAATGGCGTTCGAGTCGTTCGGTGCCGATCGGACAGACCAGGTGATGGGCTCACGTCTGATGGTTTCGTTCAAAATAGACGCTTTCACCGATGATGGCTTCTTCAGTCTTGTTGTCTTCTTAACACTACATAGTAGTCTGGTGGTTTCCACCAGACTACTATGTAGCATTAAGAAAACAACAAGGCTGAAGAAGCCATCATCGGTGAAAGCGTCTATTACCTGGAAGACGTTTCCATTCTACTATAAGTGCCAGCTTGGTCTCCTTTTGAAACACCTGCAGCACATAGCCAGTGGATATAAAAGTCTGATTCCCCACTTGGACTCTTGGAAAATCTGTAGGAATTCCTTCTACTTTCGGGACCAGCTCTTACAAAGACTGAAATTATACTGGAAAGTCTTTAAGACTCAAAGAGAAACATTAGACATAGATTTGTTGTATATAGTGTTCTTTGACTTGTCTTTTGATATTTTTGTATAATGTTCTCTTGTTTGACTGTCGCTCACCTATAGACATTGCTTGCACTACGTTTTGTATTGACTATCTCCTTTTGAATATATGTATAGAACTGAGCCTTGTGTGGATTGTTTTTGCATAGCCTCCAGGTGCTGGCTGGAGATCTCCTGCTATTACAACTGATCTCCAGCCAATAGAGAGCAGTTCCCCTGGAGCAGTTCCCCTGGCCGCTTTGGCAATTGGATTCTATGGCATTGAAGTCCCTCCCCTCCCCAAACTCCTCAGGCTCAGACACTTTGTGAGGTAGGTGGGACTGAGAGAGTTTGGAGGGAACTGCAAGTAGCCTAAGGTTGCCGGTGGCAAAGAGGGACCTGGCAATCCTAGGCTAGTCGCAGTTCCCCCCAAACTCTCAGCCCCACCTACCTCACAAAATGTCTGTTGTGGGTAGGTGGGTGGGAAGGAAAGGCGATTGTAAGCCTCTTTGAAACTCCTTTAAGGTAGAAGAAAGCAGGATATAAAAACCAACTCTTCTTCTTAAAGGCTTATGACCCACCTATTCAGCTTGGGTGGGGATGTGGGTGGAAGGCTGAGAAACATTCAATTTTTTTAAAAAATGAAGTACTCTTCTCTCCGTCCTCCCAGGTCTTCTGCTCTTCCGCCACTGGACTGGCCCCTTCCCAGTCAGTATGAGCAGTACGAACTGAAGATTGAAGTGCAGCCTCGAACGCACCACCGGGCCCATTACGAGACCGAGGGCAGCAGGGGTGCCGTGAAAGCTGCTCCGGGAGGACATCCCGTTGTGAAGGTATTGTCAGGGAAGGGGAGTATATCATCGGAGACGATGCATCGCAGGTGGCGAAGAGTTTGTAAACCCCCACTTCGCCTTTGCCCCCAGCAGTTGACTGGCAATTCTGCGAGCCAATGGTCCTGGCCGCAGAGCATTGGAACGGCATGCACAAAGGTGTGCGTTCGGTCCCTGGCATCGCTGATTAAAGGATCTTAGGAGGTGTTGGGAATGACCTTTCGGAGACACTGCCAGAGCAGACAACACAGAGCTTGATGGACCAATGGTCTAACTCAGCATCCCCCAAACTGTGCTAGGGGAGGGGACGTGGCTCAGTGGTAGAGCATCTGCTTGGCATGTAGAAGGTCCCAGGTTCAATCCCCGACATCTCCAGTTAAAGGGACTAGGCAAGGAAGTGATGTGAAAGACCCCTGCCTGAGACCCTGGAGAGCCACTGCCAGTCTGAGTAGGCAATAGTGACTTCGATGGACCAAGGGTCTGATTCAGTAGAAGGCAGCTTCACGTGTTCTTGTGTTCATATGCTCTGCAAAACATCTCCTAGTGCTCCGTGAAGAAATTGGGAAGAAAAATACTACTGTCATTTGGTTTAGTATATAGGTGCAAGGGAAAACTAGTGCTCCATGACAAATTTCTCTCCTGAAAAGCGCTCCATGACTCAGAAAGTTTGGGAACCACTGGTTCGAACTTGACATTAGAGTAGGGTTACCAGCTTCGAGGTGGTCCAGGAGCTCTCCCAGAATGACAGCATCTCCAGACTACAGAAAAGTCCCTGGACTTTGCCTGGAGGAAAAGATGAGATGCACTCTATCTTATACCATAGAGTCCTGCTCACATGACAAAGTTGATGATCACGGAGTGTCCTATGTTTAATGAGCTGAGGGCCAGTTTAATTACTCCGTTATTTAAAAATATGGGAATGTCTAACGAACCATCTGGCGGTACAAGGGTGCAGGTGACGTGGTTATTATCAGATACAAATGATTCTCTGTGGCAAAATTTATAGGGGCAATAAATAGCTGGCCCGTGTTGCCTGTCAGCATGGTTTATTGACTTCCTGGATTTTCTTATTTCCCCCTATTTTCTCCACCCACCCCACAACCTTCCCCTTCCCCCCAACCTCTATTCCAAATCTATTTTCATTTGGCATTTCTAGCCAGACAAATCCAGCCGGAAAGTTTTTCAGGGGGGGGGGTGGCTTTTTGAAGCCTCGATCCAAAAAATCCGAAAGATGAAAATTATTCCCACTTCAAAGGCATGCGTTACTGTGTGGGGGGAAATAAAAACAAACCTCCAAATGTCACAGATTTGTTTTTCCCCTTCAAAAGTGAAACGGTGGCCTACCAAAGCTAGATCTCTGCGTTTAATAAGCGGTGGAAGTTTTCAATTTTGAGATGGGAATGAGTGGGCGACATTTGGGCAGCTTGCCCGTTCAAAGGAAGGTGCCGTGTGAGTCTTTTGGGAGAAATGGGATTGTGGGAAGGGGTGGTGGTAGCCTTGCCGACTACATGTTGGGAAATTCCTGGAGATTTTAGGTGGCGCCTTGGAAAGGCCAGCCTTAGGTAGTGGGGACTTCAGTGGGGTATAATTTATTTTATTACATTTCTACCGTGCCTTCCCTAGCCTGAAGGCCATATAGTCCACCCTCCAAGGCAGCTATTTTCTCCAGGGGAACTGCTCTCTGTAGTCTGGAGAACAATTGAAATTCCTGGAGATCTCCAGGCCACACCTGGAGGTTGGCAACCCTATTGGGGATGTTGAACTTTGACAGATCCCTAGTGAACGTAGTCCCGTACCGGCTGCAGCAGACACCAAAAGGCAGCTTGTGACAACTCGAGGACCTTACGGATTGATTGTGGTAGAAACATTTGTGGACTAGGGTTGCCAGGTCCCTCTTCGTCACCGGCAGGAGGTTTTTGGGTGGAGTTTGGGGAGGGACTTCAATGCCATGGAGTCCAATGGCCAAAGCGGCCACTTTCTCCCGGTGAACCGATCTCTATTGGCTGGAGCCCAGTTGTAACAGCAGGAGATCTCCAGCTAGGACTTGGAGGCTGGCAACCCTATTGACTTTTGTGGAAATGCTCGCTTCTTCAGGTGGACATCAGTCCATGGACGTCTATGCTGCAACGCATCCTGTCTCCATAGTTCTGTCTCCCAGTTTGAGGCGATTACAGTTTTGTGGTTTTTGGACATGGCTCCTCCAATGCACTTCGGACTAGGAAACCGAAGTCTTCCTTTTCAGCGGGAGCCAGCATGGTGTAGTGGTTAAGAGCGGTGGTTTGAAGCGGTGGAGTCTGATCTGGAGAACCGGGTTTGATTCCCCACTGCTCCACATGAGCGGTGGAGGCTAATCCGGTGAACTGGGTTGGTTTCCCCACTCCTACACATGAAGCCAGCTGGGTGACCTTGGGCAAGTCACAGAGCTCTCTCAGCCCCACCTACCTCACAGGGTGTCTTTTGTGGGGAGGGGAAGGGAAGGCGATTGAAAGCTGGTTTGAGTCTGAAAGTCGGCATATATAAAAATAGCGCTTCTTATTTCTGTTCTTCTTTCTTTTTCCTTTTTCTTCATTTGAATATAGATAAATGAAATAGCAAATACTTAGATTATGTTAAATAAAGAAAAATATATCTTATAAACGTTTGTAACAATATTAGGATTAGAATCTTAAACAAAGGAGATTACAAATAAATGACAAGATTGAGGGAGGTGTAGGGGAAGTCTTTATATTTTATTTTTTATTTATATATGTATGTATTTTCAACAGTTGTTTATTAGAATTTATACTTTGATGTTTACCTATATTGATTGTTGAATACCTTGTCCAATTAGTATAGAAAATAATTAATTTTTTTTTTTTAAAGAGAAAGTCGGCATATAAAAGCCAACCTTCTCCTTCTCCTCCTCCTTCTTTTTCTTCTTCTTCTTTCCTGTTAGAAAAGGCAGGGGTTTTGTGTGTGTGTGTGTGTGTGTGTGTGCCTCATCCTTCTTCCTTACCACATTCCCCTGTAGCTAGGACCTTAGGTCTGCTCTCTCTCACGCTCTCTTCCTTGCACCATGGGGCTGGTTTCCTTCTGCATCCATCCCTCTGCGTCACTCATTGTGAACTGTAAAGGACGGGAGGGGGGCACACAGGGAAAATTCCTCCCCAAAATCTATCCAGCAAATTCCTTTTTCTTCTTCTTGAATAAGTTCCTCCTTGTGCATTTTAACTTGCCTCCACCGTTCTCTTTCCCCGTTTCCCCCCCTCCTTGAAACTTGGCAGATCTCTGTAGGTCTGGAGGCTGCTTCCCTTACTGCCCCCCCCCAAACCCTTTCTGGAATGTTCCATCTTCCACGGCATGAGAAGGCGGGGTTAAAAAAGAGGGCGTGTTTCCCTTTAAGAGTCGAAATTGACAGCAGCTGGCAGTCTCGGCTCCTGATGGGAAACATCTGGGCAGCCTTGAGGCGAGACCACCGAACGGTTGACGTCTCCAGCTGCAGCGGCCAGTGCCAGAGAGGGTTCCGGATAAGAAGTAGCGGCGGTGGGAAATAGGGAGGGACCGGTAGACAGGAAGTACTGCTGTGACGTCGCTCTTTCAGGCAATGGAGGTCCACGGGATCTATTTCAAACTGCAGAGCTTGGCTCCAGGAGAACTGCAAGGGAGCGCATGAGCACGTTCCTTGACGTTCCACCGTTCCAAAGCTGGACCTTTCCCTTCAGCAGCTTAATAATGTTTGTGAACGTTCCGTGATGTCGTAGCCGAGCCTGGCCCCAGTTGAGCTGCAAGGGAGCGCATGAGCACGTTCCTTGACGTTCCAGCGTTCCACAGCCGGACCTTTCCCTTCAGCTGCTTAATAGTGTTTGTGAACGTTCCGTGATGTCATAGCCGGAGGTGCTTCATAGCCCGAGCCTGGCCCCAGGAGAGCTTCAAGGGAGCTCATGACCACGTTCCTTGACGTTCCAACGTTCCAAAGCTGGACCTTTCCCTTCAGCAGCTGAATAGTGTTTGTGAACTTTCCGTGATGTCATAGCCGGAGGTGCTTCATAGCCTGAGCCTGGCCCCAGGAGAGATGCAAGGGAGCTCATGACCACGTTCCTTGACGTTCCAACGTTCCAAAGCTGGACCTTTCCCTTCAGCAGCTGATTAGTGTTTGTGAACTTTCCGTGATGTCATAGCCGGAGGTGCTTCATAGCCCGAGCCTGGCCCCAGGAGAGCTGCAAGGGAGTGCATGAGCACGTTCCTTGACGTTCCACCGTTCCAAAGCAGGACCTTTCCCTTGAGCAGCTTAATAGTGTTTGTGAATGTTCCGTGATGTCGTAGCTGGAGGTGCTTCATAGCCCGAGCCTGGCCCCAGGAGAGCTGCAAGGGAGCCTATGAGCACGTTCCTTGACGTTCCACCGTTCCAAAGCTGGACCTTTCCCTTCAGCAGCTGAGTAGTGTTTGTGAACTTTCCGTGATGTCATAGCCGGAGGTGCTTCGTAGCCCGAGCCTGGCCCCAGGAGAGCTGCAAGGGAGCGCATGAGCACGTTCCTTGACGTTCCACCGTTCCAAAGCAGGATCTTTCCCTTGAGCAGCTTAATAGTGTTTGTGAACTTTCCGTGATGTCATAGCCAGAGGTGCTTCATAGCTCGAGCCTGGCCCCAGGAGAGCTGCAAGGGAGCTCATGACCACGTTCCTTGACGTTCCAACGTTCCAAAGCTGGACCTTTCCCTTCAGCAGCTGAATAGTGTTTGTGAACTTTCCGTGATGTCATAGCCGGAGGTGCTTCATAGCCCGAGCCTGGCCCCAGGAGAGCTGCAAGGGAGTGCATGAGCACGTTCCTTGACGTTCCACCGTTCCAAAGCAGGACCTTTCCCTTGAGCAGCTTAATAGTGTTTGTGAACGTTCTGTGATGTCGTAGCCGGAGGTTCTTCGTAGCCCTGCTTGATGCAGGAACAGAAGTAGGACTTGGGTCCTGTGGCCACCTCTGACCCGCCTGCTTGTGGTGGAATGGGATAACTTCTCCTCCCCCATTTTCCTGAATTGTCCCTTTTAGATTGTAGACTCCTTGGGGCAGGCAGTTGTCTGTTTTTTGCCTGACATGCTGTAACACACCCCATATCTGATGGAGCGTAAGCAATAAATAAAAAAAACAGGGTTTTAAAAAAATCTGTTTCCTCTTGCCTAACAGCGCTTATCAGGGCCAGTCATTCTTAAGAAATGTTTGTGGGGGGGTGGGGGAAGCAACAGTTCAGAAGAAAAATGGCATTATAGTTTCCCTATATCCACAGATTAATGTGAAAAATTGTTTTTTTAACTTAAACCCATTGAAAGATTGAGGGCTAGAAGCTTATTACTCTTCTTTCTTTTCTCCTGCCCAAGCTCTCAGGCTACGACGAGAAGCCTCTGACTCTGCAGATGTTCATCGGCACAGCGGATGAGCGGAATCTGCGGCCCCATGCCTTCTACCAGGTGCACCGCATCACTGGTAAAATGGTCGCCACCACCAGCTACGAATCCATCATCAGTGGCACCAAGGTCCTAGAAATGTCCCTGTTACCTGAGAACAACATGGCTGCCAAGTAAGAGTTGACCTGGGGCTAGACTTGCCATTTGCCCACCACGCGTGCAAACCCCTGCCCTCAGCCACGATGCACCACTGATAAGAAATAGAGGAGCAGGAGGAAAAAAAATGGCCAGAAAATGGTCTCTGTAGAAACACTCTAGGAATTTCCCCATCTCTCTATTGTCTTTACAATAGCGATTAGGGGAATTTCCTAGAGCATCACCCAAAAGTGACATGCTCCTCACTGGCCATGCAGCCCAACTGTTCCTTCCTCATAGTTTCATGCCAGGCCACTCCTAATTTGATTTTTTAAACATTGTTCCTAAGTCTGAATGCTTTGGGGTTTGGGGTTTTGTTCTATTTTTTTTTTTTAAATGATAACACATTGCAATATTTTTAAAATCGTCCAAATCAGTTTTCAAAAGCAAAGCTTTACATTTGGGGGAGAATAAAACTTGACATGGGGTGGGGGTGGGGGATGAAATGAATTCTGAAGTGTGTTCGGTTTTCAGATTTGTGCCTAATTACATTTCATCTCTGAATTGGACTTCTGGTTTGACAGATCAGCGTTGACGAGGGATAAGAAACTCCGTTATGTGTTGCTCTAAGAATCCTGGTCTGTTCTTTTCCAGCCCCCTTCCCCGAATCTAATCTTTTCCCTTTTTCCTCCAGCATCGACTGTGCGGGGATCCTGAAGCTGCGGAATTCAGATATTGAGCTCCGCAAGGGGGAGACGGACATCGGCCGCAAGAACACGCGAGTCCGCTTGGTCTTCCGAGTCCACGTGCCCCAAGGCAACGGCAAAGTGGTCTCCATCCAGACGGCCTCGGTTCCTATCGAATGCTGTGAGTTGGGGGCGGGAGGGGAAGTGAGGGAGGCGGAAGGGAACAGTTAAATTGTGGAACTCCCTGCCCCAGGATGTGGGGATGGCTGCCAACTTGGAAGGCTTTAAGAAGGGAGTGGACATGTTCATGGAGGAGAGGGCTATCCATGGCTACTAGTCAAGATGAATACTAGTCATGATGCAAATCTATGATTAGTTTATGAATACTAGTCATGATGCATACCTGTTCTCTGCCTCAATTCACCTCTGGGCCATGCAGGGAAGGGAGAGGAAATTTAACTCTTCAGCACTTCATTTGTTTTAATCTCAATTTTATGAAGGTTTTAATTGTTTCTTTTTTATTCTGATGTATTTTAAAAATCATTTTAACCTGCCTTGAGTCCTTAGAAGAAAGGCAAACTAAAATGTCTTAAATAAATCTCAGTTTTTTTCTAAATGGAATGGAAGTCCTTGATTTCTTGGCATTTTTTAAAAAAAGTGTTTTTAAATGATGCGTCTATTCTCTCTCTCTTTTAAAATGCTAATAGCAGAGGAAGGGAACGGGTTTGGATTATCAGAACCAAGTGGATGTTAAAGGGTTAAACCTCCTCATTCTTTCCCGCAGGATAAATTGAGGCTGCATGCCCCTGGAGCTTGCATTTGGTAGATAGACAGAGACGTGTGGTCTTTGTCTGCTCTGATCGAGTCCTGAGATGCTTCAACTGAAGATGCTGGGGATGGAGCCATGGCCCATCCATCCCCTCTGCAGCCATCGCTACAAAAGGCATCCTTGTCTGGTGTCATACATTCCAGTCATTGAGCCCTAGTACCGAAAATGGATTGACTGCATATTGGTGCTCGCACCAAAATAATAATGCCTCAGCCCTCCTGTCCCCCATATGTGGCTGTCTCTGTCCTGACTCCCCGTTCCTGGTTCTTCTTTGCTTCCAGCCCAGCGTTCTGCTCAAGAGCTCCCCCAGGTGGAAAGCTACAGCCTCAGCGCATGCTCTGTGCACGGGGGCGAGGAGATGACTGTTACCGGTGCCAACTTCCTGCCCGAGTCCAAGGTTGTCTTCATTGAACGAGGCCCCGGTAAGTGAACCGGCATTAGCTTTTGGCAACGGCCACCACCTTGGCTTTGATTGCTTTCAAGAAAAGAGTTAGACGATTCAGTTTTGCCTGTCAATAGCTCTGAGGGCTAAGAATGGAGCCTCCATGTGCAGTGGCTCTATATCACTCATTATTGGATGTCGGGGACAGGGAACGGGGGACTGCTATTTCCAACATGACACTCCTATAAGCTTCAGAGCGTCCTCCTGCGGACTGTTCTGAGAAATACAAAGCTAGTATTGATGGGGTCTCATCGGTCAAGATCCATTCTTAGAGTTGCCAGCGGCTGGCAACTGGCAGGAGACTCGCAGCTGGACGGGGCCCTCGCAGGCACCATAACGATGTCCCCGGCGACACACTGGCATTACTTTCGGCACGACTGGAAATGACCTCACCGTGTTGCTGGGATGCTATAGCATTCCGCTAGACTCTGTGGTTTAACCGCAGTGTCCCTGGCAACTCACTGGCATCACTTCTGGTCATGCCAGAAGTGATGTCAGCACATGAGATGCCGGCCGTTGCCTCCCCATTCCCCCCTCATTTGTCTCCTGCTGCCCTGCTGAGCAGCCATGGGAAGGGTTTGCTGGAGGCGGGAGACCACCTGCCCTCAGCAGGAACTTGGCAACCCTGCCTGTTCTCCTTTTCCTCTGTCCCAATCATCTGCTTGCCTGTCATGTCTCTCTGGGCCCCTCTTGTACGCGGTCACTCAATCACTTTTTGATTTCAGATGGAAAGCTCTTATGGGAAGAGGAGGCGAGCATTAATCGGTTAAAAAGCACAGAGGTGAGAATCCCAGTTGGGGATTTTTTTCTCTCTCTCCTACATCAATGCATTGTTTTATCTCTCTTTGAAAATGGGCATATCAAGTTACTTTGCTTACTCGCTCTTAAGTTGTTTATGCATGGGAGTTTTACCTGAGGTTCGTTGCTTACTGGACCCACACTTTCCTGATGGAAGTCTATGCACCAGCTGTCTCCAAGCTCAAATCAGGAAGTATTTGAATCCCCGCTCCTTGAAATGCTGCTTCGTAATTGGCTGTAGTGAGAGAAAAGTTCCCTCCCCCCCAAACCCAATTGCTGCCTAAAAAAGCATTTTACGAACAAAAATGGAGCAATCTGAAATCCCCGCCTCTGGACATACTGCTTTGTAATTGGCTGTGATTGAAACTAAGCTTGCGTTTCCCGCACTTTGCCTTATGCATGGAAATTTCACCCAGGCTGAGCTCAGGGGAGAGGGAAGAATCGGGTTAACAGAGTAATGGGAAGTCCTGGGATTTGCGAGGGCTGGCAGTGAGGTCATCTCTAATGGTCAGAAAACTCATGCATAACTCCAAGGAGCAACTGAGACAGACTGGGAGTAAATGTGAGTGAAAGTACCCATGCATAAATGGCCTTAATATCTTTTCCCAGTTGCTCTCTAGAGCAGGGGTGTCAAGTATAAGGCCCGTGAGCTGGATCCAGCCCCTTGAGAGCTGTTATCCGGCCCATGAGTCAGCTGAGACAGCCACCCCCTCCAGTCCCGATCTGGGCTGGCGAGGCATGCTCCAGTTCAACCAAGTAAGATTTATGTCATATCCACTCTCATAACAAATGAGTTTGACACCCCTCCTTTAGAGATTACCCTCTTTTTAACTTTCTCTTAGCAATGGCAGAAATGTCACACTGACACTGGGTGTGTGTGTGGGGGGGGGAGGTAGTTGTGAATTTCCTGCATTGTGCAGGGGGTTGGACTAGACGACCCTGGTGGTCCCTTCCAACTCTATGGTTCTATGAGAGCCGCCAAGAATATACCTGTGGCCCTGAGATTTCAAGACAATCATCAGTCTCAGTTTAGAGAGCTGTCTTGGTGCCCTAGCCTCCCACCTTCCTTGAGATGCTTATCGTTTTTTTAGCTTTCTTGATTATTTGTTAATTTTTTTTAGTTTCAGAGGTTATAGGAGCCCTTAGTATGGGAGCTTGGGTTTTATATTTTATTATGTTGTATTTTAAAATCTGTATTTTATGTATATATGTTTCATCTTAATGCCTGTGAGTAACATAAACATGCCTGGCAACATAAGGGGAAGCGCCTGGAAACTATAGCCATTCAAAAGAAGGGAATACAAGCATTCCAGCGAATATTGCAATAAAGCTAGTCGCATGAATTTTTTGGTTTACCGCTGCATATAAAAGTTATGTTTACACTATACTGTAGTCTATTAAGTGTGCAATAGGATTATGTCTAAAAAACCCAATGTACTGTAATAATGAAAAAGTTTGAAATATTGCAAGAATTACCAAAATGTGACAGAGACACAAAGTGAGCACACACTATTGGGGAAATGGCGCCGATAGACTTGCTCGAAAACGCAATATCTGCAAGGCGCAATAAAGTGAAGCGCAACAAAATGAAGTGTGCCTATAGGGGCGATGAGGCTGTTTGAGGACTTTGAAGAACAGGATCCGTCATTCTCTTCTGCAGACCTCCCTGACCCTCACTGTCCCCGAATACAATAACAAGCGAGCGTCGCGGCCCGTTCAGACGTACTTCTACGTTTCCAACGGGCGACGGAAAAGGAGTCCTGCTCAGGCCTTCAAATACTTACCTGGTACGTAAAGGCACAAACCAGGGGCAGGGAAGAAATGGGGAGGGGGGGTCATTTATGTAAATTTGCCAGGCAGCAACTGGCGAGAGGGCTGTGTGTGGGGTTATGGGGGAGCCACGATGCCAGCTGTGGCACCACATGACTTCCAGAGGAAAGGTGGAGGTGACATAAGGTAGCTCTAGGAATTGGCAGAAATTCTGTGGTAGGACTAGAGTTTCCAGCAATTCCTAGAACTGCTAGGAATCCTTGAAAAATCTGTGGTTTAACCGTAGAGTTTCTGGCAATTCTTAGAGCTACCCTATGCAGTTTTTTTTTTATTGGAAGTGATGGCACCATATGTAACACTGGGGGGGGGGGTCTTTTAATTTTTCTCCCACTGCCACCCCTGGGGGAATCTAGCGTTGCTGATCCCACTTCCTTCTCCATTTTTCTATAGTGATCTTCAAGGAAGAACCCCTTCCAGATTCGCCACTCCGTACATTCCCACCTGCCTCTCAAAGCACTCCTTTCCCTTCACAATCTTTGCAGAGCTCTATGGATTTCTCTCCTTCCAGACCTCCCTTCCCTTATGGCCCGGAGCGCTCCCCGCCCTGTTCCCCCTACAGTCCAGATTGGGGCCCGTGTTCCTTTCCCACCCCTCCCCGTTACACCCCTTCCTTCCGCTTCCCATCCGGCGAGGCCTACCGAGGCAGTAACCTCTCCGTGCCGCTCCTCTCTCCGGGCGACCTGCCCCACTTCCGTCCTTTGGATTGCCGCCCTCCCCACTTCCAGTCCCTCAGCCCTCAACTTGGTCCTCAGCCACCAGGGCACAGAGAAACCCACGGCGATGACAGGAGTCCTGAGTGGACAGATCTGGAACTGGGGCCCGAGGAACCGAACGCCAAAGAGCTGGAGAAGTCGGGGTTTGGTGGTGGCTTCCGGGCCAACCTGCCTGTCCATGGGATCACGCTGGAGGAAGGTAAAGCTAGAGTTGGGTATTGGTGTACTGGTTAAGAGTGGTGGTTTGGAGTGGTGGAGTCTGAGTTGGAGAACCGGGTTTGATTCCCCAGTCCTCCACATGAGCGGCGGAGGCTAATCTGGTGAACTGGATTTGTTTCCCCACTCCTCCCCATGAAGCCATCTGGGTGACCGTGGGCTAGTCACAGCTCTCTCAGCCCCACCTACCTCATGGGGTGTCTGTTGTGGGGAGGAGAAGGAAAGGTGATTGTAAGCTGGTTTGATTCTCCCATAAGTGGTAGAGAAAGTCACAATAAAAAAACCAACAACTCCTCATCGTCATCTTCCTCCTCCTCTTCTCCTCCTCCTCCTCCTCTCCTCCTCCTCCTCTAGAGCCTCTGCGTCATTTCCGAGTAAACCCAGCAGTGATGTTGGCACATTGCACACCTCCCCCTTCGTCTGGCCCTCTTTTGCCCGCCCGTCAGCTGAGGGCCGGCAGGCAGCCTGGTGGATTGGCAGGCAATTGGCAAGCCTAGCAATGGGCCATTTCCGTAGGCCAGCATATTTTAGCATCTTTGTTTACATCTCCCAACCGTTTTCTCCCCTCAGTGACCGAGATCATCGGCAGGGACCTGAGTGACTTCCCCGAGCCATCCTGCGAAGGAGGGTGCAGCTGATTCTACAGAACTCAGCTCCTCCCAGACAATCGGAGGCTCGGCCCGCACAGGCAACCCGGAGAAAGTCGTCGACGGCAGGAATCGCTTTGAGAAATGTATTTTTGTATTCGAGGGAATCTCATATTGACCTGTTGTCTGCCTCTGAGCTTCCTGCCTATCTCTTCCCCTCCCCACCGGTTGTTTTTATCCTTGCTTCCTTTCGTTCTCTCAGCTTTTCTATAAAGGACGTAACTCGGAATTGCCATGGTGCATCGCAGAGTGGTACGCCCCACAGTTTTGACTCTCCTCTGATGACTTCCTGCTAGAAGCTTCCAGGAGGCTCAAAAGACAAGCATGATAGGGATAAGCCAGCATGGTGTAGTGGTTAAGAGCGGTGGTTTGGAGTGGGGGACTCTAATCTGGAGAACCGGGTTTGATTCTCCGCTCCTCCACATGAGCAGCGGAGGCTAATCTGGTGAAGAAGAAGAGTTGGTTTTTATAAGCCGACTTTCTCTACCACTTAAGGAAGACTCAGACCAGCTTACAATCACCTTCCCTTCCCCTCCCCACAACAGACGCCCTGTGAGATGGGTGGGGCTGAGAGAGTGTGACTAGCCCAAGGTCACCCAGCTGGCTTCATGTGTAAGAGTGGGGAAACAAATCCAGTTCACCAGATTAGTGTCCGCCGCTCATATGGAGGAGTGGGGAATCAAACCCAGTTCTCCAGATTAATGTCAACTGCTCCAAACCACCGCTGTTAACCACTACACCATGCTGGATTTGTTTCCCCACTCCTACATATGAAGCCAGCTGGGTGACATTGGGCTAGTCACAGCTCTCGTAGAGCTCTCTCAGCCCGACCTACCTCACAGGGTTTCTGTTGTGGGGAGGGGAAGGTGATTGTCAGCCGGTTTGATTCTTCCTCAAGTAGAGAAAGTCGGCATATAAAAACCAACTCTTCTTCTTCTTCTAGCCACTTTCAGCTCTCCTTAGCTGGAGGGAACCTGGCATTGGCTGTTAGCATCCTGAGAGGTGGAATCTTTCCTCTGTTCATCAGATCTCTTTTGAATGCCCTTTATGCTAGTGGATATCGCACAATCCCTGCCGGTGTATCCCATCAGTTAACTCAGGGGTAGAAGAAGAAGAGTTGGGTTTTATATGCTGACTTTCTCTACCACTTAAGGGAGACTCAAACTGGCTTACAATCACCTTCCCCTCCCCACAACAGACACCCTGTAAGGTATTTAGGGCTGAGAGAGCTCTAACAGAGCTATAGCTTGCCCAAGGTCACCCAGCTTTATAATTTTTCTCCCCAGGAAAATTGCACACACACACACGTGGCGGTCTCCTGCCATAAGGGGACAAATGGGAAGCCTAGTCCCCACCCATGGGTAGAAGACCACTGTTCTAGGACATTCATGTATGCTACAGGGTGCTGTTGAAGACTGGCATGAACTGAGAATGCCCCCTAAGATATCTTCTCCAAAGACGAACATCTGAAGCGTCTACTTTGGTCCTTGTATCTTAGCATTCTGACTAGCACTGGGTCTCTGATAGTGGAAGGGGGGAGAGGCCATGGCTCAGTGGTAGAGCATCTGCTTGGCATGCAGGAGGTCCCAGGCTCAATCCCTGGCATCTCCAGTTAAAGGGACTAGGCAAGTAGGTGATATGAAAGACCTCTGCCTGAGACCCTGGAGACAAGACTGACTTCAATGGACCAAGGGTCTGATTCAGTATAAGGCAGCTTCATGTGTTCATGTGGGTAGGAGAACATCAGGTTTAATAGAGGGAAATGATTTGGGGGAGGTACTGTGGCTCAGTGGTAGAGCATCTACTTGGCATGCAGAAAGGTCCCAGGTTCAATCCCTGGCATCTCCAGTTAAAGGGACTAGGCGAGTAGGTGATGTGAAAGACCTGTGCCTGAGACCCTGGAGAGGCGCTGCCAGTCTTAGTAGACAAGACTGTCTTCGATGGACCAAGGGTCTGATTCAGTAGAAGGCAGCTTCATGTGTTCATGTAGAAGGTCCCTTCCAATGCCTGCTGCCTGAAATGTTTTCATCAAAAGAGGCTGGGCCTTCCATCTGGGACCTCCTTCACTTATAGCAGATGCTCTACCAGGAAGAACCACAACCTCTCTCCAAATAATTTGCTGCTGGCAGTGTTTCCATGACAGACACCCTGGCTTGCTCAAGGTACCAGATCTGTGCTGAGAAGGCAGAAAGCCTGACACCGCAGGATCCCTTTTGATTTTGCATCCCCAGCCTTCATCTCTGCCATTTTTTTGTGGTGCAAAGAGCCTTCTGGGCGATGCTTGCAGTAAATTCCACTTTCCCCCCATAGCCGACAATCTCTCTCCCGTCCTGAAAGGGTTTGGAATTGGGTCCCTGATGAAGAAACTGTCGTTGTGTTTAGACAAGAGGTGAGAGGGTGATATAGGGTGATATGGTTTTCCTTTGTTGGTTGTATTTGCAGTTCTAAGTGAACAAAATGGGGGGGTTATTGTATGTCTAGAAGACACAGTGCAGGACAATTATTGCTGGAGGTAATTGGAGGTGCTAGTCCTCATGGGGACTCTACTTTGTGTATGTGTGTATGTATGAACACACATACATACATACATACTACAGGAGCTTCAGGGTGAAGAACACAGGACTTTTTTTTAAAGCAGTAGAGATGCTTTGGAAACAAGGTGCAGTCTATATTTGCTTTCCCCCTTCAGGGCTAAGCACTGGGGGAAACCAGCTCCGCGAACTTCCAGCAGAAGCTGGCTTTGAGCAGCACTGATTGGCTGTTACCTGTGACGTTGCCAACAGACCTCATCCCCTCGAGTGGTTTTGCACTTTTTATAAGGTTTCCTTTAAAAAGTTTTTTAAAAAATAAGGCAAGGAGGGGGTAAATGTATATGTACACCTTTTCAAAAAGTAAAAGGTGAGCAGCCCTCCTGGAGGACGAAGGGAGGATTATGCATGATGGCTTGGCTGACCTTTGTCATGCTAGTTGTGAAGGTTGAAGGAATCTGGGCTCAACGCCGCCACTGCAGAGTCTGCCACAGACCCTTCTCTTTTTTGTTTACCTCTCTCTTCAGCCTGAGCTTCTCAGCTTTTATATATGTCTGCTTTTAAATAATCTGTTTTCTAGTCCTTAAGCCTGAGGAAATAAGCTTGACAATATACGGTTGATGAAAACTCAGAAGCTGGAGCGTCTATGGCCACTTGCTCCACGTAAGCTGAGTTTTGTCGCTTGGAGATCAGCTGTAATAGCGGGAGATCTCCAGCTACCACCTGGAGGTTGGCAACCCTACCTGTAATCCACTGGAAAAAAGACTCAGTGGCTGCTAAAATGATCATATGTCTGGAATTGCGCATTGGGCCTGCAGGTTACCAGGCTGGGAAATACCTGGATATTTTGGGGGCGGAGTCTGAGGAGGGCAGGTTTGGGGAGGGGAGGGACTTCAAGGCCATAGAGTCCAATGGCCACAGTGGCCATTTTCTCCAGGGGAACCGATCTCTGTCGGGTGGAGATCAGTTGTAATAGCAGGAGATCTCCAGCTAGTACCTGGAGGTTAGCAACCCTAGCTACTAACCACATCCTGTTAAAACATCCAATGGGTGATTGAGAACACAGGCGAGAGACCAGTAGGGTTGCCATCATCCAGGAGGTGGCTGGAGACCTCCCGCTATTACAACGGACCTCCAGGCGACAGAGGTCAGTTCACCTGGAGAAAACGGCCGCTTGGGAGGGTGGCCTGTGGCATTTCTACCCCATTGAAGTCCATCCCCAAACCCCGCCTCCTCAGGCTCTACCCCTAAAATCTCCAGGCATTTCCCAACCTGGAGGTGGCAACCCTAGAGAGCCCATTGTATAGAGCCCCGTTCCCCGCGTTCCTTTGAGAGGCTTGTAAATGAAAAACAGGAAATTAAATGTGCCCCTGTGGTGGGGAGTGTTTCATGGGCAGGGAGGGGGGATTCACAGAAGCCGGAGCCCCCCACCCCACAATGAGCTCCTTGTGGGAGGGATTTGAGGCTCAGGAATGAAAATGACGTGTATGGGATGGGGATGATCCATTCTCTAATCTGGACGGAAGGAGGAGCTGGTGTTCATATTTTTGATAAATATATGTGGGGGGGGAGGAGGGAGAATGTTCTTTTGTAATTAAATGCATAAAAATGTAAAGGAAATAACACGTCTTGTGCAACTTGTGTGTGGCTTTTCTCGGGGTCTGGTTAGGAGGCGCCTTAAAGAAAGGGAAGTTCTACAAAGCAGAAAAGGGTTGGGAGGAAAGGGTTGGGAGAAATGTGGAAGTAATCTTTTGCTTGTATGTGTGAGAGAGGGAGAATTAAGCTTCTTCCAGCCCTTGTTACTCATCATCTTTTTATATAGCGCAACCTCCAATTTTTCTCCTTCCTGACCCCGCCGGCTGAGTTACTGTGAGGTCTTGGCATGCTTCTAAACATTCTAACTTCTGCAGGTGAAGAATGAGGGTGAGATGGATACAATGGTATTCAAAAGCCACCCAATCTTGTTTAATATATATTTTTAAAATGTCCCACTCCTCCTTCAACGAGGGCAGGGCAGCATACTTTTTTGTCCCTGGGAAGAACTAAGGATCGATCACACCAAATCTTACATCCAGTTTGACCTGATGTGCCTGGCATTGAGAGAGAGATGCACACCCACACGTACAGATGTGTGAATCTGCCTCTCCACTCCCTTTGTAATACCTTTGTAGAATCATAGAGTTGGAAGGGACCACCAGGATCATCTAGTCCAACCCCCTGCACAATGCAGGAGATTCACAACTACCTCCCCCCCACATAGGGGTGCTAACCTCCAGGTACAAGCTGGAGATCTCCTGCTATTACAACTGATCTACAGGCGACACAGATCAGTTCCCCTGGAGAAAATGACCACTTTGGCAATTGGACTCTATGGCATGGAAGTCCCTCCCCAAACCCAGCCCTCCTCAGGCTCCGCCCCAAAAATCTCCAGGTATTTCCCAACCTGGAGTTGGCAACCCTACCCCCACACCCCCAGTAAAAAACCCCACGCACTCCATGCCCAGAAGATACAGCTGCCAACCTCCAGGTACTAGCTGGAGATCTCCTGCTATTACAACTGATCTCCAGCAGATAGAGATCAGTTCTCCTGGAGAAAATGGCTGCTTCAACAATTGGACTCTATGGCATTGAAGCCCCTCCCAACACCCCTCCCTCCTCAGGCTGTGCCCCAAAAACCTCCCACCGGTGGCAACCCTACCAGAAGATGGCAAAAAACCAACCCTCCAGGATCCCCGGCCAATTTGGCTTGGAGGAAAGTTGCTTCCTGACCCCAAAGTGGCAATCGGCACACCCCTGGGCATGTAAGAAAGGGCCAGGAGAGCCAAACACTGACACAACCCTTCCTGCCCTCCCTCTCAAGATCTGCCTCTCATGCCCTTAAGGTCCATGTGGAAAAGCAGTCATTCAACTGCTGCAGTTTCTCCTCCCACAAGGAAAAAAAAATCTGGTGGTACTTCAAGGTAGACTGCCTCTGAACAGGGGGATTCTCTGCTCTCTGACTGCATTGAGTTTGGCCTGGGGTTCTCCAAAAAGAGCCGAGGAGGCAGCTCGGAGCTTTTGTCACAGCAAGATCCTCCCAGAAACGGAGGGTGGCTGGAGAGAGGAAATCAAGAAGAGAAGCAGAGTGATTGTGAAAGAGAAAGCCAGCGGGGATCTGCTGGCTCTGGGTCTCTTGGACCAGGAAGAGAAGCGGAATTAAAACCAGCAAACGTCTGCCAATGTGGAGGCCTGAAGGGAGAACTCTGCTGTCCGCTTGGAAGGGACTGGCCAGAAGACAAAGGTATTGGGGGGGGGGGGCATTAGTCCTGGGAGAGGGAGGGGGTGCTCCTCTGGGTTGGCACAGCAGAGGAAGAAAGCAGGCGCCCTTGGGTGCGGGACTTGTTTGCCCACCCAGAAGGAGTTCCCTACCAGATGAGGCCAAAGGTCCTTTCTCAAGCCGTTCCCGAGTGTCTCACCCCACCATCTCTTCCCACTGGACCGGTCCCTCCCCGATCTGTGTCAGAACTCCCTGATTTCAGGATATTCCCCCACTGTTTAAAATGAGAGAGGAACACTTCCCCCCCTTCTTTAATATCTCTGTGTAGTCCGATACACCACTGAGGAGTGCCATCTCATGCATTGGTTCTTGTAGGTTATCTGGGCTGTGTGACCGTGGTCTTGGTATTTTCTCTCCTGACGTTTCGCCAGCAGCTGTGGCAGGCATCTTCAGAGGAGTAACACTGAAGGACAGTGTCTCCTCTGAAGATGTTACTCCTCTGAAGATGCCGGCCACAGTTGCTGGCGAAACGTCAGGAAAGGAAATTCCAAGACCACGGTCACACCGCCCGGATAACCTACAAGAACCAATGAACTCTGACCGTGAAAGCCTTCGACCATCTCATGCACTTACTATGCACTTGTTTATTGCTAGGGTTGCCGACTTGCATGGTTAGCTGGAGATCTCCTGCTATTACAACTGATCTCCAGCTGCTAGACATCAGTTCCCCTGGAGAAAAGGGCTGCTTTGGCAATTGGACTCTATGGCATTGAAGTCCCTCCCCAAACCCCCGCCCTCCCACGGCTCCACCCAAAAAACCTCCCACCGGTGGCGAAGAGGGACCTGGCAACCCTATTGATTGCTGATTTTTGTTGATTGCTGATATTTATGGGGCTGGATTTTATTATTATATGAATTGTTTTAATTGGTTTTGTGTAAATCTACTGTCTGTTGATTTTGCTGTCAGCCACTCTGAGCCCGGCTTTGCAGGGGAGAGCGGGATATAAGAATGATAATAAAATAAAACAAAAAAGACTATAACAAAAATGCATAAGCTATGATGCAGGAGACAATCCTGGCAGGTAACATGGGTTACACCTAGGGTTGCCAGGCCCCTCCTTGCCACCAGCGGGAGATTTTGGGGGCGGAGCCTGGGGAGGGTGGGGTTTGGGGAGGGGAGGGACTTCAATGCCATATAGACCAATGGCCAAAGTGGCCATTTTCTGCAGGGGAACTAATCTATCGGCTGGAGATCAGTGGTAATAGCAGGAGATCTTCTGCTATTACCGGGAGGTTCAGAAAATAGGTAATGTTATAACAATATAACAAAAGTGTAACGAGTTCAAAATACATGTAATGTACAAGTGCCTAAATACATATACAGTAACATTCAATCCAAGTAGAAGTCTTGAAAGAAGAGGGGGTGGAATAGGGATACGATCGTTTCAAGTCTCAAGTCTTCCTCAGTCCCGTTCAGTTAGGATATTAATATACCCACTTGTTTCAAACGAAGCTTCCAGAGCCAATAATTTCAATTTCCCATAGGGATCAACAAGGGCAAGCCATGTATTATTTTTGTGTAATTTCCTTAGTTAGAAATATTGTCGAAGGCTTTCACGGTCAGAGTTCATTGGTTCTTGTAGGTTATCCGGGCTGTGTAACCGTGGTCTTGGTATTTTCTTTCCTGACGTTTTGCCTGCAGCTGTGGCAGGCATCTTCAGAGGAGTAACGCTGAAGGGCAGTGTCTCTCAGTGTCAAGTGTGTAGGAAGAGTAATATATAGTCAGAAGGGGGTTGGGTTGAGCTGAATCATTGTCCAATTTTGCAGGACAATGATTCAGCTCAACCCAACCCCTTTCGGACTATATAGTACTCTTCCTACACACTTGACACTGAGAGACACTGCCCTTCAGCGTTACTCCTCTGAAGATGCCTGCCACAGTTGCTTCCTTAGTTAGGATAATAATCCACTTATACATGGTTGCACAGACAAATTCAACTGGTTACAGAGTTCCTGGGCAGGATGCAATCAGTAGCCTTCATACCCTCAGGCCGTTCACCGGAAGCTGTCTTGCTTTTCCCAAGCTTTTCCCCAAGGCTGTGTGGCTGTTGTGATTCTGCTGAAGGGTAGAAAAGCTGCCAAACAGGGGTCCTTGCTGAAGAATTCCTGTTTCCGAGTATCTTGACATCCTGGCTCAAATCCTCGCTGGCTGCCCGGCACCGCCCTCCCTTCAGGGCAGTCCAGGATACCCACCCTGGATCTCAGTGAGGGAAAGACTAAAAGCAACGAAACCCGCATATGTTGAGGCAAGCAAGGGCTTGAATGATCGTTCGTGAGCCACATCCCAGTTTCACCAACTATCCTTAGTTAAAATTGCGGTTCCTTGTTCTATCTCACTGGTTCCCAACCAGGGGTCCGTGGACCTCCAGGGGTCCGTGAGAACTAAATTAAGGTCCGCGAAGCAAAGTTATAAACCCATCATAAATTAATATTTTCAATTAAAAGTTCTCTATTATAAAATATATATATTCAAATATTATTCTAAGTTTAGTGTTTAACTAACAGTTACGATTAAAGTTTATTTTCAAATTCTCGGAATTTTTATTTTGAACCTTGGGGTCCCTGCACCGAACAAAAAAGTCCTAGTGGTCCCTGGTCAAAAAAAGGTTGGGAACCACTGTTCTATCTGAACCTAGCCCAAGACTGATTATTAATTTATCCCATTTGGCCCCAGCGCATCCAGTCTCCAGATAGCATATACTGAATTATCTCACTTAGTGCTCACAACCGGCCTACGAGGTAGGCCCGGCAGAAACATGCCGACCAGCCCCAAGTCACTGAGCGAGTCAGATGGCTGGGTGGGGATTTGAACCCAGGATTCCTTCGGTCCAAGTCAGCCCTCCGACCACGGCGTCCAGTGGCTTCCGAGGTTTCTTCTCTGAGGTGAGCCGCCTATGTTTTTGTACCCCTTCCCCGCCCTCCCCTAAGACTTGTCCTGAGCATGAATCCGAACTGAGGGAGCGTCACGTCCGGCGGCCGGCCCTTCTGGCAGGATGGCCAGTCCCAGCAAGTTCTACGAGAGGATCCCCAGCGACTCCATGAAGGACTTCCATTACATCAACGGCGGGGCCTTTGGGGACATCTATCGGGCGCGGCACCAAGATTGGGGGATCGATGTTGCGGTGAAGATTCTCAACCGGTAGTGGTGATGGTTGGAGGGCGGGTTGAGGAAGGAGGGAGTTCATGGGCTGTGCCAGGGAGCCGCCATCTTTCAGGAGAACCGGCATCCTGCTGTGATTGGTCTGTGCCGGCTTCCGTCAAAGCCAGTCTCCTGCTTGTGGGGTTCCCAAACCCTGACGTCAGGATGAAGCACCCAACACAAAAGGTCTCCAAATATCAATGTGGGCATTGGTAAACCTTTTGTGTTGAGTTTACAAACATCGATGAGTTTACAAAGATGAATGTGGAAAACAATATTGCACATCATGGATGGAAAGCAAAGATGGGGTTAGAATCCTAGAATCATAGAGTTGGGAGGGACCCCAGGGTCATCTAGTCTAATCCCCTGCACAATGCAGGAAATTCACAACTACCTCCCCCCCCCTCACACACATACCCAGTGACCCCTACTCCATGCCCAGAAGATGGCCAAGATGCCCTCCCTCTCATCATCTGCCTAAGGCCATAGAATCAGCATTGCTGACAGGTGGCCATCTAGCCTCTGCTTAAAAACCTCCAGGTAAGGAGAGCTTACCACCTCCCGAGGGAGCCTGTTCCACTGCGGAACCGCTCTAGCTGTTAGAAATTTCTTCCTAATTTCTAGACGGACGGTTGTAAGACCATGGGTTGCTGACAGAGAGAAATGAAGGGTCCAGGAACTAGGGGAGTCATCCGATACACAACTATAAAAGCATCCCCTTGATGCCTTTCCTTCGGTAGACCTGGGGATATTTTCCTGCGGTCAGAGTGCTCAAAAGGATTCCTTGCAATTCTGAGCTTGTTCTTAGCTGATTGGGCCCAGGAATGACCAGTGATACTCTCTGCAGTTAAATTTATTCTTTCTGCTCTTAAAATTAGGAGCGTCTATGCATTATCTCCACCCAGGGATTGAACAGTTTGAATTAAGCGCACTGCTGTAATCTCATCTAGATGGAATCAGGGCATGCGCCACGGTGGCCAGACATTTTCTGCCCAGGAAAGGCTGCAGCTGACTAACCAGCCAAAACTGGTAAAAGACACTATTGCCACCTGTTTATCCAGCTGTAGGCCAGGATGCAAGAACACCCCAGACTACAGACCTGCTCCTTCAAGGGGAGTGCAGCCTTATCCAGAATGGGTGGCACCAGAATGGGAGAGCCAGCGTGGTGTAGTGGTTAAGATCGGTGGTTTGGCGCAGTGGAGTCTGATCTGGAGTACCGGGTTTGATTCCCCGCTCCTCCACATGAGCGGCGGAGGCTAATCTGGTGAACTGGATTTGTTTCCCCACTCCTACACAAGAAGCCAGCTGGCTGACCTTGGACTAGTTACACTCAGCCCCACTAACCTCATAGGGTGTCTGTTGTGGGGAGAGGAAGGGAAGGTGATTGTAAGCTGGGTTGATTCTTCCTCAAGTGGTAGAAAAAGTCGGTGTATAAAAACCAACTCTTTTAAATCCTGGGTCAGACCTCCCAGCCACCACCAGCATTTCCATCTTGTCGGGATTAAGCTTCAGTTTATTAGTCCACACCCACTCCAAAACTACCTCCAGGCACTGGTTCGTGGTTTCTACGTCCTCCCTGGAATCAGACGGAAGCATGAGATAGAGCTGAGTGTTATCCACATATTGGTAACAGCCCAAATCTCCAGATGACCTCACCGAGTATGTTAAAGAGTGTAGGGGACAAGATGGAACCTTGCGGGACCACAAAGACCAAGGGACTAAGTAGCAATCTCCCAGAACCACCTTCTGAAACCTACTCTCCAGGTCAGGCCAGAACCACCACAGAACGGTGCCAGTCCCAATCCAAATAGATGGTCTTGGGGATGGGGGTGTTGAACCAACAAGCCATGAGAAAGTCATTTCCCAATGCCAGGTATGAAGGATCTTGCAACTGGAGGTGTTGGGGGGTTTGGGGGACCTTTTGTCTGTGCTTGGTCACCAAGCCACAAGCCCTTTTCAATGCTTATCTGAGGGCACAAGGAGGTGTGATGATAGCAAGGCCAAGTGAAGGTCCTGCCAAATTTGGCTGGCACTGGCACTCCAAGGGTTTCATGCCTTGCATATCACCAGCCACCTGATAACTGGAGATGCCAGAGGTTGGACCTTCTGGCTTCTGCACAGTGAGCAGATGCTCTATCGCTAAGCTAAGGCCAAGTTTTAGGGGCTGTGGAATTTACGAGGTTGACCATACCTAGTTAGGGTCATTGTCAGATTGGTCAGGGGCTGTGGCTCAGTGGCAGAGCATCCGATTGGCCTGCAGAAGGACCCAGGTTCAATCCCCGGCATCTCCAGTTAAAGGGACTAGGCAAGTAGGTGATGTGAAAGCCAGCGTGATGTCATGGTTAAGAGCGGTGGTTTGGAGCAGTGGGCTCTGATCTGGAGAACTGGGTTTGATTCCCCACTCCCCATTCCTCCACATGAGTGGTGGACACTAATCTGGTGAAGCGGATTGGTATCCCCACTCCTTCACATGAAGCCAGCTGGGTGTCCTTGGGCTAGGCACACACTCTCTCCCTACCTACCTCACAGGGTGCCTGTTGTGGGAAGGGGAAAGGGAAGGTGATTGTAAGTCTGTTTGATTCTTCCTTAAGTGGTAGAGAAAGTTCATGAACACATGAAGCTGTCTTCTGCCGAATCAGACCCTTGGTCCATCAAGTCAGTATTGTCTACTCAGACTGGCAGCAGCTCTCCAGGGTCTCAGGTAGAGGTCATTCACATCACCTACTTGCGTAGTCCCTTTAATTGGAGATGCCGGGGACTGAACCTGGGACCTTCTGCATGCCAAGCAGATGCTGTACCACTGAGCTACCGCCCCTCCGCTTCATGTGTTCATGTGTCTGGGTCTCTAGGGTTCCCTTTCCTCCTTCCACTCATATCTTGGTCTCTCCCCGCACCATTCCGTAGTGATGCTTCCTGTACCCGGGAGGAACTCCTGAAGGAAGCCCGTGCCATGGACGAGGCACGGTTCACCTACATTCTCCGCCTCTTCGGGCTCTTTGTGGACGAAGTGCAGGTAGACGCGAAGGTGGCGAGCTTGGCAGATGCTGTGCCCAGACTGGGCCTCGTGATGGAGTTCATGGAGAACGGCAGCTTGTCCACCTTACGGGATCAGGTCCCCTCTGTGCCTTGGGCCTTGCGGCTCCGCATCCTCCACCAGGTGGCGCTGGGGATGAATTTCTTGCACAGCCTCAGCCCTCCGCTGCTACACCTAGACCTCAAGCCTAGCAACGTCCTACTGGATGGAGAGCTACATGTCAGGGTGAGCCCCTTCTCCTTAATGGCATCCAGTTTGGAGTGAAGGCCCCCAGGAGGAAATAAGCTCCTTTATCATATATCTGCCACTGTCTGCATCCGGTGAATCCTTTCAACATTGACCCCAGATAGCTCCCCCCCTACTTGGTAAATTCCCCAGTTGAGCTTTTGGCAAAGAAGCTCCTATTAGGAGAAGCCCCTCGGCTTACGCTCCAAACTGCCAAGTTCTGTGCTGTTGCTATTAAAATACGCAGAGCTTTATTAGAGAATGATTGTTAGAATATTTTTACAATTTTATCAATTTTAATGTGATAATTTTAACCAGGGGCTGCTTTTATTGACCTTACACCTTTATGTGTACTGGCAGTCTGTGATTTTGCAGTGCAAAACTATTGTTTTTTTGATGGAAATTTTAATGTGTTTGGCCAGTTGACTGTATTAATAAACTTGACTTGACCCCAGATAGCTGATGAGACAAAGGATTCTGGGAAATATTATATAATGCCTGCTTGGATGCTAGAAATATTTTAACTTTCATTAAAAAAAAGCATTTGAATTTGCCGACCATATTCCAAGTTCAGAAAGCCAGATGTTGAATTTCTGGGGAAGTTGTTCCCCACCCCCTCCACCCCATCTCTGCTCTCTGCCCCATAATCTGGATGACAGTGACCACTATTTTCAGCTCTGAGGGGAAAGGTTGTGTGTGTCTCATTTTTAATACCCCTTCCTTTCAGGTAGCTGATTTTGGGTTATCCAAATTCAAACGCGGGACTACCCAGCGTACCTGTCTCAGCGGCGGGGAAGGAGATGGATATGGTGGGACGCTAGAATTCATGCCCCCAGAGGCCTTCACAGATCTAAATTACAAGCCAACCCCAGGAACAGATGTTTACAGGTGAATACGGGCTAGGGTTGCCAGCTCCGAGTTGGAAGATACCTGGAGGTTTTGGGGGAGGAGCCTGCAGAGGGCAGGGTTTGGAGAGGGGAGGAACTTCAATGCCACAGAGTCCAATTGCCAAAGAGGCCATTTTCTCCAGGTGAACTGATCTCTATCGGCTGGCGATCAGTTGTAATAGCGGGAGATCTCCAGCTATTACCTGGTGGTTTTGGTATTCAGTATAACAACTAGTGTTCAAATCAGAGTTTTGGAAATCAAATAAAGAACACTTATGGTATAAGCATGCTGTTAAGCCCAAAGTACATGACAGTCAAAGTAATGTTATGCAACAATTTATAATAAGTTCTCACAAAGTTCCAACTGAATAATATTGCACACATTTAGAAACTTTTAACAATATTCATAATTGCATATAGCATGTAGCTACATAAGAATACATTCATACACATATGCAGTGTGCTGAATAGTTTCAAACTGAATATAATTCCACACATTCACAAACTTTTTGACAATATTCATATATAGCATGTAGCTACATGAAGAGTAAGTTTTTATACACAGTAAGTGTGCTGAATGAAATCTTGATGCGAATGTATAATCACGTATAGTCCACAGAAGCCGAATTCAACGAGTTTCCGGTAAAAGCCTCATTTCGCATTGGCTTTTTCAAGCACGGTGATTCTATGGTGTTTTAACAATGGAACCTTTGTTCTGTAAAATTATTAATTCATAATTTCACTAGCATGCATGCAAAAGTATGTTTACAATTTGGTGGTTGGCAAAAGTACATTTACAATTTGGTGGCTGGCAACCCTACTAGAGACCTATGGTTGCGTAACCTCTTCTTGAGCACTGCAGAAGCTCAGGAGATGGGGGACAGGACAGAATAATTGAAAATGTAACTCCCCAGGAAGTGGGGAAGTTTCTCCGATCCTACAGTATTTTCTGTGCCCCTGATCGATTGTCTTCTCTGTCTTCAGTTATGCAATCCTCATGTGGTCATTGTTAACTGGCGATGAACCGTATTCACGTGAGTTCTACTCCTTTTGTTCATAGTTTCTCAACTTGCTTGAGACTTTAGCGATTGTTTCTTTCATGGGGATAGGCACATGCGTAGGGTTGGCACAGAGGGGCAACAGGTCGGAGAGAAAGTTTGGACATACACCTGAGGAGCCAGCTTTTCGAAATGCAAGGAACCTTTTACATGAATAGGGTTACAAGCTTCGGATTGGGAAATACCTGGATATTTGGGGGGGGGGTGCACAGCCTGAGGAGGCCAGGGTTTGGGGAGAGAAGGGACTTCAATGCCATAGAGTCCAGTTGCCGAAGTGGCCATTTTCTCCAGGTGAACTGATCTCTATTGGCTGGAGATCAGTTGTAACAGCAGATCTCCAGCTAGTACCTGGAGGTTAGCAACAAAAGAAAATCAGCACAGTGGCCAACGTTGAGTAATAAACAATGAAGTACGACTAGGTACATGCGAAACTTATATAATATAAATGTCACCAATGCAAGACAACGCTGCAAACATGCATAGAAATACAGTCCAATATCAAAAACAATCTTGAAGCACTGTTGTGCCCAACAATACAAGATACAAATGATGGTACTGCACGGTCCAACAGTCAAGGACAATATAGCACTGTGTGTCAAGAGACAGTTTGGTGTGCAGAATAGAACACAAAGTTCATATACAAGGTAGAACGCGAGTAGTACCTGGAGGTTGGCAGCCCTGGACATGAGGGAATGTTCAAACAGGATATTCCCCTGTCTGCCAATGCAAGCGGTAACGTCCTTGCAAGAGGAGTGGGGTTTTCGGGTTGTTGATAAGCCACAAGGGAATGTGCTTGGGAAAAACAACAGTGTCGTGTATGGAGTGTTAAAACTGGATTGTGGAGGGACCTGGCAACCCTCATTTAATCCCAGTGTCTCCCTCTCTGCTCAGACGTCCACCCTGTCAATATGAGCTCCTTGGTCAGAATGCTGATCCCCAAAGGCCAAAGGCCCAGTACTGAGGAGCTGGAGAAGAAGGTCCGTGAAGTCCAGAAATTGGAAGAATTGATACGGCTGATGAAACGGTGCTGGAGTGACGACAAGACCCAGAGGCCATCTTTCAGAGGTATGTTTTAATCACTGCCTTTATGTCTTTGCATGGTTTTAGATCTGGTTTTAATTGTTTTAATAATGTGTTGTTTGTTTGTTTTGGGGTTGGTTTCAATGGTTTTAAAATGTGCTTTTACGAGGGTTGCTAACCTCCAGGTACTAGCTGGAGATCTCCCGCTATTGCAACTGATCTCCAGCTGACAGAGATCAATTCCCCTGGAGAAAAACGGCTGCTTTGGCAATTGGACTCCATGGCATTGAAGTCTCTCCCCTCCCCAATCCCACCCTCCTCAGACTCCGTCCCAAAAGTCTCCAGGTAATTCCCAACCCAGAGCTGGAAACCCTAACTTTGTGTGTTTTAATTTGTTAGCCACCCGCCCCCGGTGGTCCTCATGAGGGCAGGAAGGTGGAATACAAATGTGGTAAAATAAAATAAATAAATTGAGCATGGTTTGCAGTTTCTCATCCCTGCTGTTCTGACCCCTCATATCTCTGCTAAGATTTTGGTTACTTCCTACAAATCAAACCTATGATTCTTTATCTTCCGCCATTTTGTTTTTTCTTGTAGTTCCCTGTTAAAATGCATGCATTTCTCAAGTTTATAAAGCAATATTAAAGATGCATTAGACACATAAGTGACTGTACATTCAATGACTTGTACAAATCATGCTATACAAACAGTATGTGTGTTTGCAATACAAATAAATCTATGAAAAGCAGAGAACCGAAGCAGTTGCACAAAACCTGTATAACATGTACCTAAGGCAAATGTGAATGCCAAGGAAATAAAGAAATAGGGAGCATTTGTTCCTCCTAGTAGAAAACACCAGTTTGTTAAATGTTTGAGGGCCATATAGGCAAACAGATGTACACTTGCCTCGTTTTTATTTCCCCTTTCCCCCCCTTCAGACTGCAGATATGAGACGGAGGAAATATACTCCTGTTACAAGCATCAGATTGTGGCGGCTGTGCGTGAAGTCCAAGACATTTTGGTAAGGGGAAGGAAGTAAATTACATTTCAGTCATGATTTTGCAGCATGCCACCAGGTGGCAGAAATGATCTAGGAGCTCCGTGCATGGCATCCCACATACTGCCACTGGTATCTCGCAGTATTGATACACACAAGTGTGCTTCACTTTATTGCGCTTCGCAGATATTGCGTTTTCGAGCAAGTCTATGGGCGCCATTTCCCCAACAGCGTGTGCTCACTTTGTGTCTCTCTGTCACATTTTGGTAATTCTTGCAATATTTCAAACTTTTTCATTATTACACTACATTGGGTTTTTAGACATAATGCTGTGTGTGTTAAGTGCCGTCAAGTCACTTCCGACTCATGGCGACCCTATGAATCAAAGTCCTCCAGAATGTCCTATCTTTGACAGCCTTGCTCAGATCTTGCAAATTGAGGGCTGTGGCTTCCTTTATTCGATCTAACCATCTCTTGTTGGGTCTTCCTCTTTTCCTGCTGCCCTCAACTTTTCCTAGCATGGCTGTCTTTTCCAGTGACTCTTGTCTTCTCATAAAGTGACCAATATACGATAGCCTCAGTTTAGTCATTTTAGCTTCTAGGGTCAATTCAGGCTTGAACTGTAAGTGTACACAATGCTATTGTACACTTAATAGACTGCAATATAGTGTAAACATAACTTTTATATGCACTGGGAAACCAAAAAATTTGTGTGAACCGAACCTGCAATATCTCTGAGGTGTGCTTGTACGACCGTTTTATTATAAATGTAGCTACATGTCTTTTCCTGCTACACCCCATCGTCTTTCGCTGGAAATGGTCTCCCCTCCCAAACTGCAATATTTTTATCTAATCTCTTATTTTCCTTCCCATAGATGCAGATAGACAGTTCTCCGGCAAGCAGGACTAGGCCTGCCTCCGGTCTGAAGTCTGAGGAAAGCGATCCCCTCAGTTCGAGACGCACAAGCATGCGTTCCCTACTACCACAATTCTCTTCCTTTGGAATGAAGGACCGTTTTCAGACTATAGGCTTCGAGGAATCTCCGTCCATACAAAATAGTGAGTTGAGTTTATAAAGTGGTGTTTGGGGTGGGTCTCTCTCCCCCCCCCCCCGCTCACTTTGGAGAGTAGAGTTCGCTCAGCATAACTTCTTCACAAACCCTATTGAAATAAATCGGAGCTGAGCGAGGTTGGGGTAGAGCGAAACAGAGGTTCTTCATGGGAACGAGCAAATGATTCCCGTTTCTTTATATTTTTCTTTCTATTTTGTCAGTGGTTTCAGTTCTCTGTTTTTCACTGTGCTCCCATCGCGTGGATTTGATATGCAATTTGCATCGCATATTGTTTTGGAAGTTTTCTGAATGCTGTGAGCCGTAATATCATTGTGCTCAATAAATAAAGGACGGTGCTGCTGCACTCGTCTTGTTAGTGGCTTCCTAGAGGCCCCTGGTTGGCCACTGTGTGAACAGATTGCTGGACTTGATGGGCCTGGGTCTGATCCAGCAGGGCCTTTCTTATGTTCTTAAATAAAGGCAAACACTTTAAGCAAATAAATGCGAGGGGAGAGGGAGATCTCCCCTCAAGGTGATGTTCCTTCCGCAAAAGTGATTGGATATCCTCCCCTTGACCGTTTTTTTTCTCTCCAGAGGCTGAACCTATTGGAAGTGGACTGAAGAGGAATCAAGAGTCGAAATCTTCCCCGCTCTTTCACCGTAGTTCTAGCATGATTCATATGAGAGTAAGGAAATAGTTATCAGCTTTCCAGGGCCGGGGGGGAAGGGGGCAGTTTCAGAGCTCAGGGAGAAGCACGTAGGAGGCACAGGGAAAGACAAGAACTCTGAGAAGACACTGCCGGTTAAGGGTGCTGTGGCTAGAAAATTAGGTAGGTAGGTAGGTAGATAGAAGAAGAGTTGATTTTTAGACCCCACTTTCCCCCTACCTTTAAGGAGTCTCAAAATGGCTTACAATTGCCTTCCCTTCCCTGTTTCAGCCAGGATTCAGCCAGGATCGAAAGCATGCGTTTCACCCATAGAATCCTAGAGTTGGAAGGGGCCACGCAGGCCATCTAGTCCAACCCCCTGCTGAGAGCATCCCTGCTAGAGCATCCCTGACAAGTGCTTGTCCAGCCTCTGCTTAAAGACTGCCAGTGAGGGGTAGCTCACCACCTCCCCAGGTAGCTGATTCCACTGTCGTACAACTCTTACTGTAGACAGTTTTTCCCTAATATCCAGTCGGTACCTTTACACCCGCAATTTAAACCCATTGTTGCGAGTCCTATCCTCTGCTGCCAACCGGAACAGCTCCCTGCCCTCCTCTAAGCGACAGCCCTTCAGATACTTAAAGACAGCAATAGTGTCCCCCTTCAACCACCTCTTCTCCAGACGAAACATCCCCAACTCCCTTGGCCTTTCCTCGTTGGGCTATCTCTGCTCATGTTCTTGCTTTATTCTTCAAGGGAGAAGAAGAGCACGGCAACGAAAGTCCTGGTTCAGGGGTGAATATCCGGTCTAGACCCAGACGCTCAGGTATTCTTCTCACTCTCCTCTAAGGATGAGCTAGCTCTTAATGCTTCCAACTCGAGGTGGGGGGGGCAGAAATGGCTCCCTCAGTACAGAAACAATGAGGGGAACCCCGGGAATGTTTAGGGGTTAGAGCATGGGGGGGTGTTGTTGACCCTGCGATGTCTCTTCTGGGTGCTACGTGACGCTCCAGCAATTCCTATAATCCCTACCGTAAAGGCTGTAGAGATTTGGGGAAATTAGTAGAACAGTCCAGGCAGTGTGACGTCACTTCTGGGTTCTAACCCAGTTCTCACCTGGGTTCTCCATGCTGTTGCTTTCTTGCCCTTTGTTTTCCCCTGTTCTCCATTGAATGTGTGTGAAGAAAGAAACACATGCAACTGGTAAACCTGTGTGTGTGAAAAGTGCCATCAAGTCACAGCCGATATATGGCGACCCAGTAGGGTTTTCAAGGCAAGAGACTAGCAGAGGTGGTTTGCCATTGCCGTCTCTGCATAGAGACCCTGGTTTTTCTTGGTGGTATCCCATCCAAATACTAACCAGGGCTGACCCTGCTTAGCTTCTGAGATCTGACGAGATCAGGCTAGTCTGGGCCATCCAGGTCAGGGCTGACTGGTAAGCCGACTTAAGCCCCAAATCCTTTTAAATTTCAAACTGGGCAGGGGCTGTGGCTTAGTGGTAGAGCATCTGCTTGGCATGCAGAAGGTGCCAGGTTCAATCCCTGGCATCTCCAGCAAAAAGGTCCAGGCAGTAGGTGCTGTGAAAGACCTCTGCCTGAGACCCTGGAGGAGAAGCCAGATTTGTAGTGCCAAATACAGATATGAGGGGGGGACACATTCACAAACAAAGAAACGGAGCTAGGGTTGCCAACCTCCAGGTACTAGCTGGAGATCTCCTGCTGTTACAACTAATCTCCTGCCGATAGAGATCCGTTCCCCTGGAGAAAATGGCCGCTTTGGCACTTGGACTCTATGGCATTGAAGTCCCTCCCCTCCCCATACCCCGCCCTCCTCAGGCTCCGCCCCAAAACCTCCCACTGGTGGCGAAGAGGGACCTGGCAACCCTAAACGGAGCACAACCCTTTCTACTCTCCTTGAAATATGCATGATGCCGCATCCCTGCAGAAGCAGAGTTCAGGAAATGCTGACTTGTCAGACAGCTGACCCTTAAAGGGGAAGTGATACAAGGGCTGGAGATAGAGAGACCACTGTGAGAAATTTAACATTTCAAAGGGAAGCAGTTCATTCCTTTTCTCTTCTTCTTTTGGTTAATTGCAGAAGGTAAGCCACGTCCCCTCTCTGACATGTATCCGTTCCAAACCTTCCCACCGTATCACCCTGGGATCTTTCCCTTTCAACAGGTAAGAGGTCCGGGAAGCATCGGATTATATGGGGGAGGCTGGGAAGTCATTGTGGTGGCAGGTGGAAGTTGACTGGGATAGAGTGGAAAGGTGCCTTTCCATTCATTCCTTACGACGCGCTTTCCCCAACACACCCAGACAAAAGTAGCCCCCCTATGAATTCTGACCTGCCAGGTGTTTGCACCACATTCCCGGTTTTTATATTCCTACGGTCAGAAAAATCAGTTCTCAAATAATACTTTGCAGCTGTGCGGTGTTTTTGAGTGTCCCTTGAGCTTCGCATGCAATATTTTACAACCGCATTGTAAAGCAGAGTATTATTATTATCCCCATTTTTAAGATGAAGAGTGAGGGGCTTGCTTAAAGCCGCCTGGTGACTTTGTGGAACAGTAGAGATCTGAACTGATTCACAACTGCATTCATAATACATGCGTATATCTGGCTCCTGTTTAGCCAGCTGTGGTTATTTTAGGCTGTGGTTGACCAGCTTCTCTATTCTAAGAGAATTTGTTTTTCAGACTCTAATTGAGGGTCCAGAACACTCTGGCCATCTCTTGGCTTTGCATTAAGGGCCTCACAGATATGAACCACATCTGCTTGGGCTATCTCTATATCTAATTCTGAACCTGTCTCTAGTGTGCGGATTACAAAATCTGCACAATAGGGCTAGGGACAGATGCAGGAAGCCCCTAGGTTTGTAGAAAATGCTGAAATATTTTTTTATATAAAAACACAGAGGAGCTACCGGTATGTGTGCACATAGCAATTTCCCAAAAAAAGAAGAAGCAAAAAAGCGCTGATCAAAATCTTGAGAGATCACAGTGGGCTAGGGACAGATGTGGAAACCTGCTAGGTTTGTAAAAAAGACTGAAGTATTTATATATATAAAAACACATAGAAGCTATGTGTGCACCTACCTGCACATAGCAATTCTCCCCCCCAAAAAGCGCTGATCAAAATCTTGAGAGATCACAGTGGGTTCTATGGGGTTGCCTAGCAACCCCTAATAAACAGGCACTTTAAAAAAAGTTAAGGAGAAGCTGAAGGGAGGGTTGAGAAAAAGGAGGCAGGAGAGATGTGGGAGGTAGAAAGATGATAGCGGGGAAGGTGGAAGAGGCAGCAACTATGGGAGGGCAAGGACAAGGGGCTGGTGATGGGGGGAAGAGGCAGTGGAGAAGGAGTAAGGAGGCACCAGTGGACACATGAAGCTGCCTTCTACTGAATCAGACCCTCGGTCCATCAAAGTCAGTATTGTCTACTCAGACCGACAGCGGCTCTCCAGGGTCTCAGGCAGGGGTCTTTCACATCACCTGCTCGCCTAGTCCCTTTAACTGGAGATGCTGGGGATTGAACCTGGGACCTTCTGCATGCCAAGCAGATGCTCTATCACTGAGCCATGGCCCCTCCAGTGGGAAGGAAGGAGAAGGAGGAAGTGGTGGCAGAGAGAAGAAGCAGGGACCAGCGAGGGAAGGGAATTTCCCTGTCCCCCCCCCCCATGAGTCCCTTGCCGGTCCCATGATTTTAGAATGTATCTCACTATTATCCCCCCTTCCCACCAAGAATCTCAGGGTGGCATGCAAGGGTCTCCACATGTACCTTTTGTCCTAACAACAACTGTTTGAAGGAGGTTGGACTGAGAATGATTGGCTCAAGCCTCAGGGTTGAACAGGGAGTTGAATTCGGATCTCCACTACACCAGTGTGGTGTAGTGGTTAAGAGCGGTGGTTTGGAGCGGTGGACTCTGATCTGGAGAACCGGCTTTGATTCCCCACTCCTCCGCATGAGCGGCGGAGGCTAATCTGGACCGGATTTGTTTCCCCCACTCCTACAAATGAAGCCAACTGGGTGACCTTGGGCTAGTCACATCTCTGTCAGCCCCACCTACCTCACGGTGTGTCCGTTGCAGGGAGGGGAAGGGAAGGCAACTGTAAGCCGGTTTGATTCTCCCTTAAGTGGTAGAGAAAGTCGGCATATAAATATTGTCGAAGGCTTTCACGGTCAGAGTTCATTGGTTCTTGTAGGTTATCTGGGCTGTGTAACCATGGTCTTGGTTTTCTTGGTCAGGAAAGAAAATACCAAGACCACGGTTACACAGCCCGGATAACCTACAAGAACCAATCGTCATATAAAAACCAACTCCTCCTCCTCCTCCTCCTCCTCCTCTTCTTCTCCTTCTCCTTCTCCTCCTCCTTCTCCTCCTCCTTCTCCTCCTCCTCCTCCTCCTCCTCCTCCTTCTCCTTCTCCTCCTCCTCCTCCTTCTCCTTCTCCTTCTCCTCCTCCTCCTCCTCCTCCTCCTCCTTCTCCTTCTCCTTCTCCTTCTCCTTCTCCTTCTCCTCCTCCTCCTCCTCCTCCTCCTCTAGTCTGACAATTGCGACAACACAGTGGTTCCGTTTGGAGTCATCCGGGCGCGCTGTGCTTTTCAGAGTACCAGAAGGCCAGTCCTTGCCCCCAGGGAGTTTATGGTTGGCACAAGTGAGATGACAGATGGGTGTAGAGGCCGGGATTACACCGATCATTTGTGTTGGTTTCAGTGACGTGCACTTATTTATTTAATCGGAATCCCTGAGAACCAGCTTGTCTCCCGACTGAGACCCCAAAGCGGCTTACGGCAAACCTTAAAATAAGCAATTCATAACCATAAAGCCAGAAGAATAAAAGACGAGCCAGAAAGACCACAAAACAGCGAGTGTCTTTGTTTCAAGTTATCTGCCTTCCAGTATAGTTGGGGTTTACACATGTTTCCAATGCCGGTGAGGGTGGGTGCATTCCTGACCCTCTCATGGATAGGGTTGCCAACCTCCAGGGAGTAGCTGGAGATCTCCCGCTATTACAACTGATCTCCAGGTGACAGAGATCAGTTCACCTGGAGAAAATGGCCGCTTTGGCAATTGGACACTGTGGCATTGAAGTCCCTCCCCAAACCCCACCCTCCTCAGACTCTGCCCCAAAAACCTCCCTCCGGTGGCAAAGAGGGACCTGGCAGCCCTACCTGGCCCCCCCAGGCCTTAAAATGTGGGGGCCTCGGGTTAGTTTCAGTAGGGACTTGATGTCTGTCACTTTTTAAAAAAATCTGACCACCTGTCCAAGAAGTGTAGGGTAGCCCAGATAGTTCTTCCTTTTCCCATTGTATCCTCACAATGACTCTGTAAGGTAGGTTAGGCCGAGGGAGAGTATGCTTGGCCCGAGTTCACCCCTTGGGTGGCTGGTGAGGAAGGAAACTTATTTTCAAACCCATTGGTTTCAATGTGTAATGTAGAAATGGTCTAGGGGGTTCTAGTTATCTGTGTGGTTGTCCTTTCCCCGCAAATTCATACCCCCTCTTTTCCTCTCTCCCTCCCTATTTCAGTCATCGTTCTATGGCCACTACCCTAGCGATGCTGGATTTTTGCCCAGGGATCCGTCCCTTCTGCCCTCCTTCAATCAAGCCTCTCCACATGGAAGTGAGTACCTGGCGGTGGAAAGTGGCGTCAGGTCGCAGTGGACCTATGGCGACCCCTCATGGGGTTCTCAAGGCAGAGAGATGAACGGAGGTGGTTTGCCATTGCCTGGCTTGACCCTGGCCTTCTTTGGTGGTCTCCCATCCAAGTGCTAACCAGGACCGAACCTGCTTAGTTTTCAAGATTCTGGCCGTTTATGCAGGGCTGTTTCCCTGCAGTCACCCCCACCCCGCTCGACTGCTCTGGTGCTTTTTTTTGATTATGCATGCCTTTCCTCACTGTCAGAGGTCTCCTTGCTCTCCCCAAGTGTTTCTACACGTTTTGCCTGCGTTTTCCGGATTCTCGTTAAAACAGCATCTTGCATGCATGCATGCATGCATGCATGCATACATACATACATACATACATACATACATACATACATAAACCTTTATTGGCATAATAACAGCATTATAGCATGCATTAATACAAACACCATAACAGAAATCATATTCTATCATGAACTGTCCATCTGCTAAAATCAGTGCATAAATAAATTGCTAAGTCTCTCCTCATATCACAGCAGATAATGCCATCCAGACCCTTTAATATCAAATACACTGGTGCATTTATAGTCTCAGTTCTTATCCTATACCACCCTTCTCTCTCTCTCTCTTTATCTTTATAACAATTGCAAGAAACTCAGCAACATTCTCAGTGATTTCCGGGATTCCATCCATTAATAAAAATTTAGTACTCATGTCTACTGAGTTTTTCGGGGCTTGTAGATGAGGATTAATTTAGTTTTGAATGCTGCTAAAACAGCATCCGGAAAGCACGGGCAAAACACGCATGGTGTGAGTGACGAGGAAGGGTGGGCTGTATATGCTGGGTGGTGGCTCCCTGCATCAGCCGGGCCGCAGGCGGTCAGGTGTGCCCGTGGCATGGCAGCGCTCCTCTTCTCCATGCCCACACTGGCACCCCCTTCCTTATGCCTGGGGTGCTTGCCCTCCCCCCAGACTCTCCCAAGATCCAGCCCTGTTCTGAGGATGAAAGCAGGTGAATTCAACCCTGGCAAACACGCCGTTGTAACTCTTTTCTCCACCCACTGTGTCGGAAGGCCCGCCAATTGTTCAGAGGACTGAACAGAATCTCTTCTTTTCTGCCCTCTCTCATTCCTCCAGGTGGTGGAATCCATATTTCCGGCCATGGCATTGCCGGGATCCAGATTGGATCGTATAATTCGATGTACCTTGAACCGGATCCTGGAAACAACCTCAGGAAGAAGAAATAATCCACGTGCTGTCCCCCTGCCAACTCTGGATGGTTTTTTTTTTTTTTGTAAACAAACTCTCCTCGGCTCAGAAGCATCCATGCCTCTTGCGGCCCTGCAAGAGGACTGTTCGCCATCTTCCCATTCGCCATCTTCCCATAACAACTCAGGAGTGGTTTTGCCAGATATAAATACAACTGGTTGCTTTGAAGAGGTGATGTGAACCACTGGAATTTTGTCACCGTAACACTCACATGAAGCTGCTTTGTACTGAATCAGACCCTTGGTCCATCAAAGTCAGTCTTGTCTACTCAGACTGGCAGCGGCACTCCAGGGTCTCAGGTGGAAGTCTTTCCCATCACCTACTGCCTATTAACTGGAGATGCCGGGGATTGAACCTGGGATCTTCTGCATGCCAAGCGGATGCTTTACCACTGAACCACAGCTCCTTGCATACCATACATAATCCCATCAAGATGTCTTATTGAATCAGATCTTTGGTTCATCTCGCCCAGTATCTGACAGCAATCAGTGACAGACACTTCAGAGCAGAGCATACTTGACAATGAGCTAAATTCCTGGGAAATAATTCGGAGAATCATAGAGTTGGAAGGGTACAACCAGGGTCATCTAGTCCAACCCCCTGCACAATGCAGGAAATTCACAAATACCTCCCCCACACACACCCAGTGACCCCTACTCCATGCCCAGAAGATGGCCAAGATACCCTCCCTCCCATGAACTGCCTATGGTCATAGCATTGTGCCATTGCGTCATGGAACAGGTGGACTGGAGTCTGTGGGAGAGGGTGCAATGAAAGTTAAAGCGGGGTCTGTACCTGCTTTCCCCGCCAGCCAAATCCGTACGTCATCGTGAGCGCTGTTCCTCATTAGGACTCCACGCCCAGGTTTTGTGGCAGAAAAGTTAGTGCTTCGTTCAAGTGGCATCAACTCCCTCACCTTCTTTTGTTGTTACGCTCCTCCGACTGATGGTCTTGAGCAGAGTCAGTACTGATACAAGATAAAATACAAAGCAGTAAGCATTAAAATACAGCATGGTAAATCAAAACCCATCTCTGTAATGGCTTTCAGAAACCACCAGGGCTAAGAATTTGGTAACAGAACACGTTGGTCGTTTATGCATGGGTACTTTCACTCACATTCACCCCCGGTCTGTCTCGATTGTTCCTTGGAGTTATGCATGAGTTTTCCGTCCATTAGCGATGACCTCACTGCCAGCCCTTGCAATGTCTGGGCCCTCCCATTCCTCTGTTAACCCAACTCTTGATCTTCCCTGAGCAAAGCCTGGGTGAAATCCCCATGCAGAAGGCAGAGAGCGGGGCATGCAAGCTTGGTTTCTCTCACAGCCAATTACAAAGCAGTGTGTAAAGAGGCAGGGATTCAAACGCTTCCTGCTTCCTCGGAGCTCTTTCTCAGCAGAAGAAAACCTTTTTAAAACCCAGGCTTGGATTTCTCCCCTCCTTCCTTTCAGATTGCTCCGCTTTTTATGTTGTTGTTCTTAAAATGCTTTTTTATATGACAACTGGGTTGGGGGGGGGAGTTTTTCTCACAGTAAGCACTACAAGTAAGTCACATTACAAAGCAGCATTTAAAGGGGCGGGACTTGATTTGAGCTTGGAGACTGCTGGTGCATCGATTCCAGACAGGAAAGTGGGTCCAGCCAGCAACGAACCTCAGGCAAAACTCCCATGCATAAATGACCTCTCTCTCTTGCAAAGTGCTTTGTGACAGCTACTGCAAGAATCACGATCTTCCACAGAGCTTGCTACTTGAAAGGGCAGGCTGGTAGGCTGACGTGCCTGTAAAAGTGCCCTGACCTGGATGGCCCAGGCTAGCCGGATCTTATCAGATCTTAGAAGCTAAGCAGGGTCAGCCCTGGTTAGTATTTGGATGGGAGACCACCAAGGAAGTCCAAGGTCATGACGTGGAGGCCGGCAACGGGAAGCCACCTCTGAATGTCTCTTGCCTTGAAAACCCTCTGAGGTCACCGTAAGGCAGCTGCAACTTGACAGCGCTTTGCCTACACACAATAATCCATTTAGGGATGGGAGCTCCATCTCGCTGCTTAAAGTGGCTAGTCCAGAGCCTGGACCCACAAGTAGATTCTTTTGTTGTAAACGACAGGTGCCTCTGCGCTTTGAGAGCCAGTGTGGTGTAGTGGTTAAAGAGCAGTGGCTTGGAGTGGTGGACTCTAACCTGAAGAATTGGGTTTGATTTCCCCACTCCTCCACGTTGAGTGGCGAATGCTAATCTGGTGAACCGGGTTGGCTTCCCACTCCTCCACAGGGAACCAGCTGGGTGATCTTGGGCTAGTCACAGCTCTTTCAGAGCTCTCTCAGCCCCACCTGCCTCACAGGGTGCCAGTTGTAGGGAAGGGAAGGTAATTGTAAGCCGGTTTGATTCTTCCTTAAGTGGTGGCGAAAGTCGGCTATAAAAACCAGCTCTTCTTCTTCTCCTCCTCCTCTCCAGATGAGCACAAATGAGCAAAGAGCGTATTGTAAAATTATTAACTGTGATGATCATACCAAAAACACATGCTTCCTGCCCCCCCCCCCCATTTCATAGAATCATGGAGTTGGAAGGGGCCATACAGGCCGTGTAGACCAACCACCTGCTCAATGCAGGATCAGCCTAGAGCATCCCTGACAAGTGCTTGTCCAGCCTCTGCTTAAAGACTGCCAGTGAGGGGGGGCTCACCACCTCCCTAGGTAGCTGATTCCACAACTCTTACTTTAAAAAAATGTTTCCTAATATCCAGCCGGTACCTTTTCGCCCGCAATTTAAACCCATTATTGCGAGTCCTCTCCTCTGCTGCCAGCAGGAACAGCTCCCTGCCCTCCTCTAAGTGACAGTCCTTCAAATCAAATCACGCCTTTATTGGCATAGATCTTTTAGCCCTTCAAATACTTAAAGAGCGCAATCATGTCCCCCCTCAAACCTTCTTTTCTCCAGAGTAAACATTCCCAACTCCCTCAGCCTTTCCTCATAGGGCTTGGTCTCAGGGCGCTGACCAATTTGAAAAGTATTTTTTAGAAAACGTTTGAAAAGGCATGTTACAAGTTCAGTGCTGGGGGGGGGGGCGTTGAGAAACTAATGTCAAGTTCACACTGCAATTAAAAATAAATGTGCAGGAACATGTAGAAAGTTCTTTCATACAGAGTGTATGAAAAAATCCAGGAATGTAAGGAATCCTGCTTTTTTTTTTTTAATTAACCCGGCCTGTCAGCGGGATAATTGGAAAGGAAATGGATTCTGCCTGATGGATTGGTCCCTTGATAAACTGAGACATCTGAAGTGCTGTGAGGTTCTTCCTGTCCTTTTACGGGAGGGCCATGCACATAGGGCACGCTTCTTGTGGGAGCAAGATGTGCGCCTCTTTGCAGGAGAGCCTGCGTGGTGCCATGGTTAAGAGCGGTGGACTCCGATCTGGAGAACCAGGTTTGATTCCCCACTCCGCCACATGAGCGGCAGACTCTAATCTGGTGAACCGGGTTGGTTTTCCCACTCCTACACATGAAGCCTGCTTGGGTAACCTTGGGCTAGTCACAGTTCTCTCTGAACTCTCTCTCTGCCTCACAAGGTGTCTGTTGCGGGGAGAGGAAGGGAAGGTGATTGTAAGCCGCTTTGAGACTCCTTAAAGGTAGAGAAAATTGGGATATAAAAATGATCTTCAGCCTTTTATGCAGGGACGTTTCCTCGCAGTCTGCTTCAGAGCTTCCTTTTGATTATGCACGCCTTTTCTGCCTAGGGTTGCCAGGTCACTCTTCGCCACCGGGACTTCAATGCCATAGAGTCCAATTGCCAAAGTGCCAAACACGTGGGGAGGGCGAGGTGACCTCTGATGGGCGAAAAAGGCATGCATAATCAAAGGGAGGCCCCGAAGCAGTCGGCGGGGGATGACAGCAGCAAAACGTCCCTGCATAAAAGACCACCTTCTTGTGGGTGGAGTGGGCTTGCAAGCATTACAAGATCCCAGGAGGTAGAAGACGTCATTTATTTCAAGGACTTGAAAAGGGCGAAGGTGGAAATGGGAAGAACAGGGAGGGGTTAGGTAAGGGGAGGGGTGCATGTGTCTGGGATTCCCGCTTTGGTCTCTCCTTTTTCCGGGCTCATCTTTCTTCTTGGCCTCCCTTCGGCTTCTGCTGGCAGGAAAGCCTTCATTGTCTTGCTCCTTTGGCCCGAAGCTTGGGTCAGCCTGCAGCTGGTGTCGCTGGGCTGGGTCGCAGGAAGGAAATGTGGAGCCTTCCGTCTGGGGCCCCTGCATGCCCATGCCAGGCAAAAGGGAGAGTCCTGATCGACCCGGTGGGCTTTTCCTGTGAGGCAGAGGCGGCTCACGCTCACCGTGGAGGCAAATCTGGGCTGTGGAATTCCCACTCCCGCCCGATCCATTTGGGTTTCAATTTGAAACCGCTAGACAGCCCTGTTTGAGCTTAGGGTTGCCAACCTCCAGGCACTAGCTGGAGATCTCTTGCTATTACAACTGATCTCCAGCTGATAGAGATCAGTCCCCCAGGAGAAAAGGGCCGCTTTGGCCATTGGACTCTATGGCATTGAAGTCCCTCCCCTCCCCAAACCTCGCCCTCTTCAGGCTCCGCCCCAAAAATCTCCCACCAGTGGAAAAGAGGGACCTGGCAACTCTATTTGAGCTACACATAGGGTTACCAGCTCCAGGGTGGGAAACACCTGGAGATTTAGGGGTGGAGCTGAAGGAGGCCGGTGTTTGAGGAAGGGGGGTCTTCAAAAGGGTTTGTGTGTGTGTGTTGTGCTGTCAAGTCGCTTCCGACTCATGGCGACCCTATGAATGAAAGTCCTCCAAAATGTCCTATCTTTGACAGCCTTGCTCAGATCTTGCAAATTGAAGGCCGTGTGGCTTCCTTTATTGAGTCCATCCATCTCTTGTTGGGTCTTCCTCTTTTCCTGCTGCCCTCAACTTTTCCTAGCATGACTGTCTTTTCCAGTGACTCCTGTCATCTCATGACGTGACCAAAATACGACAGCCTCAGTTTAGTCATTTTAGCTTCTAGGGTCAGTTCAGGCTTGATTTGATCTAGAACCCACTGATTTGTTTTTTTGGCAGTCCACGGAATCCATAACACTCTCCTCCAACACCACATTTCAAAGGAATCTATTTTCTTCCTAACTGCTTTCTTCACTGTCCAGCTTTCACACCCATACATAGTAATAGGGAATACGATGGCATGAATTAATCTAGTCTTGGTGACCAGTGACACATCCTTACACCTCAGAATCTTTTCTAGCTCCTTCATGGCTGCCCTTCCCAGTCTCAATCTCCTTCTGATTTCTTGGCTGCAGCCTCCCCTTTGGTTGATGGTGGAGCCAAGGAATAGAAAGTCTTGAACAATTTAAATTTCCTCATTGTCAAAAGGGTATAATGCCATCACCTTCCAAAGCGGCAATTTTCTCCAGGGGAACTGATCTCTGTCACCTGGAGATCAGTTGTAATAGCGGGAGATCTCCAGCCACCACCTGAGGTTGGCAACCCTAGCTACATAACAGGCAGGAATTCAACGGGTGTGGGTAGGGTTGACAAGTCCAGGCTGGGAAACTCTTGGAGATTCGGAGGTGGAGGCTGGGGAGGGCGGAAACCTCAGCTGGGTATAATGTCTATAATGTCACAGAGTCTGCCCTCCCAAGCAGCCATTTTCTCCAGGGGAATTGATCTCTATTGGCTGGAGATCAGTTGTAACAGCAGGAGATCTCCAGCTAGTACCTGGAGGCTAGGAATCAAAGTATTTCTCGTGCTGACTGAAAATTGGAGTACTACAAAGCTAGCAGCCCTGGTGGCTTAAACACATGCAAACAACAATCCTATATTGTGTGTATTTCTATTTCAACAATCTTTTCTACAATTATATATACAAATACAAGAATCTCACTGTTGTCTGTGCAGTTCACAACAGTGAGATTCTTGGATTTGTATATATAGTTGTAGAAAAGTTTGCTGAAATAGAAATGCAAGCAACAATCCTATATTGTGTGTATTTCTATTTCAACAATCTTTTCTACAATTATATATACAAATACAAGAATCTCACTGTGGTCTGTGCAGTTCACAACAGTGAGATTCTTGGATTTGTCTATATAATTGTAGAAAAGGTTGCTGAAATAGAAATGCAAGCAACAATCCTATATTGTGTGTATTTCTATTTCAACAATCTTTTCTACAATTATATATACAAATACAAGAATCTCACTGTGGTCTGTGCAGTTCACAACAGTGAGATTCTTGGATTTGTCTATATAATTGTAGAAAAGGTTGCTGAAATAGAAATGCAAGCAACAATCCTATATTGTGTGTATTTCTATTTCAACAATCTTTTCTACAATTATATATACAAATACAAGAATCTCACCGTTGTCTGTGCAGTTCACAACAGTGAGATTCTTGGATTTGTATATATAATTGTAGAAAAGGTTGCTGAAATAGAAATGCAAGCAACAATCCTATATTGTGTGCATTTCTATTTCAACAATCTTTTCTACAATTATATATACAAATACAAGAATCTCACTGTTGTCTGTGCAGTTCACAACAGTGAGATTCTTGGATTTGTATATATAATTGTAGAAAAGGTTGCTGAAATAGAATACACACAATATAGGATTGTTACTTGCATGTGCTTAAACCATCAGGGCTGCTTTCTTTGATATACCTGGAGGCTGGCAACCCTACCTCCGACCCTATCGCCAGCCGTGGCTCCTGGGGCATGCCTGGCAAAGGGGTTAACTCCCGCCTCTCCCAGTCCCACAGTGGTTGGTGATGGATGCCAGCCAATGGCTAGTGGTTTATTAGCGGAGCTCATTAGGCCGGGGAAGGGCAGGCGAGGGGAACACGCTGGAGTCTGTGCGTGGGCAGTGAGGAACCTAATTAGAGACGCAGGAAGGACGGCTGATGGATGGGGGAAGAAAGCGTGGGGAGCGTAGGAGGAAATAGACAGGCCCGTCGGAAGAGGGACGCGAGCTTGCCTCCCCCCCAGACTATGCCTTGTTTACATCCTGCAAAATCGTGTTCTACTTTTACACTAAGGATTTTCAGACACTGCTGCGGCTTGCCAGGGGAGACTCTTTCGCCGGGGCTGAGTTTCTCCAGCGGCTCAGCCCTACCTGAGGTTGCCAACCTCCAGGTAGTAGCTGGTGATCTCCAGCTATTACAACTGATCTCCAGCCGATAGAGATCAGTCCACCTGCAGGTAATGGCTGCTTTGGCGCTATGACTCTATATGGCATCGAAGTCCCTTCCCTCCCCAAACCCTGCCCTCCTCGGGCTCTGCCCCAAAAAATCTCCTGCCGGAAGTGAAGAGGGACCTGGCAACCCTAGCTCTACTTCCTGGCTGCTGCTTCGACGTTTTTCCGTCATTGTGATTTGTTCCGATTATTGTTAATCTCACTACAGATGCTAAATTGCCAGTGTGGTGTGGTGGTCTGGAGCGGCGGATTCTAATCTGGAGATCCGGGTTTGATTCCCCACTCTTCCACATGAGCAGCAGACTCTAATCTGGTGAACCAAGTTGGTTTCCCCACTCCTCCCCATGAAGCCTGTTGGGTGACCTTGGGCTAGTCACAGCTCTCTTAGAGCTCTCTCAGCCTCACCTACCTCACAAGCTGTCTGTTGTGGGGAGGGGAAGAGAAGGGGATTGTAAGCCGGTTTGATTCTCCTTAAAAAGGTAGAGAAAGCCGGCATATAGAAACCAACTCTTCTTCTTCTAATTTTCTGAACCCAAGCATTTCCCCTCTGCTCCAATCAAGCTGATTACAATACACACTGTACTTTTGCAACCTTTGGTGGTTAAGTGCCGTCAAGTCACAGTTGATTTATGGCAACCCCATAGGGTTTTTGAGGCTAGAGACATTCAGAGGTGGTTTGCCATCGCCTACTCTGTGTGGGCTGAGAAAGTTCTGAGAGACCGAAGACTGGCCCAAGGTCACCCAGCAGGCTTCATGCAGACGAGTGGGGAATCGAACCCTGTTCTGCAGATTAGAGCTGATACCCTGAAATTTTTTTGGGTCTCTCAGGTGCTGCTAGAATTGCCAACCTCCAGGTACTAGCTGGAGACCTCCTGCTATTATGACTGATCTCCAGCCGATAGAGCTCAGTTCACCTGGAGAAAATGGCCGCTTTGGCAATTGGGCTCTATGGCATAGAAGTCCCTCCCCAAACCCCGCCCTCCTCAAGCTTTGCCCTAAAAACCTCCCGGTGATGGCGAAGAGGGACCTGGCAACCCTAGGTGCCACTGGACTCTAATCCAACTGTCCATTTTTTTTATTTTTGTAGCTGTTTGTTTTTGTAAGCTTGCTTTGCAGTGGGAAAGCGGGATAAAAATATCCGAATAAATAAACATACGATGTTTCTCCACCTAAATAGTCCTGCTCATCTCCGGGTGTGCATTTGTGTACGGAGTAACGCAACGACTTGAACTGAGGGGGCAGTGAACGATTGCTCGCAGCCGTTTGCTGTGATTTCCAAAGTGTTGCGCAGCAGCTATTCCCACGGCTACTGCTACCGCCTTGCCAAGAAGGGTACAGAAATGTGTTCAAATATGTGGCTTTTCACCTAGAATCACCGGCTCTCGTGGCTATGTGTTAGTGTGTATGGGGTGTGTGTGTTCTTTTGTGTCAGAAAATTCTGGCCCTTGCCCATCACAGGCAGAAGTCACCAAACAGGTCCTGCAGCTGTCAAGTCGGAGGCCGTTTTCAAACTTAAGCCGGCTCCTGCAACCAGAGGGGAAGGAAGGACATGCCGGGGGAAATCAAACTGCCCCGCTTCCATCTCCTCCTCCCTCGCAAGCAGACGCAGTTGTGTTGTCTACGGAGGATGAGTCAAGGACAATAGTTGGTGGGCTAGGCTGGAGGGAGGCACCTTCACAGTAGAAGAAGCAGAGGAGTGCCGAATGGAGGACGCGTGATGGAAACCACCGGGAGCGCCTTGTTCCCGGCAGAATAGGAGAGGTAAGGAGATGGAGTTTGGTGGGCAGCCAAAATAGCTCAGTTGGGAGAGTGTTCGACTGAATATCTAAAGCAGGGGTGTCACAAACATAAGGCCCGAGGGCCAGACTTTCCCCCTTGAGAGCTCTTATTCAGCCCGCAAGTAGGGTTGCCAGGTTCCTCTTTGCCATTGGCGCAAGATTTTTGGGGCGGAGCCTGCAGAGGGCGGGGTTTGGGGAGGGGAGGGACTTCAATGCCATAGAGGCTAATTGCCAAAATGGTCATTTTCTCCAGGTGAACTGATCTTTATCAGCTGGAGATCAGTTGCAATAGCAGGAGATCTCCAGGTTGTACCTGGCAGTTGGCAACCCTACCCGTAAGTCGGTCGAGGCAGCCTCCCCCCCAGTCTCAATCTGGGCTGGCAAGGCATGGCCTGGGCAAGTGACATTTATGACATATGTGTCCCTCGTAACAATTGAGTTCGACACCCCTGATCTAAAGGTTCCTGGTTTGATTCCGGGCTTCAGCAGAACAAGGTTATAAGACCCGCAGAGGTGTTTCTTCTCCTCAGGCTCCGCCCCAGAAACCTCCCTCCGGTGGCGAAGAGGGATCAGATAACGGGAGATCTCCAGCTGCAACCTGGAGGTTGGCAAGCTTAGTGTAATGCCATAGGGTCTATCCTCTAAAGCATCCATTTTTCTCCAAGGGGACTGGTCCCTGTAGTCTGGAGATCAGCTGTAATTCCAGGAGATACCCGGGGGGGGGGGGGGTCAACAATGCTACTTGCAAGAGATAAAAGGTTGGATCTTTCGACTTGCAAGCCCTTCCTCATTGGAGAAGGCCCTCTATATATGTTCAGATGTCCTCATGGCTTTATGATTGGCTTCAGGGCCGAGACTGGGAAGGCTGGTTCCAGTGCAAAAGCCCAGGGACCTGTACCCTTGGGCAACAGACCGTCGAGGATGCGTCAGTTCCGCTTGCAACAGAGCTGGGAAGAGGATCTATTAAAGCAGGGAAGCGGTCCCATTAGGGTGAGGTTTACCAGCTTCGCATAAAAACGTCTGTGGCTGGCAAGAGAGGCCGTGAACCCAGAGGGAGGTAGCAGATTTGGCAGGGATTCCCTTATCTGTCTCCGCCAATGGCTTTGCTCTCCGCAGAGGATCTGGGGCAGCCAGCCACATGAAGGTGCTCCGAAGCAGAAAAGGGGAGACCGGGTTTCTTACCTCTGCTGTGATCGTCTGAATTATTTCCCGAGTTATCCTGCCATATCCAAGGCCGTTTATGAACGGTTGTTTCCTCGCTAGGGTTGCCAGGTCCCTCTTCGCAACCGGTGGGAGGTGTTGGGGCAGAGCCTGAAAAGGGCGGGGTGGGGAGGGACTTCAATGTCATAGAGTCCAATGGCCAAAGTGGCCATTTTCTCCAGGTGAACTGATCTCTATTGGCTGGAGATCAGTTGTAATAGCAGGAGATCTCCAGCTAATACCTGGAGGCTGGCAACCCTATTTCTCGCTGTCACCTCACCGACTCCTTTGGGGCTTGGCTTTGATTGTGCTTGCATTTTCCGATCGTAAGAGGTCACCTCACTCTCCCCGTGTGTTTTCCCTGGGTTTTCTGGATGCTGGCAAAACACGAATCCAGAAAAAGCTGCAAAATGTGCGGAACTGATGACTGTAATCTGGAGATCTGTTGTAATACTGGGTATTCCTGATTTAGCTCTCACGATTATCTCCTCGGGTAGGAACGATTAACCCTGTGGGGAGGGAAGGTTCCAGTTTACCCAGTTTGCCTGGTCTACTGTTCTAGTCTGGGTCCAGCACTTATCAGTGGTTATTTCTAACAGGTACAAATGACTCCGGGTGTGTGTGTGTCTATTCAGAGGGTCAGTTTACCCCTCCAGGGCGATCAAGGAAATGGCTCTTCAAGCAAGTTCTTCTTCCATTACAGAATCCCCGAGGTAGTAAATTTCCCATAAACCTTTAAATTATATATGCTGTGGTTATCTTTCTGCTGTCACCACCGACTGGGCCAGTTTCTCTGAAGGTCTCCAGCCAAGAATGAGAATCTTTATCAGCCTGAAGCACTTCTCTAAGGTTTGGAGCCAATGTTGTAATGAGCCTCCTGGTTCTCAGCCAAGTTCCTAATAGCATTTGGGCAACGGTGAATTTATTTATTTTATCGATTATGACGAGCGTTGTCTTATATAAAATATATGGAAGGCCAGATTCCCCTTAAAGAGATGTTCCTGGGTAAAGACCAAGGACTGAGCATGAGATGAAGAAGAGACAGCAGGCTGGGATGGAAGGTAGGGTTGCCAGGTCCAGGTAGGGAAATACCTGGGGATTTTTGGGGTGGAGCCTGGGGAGGGTGGAGTTTGGGGAGGGGAGGGACTTCAATGCCATAGAGTCCAATTGCCAAAGTGGCCATTTTCTCCAGGTGAACTGATCTTTACCAGTTGGAGATCAGATATAATAGCAGGAGATTTGCAACTAGTACCTGGAGGTTGGCAACCCTAACGTAACTCCACCTCCTCTCCATGTAGGGTTGCCAGGTCCCTCTTGGCAACTGGTGGGAGGTTTTTGGGGTGGAGCCTGAGGAGGGTGGGGTTTGGGGAGGGGAGGGACTTCAATGCCATAGAGTCCAATTGCCAAAGTGGCCATTTTCACCAGGGGAACTGATCTCTATTGGCTGGAGATCAGTTGTAATAGCAGGAGATTACCACTTATTACCTGGAGGCTGGCAACCCTATCTCCATGGCACCCTCTCATGCCCTGGATTTTGTGATGCCAAGAGTCCCTGATCATGTGCAGAGCATCTTTCCCCTCACTGTTGAGTATAGCTACCATCGTCGTATATTGCTGGGATCAGGCAAAGGGGTCTCTGGCCCAAGGACTCAACCCTTCCTGGCAGGCTGTGGAGTAAGCAATTCTCGCTTTAGACATGACCAACTGGGCAAGGACTGGTCACCGAATGCCCAGGGCAAGATGTCCTTTTCTGCATGCATTGTGATTCAGCCAGGAAAAGGAGGGACAGGAAATATCATCACCACTTCCCCCTTCCTTTCTCGGTCACACAGCTTTTCAAAGAAAAGAGGAGAGGACTATTGGCCGTCGCTGATCCTCTGGGTTTGTGATTTCACTGGGGCGGTAGCTAGCGAGAAATTTTAATGCCATTGCTTCCTTACGGTGTGAACTGCCCCTATTTACAGGAGAAATACTATATTTTATAGTATTTTCCTTAGTATGCTAACACATGATGCTGCCTTATTAATGAGTCAGTGCCTTGGTCTCTCAAGGACCGTTTTGTCATTTTTGACTGGCATTGGTAGGGTTGCCAGATCCCTCTTTGCCACCGATGGGAGGATTTGGGGGCAGAGCCTGAGGAGGGTGGAGTTTGACGAGGGGAGGGGAGGGGAGGGACTTCAATGCCATAGAGTCCAATTGCCAAAGCGGCCATTTCCTCCAGGTGAACTGATCTCTATTGGCTGGAGATCAATTTGTAATAGCAGGAGATCTCCAGCCAGTACCTGGAGGTTGGCAGCCCTAGACACAGATAAGATCAGAATCTGACCTTTTTTAGGGGCTTACAATTCCAGAATTTGCATTTCAAGTTACAATGAATGGACTCAAACAGGAAGGCAGGAAATCATTACATTAAGCTATGCCCTGGGGTCATGCAGAAAGGGAAATACAAAGTAATTGAAAGGAAGAGGTTTTTTGTTTACTTCAGCTGCAGAAGTAAGTTTTGTATTCATTTTAAATGTTGAATGCATTTTTACCAGGCGCTCATGCGCTGGTTAAGAAAAGCAAACTAAAAAAAAGAAATATACCAGAAAATGTATTTATTTTGGGGAAGTATCACTTTTTTAAAAAAGTTTTATTTTTGACTATATATACATATAGAGAGAGATATATAGGGTTGCCAATCTCCTGGTGGTAGTCAGCAAATAACAACAGAAAGGCAAATTACCAAATATATGCAAAAGACTAGACAATGTTGAAGAAATCCAAATAGTCAAAGTGTAATACAAAACAAGGTACAATGGTACACAAGAATATATAATATGATTCAAAAGTCCAAGCAAAGAAGTCATATTCTAGACCAGAACACAGTCATAGAACAAAGAAGCCACCAAGGCAATCAGGCGGCATGCTGTATAGCATACGTTCTTGGACATAAATTTCTGCATAAAAGTTCCCTTAACCTGTATCAAGATTGCAATACAGGGATCCGGTAATCTTCCTGTTTCGATTTATGAATCTTCCTCAGGATACGCTGCACATATGGGGAACATAATATATATGATCGTCTAATACATACAATCTTAATAATATCATAGAAAAACATTTTTACATCATGCAAAATATCATATTAATACGTGAATAAATATGCTTCTTACACATGGTCTGCTTAGTAGCTAGTTCACATGTCGGTGTGAGAGAATTTCTCTAAAAGTGTAAAGTGGGGAGACTAGAACCTCCAGGTGGTGGCAGGAGATCTCCTGCTATTACAAGTGATCTCCACTCGACAGAGATCAGTTTCTCTGGAGAAGATGGCCGCATTGGCAATTGGACTTTATGGCATTGAAGTCCCTCCTCTCCCCAAACTCCAGCCTCCTCAGGCTCCACCCCAAAAACCTACTGCCGGTGGCAAAGAGGGACCTGGCAATACCTTTTAATTCTCATGCGTACCGATGCAGAAAGGAAAGAGATTTACCAGGATAAAACTTGTTTCTTCCAGAAAAAAATGTGGTCTTTTAATTGACTGATTTGTTTTTCCTCCATGCGGGAGTGCTGATATGCTCCCACAGAAAGGCAAAATGAATAATAATAATATTCTAATAAAACATAATTCAGATGGAGCAAGTGTGGCAGAGAGCCAAATGTGAAGCTAGATGAACAAAGTACGTTATCCACATTCTGAAATACTTTTTCCATGCCGTGAGACGGCTAGGGAGGAAGCCAAGTCATAACAGAACTATGGGCGAGCCGCGGAGTGAAACTGAGGGAATCCGCTCTGGAAACAATTTCAAATTTTCCATCCCTGCTGTCGTCCCCCCCCCCCGCCCCAAATCCCCATTTTGATTTTGCTGGTGTGACCCAAGCCTTATTTTCAGTCCAATTTTGGTTTCAAAAGAGTCCAACTCTGCCCACTAGAGATCCCCTTTATTGGCCAAACGTTCAAGATCCTTGTCCCCTTTATTTTTGTTCTTTTGGTAGGATCTTAATGTATCCCTACTTTGAGGTTCGCATACTAAAAGAAAACATACATCCTTTAAAAACCAATCCCCCCACTTCAAAAATATTAATATTTTCCAACTTTGTGTATGTTATCAGTAAATCAACATCAAAATTCAATGATGATTATATGTTAGATAATATGGGGGTCTGTTATATGCATAAATGATGTTCGTTGTATATATAAACATCAGATAAGTTGTGTATAAGACCTGTACAGTATAAATGAATTGGAAAAACTGGGGAAGACTGATAACTGTTGGAAAACTATAAAACTAAAACAAGCAGAGAACATTCTCACATCCCTCATCTCGTCCCCCAGGTGGGGCGAGGGGACCCCTGGCTTGGCCCTGTTCCTTTCTGGCCACTGTCCTCACAATCAAAGCCCAAACAAACCAGTGAACATTTTCTGGTCACTTGGCTTGGCCAGAAAAAAGAGGGGATTATTCTATTTTGAGGTAGGCTTGACCTGAGGGGTAGGGTTGCCAGCTCCAGGTTGGGAAATTCCTGGAGATTTTTGGAGTAGAGCCTGAGGAGGGCAGCGTTTGGGGAGGGGAGGGACTTCAATGCCATAGAGTTAGGGTTGCCAAACTCCAGGTACTAGCTGGAGATCTGCTATTACAACTGCTCTCCAGCCGATAGAGATCAGTTCACCTGGAGAAAATGGCCGCTTTGGCAATTGGACTCTATGGCATTGAAGCCTCTCCCCTCCCCAAACCCCGCCCTCCTCAGGCTGCGGCCAAAAAACTTCCCGCCGGTGTCGAAGAGGGACCTGGCAACCCTACATAGAGTCCAATGCCAGATAGGGTTGCCTACCTCCAGGTAGTAGCTGGAGATCTCTTGCTGTTACAACTGATCCCCAGCCGATAGTGATTAGTTTCCCTGGAGTAAATGACCACTTTTGGCAATTGGACTCTATGGCATTGAAGTCCCTCCCCTCCCCAAACCCTGCCCTCCTCAGGATTCACCCTCAGAACCTTCTGCCGGTGGGAAAGAGGGACCTGGCAACCCTATTACCAGAGCGGCCGTTTTCTCCTGGTGAACTGATATCGGCTAGAGATCAGTTGTAATAGCGGGAGATCTCCAGCTACTACCCGGAGGCTGGCGACCCTACTGCGGATGGGGAGGGGGGAGTTCGTCTGAGAATTTAGGTCCTGTGTGCTGTGTGAATGGGGGCGGGAAATAAAAGCGTGTGGTGGGGAACTGATGACTGTCTAAACAGACCAAATCCCTGTTGTGTGGTACATGGAAAAGCATGAAGCAAGCATCAGCTGTCCGTCTCATTAGCGGCTCAAAATTTGCCGGGAAGCCGCGGTGTTCGCTCTTGTCTCATTAGCCGGCTGATTCATTCAAAGGCTTATGATCCTATCCGCCCCCATCTCAGTCGCTTTCTCTTTCTTTCCACTGGCTGTGTGGTGGGATTGAGCAGATGACAGATTAATGAGAATCTGGGAGCTGAAAATCCGCTCAGTCGGCCCCGTTTGGATTTTCTCGAATGGCAAAAACCAGGCGGCTGGATGAATCGAACAGCTTTGAAATTTTGTCTCAGATAATACCTGGAGCTGTCAAATGATCAAGGGGCCAAGGATTCTGGGCCAATGAACACATACTGGGTATCCGGCACCTAAATTTGTGATTTAGCATTTGTTGGATTAATAGACATAAATTGGGTGCTCGATTTCCCTTCGTACATATATTGTAATCTCTTTGCTAGGGTAGCCACCTCCCATCTTTACAGGAGATTTGGAAGTGGAGCCTGGGGAGGACAGGATGTTGTGGGAAGGGAAGAAGAGTTGTTTTTTATATGCCCACTTTCTCTACCACTTAAGGAAGAATCAAACCGGCTTACAATCACCCTCCCTTCCCCTCTTCACAACAGACACCCTGTGAGGTAGGTGGGGCTGAGAGAGCTGTGACTAGCCCAAGGTCACCCAGCTGGCTGCATGTGGAGGTGCGGGGAAACCAATCCAGTTCACCAGATTAGCCTCCGCCGCTCATGTGAAGGAGAGGGGAATCAAATCTGGTTCTCCAGATGAGAGGGGAGTGGCCATAATACCATAGAGTCCACCTTCCAAGCCAGCCATTTTCTCCAGGGGAACTGATCTCTCTCATCTGGAGATCACATGAGATTACATGAGATCTCCAAGCCCCATCTGGAGGTTGGCAACCCTACCATTTGCCCCAGCTGTTTTTAGGACTGCCTTTGTTCAAAGCAGGGTTGCCAGATCTGGAGATTTGAGGGGTGGAGCCTGGAGAGGGTGGGATTTGGGGAGGGATCTCAGCAAGGTATAATGCCATAGAGTCCACCCTCCAAAGCAGCCATTTTCTCCAGGGGAACTGCCCTTGGTCATCTGGAGATCAACTGGAATAGCAGGAGATCATAATTGTGCCCCCTGGAGGCTGGCAACCCTGCATTCATTGTTGAAGAGGACTCCTGCCTCTACCTCTCCAGAGGAGGGCAACAAAGATGGTGAGGGGTCTGGAGACCAAGTCCTATGAGGAAAGGTTGAAGGAGCTGGGTATGTTTAGCCTGAAGAGGAGAAGACTGAGAAGTGATATGATAACAATCTTCAAGTACTTGAAGGGCTGTCATAGAGAGGAGGGTGCCGAGTTGTTTTCTGTTGCCCCAGAAGGTCGGACCAGAACCAACGGGTTGAAATTAAATCAAGAGAGTTTCCGTCTAAACATTAGGAAGAACTTTCTAACAGATTGGTTCCTCAGTGGAACAGGGTTCCTTGAGATGGTGAGGAGCTCTCCTTCTCTGGAGGTTTTTAAGCAGAGGCTAGATGGCCATCTGTCAGTGATGCTGATTCTATGACCTTAGGCAGATGATGAGAGGGAGGGCATCTTGGCCTTCTTCTGGCCATGGAGTAGGGGTCACTGGGGGTGTGGGGAGGAAGGTAGTTGTGAATTTCTTGCATCGTGCAGGGGGTTGGACTAGATGGCCCTGGTGGTCCCTTCCAACGCTATAATTCTATGATTCTATACCTTAATCTCCCCCCCCACACACACACACACATGGAATTGAAAGTGTTAACCAGGGAATTGCTTTAGAGCTGAAGTTCAGTGACTGAGCTGGGCAGGGCTGAGCAGAGAGAGGCTTCCTTCGATTGTAGAGCGGCAGCGTCAGAAGCAGCAGGGGAATCCAGGCAGGCAGTTTGGATAATGGAGCTGGCAGGTGAGGAGCAGAGAGGTCACTTGAGGGCCTTTCGGAAATAGGAATTATTGGTGGGGCAGGGGGAAAGGGGCTGGTTTGTGGGAGAGGGCTTTGGTCTTTGCCTTTTTGAAATGATCAACGAGAGAGCCAGAAAGTAGGGGCAATGAAATCTACCTTCGATGCTGGGCAGATAGGGCTGAAGGGAGGGAAACAGCCTTTATTTGCGAAGACAAACCAGGGCTTTTTTCAGAACGGGAGTGAGAGTGTTCAGAAGGATAGACGCTTCTCTTATGTAATGGGTACAGATTCACACCATCATGGCACAGAGAAGGTTTTGAGGGATGGAGAGACCTTAATTTGTTGTGAACTGATGGTTTGCCGTAGAGCGGTTTGATTTCCGGAGTGGATGAGTTAGGGCAAAACAGAAATGTTTAAGTTGTGTGTTGACAGCTGTCACTCGTCTGTTGTCGAAAATATATCGTGACGGCCAATGGTCTCTAGTGATACAATAGCTGGTTGGTTATCCCTGTTTTGTTTGTTTTTGTTTTTCGAACAAGTGGAATGTGTGTGAATATGCCGTGGTACCATCCCTGAAATCCACCCATCCAGTTTAGCTTGCTATGATTATATAACCTTGAACACCTTTCTCGGCTTCCATGATCCATGAGAGCCAGTGTGGTGGCATGTTGAAGCCAGACCAGGAGCTGAGTTTGAATCTTTCTTTGTCATGAAGTTTGCTGTATTTCACAGGACATTTGTGAGGATAAAATGCAATACCCTTCAAGAGATCCTTTCAGGATGGGTGAGAGGCCAATACAATGAAAATCCCGGGTTGAAAGAATGATCCTAGTTAGCCACTTCACACCCATTTCCTTTTACTTTCTTATCACTGGTTTCTTTTCCTGGAGATCACTTATTCCATTCCTTCTGTCTGCTTTTGGCTGCCTCTCTGTCTCAACTCTCAAGGCAGTCTTGCAGCTTGCGCTGGTGTAGTGGGGTTCTTAAATCAGACTCATCAGAGATCTTAATTTGGAAAATGTTTTTCTTTCTTTCTGGAGCCTATTAATTTTTATTACTGTCCACTCTCCTTCCATTTGAATGTTCAGTCCTTGAAAATATACCAACCGGAACATTTTCAATAAAGAGCCAGTTACATTGTTCCCAAGGAAAGAAGCACATTAAATCCCTGCCGTTTTCAGAAACCTGGGTATTAAAACAGAACAATCCCCTTTTCTCATTTCCTTATCCAGGTTCTTCACGACGAATGTTCGTTCTACGCTGGTGCCAATTTCCAGTGACTTTGGTGACTTTTCATCACAATGTTGCTCCTAACTGAGACTCTTCATTAGGCCGTCGACCCATACGTTGGATTGTCTTCTGGTCTAGAGTAACAGAAACATAAATATCAACCATGGAACTTCACCGCCATGCTTGGTTGCTGTTTTCGCAAAGGAACATTCACCATAGCTACAGCCACAGGGGTTGATTCACTGAGCTTCTCTCCTGGGGGCGAGGAGGAACATCTCCCCCAAGGTGGAAATCCCAACGTGGGATCGGGGAAAGCCATGCCCTGCCGGCGTCGCTCCCAGGCATCCAGTGAGACCCCACGAGAAGACCTCTTCTACCAAACCTACTACAGCTTGAGTCAACAGTACCCGTTGATCCTCCTCTTGCTGGTTATTGTCTTGGGCATTTGCATAGCTCTCATCGCCACATCTTTTGCCAGTGGCAGGGTAAGTGGTTTCTGAGAAGCAATGGGGAAGAGTGTGTATTTTTTTAAAAAAATGATAAGAAGAGAGGGGTTAGGTGGTTAGGAGCCAAGGAGACCATGGAGGAAGGACATGTTGTTCTTGTCACCCTATCTCCAAATGCCCGGCATACAGCTGGAAAAGGATACAGATAAGGACAATCAAAATGAGGGAAGGATGTATTTATTAATTAACACATTTATCTCCCACCTTTCCTCATGGTTCAGGGCAGGTGATTGAACCTGGAACCAGCGTGGTGTAGCAGTTAAGAGTGGTGGTTTGGAGCAGTGGACTCTGATCTGGAGAACCGGGTTTGATTCCCCACTCCTCCACATGAGCGACTGGGGCTAATCTGCTGAACTGGATTTGTTTCCCCATTCTTTCACATGCAGCCAGCTGGGTGACCTTGGGCTAGTCATACTCTCTCGGCCCCACTTACCTCTGTCTGTCTGTTGTGGGGAGGGAAAAGGAAGGTGATTGTAAGCTGGTTTGATTCTTCCTTAAGTGGTAGAGAAAGTCGGCATATAAAAACCAACTCTTGTTCTCCTTGTTCTTGTTCTTCTTGTTCTTCTTCTGCAGCTGCTCTACCACTGAGCCATGGCCCCTTCCCAATGTGGAATTGTGGAATTCATCACTACAAGGCGGAGTGATGGCTTCAGTGGCTTTTTTAAGAGGATTAGAGAATTTGTGGGGTTTGCCACTGTACAATATTGTGATGGCTGCTAGCTTAGATGCTTTTAAAAGGAGATCAGACAAATCCATGGAGGAGATATCGCTCAGCAGTGATTATCCCCAGTAACTAGATGTTTAAAAGAATGTACTAATGTTGTTTCTTCTGTTCTGCACTTGCTGCATCCTTCCGATTATCCATTGTGAGTTTTCAAGAAATTTGTTCGTGTGGTGGGGCACACCATGCACACTTCGATATGTGATATGTAGTCAATGCGCGTTTCAGTCCAATAATACCATGTATATGAGTGTATAGCTAAAGTACAATGCTTCCCCTCCCCAATAATCTTGAGAACATGAAGGCCTTTTATGCATGGCTGTTTTCTTCGCCATCACCCCTCCAATGACTTTGGGTTTTTGTTTCGATTATGCATGCCATTTCTGACCATCAGAGGTCACCCCACTCTCCCTCTTCATTTTCCCACATTTTCCCCATGTTTTCAAATTCGAGATTAAACAGGTCCCTGAAAACATGGGCGAAATGTGCGGAAATGCAGGGGGAGAGCGAGGCGACCTCTGACGGTTGGAAACGACATGCATAATAAAAAAAAAGACCTGAAGTGATCAGAGGGGTGACGGCGAGGGAAACAGCCATGCATAAAAGGCCTAAGTAAGAGGAAATAAGCATTAGAGATCCCCTTTATTGGCCAATGTTTCAAGACCCTTGCCGCCTTTATTTCCGAGGGAACCTTATTTAGGTGCTGTGATTTGAGCATTGTGGGTTGCTTAAAAGCACGAAGGGGAAAATTATTCTTCATCTGAGAAAAGTGGCCATTATAAGAAGGTAATCCCTTCAGAAGTGAAGCACCTCTCTTTTTATTCATGTCGTATGTTTCTGAACACCAACTGCATAGACACTTGGGAATGGCAAAAAGAGCTGTACTCATTTCCATTGTTCCTGAGGAAATTATCAAGAGTTTTCCATTTGCTTCTTTGACCCCCCCCTCCCCTGGAAATATGGCCGCCTCTCCTAGTGAGGGAGGCTGGTTAAGGCATTGACACTAGAAGAGAGAGAATATGGCTCCTTGAATTGGCATTAAGGAGCATACTCTGGCAGATTAGGAGGGTGAAGGATGGCTGGAATGGTTAAGGAGCCACCAAGGGGTCCCTGTCCCACATCCTCCAATTCTCCCTGTTTATGGTTCAGTTTCGCAAAACACTGTTCCCAGTTTTGGCTTCTTTTGGCCTTTGGGGTTTAATATTTTATGAATCAAGTTACTCAAACAGATGAGATGAAAATCACATGGTCTTGTTCAATCTATAAGAGGCAAAGTTGTGCAGACTCACGTTGCCTTGGGGCCGTGCAGGGAAAGGAAAGGGGTTTAACCCTTCAATCTCCGTATAGTTTAGTATTTGAAACCAGCTTCTCTATTCAACTGTTAACATAGTCAAGGAGAGAAGATGTGTTTTAAAAGGATGCACATTTTCTTTTAGTACCTCAAAGTAGGGATCCCACTAAGATTCCACTTAAAGATCAGAAATAAAGGGGACAAGGATCTTGAACTTTTGGCCAATAAAAGGGATCTCTAGTGGGCAGAGTTCCATGTTGGGAAATTCATGGAGATTCAGAGAGGGCAGGTTTAGGGAGGGGAGAGAGCTCAGGAGCAATTTGATGTCATTCCTGCAGTATCACTGGTGCTGTGACATCACTTCCGGGTATGAAACTGGAAGTGATCTCATGGCATTGCACAATGCTGGCTTTCGAGGTCTCCACCCCCTCATTGCTCTTGGGGGTTGCTAGTCAATGCCTGGCAACCCTATATATGGGTGAAGGTGGTCCCTCAGATACTCTAGCCTAAGGCCATTTAGTGCTGTAAAGGTCAACACCAAAACACTGAACTGGGCCTAGAAACAAACTGGAAGCCAGGCCAATTGATGTAAATGGGGGGATTTTGATCCTCTGTTAGCATTCTGGCTACCCTACTCTGTACGAACTGAAATTTTGCAAACTCTTTTGCATTACAGTAGCCTGTGTATTTGCATGCATACGTTGGTAAAGGCATAAGCGAACATGAAGGCACCATGCAGCACGCAGCCTGCCAGTTCGCACGCTGCAGCTGCTAAGGTACATCTCGAATCGTTGCTCTCGTACCGGAGGACAATGGTGTTTTTTCCAAAAGGCCTTTTGCCCAAAGAATAATTACCCTCTCGGCTTTGAAATCAGCAGACAGGCTATTTTCCAGTAAATGAAAACAGCAGGTCAAGTGGGGCCTTCAACAATGCGCAATCACTTGTGCGCGGCGGGCTCAGGCAGCTGGGTGTTATTATAATGGGAGCATAATAAGCATGTCCCTGTTTTCAGTGGTGAAAAGCTGGTGGGTATGGGGTTCCTGTGCATCCCTTTGCCAGGTCACGTGGCTTATTCAGGTCAGGGCACTCACACACATGCACAAGCAAGCAGTGGAGGCTTGTCAGTACCAGTTATGGTAAGGGGGTCTATTCCAGATAGCTCAGCAGTTATCCATTTGCATACTAGATGGGAGCCAGCGTGGCGTAGTGATTAAGAGCAGTGGTTTGGAGCGGTGGACTGTGATCTGGAGAACCAGGTTTGATTCCTCACTCCTCCACATGAGCGACGGAGTCTAATCTGGTGAACTGGATTTTTCTCCTCCTCCTCCTCCTCTTCCTTCTCCTCCTCCATCAGTTTTCCATAGAATCATAGAGTTGGAAGGGACCACCGGGGTCATCTAGTCCAACTCCCTGCACAATGCAGTGTTTGTGCAGTGTAGAAAAGGGATACTGGGGAAAGGGGATGTCAAAGTATGTTCTAGTTCCTAGATCTAGCAGGAGTTCTCCAGCTACTACCTGGAGGTAGAACACCAAGGCCAGTTTTGCAATCATGATTAATCAATCACGTCTTTCCTTTCCCCCAGGAATTCTCCTCCAACTTGGGCTTCCTGATTACGCTCTTTGCCGCTCTGGCTGTTTTTGGCCTCATCCTGGTCCTTGTGTGCATCGAGAGCATCTTTCAGCAATGCACTCGCATCTTCTCGGCTGTCATCTGGATCTGCCTTATTACCATGGGCTACGTCTTTGTCTTCACTGGAGGGGTGGTTAGGGCCTGGGACCAGGTGAGGTATTCTCGTTGCATCTTGTTGGGGGTCAAGGACCTTAAAGGTTGGAATGGGCTGCTTTAAGTGTTGGGATGAGCGTCTTCCAAGCGTCGCTCTAGACATTTATGAGCAAAATCATGATGCTTCAGAATGCCGGTGGTGTGGGGGAAGGGCTGCATTATCTAATGTTCCTTTGTGTAAAGAAACAACTCCCTTCTCATAATAGAAAGGTAGCCTGTCAAGGAGAAGTGCCCTAACCTAGCTTCCTCCATCGTATCTAGTCTTCAATAGTGATCTTTTAAAAATAACATGGAGGAGAATCAAGTAGATGAAGTTGTCTTACACTGGGTCAGATCCTTGAGAGATCTAGCTCATTATTTCAAGGGCACCAATTTTTCATGGCCTCAGATACAAAAGAGACCCTAATACTTGATATCCTTAAATGGAAATGGCAGGAACTGAACCAGGAACCTTCAGCATGCAGAATATGTTCTGTACCACTGAGCTCTGGCTCCGCCTCTTCAAATGTGGAAGCTTTGCACACCAACACAAACCTTACCACGTAGGGAGCACTGTAGCCATATCCTGCGTTTACTTTGGCACTGAATAACCAAAGCTGCCTGAGGGGGTGGTTCACACCTTCAGAGGGATGAGGTGACCAGAAATCTGAGGAGACTTGACATGGTAGAATGGACTGTACCACTTCAGACTGCAGGTGGAAGGTTATGGAAGACCAAAGGTTGGAGTGTTTCCTTATGTAAAAATAAACTAACCTCCCCTGATGGTGGTGGAAACTGCCAAGTTGCAGTCGACCTATGGCAACCCCTCAGGGTTTTCAAGGCAAGACACATACAGAGGTGGTTTGCTATGGCCTGCCTCTGCGTAACGGCCCAGGACTTTCCTGGAGGTCTCCCATCCAAATACTATCCAGAGCCGACCCTGTTTAGCTTCTGAGATCCCACAAGATTGGGCTATCCTGGGCCATCCAGTCAGGGCAATCTCTCATGCAAATAGAAATTTAGTTCCCAACCAATATGGCTGAGGTATAGTGGAGTGTGTGAAGGGGAAAAAACCCTTTCTTAGATTTCCTTTCCCCAAATGGAATTTTATTCTCCTAATCCTGTTACAATGGCAAATTACCTCGGTTAGTCTCTTGCCTTGAAGACCCTATTGGATTGCCATAAGTCAGCTGCAATTTGACGGCCCTTCACACACACACAGTCTTGTTACTCTGACCTGGATGGTCAGATCTCATCAGATCTTGGAAGCTAAGCAGGGTCAACTCTGGTTAGTACTTGAATGGGAGACCACCAAGGAAGTCCAGGACTGCTATGCAGAAGCAGGCAATAGCAAACCAACTCTGTTCATCTCTTGCCCTGACCTGGCTGGCCCAGGATAGCCTGCTCTTCTTGACAGATCTTGGAAGCTAAGCAGGGTTGGCCCAGGTTAGTACTTAGATGGGAGACCACCAAGGAAATCCAGGTTTGCTATGCAGAGGCAGGCAACGGCAAATCACCTCTGTTTGTCTCTTGACTTGAAGAACTTACAGGGTCACCATAAGTCAGCTGTGACTTAATAGCACTTTACACCACCACCAATCCTGTTGCATACATGAGTTACACCGAGTCCTTTCCTCCAAGGTCTCCTTCTTCCTCTTCATCATCTTCACCGTCTACACCATGTTGCCCATCCGGATGCAAGACGCGGTGGGTGCTGGCTTGGCCTCCTCCCTCTCCCATGTCATCATCCTGGGGGTCTACCTCTCCAACGAGTGCAGCTCATGGGCGGAGCTGACCTTGCAGGTGAGCCTGGCCCAAAAACCTTTCCCAACAAGACCAGTCTGAGGGGTGATTACATAAGCGCCTGTGCAGAGCAGCAACGTGTGCTATGTGACCAGTACCCAGTGCTTCATCCTGCTGTGGTATGGGTCTGTGACATGCATAGCCCCCTAAGTGACCTCCCTACCTGAGCCCCAGCTCTCTCCTCCTATCATACCAGCACTTTATTGATGGCCCCTGTGGTATTGGGGAGCCATTTCTCCATCAGCCTGCCTATTCTGCCATTCCTCCCTTCACGTGTCAACCTGCCCACCCAACTTCTTCCCATCTCTCTGTCAGCCTGCTAACCCCTTCATCCATTTTGCCATCTCTCCTCCTCTTCTGTGGATCTTTTTCTCCATCATTCCTACCCTCCTCTTACATATGCATCTGTTTCACTATCCTTTCCTCCTTCTTTGCTGTCTCTTGGTCCATTTCCCCTTTTGTCGTCTGTATCTTCTTCCGGCACTCTTCCATTCCATCCATCCATTTTGCCACCTCTTCTCTACTATTTTTGTCCCATCTACCCACCAGTGTTCCTTCCAACTTCTTCCTTTATCTCTCAGCCCATACATCTATAGGCCCACTTTAACATTCCGCCCAGCCTTTTCTGTAGGGTTGCCAACTTCCAGGTACTAGCTGGAGATCTCCTGCTGTTACAACTGAGCTCTAGCCGATATAGATTTGTTCACCTGGAGAAAATGCCCACTTTGGCATTGAAGTCCCTTTCCTCCTCAAATCCCGCCCTCCTCAGGCTCCGCCCCAAAAATCTCCAGGTATTTCCCAACCTGGAGCTGGCAACCCTACTTCTCTGGCCCATTTATCCACTAATACATCCATCCATATGTTTTGCCACCCTTCCCTTTGTCTGCACTCCATCCATACATCCCTTCGTCTTTTCCATCCTTCTTTTGTCCATCTGTCCATTCATTTTTTCATCCCTCCCACCCTCTTTAGTCCATTAATCATCCACCCATTTTATCATCTCCATTTTAGTGTTGTCCTCTTGTCCTGTCCAGCCATCTGTCTTATTACTCCTGCTGTAAGCACTCTGCACCGTCCTTTATCACTCATGGTTTCACAGAACCACCTTTAGTTGGATTACACCAGTCAACACCCAGAGGTGGTCTCTCTTCCCTGGCTTTCTCCTACCTCCTGTGTGCTGTGTCTTTTCTCCTATCAAGTTTGACATGGTTTCACGTGTTTTGTCTTGGCCTCCACTCTCAGCTCTTGGCCAACCTTGTCATCTTTGTCTGCGGGAACTTGGTGGGGGCCTACCACAAGCACTTGATGGAGGTGGCCCTGCAAGAGACCTTCCACGAGACCTTCAACCTTATTCAGTCTCGGGTCAAGCTGGAGTCTGAGAAGCGGCACCAGGTAAGCATGGATACATGCATGGATTTGGAATACGTTCCTCTGATCTCTGTCCATTCCATCTGATATTTAATTAACACAGGCTACTTCCACAAGAGCTCTGACCTGGATGGCCCAGGCTAGCCCAATCTCATAAAGTTGCAGAAGCTCAGCAGAGTCAACCCTAGTTAGTACTTGGATGGGAGACAACCAAGGGTATCCAGGGTTGCTATGTAGGTTGTAGCAACCACCTCTGTTCGTCTCTTGCATTGATAAACCTATGAAGGTTCACCATAAATTAGCAGCGACTTGACAGCACTTCCTACCACTTCCACATGGAGTTTTTCATCTCTTTGGCTCCAAAGAGCCAGCATGGTATAGTGGTTAAGAGCGGGGGCTTGGAGAGGTGGACTGATCTGGAAAACCAGGTTTGATTCCCCACTCTTCCACATGAGCGGTGGAGGCTAATCTGGTGAACTGGATTTGTTTCCCCACTCCTATACACGAAGCCAACTGGGTGACCTTGGGCTAGTCACAGCTCTCTCTGAACTCTCTTAGCCCCACCTACCTCACAAGGTGTCTGTTGTGCAGAGGGGAAGGGAAGGTTATTGTAAGCCAGCTTGATTCTCCCTTAAGTGGTAGAGGACGTGGGCATATAAAAACCAACTCTTCTTCTTCTTCCAGATAAAGTCAGTTTTTTTGGAGTGTCCACACAATTGTACTGTAATAATCCTTTCTTCATCCTCAATATACCTGAGCCCAGATTTGCTTGGCGCTGATCTTTTTGGAAGAGTGGATTTTAAAAGGAATTATGTTCAACAGAGCTTCTGTCTGAAATGTTGAAGAGTTGCTACTAATTATGCATGATTTCACTCCCCGAGATGTTGTGGTTGGCTCTGCCTCTTGTGGCAGCCATTCTGTGGTTGCACCCACCATCCAGTGCCAGAATTCCAAAGGTGCCCACAGGCTAAAAAAGATTAAGGCCTCCTGCTGGACATGCTCAGAGAAGTTCTCTTCTCCAACCAGCTTATACAGACAACACGGTCCCCACCAAATGTGGCGATCCAATTCTCCTTTCCCTAGATTTAACAGCTACTGGCTATCCATCAACCACTTCACACTTTAGAAAGGGGAGATGAAATTTAATTTTCTCCTTGACACTATAAAGAGAAAAGTTGCCACATCACTCACTCAATCGTTCGATCTATTTGACAGCGGATAATGCAGTATCCGCTTCTCAGAAAGTGTCTTTTGCTGTTTTATCCAGGGGGTGATATATTTATTTCGTGCAATATTATTTTGTGGATATGCTAAAACAATGAGGGCTAGGGAGTCTACTTGATCCAGAGATCAGATTCTGATACTGACAAATTGTAAGTGTGAATAGCTCAGGAGAGAAATTAATGAGTAGAGAAGTGATTATGGGAGAGGATACCACAGCTGTCCCGACCTCAGCCCAGCTGTCTTCTTTCTTTCCCTGCTCTGTCGATCATTCCAGGAACACCTCCTCCTATCCATCCTTCCGGCCTACATAGCCTTGGAGATGAAGGCGGAGATCATAGAGAGGCTGCGGGACGGTGGCCAGGCACAGCAGAGGCACGAGAGCACCAACAACTTCCACAATCTCTACGTGAAACAGCACAAGAACGTCAGGTCCTCGGCTCCCCATCCTCGGCTCCCCATCCCCATCCATCCCCATCCATCAAAGTCAGTAATGTCTACTCGGACCGGCAGCAGCTCTCCAGGGTCTCAGGCGGAGATCTTTCACATCACCTACTTGCCTAGTCCCTTTAACTGGAGATGCCAGGGATTGAACCTGGAACACATGAAGCTGCCTTCTATTGAATCAGACCCTTGGTCCATCAAAGTCGGTATTGTCTACTCAGACCGGCAGCGGCTCTCCAGGGTCTCAGGCAGAGTTCTTTCACATCACCTACCTGCCTAGTCTCTTTAACTGGAGACGCAGGGGGTGAACCTGGGACCTTTTGCGTGCCAAGCAGATGCTGTACCACTGAGCCAAGGCCCCTGTTGACTGACCCAGCTTTGTGAGAATCTGAAGCCTTTTCACTGCCTGTCATAAAAACAGCTTTCCTAACATCTCCCTCTCTTCCTCTGACCCCACACAGCATCCTGTACGCGGACATTGTTGGGTTCACGCTCTTGGCCAGCGAGTGCTCCCCGAAAGAACTTGTCTTGATGCTCAACGAACTTTTTGGGAAATTCGACCAGATCGCCAAGGTGAGGGACGTGAGGCCTTAGTGACCGCCGAGCTCATGAATGTGCAGATCAACATCTACTGTAAAATGCTGGGCTCCCTCGTCGACGTCCTTATCTGCTTTCGACCGTTTCTTATCTACTTTCGACCAGAGCGCTTTGTGTTTGGGTGAAAGCAATAATTATCCCCGTTTCTAAAACGGGAGATAAAAGGAGCTAATTATCGCCCAATTAGTTTGCTGTCTGGAACTGAGGCGCTGTTTGCCAGTTATATTTGTAAGAAGCTGGAAAGTAGGCAAGACACCAAGGTTTTGGGTAAAGAGCAAATAGATTTTCATTCCAGCCATTCTGCTTTAGAGCACTGCTCGGTATTAGCACATTGATTGGAGAAATAGACACATTGAGCTGCAGCTTTTATTGATCTTTTAAGTCAGCTCTTAAATTTAAGGGGTAATCTTTGAATGAAGGCTTTGTTAGAAAAAAAGATTGCTGTGCTTCAAATGATGTCTTTCTTGCAATGCATCTGTTCAGGTCCTCTGCTCTGGCAAATGGCCCCTCACCCTCCTTTTTAAAAACACAGATGCCCATAAGGTTACCAACCTCAACCAAAAGAAAATACGACCTATGCTGTAATGAATGTAGTCAAAAACAATAACAGCATGAGGGCTCACACTTAATTATACAATGCTATATATTCTATATTAATACAAACACATACATAAACCATGTAACAAACAAATCTCCATATATGTGTAACAACACTATTAGTTGTATTGTAATTTATGTGTACAGTATATAGAATATATAGCATATTCCAAGTAGGGTTGTATAATTAAGTGTGAGCCCTTGTGCTATTATTGTTTTTGACAACCTCCAGGTGGTGGCTGGAGATCTCCTGCTATTACAACTGATCTCCAAGCGACAGAGATCGGTTCCCCTGGAGAAAATGGCCGCTTTGGCAATTGGACTCTGTGGCGTTGAAGTCCCTCCCCTCTCCAAACCCCGCCCTCCTCAGGGTCCACCCCCAAAATTTCCAGGTATTTCCCAATCTGGAGCTGGCAACCCTAGATGCCACCCTTCCAAAATGAGCTAAGGCTAAAATCAGGACTCTATTCAACCTCGATCACTGGTCTCTTAGGACAACGAGTGCATGCGGATCAAGATCTTGGGTGACTGCTACTACTGCGTCTCTGGGCTGCCTGTTTCTCTTCCCAACCATGCCCGGAACTGCGTCAAGATGGGGCTCGATATGTGCCAAGCCATCAGGTGAGCAGAGGGCAACAGGACCCAAAAGGGGAAAGGAGGGGGGAGACGAAAATGGGGGTCGGCATGGACCGCAAGGATCCTCAAGGGCAAAGGGGTGTGTGCTTACCAAGTAGGGTTGTCAGCTTCCCTGTGGGGCCTGGAGTTCTTCTGGAAGGACGACTGATAGACTACAGAGATTAGGTCTCCTAGAGGAAATGGCTGTTTGGAGGGCGAACCCTACGGCATCACATCACATTTGAGCTTCCTCCCCAAACTCCACCCTTCTGAGGCGCTGCCCCAAATCTCCAGGAATTCCTCAAGCTGCTCCGGGCATGGCCGTAGCGGCACCAAATGCCAGGAGTCACTCTGGTATTTGGGTGGCATCCAGGTGCTGTTGCCGCCGCCGCCGAGCTCAAAGATGAGCGCTTGAGCCAGGACTTGCACCAACTCAGCTGTGGGTTTCACAGTCTTCCTTCTTGTCTCACCTGAATGGCAATGGTTCTCTAGAATGTCAGGTGAAGCCCGGATACCTGAGTTCCTGTAATAGGAGATGCCAGGAACCGAATCTGAGATTTGTTGCATGCAACACATGTTCTCAAACATAGAGGTTTGGGTTCTTAGAACCTGGAAATCAGAGGGATGCTGGGAAGGATTTCTACAGGCTAGGAACAAGGTATGTGTGTGTTGTAGTGATGTCATGTCCCCTTGTAAGGACAGCCTAGCTCAGGAAACATGATTGTTTAGACTGTTGCCACAAGCTATTTTTTAACTTTTAAAACTTTATTAATGTACTAGACATTAATAATAATAATAACAGTCATGCTAGGAAAAGTTGAGGGCAGCAGGAAAAGAGGCAGACCCAACAAGAGATGGATTGACTTAATAAAGGAAGCCACAGCCTTCAATTTGCAAGATCTGAGCAAGGCTGTCAAAGATAGGACATTTTGGAGGACTTTCATTCATAGGGTCACCACGAGTCGGAAGCGACTTGACGGCACTTAACACACGCACAATGTACTATTAATGTATTAAAGCCTGCTTTCAAAATATGTGTAATAAGGGCCAAAATATGTATTCATCAATGCTCCGATTGTCTCTATACTTTATATTTCTTTCATTAGTTAGGTACGGAAGATATTTTAATCAACATGAAACGACTTTGCCTTGTTTCACAGGAAGTTGCGTGATGCCACTGGTGTGGATATCAACATGAGGGTTGGGGTCCACTCGGGAAATGTCCTGTGTGGGGTGATCGGACTCCAGAAGTGGCAGTATGATGTCTGGTCAGACGACGTGACGTTAGCCAATCACATGGAAGCCGGAGGCGTGCCAGGGTGAGAGAAGCAAGATGGTGAGCAAGGATGCTCCCGGGGGAACAGGAGGGGACGTGGGCATACTTGACTTTGTGCTTGAACGCTGATCTCTAGTGGCCTGGGGATAGAATTGCATGTAATGTATATAAAAAAGGGGGAAGACCAGGGTTGCCAGGTCCCTCTTTGCCACCGGCGGGAGGTTTTTGGGGCAGGGCTTTTCTATCCTTTGAATACTCACACACACGCAATAAGTGGGCCCCTTGCAAGGCAGAGAGCAGAAGTTAAACAAAATGTGGCATTACAATAATAGGAAAGCTACAGATGAATTTTAGGTAATGCACTTGACCTGAAAAAGCTAACCGGATAGCTTTACCCAGTGACTCGTTCATCTCTGGAAGCAACTAAATAAACAGTGAGATTATTTTAATAGGTCCAGGATTATATTATATGCCTGTTTTATACCCACCCTCTCCTCTGCACATTGGGAGGATTTACACCTTCTTGCAGCGGCCGAGGATATGACAGATATAGGGTGCCCTCTAGAGGCCCATTTCGGGACTGTCCGGCAATGTGGAGGGGAGGCGGAACAGCAGATCCAGATGTGTATCAACGGTGAAGAATTGTGTGTGTGTCCGGTGCTGCCCCCTTCTGCTGCAACCAGGAACTACACATGTGTCCCGTTCTTTTCCAGGCGAGTGCATATCACAGAGGCCACCTTATCACACCTGGATGGGGTGTACGCGGTCGAGGAAATTTGTTGCTGGCACCGTGATCCGTACCTGAAGGAGAACAAGATCAGAACCTTCTTGGTCATAGATCCAAGGGTGAGGAGCTGTGGGTTTCTGTGTGTCTCGTTTCATATGAAAGACCTCGGCTGGAGGGTTCGGTGGAGAAGAGGGAGGGACCTATTTTTATCATAACCCTTAGCATTGTAAGGAGCATGCCTATTCTATTAGGTGCTGCTGAACACAGGCAGGACGGTGCTGCTGCCGTCGTCTTGTTTGTGGGTTTCCTAGAGGCCCCTGGTTGGCCATTGTGTGAGCAGACTGCTAGGCTTGATGGGCCTTGCCCTGATCCAGCATGGGCTTTCTTATGTTCTTATGTAGATCACCACTCGTTCTCTTCGCCACTATGCCATGCATGGTTGACTGCATGCATTATACTGCTCCAGTTGCATTATTCTTAATGGCGTAATCTGACTTCGGTCACACTCAGAAAGATGGACTATAAATGAAATGAATAAACAAATGCCGGTTCCTTAGTTTTGTATAATTTATTCCACTGCTGATCCTAAAAGGGCAGATCTAAGGTATACCCCACATTTCTCTTTAAGTTTTTATTAGGCTCGCAGGTTTCTGAGACTGTTCTCATCATAATCATGAGAACTAGAAACTTTGTAAATTTAAGATACATCCTCTTGGAACCCCATATGGAAGTTTACTCTTGCCCAATGTAATTTTACTGTTTGGGATTCTGTGCAGCATTGGGTATGGGGAAGGAGCAGGCTGGCTGGGATTTTTCGCTCATTCAGTCTCTTTGGGTTTCTGGCGAGCTCAGGCAGAAGAAGAAAGCACCAACGACACACTCTCACCTGTCTCAGGTGAGGGCTACAAAATGAGGGCGTCCGTCCGGATGACTCGCTACCTGGAGTCTTGGGGAGCGGCCAAACCCTTTGCCAACCTCAAACATCTGGACAACCCACCAGAGTCAGCAGGATCAGTCAGGAACAACCACTCGGTACGTCCAACGGGGCCCCTATTTCTTCCTGGAGTATCTGCGTGGTGATGGTCAGGGCTGCTGGGGGAACAGAGTGGAAACGGCTGGGCCTTTTCGCAGGAGAGCAGGAAGAGAGAAGAGAGGGGAGAAAGGAGAACCCCATACCTCTTTGGACAATATGGGGTGTAAGTAGGGTTGCCAGCGCCGGGTTGGGAAATACCTGGAGATTTGGTGGGTGGAGCCTGAGGAGGGCAGGGTTTGGAAAGGGGAGGGACTTCAATGCCATAGAGTCCAATGGCCAATGTGGCTATTTTCTCCAGGGAAACTGATATCTGTTGCCTGGAGTTCAGTTGTAATAGCAGGAGATCTCCAGCCACCACCTGGAGGCAGGCAACCCTAGGTGTAAGGGGTGGTTGATAAGCCTGGGGACTGTGTCTTAGTCTTGTATGGAGAAGGGCCAAGGTTCAGTCCATAGTATCTCCAGTCGAAAGTTTTCAGGTGCTTGCAAAGGCCCTTGTTTGCCTTAGATCTAGTAAGACTCTACCCATCTGAATAGATGATTCTGAACTAGATGGACCAATGGTCTGATGTGGTATAAAGCAGATTTGTATGCTCATCTCCCTACAGGAACTCTCTCTGGGGTCTTTGAACCAGCAGAAGACCTTGGAAAGGTAAGACAGGGCTATAGTTGGAGAAGGAATGAGTTGTTGACAAAATAGGCTTCTCAGGATGGAACAGGGGAGCAGCAAAATGCACAAAGTTTCATTGGTGCCACTCAGCATGCTGAGCATAGAGGTTGCAACCCTGAGCAAGTATGTTTGGGCATTGCAGTTCTATTAACCTGAAATGCTGCTGGGTTCCTCCACAACCGAGTGATAGATCTAAAATTACATGACTAATGGAACCCAAATGGGATCTGACATGTTTCCAAAGGCCTCAGCAATGTGGTTTGCCTCCTGTTATACAAAGAAACCCACTGGCAATACAGAGGAATTGGCTTGTCACAGAGCACTCTACTATGTGGTAGGCTCCGGGGCACATGCCATATAACAGAATATCTTTGGACTATCCAAGCCCAGCGCTATTGAGTATGCTCACTTATAGAGAGCTGGACACAACCAGTTTTTTCCACTGGTAAGAAAGGGAGGAGGTGTTCTCCTTTAACCACCAAGAAGGCTGCACTGTGGAACTTGGAAGGCTTTAAGAGGGGAGTGGACATGTTCATGGAGAATAGGGCTATCCATGGCTACTAGTCATGATGCATACCTATTCGCTCCAGGATCAGAGGAGCGTGCCTATTATATGAGGTGCTGTGGAACACAGGTAGGATGCTGCTGCAGTCGTCTTGTTTGTGGGCTTCCTAGAGGCACCTGGTTGGCCACTGTGTGAACAGACTGCTGGTCTTGATGGGCCTGGGTCTGATCCTACAGGGCCTTTCTTATGTTCTTAACATGGGAAATGCATGGACAAAAGCCATGTGGGGTAGGGACTGTAATAAGGAGGGGAATCGAATGAGATTGAGTGGCTGGCTGGATCCAACATGCAGTTAGCAACTCCAAAATCCAAAACTAATTCTCAAAAGGCATATTATTGGAAAATGGATCAACGTTCTAATGAACCTTCTATTAGACCTTTTAAGGACTGGAACCAGTTGGTTCTGCCATCTCTGTTGTTGGGGCTGGTCTTGTTTATGGCACAATGTCTCTACCTTTCTGAGTAGTTGGACCAAGCAGTTGCTAAGACTTCCTCCCATTTCCTTCTGGTGGGTCTAAGGTGATGATTCTGACCTGGCCTGAAAGGTGGGATTAACTCATTCAATTTGGCCCCTCCCGGCCACCATACCATTCCTGTGCCCCCCCCACTGTTTAATCTTTGCTGTCATGAATGTATTTTAGGGGTCGTGCCCCCAGAAGTCCAGATGAAGACCTGGAAGGCGTAGACGAGAAGTTCTTCCAACTGATTGAACAACTGAATTCACAGAAGTGAGTTCTTAGGTCAAGAAGGCTGCCTGGGGAGGCAGGCAGGAGACTGGAGAGAGGAAAGTGGAGACATTGCATAAAGAAGGGAAGAATGCAGAAATAGGATGCTCAGACAGAGCAGAAGAATAACCTCCCCTTGACTGAATATGAAGAATATTGTTGGGCGTGGCTTGTCATGTCTCAGTATTCTGGAACTGTGAACATCTGCATACATCAGAATTCCTTCCTTAAGGGGAAGAAGAAAACAGGGAAGGGACAATAGAAAGGGGGGAGAAAAGGAGAGGAAGGGTGTGAAGGGCCAAGCCTCGAAAGCAATGACAAGTTGAAAAGAACTCTTTTCCTATGACTGTGTGGGTTGTGAGGGAAGTCTGGGCTAAGAGAAGTCCTTTCTTCAAGAGGAAGGAAATGGGTGAAAGCAGATGGAAATGGACCGCAGAGTGAAACATCCCCTTTTCTTGTTCTTTCCTCCCTTTTTAGGCAGTGGAAGAAATCTGAAGATTTGAACCGCATCACCTTGTACTTCAAGGAGAGATCCCTCGAGAAGGAGGTGACCCCCCGAGGACTGGGGTGGGAAGTGGGGGGGGGGTGTCTGCTGCTGCAATCTGCAACGTTCTTGCTTTGGAGTCCCTTTGAGATTTGTTGGACTTCTTCCTGCGGGAGCTTCTTTAGGGCTGAATTTATCTGGATTGTACCTTTTGGACATTCAGTACCACCTGGGACACTGGCAAGCATTGACTTAGGCCTGGTCCAGGGTGGTCGCTTCTCTAAGAGTGGTGAGGAGGGGCCACATACGTTCCCTTCTTCCTTGAGTGCCGCTGAGTCTCCCCATTCAAATCTCCAAATCTGTTTAGGCTGGCTGAATTTTGCTTCTGTATCCTGTATTGCAACACTATGTCGGGTTGCCAACTCTGGTTTGGGAAATACTTGGAGATTTGGGGGTGGAGCCTGGGAGTGTGTGGTTTGGAGGGGAGAAGGATTTCACCAGGGTTATCATGCCATGGAATCCATCCTCCAAAGTAGTCTTTTTTTCCAATGGAACTGATCTCTGTACTCTAGACATCACTTATAATTCCAGGAGATCTCCTGGCCCTGGAAGGTGACAACCCTAATCCAATGGCATTGGCTATGGGAAGGGAGACACCGTCTCATTCCCAACTACGTCTGGGGGCATGATCTGGTATTGTCCCGTTTGGGATTTAAGTGAGCTGTTGTGTTGAAATGGCTGGAGGAAAGGTCTATCCACAGCTGTTGGCCCCATGAGTGAAGTGAAACTTTCATGAGCAGGTTGGAAATCCCCAAACCAACCCATCCAAGAAATGAAGCCTCCATGTTCAGAAGCAACATGCCTTAGAGAATCAGAACGAATGGCAAAAGCTTCCATTAAGCATCTTCAAGGCCACCACTGGAGACAAAATGCTGGACTTCGGGCCCCCTTTTGTTCGGTCCCATGAAGGCAGTGCTAATATTCAACTTCTGAGGGAGATAAGGAGAAATGAAAAGATAATGTACATATGAAAGAGTAGAAATGTGATGCAAATGCACCCTGTCCCCAGCCAGCCTCAACCATGTCAATTGAGATATTTATTTAACAGATTCTCCCCCCCTTTGTTCCACCAAAGATCTCAAGGTAGTGTACATGGGGTCCCCCGTCATCGACCTGTCTTGCATTTTTATCCTATCCTTCTTCCAAGGAGTTCAGATTGGGGTGGGGGAGCGTGCATGGCTTTCCTCTCTTCTATCCTCACATCAGCCCTGTGAGGTAGGTCTAGTTGAGTGAGAGATCAAGAAACTGTCCTACGGTCACCTAGCGAGTTTTGTGACATAGTGAAGATTTGAAGGTGGAATTTTCGGCACCTGCTCCGAAATTTGCCAGGATGACGTACTGATTCTCTAGACTCCTTGTGCGGAGAAGATGTCACCAGTGCCTTTGCCCCCGCAGTCAGAGTTTTTCACAGTGGTCCCCCCTTTGTTTCTCTGCTAATCTCCCCAGTACCGACTATCAGCACTTCCATCTTTCAACTACTACACGGCTTGCACCTTCCTGGTTTTTGTTTCCAACTTTCTCATCCAGATCCTCGTGGCTCACAAGTAAGGAGACCTTTGTGTGTGGTATGTGGTCATTGAATCCACGTGTGATCCCTGATGTGGAGCTCACCAAGGGGTTTCCTGGGGCCCCAATGCCTTAACTCTAAATAAAAGAGCCAAACTCTGCTTCCTCCCTGCTTCAGAAGAGCCGAGGAATGGGTTACCCTTGTGTCTGCAGGAAGCACCCGTTAACAAATTAACTTCATTTAGTGTCATTTATACTCCCGCCTGACGGGGGAACTGAAGCAGCTTGTATCATTCTCCTCTCCTCCATTTTATCCTCACAACAACCCTGTGAGGTAGGGTTGCCAGGTCCTTCTTCACCACCGACGGGAGGTTTTTGGGATAGAGCCTGAAGAGGGCAGGGTTTGGGGAGGGGAGGGACTTCAATGCCAGAGAGTCCAATTGCCAAAGCAGCCATTTTCTCCAGGTGAACAGATCTCTATCTGCTGGAGATCAGTTGTAACAGAAGGAGATATCCAACTAGTACCTGGAGGTTGACAATCCTAGCTTGAAACCATGTGGGGTAATTCTGGGGAAAGAGGTCACATAGGGTTCAGGCAAGCAGGGGCTGACCTTTTAGTGACTTGGTGCAGCATGAATACAAATACATACAAATTGGGTGCCCAATCTTTCCTTTGCTTCCAGGACCGTTGCGTTGGGGGTCTCCTACGGAATTTCCTTCTTCCTCTTCATCCTCCTCCTCCTCACCTGCTTTGCTGGACACCTGGCAGTAAGTCATCTCCTGCTCATCTCTAGATGTCAATCCCAGAACGGGAGTGGTGCCTGGAACACACATATACATAAAGTACCACCGATGCACTGAATATAATGGTTTATGTGGTTTCAAAAACATGATTTCCAACAAATGATTCAAGTTATGCAACAAAACAATTTATATATATATTTTATGAAGCTAATACAATTAGCAAAACAAGGATAAGATTTGCAAAACTTTTTAAACTTGCATAGATTGTTGCAACTTGTATAAATTGTTTTGTTGCATAACTTGAATCATTTGTTGGAAATCACGTTTTTGAAACCACATAAAGCATTATATTCAGTGCATCAGTGGTACTGTATGTTTTTGTGCATCTCTAGATGTCAGGAACCTCTTTTCACTTGGTGGGCACACCTGTGACGAAATTTGGTGGTTGCGGAGCCCGGAGGATTGGGTCACCACTGCAGGAAACCTCATTGGGCCCCAGATAATGGGAGATATTTGCATAAAGGGAAGCGAAAATGCTTCATCACATTCTCCTCGTGGGGCCCCGAGACAAGAATTAACTTTCCCCTCCCACAAGACGGTAGGCAGAGGCAAAGAGGTCGGGAGAGGAATGCTCGGGTAAGGTCAGAGAGAGCTCAAAACCTCCTTCGTACCTGTGCTTTACATTTCTGTCTCCTGCTTTATATGATTATGATCGTACTGCTCGATTGTTGTGAACAAGTCTATGGTTTTGCCTAGAGTGGCTCCCAATGGAAGCCTTCGCGCCTGGAACTCCTTGCCACTTTATAAAGGAGGAACTGCATAACAATATTGAATGCCTGTGGCCCAATTAGGGGGATTACTGCCATCATGTCTACTGATATCATTACATCCAAGATACGATGGTCTCCCCACCCCTGTCAAGTCACAACTGACTTATGGCGACCCCGTAGGGTTTTCAAGGCAAGAGATGTCAGGAGGTGGTTTGCTGTTGCCTGCCTCCACATCAGGACCCTGGTATTCCTTGGTATTTGGTATCCCAAATACTAACCAGGGTCAGGGCTGAGAGTGTGTGACTGGCCCAAGGTCACCCAGCAAGCCTCCACGGCGCATGTGGGGATTTGAACCTGGGTTTCCCATGTCCTAGTCTGATCCCTTAACAACTGCACCACACTTTCTCTACCATGGAGGACCAAAGGTGGCTTCCAACGTTCTCTGTTTCTCTTATTTTATCCTTACAACAACCTGCTGAGATGGGTTAGGCTGAGAGAGAGAGAGAAAGAAAGAGAGGGAGAGTCGCCGGCCTAAGGTCACCCAGTGAGTTTCCATGGTGCGAGTGGGGATTTGAACCTGGGTTTCCCAGGAACTGACACCCTAACCACTACACCACACTGGCTCTCAAGATACGAGAGCAGCAACTAATAAAGTTACAAGAATGCTGATAATGATAATTGGGCTGAACCAGGCACTGCTGTCTCTTTCCTCACCCCGTTTCCACATCAGAAGTGCTTCCTGAAGGGTCCAAAGGCCCTGTACTGGGTCCCGTCCATCTCTGCTACAGTCTGCACCCAGCCGTGGCTCCGCGTCTCCCTGGGGATCATCACTATCCTTGTCGTCCTCACCATGGCGGTGCTGAATTTGGTATGTCACGAGGGGACGGTGGAGAGAATTGGGGCTGGGAAGAGAAAATGGCAATGCAAGCGGCCTTCAATTTCATACGGAAGAAAATTCACAGTGGGTAGCCGTGTTAGTCTGTCTGCAGTAGTAGAAAAGAGCAAGAGTCCAGTAGCACCTTAAAGACTAACAAAAATATTTCCTGGCAGGGTATGAATTTTCGTGAGCCACAGCTCACTTCTTCAGATACAGCTAGAATGTGAATCCATCTGTCTTTAAGTAGAGGAGAGTGAATTCAGATAAGCATTAGTATGTAAATGTTAACAGTATGTAAATGTGAATAGCAGGCGTGATGGGATTAGGTGTGGTATTACCAATCATTACCAATGCTGATTTCTCCACACCCATCTCTCCCCTGGACATCACAGACTCTTCTGCATACAACACCTAATCCCATCATGCCCGCTATTCACATTTACATACTGTTAACATTTACATACTAAAGCTTGTCTGAATTCACTCTCCTCTACTTAAAGACAGATGGATTCACATTCTAGCTGTATCTGAAGAAGTGAGCGGTGGCTCACGAAAGCTCATCCCCTGCCAGAAAATATTTTTGTTAGTCTTTAAGGTGCTACTGGACTCTTGCTCTTTTATAATACGGAAGAAAGGCAGTTAATAAATGTTCTACATTAATAAATAACCTCTGGGCTCAGAGGAGCACACCAGATTCTCCGCTGGTGGACTTCACATAAGGGTGTAGCTGGCCACTTCCAGAGACAAGATGGTGGACCAGGCGACCCTAGTCCAGCAGGGGTTATGCATTTATCTACCTGTGCCTCCCCACACCTCACGACCCCTTCTAAAACCATCTCTCCTGTTGCTAATCCTCAGTTCTTCATGCCAGATCCCTGGTGCTCTTTGCCACTTCAAAATCCTGCCATGGCGGGCACGAACGTCACGCGAGAGCTCGTTCCAATGAACTCCCTCTTCAGTGTGCCAGTAAGCATGCCGGGTTGAGTTGGTTTGGGGTTCTTTGTCACGTGCTGAGGGAACATGAGGGTTTTTTTTTTAACCCCCGGTTTCCTTTCTTCCTCCGGCCCGGCTCTCTTCTACCACCAGTATTACATATACTGCTGCATCCTGGGATTCCTCTCGTGCTCTCTCTTCCTGCACATGAACTTTGAGCTCAAGCTGACGATGCTGACGCTCTGTCTGGTGGTCTACAACGTGCTGTTCCTTCACACCCATTCGTGGCTCTCCGACTGCTTCGTCTCACGCCTCTACCCTAACCAGACGGCTCTCAGGTAACTATGAATGAATGATTTTATTATTAATAAAATCCCTCCGGAATGAATGATTTAATTATTACGGCAATAGCCAGATAAGATGCAGACCTTGTCAGTAAAACCGATTACATAATAAAAATCTCTATATACAAAATGCAGATTAAAATTAAATCAATTAAAAATCACCTTGTTCACATAGGCACATATCAATTAAAAATCACTAATACCCTTCTCCGAGCGGATTTTAATAGCCGCAGAGCAATACTTGGCTACTTGCAAAGATTGCTGGGAGTCTCCCTTCCATAAGAGGAATTTAATTTTCTCTTCCTCTGAACTGGCTTCAGTTGTGCTAATAAGAGGTAGAATTAGCTTCTGACGAATTCCCTCATAGTAGATACATCTAAACAGAGCATGACTAGTGCTTTCCATTTCACCTAACTCCCAAGGGCATGCCCACTCAGATCTTGCTAACTTCTTGTACTAACTAGCCCTCATGGAATCCACAACTTTCTGGCAATTTGAAAGCATCAACTGAGTGATAGGTAGGGTTGCCGACCTCCACATGAAGCCTGCTGGGTGACCTTGGGCCAGTCACAGTTAGGGTTGCCAACCTCCAGGTACTAGCTGGAGATCTCCTGCTCGTACAACTGATCTCCAGCTGATAGAGATCAGTTCACCTGGACAAAATGGCTGCTTTGGCCATTGGACTCTATGGCATTGAAGTCCCTCCCCTCTATGGTTGCCAACTTCCAGGTAGTAGCTGGAGATCTCCTGCTATGACAACTGATCTCCAGCCGATAGAGATCAGTTTCCCTGGAGTAAATGGCCGTTTTGGCAAATGGACTCTATGGCATTGAAGTCTCTCCCCAAACACCACCCTTTTCAGGCTCCGCCCCAAAACCCTCCCACCGGTGGCAAAGAGGGACCTGGCAACCCTAGTGTTAGCGTAACGTCTGAGTGTGTCCTATGTGCAGACACAAGCAACACTTTTAAAAGGCGTCCCTGTAATTGGGACTTTTGAATTAGAGGTGAGTGTCTTCGAGTCTTGGAGCAAGCATGCTGGGGCCAAAGTAGGGTTGCCAGGTCCCTCTTCGCTACCAGCAGGAGTTTGGGGGCGGAGCCTGAGGAGGGCGGGGTTTGGGGAGGGACTTCAATGCCATAGAGTCTAATTGCCAAGGCAGCCATTTTCTCCAGGTGAACTGATCTCTATCAGCTGGAGATCAGTTGTCATAGAAGGAGATCTCCAGCTACTACCTGGAAGTTGTCAAAAATAAACAGCACTATGGCCTTAACCTAGTAATTGAAGGTCCTACTTAATCTCAATGTATATTCTGCAGTGAGGTTACAGTATATAAATCATCATTTTAATTTCCAACGTACCACAAAATATTAAACAGGTTATACATTACACACAAAAATCCTAATCCTATCTAACTATGAACCTCAAGTATATTAGAACAATCGTGCCAAGAGGTTATTTGATGCCCAACTGCATAGCCGCATTTTGCGCCCGGCTTCCCTAGCCACGTTTTTTGTGGATTTAAAGGGACAGTCGACGTTCCAAGTTTTAAACCAAAGTGCAGCTTGTTAAACGACACAATCCATCAACCAATGTGTTTGTCAAGTTGTTATTATTCCGAGACAGGACCTGGTTAATCCTATTTCAAAAATGATCTTCTTCCGTCACATTCAAGAAATTAACCGGTAAGGATCACTGTTACGCTGTTGCAGGAAATAGCTCAAATGACATCCATGCGCCCAGTCATAAGACACATTTCTGCAGACTTGTGGTTCTCTGTGAATCAACCTTCCATGTCGGGCAAAAGAGCTGTTTTTGACAACTCATATATTTTACAGCACGATTGCATTTTGCATTTAACTACCCTGAAGTTGGCAACCCTTGGCTGAAGTCTTCAATGTTTCTAATAGAAAACCCTTTTTGGGGCCTGATAGACAATGCAAAGATGAATGTGGCTGATCTACATAATCAGCAAACAGTCTGCATAATTTGGAAATTGGGTGACCCATATTTGTGCTGAGAGCAACCTTGTGGATTCTGTTGGAGGAGGACCCATGAGGGATGTTTTCTTCTCTTTCGTTCCCCGTCTGTAGGCCTGGAGTGCTGAAAGAGCCCAAGATGATGGGAGCCATCTCTTTCTTTGTCTTCTTCTTCACGCTTTTGGCTTTAGCCAGGCAGGTAAATCGGTTTTCGATTCTGTGACCGGGGTTGCTAACAAAAAGGGCAGAAGCACATGTCCAACCGTTTCAATTTCCCCAGTAGCGCAAGGACATAAACACTCCTGAAGTGGTACACCATGGTACCTTTGACCTTTCAGACAGAACAGAATAAAAATGTCACCCTCCAATTGAATATATAGATTTCTTATCTCAGCCCTTCAAGAAATCTGTGTTTGGGGCTAGAGAGATTTATGATCAACTGTGAAATAATGTGACTACTATTATATTAAAAACAATAGGAGATGTATGCTTCAGGAGAAGAGTCAATTGAAGCCAAATTGGGTAATATTGCCTAGTAATGGGAGGGAGAAGAAATGGATCTTGTGTATTATTATTGCTCTTCTCCTTTTTCTCAGAATGAGTATTATTGCCGCCTGGATTTCCTCTGGAAAAAGAAGTTCAAGAAAGAGCGCGAGGAGATTGAAACAATGGAGAATCTCAACCGCGTCTTGCTGGAGAATGTGCTTCCGGCCCATGTTGCTCAGCTGTTCATTGGCCAGAACCTACGCAATGAGGTGAGCCCTGAAGCTTAATGGCTGCCAGCGTGGCGTAGTGGTTAAGAGCAGCGGACTCTAATCTGGAGAACCGGGTTTGATTCCCCGCTCCTCCACATGAGCGGCCAACTCTAATCTGGTGAACCGGGTTCGATTCCCCTCTCCTCCACATGAAGGCTGCTGAGTGACCTTGGGCTAGTCACAGTTCTCTTAGAGCTCTCTCAGCCCCACCTACCTCACAAGTTGTCTATTGTGGGGAGGGAAGGCAATTGTAAGCTGGTTTGAGACTCCTGAACCGTAGAGAAAGTCAGGGTATAAAAACCAACTCTTGTTCTTGTTCTTGTTCTATTCTTCTTGTTCTTCTTGTTCTTCTTGCTCTTCTTCTTCAAAAATAAAAACAACCCAATCTTTGGGGTTTCCAAACATGGACTTCCTCAGTATGGAATGATATGTGCTGTCCCATGCACACCGTCCTGATCATCTCTCTCCCTCCCCCCTTTTTTTTGCTAGCAGGATCTGTACCATCAGTCTTGTGAGTGTGCCTGTGTGCTTTTCGCCTCCATCCCTGACTTCAAAGAGTTCTACTCGGAATCCAACGTCAACCGAGAAGGCCTGGAGTGCCTGAGACTTCTCAATGAGATCATTGCTGACTTTGATGAGGTACTGGGAGGCAGAGGGGTCGGGGAGGCCTTCCCTCTGTACTCTGCAGAGGTACTCCACATTCAAAGTCAGCATATTTTAGCTTACCAGTTGCTGTCGCGGAGCTGTCTGTCAAAACTGTGACATCTGAGAACTGACCTTTCTGTAGGGTTGCCAATTTCCAGGTAGTAGCTGGAGATCTCCTGCTGTTACAACTGATCTCCAGCCGATAGAGATCCATTCCCCTGGAGAAAATGGCTGCTTTGGCAATTGGACTCTATGGCATTGAAGTCCCTCCCCTCCCCAAACCCTGCCCTCCTCAGGCCCTGCCCCAGAAACCTTCCACCGGTGGCAAAGAGGGACCTGGCAACCCTACCTTTCTCTGTCACTAGGGTTGCCAGCCCCGGGTTGGGAAATACCTGGAGATTGTGGGGGCAGAGCCTGAGGGGGGTGGGGTTTGGAGAGGGGAGGGAATTCAATGCCATAGTGTCCAGTTGCCAAAGCGGCCATTTTTCTCCAGGGGAGCTGATCTCTGTCGGCTGGAGATCTGTTGAATTAGCAGGAGATCTCCTGCTACTACCTGGCAGTTGGCAACCCTAGCACAGAGACATAGGGAAGGAGACGGTTCTTCAAATAATGTTGGAGACAAATGATGGGCTGGATGGGATTTTTTTCCTGCTTTGATCCAGAAATGTTGCTCTGCTGTTCTTAGTTGCTGGTCTGTCTCGTTTCTGTTTCAACAGCTGCTCCTGAAGCCCAAATTTAGTGGCGTGGAGAAGATCAAAACCATCGGCAGCACTTACATGGCAGCGACTGGCTTAAACATGGCGGCTGGCCAGGACAGCCAGCAGGTGAGGCCTTCTTGCCCAATCCAGGATTGCCAAGTGTCCGGTGGTGACTGGTAAAATACCGCCAGTCCACCGGGCTACCAGCTGACCAGCTGAGGGCCGGCGGGCACCGCGTTCATGCGCACACACACAACAAACCTACGTCGCTTCCGGGTTTACCCAGAAGCGACGTGGACGCTCTAGCAAATTCAAGCGAAACTCTATGGATCCCATAGAGTTTCGGCCAAGATTGATAGAGCATCCACATCACTTCCGAGTAAACCGGAAGTGACATAGACGCGCGGGTACGCTGTGCCAGGTGCACACGCACACCGCACGCTCCAAAAAAACCTCCCGCCCATGGACCAGCAGGACCTGGTAAGCCTACTTCAATCCCAAATTCCCTTGTGGAACTAAGCCCCTGGTATTGAAGTGCCTGGCTGTCTCAGAGTCCAATGAACAGACAGCAAGGAGGAGGTTAAGTTCAACAGCAAACAGTTCTTTATTTAGCTAAACACCGAGCTGGGTGAGAACCACAGATAAGGCACAGGGTTACTCACAAAGGAACAAAGCATGGGATAGATCCTTTATACCTTAGGATTGGGGGGGAAGTACATTGCCCTACAAGGAAACATTTCGTATTACAAAAGAACCAATACACATTAGGTATCTACTAGTAGTTAATTAGCAGAGCCTATTAGTGTAGCCCGAAGGTGTCACTTCGGAAAGTGCTTGATCTTGTGAGCAAGGAAACAGAAACTACATTCCTAAGGTTAGAGATAATTCAAAGACAGCTTTCTCTCTACTGGTGAGAGGCAATACCAGGCAGAGTATGATTTATTGGCTCAAAGGCCTTTGGATGCCAACTTCCCTAAAGCTTCTATGTGTGTGCATATGAGTACATAGTGTTTTATACCAGCCCTTATATCTGGGCACTACAGTATCCTGATACTATTGGGTGCCTGTCTGTGGCAGCAGCACCGGGCCACTTGCGTTGGTGCAAGCATGTTCCCAACAAACACCGGGCCTTGCAGAATACCCACATTTCTCAAACTGTTCCACGGGTCCACTTACAGGAGCCCTTAGCACACATTTTTCATGTTTTAAATCTCAGATTTGCTGGTAGAATTCAACCAGGAAGTAGGTGTGGTATATAGGGTTGCCAGCTCTGGGTTGGGAAATACCTGGAGATCTGGGGGGGGGGGGGAGGGAGCCTGAGGTGGGTGGGGTTTGGGGAGAGGAGGGACTTCAATAGGGTTGCCAATCTCCAGGTACTAAAAAAAGGCACTAATGGCATATATGAACATCAAGTAATATTCAATGAAATAGTTACTAAATCATTTATGAGAACAATGCAAAACTGCAAGGCAATGTAAATAATACAAGCAAAGCACAATCTTTCCAAAGGGAAATGAAATAAAACACAATGTCAGAACAGTAATGGTAACAGTATATAACATTCAAGAGAATAGAGACACTGTGAATGAAAATAGTCTTATCATGAATGTAGATAAGTTTTCATAAATCCAAAAGCCAGGAAATATGGGATTCCGGTATTAGTCCCCATTTCGCGTCATGCTTTTTCAATTTCTGGCTAATTTCTGGTTTCTGGCAGCTTTTATAGTGAGAGTTACATTACTTGATGTTCATATATGCCATTAGTGCCTTTTTTTAGTCACTTTCACTTTTTGGCACGAGTCCTCCTTTTTGAAAACCTCCAGGTACTAGCTGGTGATCTCCTGGCATTACAACTGATCTCCAGCCAATAGAGATCAGTTCACCTGGAGAAAATGGCCGCTTTGCCAATTGGACTCTGCGGCATCAATGTCCCTCCCCTCCCTAAGCCCCACCCTCCTCAGGCTCTGCCCCAAAATCTCCAGGTATTCCCAACCCGGAGCTGGGCAACCCTAGCGCCCATGGGAACCCCTGATCTATAAGAACAGGGATACAATTCAACACTGGGTCGAAGAAGGGGACATCTGAGTAAAACAACCAATTTATCTGTCTAAATTTTTGATATGTTTGGGTGACAGCCTAACCAACGAAGGTAGGTTTGATTTCTTTTGCTTATAGTTGTTATCTGAGCTCTCAGTTTCCATTAGGGGGTTGTTGTAGGAGGACAGGATGACGCCTAGTGACCTTCTCTGCTTCCCCCTCACTTTGCATGATTCATTCACTTTGATATATCAGATATTTTCCCCACATTTCCTTTAAAGAGCTCCAGATAGTGTACACATTCTCCCTTCCTCTCTTTGAGAACCGCAACAACACACTGAAGTAGATTCAGCGGATAGAGCCATCAGTTGTCCTAAGATCACCTGGTGGGCTTAATGGTAGATTCAGGGTTTGAACCCACATCTGGTCCTAATCTAATACACTACCAATTTCAGCATGCCAGCTCTTCAACCACAGAAGTTTCAAAATGAGATTACAACGTGAGAGTACTGAACCCGAGTTCATTCACAAATTCAAAACAATGGATACCCCAGGCCCGAAGAGAGAAATAGCATTCTTATCTCTGTGTGTTTATGTGTGCGTGTGCTGTCAAGTCACAGCTGATTTATGGGGGTCCCATAGGGTTTTCAAAGCAAGAGACATTTTGGAGGTGCTTTGCCCTCACCTGCCTCTGTGTGGACTGAAAGGGTTCTGAGAGAACTGTGACTGGCCCAAGATCACCCAGCAGGCTTCATGTGGAGCAGTGGGGAAACTAACCCGGTTCTCCAGATTAGAGTCTGCTGCTTTTAACTGCCACACCATTCTGTCTTATCTCACTAAAAAAAAAGGTAAAGGTCCCCTGTGCAAGCACCGGGTCATTCCTGACCCATGGGGTGACGTCACATCCCGACGTTTACGAAGTAGACTTTGTTTAGGGGTGGTTTGCCAGTGCCTTCCCCAGTTGTCTACACCTTACCTCCAGCAAGCTGGGTACTCATTTTACCGAGCTCGGAACGATGGAAGGCTGAGTCGACCTTGAGCCGGCTACCTGAAACCAACTTCCGTCGGGATCGAATTCAGGTCATAAGCAGAGCTTGGACTGCAGTACTGCAGCTTACCACTCTGCACCACGGGGCTCCTCTTATCTTACTACAGATGCTAATTATCTGCCCCTAAGCATTTCTAAGCTCCCTCCTGCCCTAATCAAGCTGGCTGCATTTTGCCTTGTACCTTTGCATCTCGGCTCCCTTCTTTGCTGCACCCTTCCCACCTTCTAACTGGGATACAAGGGATCTCGATGCCTAATTGTATTCTCGAAAGCTCATACCCTGACAATTTTGATGGTTGCCACTGGACTCGAATCTAGCTCTCCCACCAGCTGATGACGATGCAGTGGCACCGTATAAAGTTGTACGGCATTTAGGCAATTTAGCATCCAAAATCTGGCTTATATTAGTAGTTCTCTTTTTTCCCTTGGCATAGACGAGTATGTCTCTTTTTTTTTGTCGTTAATTTTTGCCCTCTGTTGGTTTGCGCTGATGCGTGCATCGGTGGGCGGTCCCTACAGGATGCGGAGAGGAGCTACACCCACTTGGGAATCATGGTGGAGTTCGCCATGGCTTTGGCAGCCAAGCTGGACATCATCAACAAGCACTCTTTCAATAGTTTCAAGCTTCGTGTGGGTGAGTAGGCGTAAAAGCCAAAGGTGTGAGCTAAGGACTCCCTGATTAGTTAAATGGTGGAACTCCCTGCCCCAGGATGTGGCGATGGCTGCCAACTTGGAAGGCTTGATGAATAGGGTTGCCAACCTCCAGGTACTATCTGGAGATCTCCTGCTATTACAACTGATCTCCAGCCGATACAGATCAGTTCCCCTGGAGAAAATGGCCGCTTTGGCAATTGGACTCCCCTCCCCAAACCCCGCCCTCCTGAGGCTCCACCCCAAAAATCTCCCACCAGTGGCGAAGAGGGACCTGGGAATCCTATTGATGAGGGGAGTGGACATGTTCATGGAGGATACGGCTATCCATGGCTATTAGCCAAAATGAATACTAGTCATGATGCATACCTATTCTCTCCATGTTCAGAGGAGCATGCTGAAGATATTAGGTGCTATGGAACACAGGCAGGACAATGCTGCTGCAGTTGTCTTGTTTGGGGGCTTCCTAGAGGCCCCTGGTTGGTTTCTGTGTGAACAGACTGCTGGACTTGATGGGCCTTGGTCTGATCCAGCAGGGCTTTTCTTATGTTCCTATGGAGGATGGGGCTATCCAGGGCTACTAGTCAAAATGGATACTAGTCATGATGCATACCTATTCTCTCCAGGATCAGAGGAGCATGCTGGTTACATTAGGTGCTGTGGAACACAGGCAGGATAATGCTGCTGCAGCCATCTTGTTTGTGTGCTTCCTGGAGGCACCTGGTCGGCCACTGTGTGAACAGATTGCTGGACTTGATGGGCCTTGGCCTGATCCAACAGGGCTTTCCTTATGTTCTTATGATTTAAATCTTACTTTAGCCATGGTCTTTTATGCATGGCAGTTTCACTCGCTGTCACCCCACCGATGACTTTGGGTCTTTGCGTTGACTATGCATGCTGTTTCCAACCGTCGGAGGTCACCTTGCTCTTCCCCTGCGTTTCCCCGTGGTTTCCCCCCTGCATTTTGAGGGAACTGTTTCATTTTGAATTTGAAAACGAATCTGAAAATATATTTTCCAGGGATAAACCACGGGCCAGTTGTGGCTGGGGTGATTGGAGCTCAGAAACCCCAATACGATATATGGGGGAACACGGTGAATGTGGCCAGCCGGATGGAAAGCACCGGGGTGCTGGGGAAGATACAGGTAGGGTCCTTTAAAATACTTCTCTGACCAGACACATTGGTTTCTATACAGCCTTTCCCCAGGAGTTCCATTTCTGGATCCTCTGACTGGATTTGGGATTTCCCTGGTGGAAAGTGCTATCAAGCTGACCTATAGCAAGCTTGTAGGGTTTTCAGAGATGAACAATGGTGGTTGTCCATTGTTTGCCTCTTCATAGCCACCCTGGACTTACTTGGTGGTCTCCCATTCAAGTATTAACCAGGGCCAACTATGCTTAAAGGTATAGTGCTGGAAGATGGGACCCCCAGGTTGGATGGCACTCAATCTGCTACTGGGATAGAACAGAGGACAAGTATGAGTAGCGCTGTTCTTAATGATGCGATTGGACTAAAGCCAAAAGGACGTTCAGTGGTTGACATGAATAGATGCAAAAGGAAAGTCCGAAGCTGTTCAACACATACCCAACAATAGATGGGTTGACTCAATAAAGGAAGCCACAGCCTTCAATTTGCAAGATCTGAACAAGGCTGTCAAAGACAGGACATTTTGGAGGACTTTCATTCATAGGGTCGCCATGAGTCAGAAGCGACTTGACGGCACTTAACACACACACACACAACTATGCTTAGCTTCCGAGATCTGACAAAATAGGGCTAGCCTGGGCCATGCAGGTCAGGACAAGTATTAAAATAAGGGTCTTATAAATATGACCCTGTTTCTACCTGTGGAAGGATGCCAATCCCTCCGCCACTCAGTTTATCAGCAAGCCAGGAATTAATCTGTCTTCTTCTTGTAGGTCACAGAAGAAACAGCCAAGGCCTTGGAGACTGTGGGATATTCTTGTTCCCTTCGTGGGATTATAAAGGTGAAGGGCAAAGGTCAATTAAGAACCTACTTTGTCTGTACAGAGACTGCTCGTTCTGGCCCGCAAGCTCCTCTGCTGAGCTGAGTTTCCTGGGGATGAAACCCTGACAAACAATAGATTCTTGAGGAACCGCTGCAGTACTTTCCTCCTGCCACTTGGGGCAGGAGGGAGGCTCGACCCTGATGGACCTCTCTAGTGCTTGAGTTCATACAAGTCTTTGTGCTCCAGACCTGATTCGTGAGCTGCCAAAAGGACTCTGCCTGCAAGAATGGACTGAATGCAGAAGGTGGCCTTGGGGGCGTTGGGGAAGAGATCTGTGGGCTTGCCCCACCCATAAAACTGTGTGAGTGAGAGGGAAACCACTTTCAATTAATTTGTTTATTCTAAGAGAGGCCCCCGCTTCTGCTCCACTACAAGTAGTAGCCGATGTCCCTCCAGGTATTCTGGATGGACCTTGCCTCTGCACCACCTACCCAAGGAACTTCAGGGGTGCTAAGCAGGGCTTTGTTTTGGCCCAGAAGGGCTCCTCAATCAAGATTCCCACTTGAGTCTTGCTTGATCCTACTCAGAAGGATGCCTGTCCACTCAACCGTGGTTCCTCTAAGCAGCCCTACTTGACAACCCTCGTTGCCTCTTCAGTAAGGCCGCTTACTTCTGTCACATCATCCTCCGCAGCTGTATCATGATGCCTGCACCCCTTCCATTCTCATCTACTGGCCTACTGTGCCATGGCGACTTGGAATCTTCACAAGTTCTTCAACTCTAGAAAGAAGAGTTAGGTAGAGCTGGGCATTCTTTGTGTGATGTTACCTGCAGCCAACACATGTCCTATATTGAACATGGAGTAGGGGTCTCTGAGGGTGTGAGGGGGAGGTAGTTGTGAATTTCCTGCATGGTACAGAGGGTTGGACTAGATGACCCTGGTGGTCCCTTCCAACTCCATGATACCCCCCCCTTGACCGAAGAAGAGTACACTCCTTCTATCTAGGATGGTTGTCCTCTTCCACCGAGCGCGCAGTTTTGGGAGGGATGCACACGGAACGGTGAGGGAGGGAGGAGACACCCACCTAGCCAGCCAGATCAGCCGCATCAACCCTGGCAATTAATGGGGTGACAGATGTTGCAACTGATTCTATGGATGAACAAAAAGAAGAGTTGGTTTTTATGTGCCAACTTTCTCTACCACTTAAGGGAGACTCAAACCAGCTTACAATCAGTTTACAATCTCTTTCCCTTCCCCTCCCCACAACAGACACCCTGTGAGGTAGGTGGGGCTGAGAGAGCTCTAACAGAGCTGTAACTTGCCCAAGGTCACCCAGCTGGCTTTGTGTGTAGGAGTGGGGAAACCAACCCGGTTCACCAGATTAGCCTCTGCCGCTCTTGTGGAGGAGTGGGGAATCAAACCCAGTTCTCCAGATCAGAGTCCACCGTTCCAAACCTCCGCTCTTAACCACTACACCACGCTGGCTCTCAAGATATTTTGGGAGACTGTAGTGAGTCTTAAGATGGCGCTGCCCTGGCGAAGTGTAAGCTTTTGGCACTGTCGAGGGATTGGTTAGTTTGGTAGTTCACCCACAACATCCGTTTGGTTTGGGCTGGGTATTGGTGTGCCTGGGAGCGCAAAGCACGAAACTGTTGCTTCCTGAGACTTTTTCTATCTAGGCCAGTTCCTCCCTCATTTGATTGTGGTTTGAGAGTTGGCAGTCCCACCAAACACCGTCCTGGAAGGCTTCAGAAGCACGGCTGACGTGGCTGAGCTGACTAAGCGGTGAAGGCGAGGAGTCGAGATGTTAATCTGTTGCGCTCTCATTCTCATCTGGGTCAATTAAGATAAGAGGCAAGACCAAACTCAGGAGAAGATCACTGTTGAATAAGGTCTCGAGCTTACCCCTGCCCCCCAGGATCTTTCTTTAAAAAGAACACAGGGAGCAAAACTGGCAAGATCTTCTCCTGTGATCCCGGAGAGCCGTTGTCAGATCGGGGAAGCGTAATTCAATCCCCTCCCTTGTTTCTAAGTTACCAAGAACCTGTTTGGGGTTGGATCCAACCCGCTTTTCCGCTTGTGAAGAAAAGGGAGGGGGGATCCCTTCCGAAGGAGCTATGTTGGGGATGAGGGGACCTGAGTGGACAAAATCCATGTTGTACTGGAGTTGTAGTCAGGAGGAGAATTGGGCTAGATGGGATTTTTAAAAGCTGAGTGGATCCAACCCTTTGGCTATAGCATGGGCTATGCATAGCCTGCTTGAAAAATTGGTGGGTGTGCCACATCTCTTGAGTTTGTAGGTTGCTCCCCGTTTGTTGAAAGCAATGTCTAGGGACCATGCGGTGTGCACTTCAACTCTAGAGAGAAGAGTATTGGGTAGAGCTGGGCATTGTTTGGGCGATGTTACCTGCAGCCAACGTCTGAGCACACATGTCCTATATTGAACATGGAGTGGGGGTCCACCTGGCAACACAAGAGGAGAGTGCATCTCCTGAGGTGTGCCTGATGATATTCTGTGAGATTACAAGGGATTGTGGGATGCAGTATACCAAAGCTGCATGCCAACCCATGGATAACCCCTCAAACCATGCTAGGGTTGCTCCTTAAAGGAAGACCTGCTCCATTCTTGCTGGTAAGGAGAAAGTGAAGGATGTTTCCCCGTAAACTCGAAATGGTGTATTTAAATTCTTGCTGGAATTAACAGTGTTATTGGGGGAAGGGGGGTTGGTAGAAAATGTTTCTGTTTTGTTTTGTCCTACCTTGTACCACCCATACCATTCTGAGTTTTGAACAAAGGATGGACAAATTCCTTGGGCTGTTATTTTTTGTTCTAGTCTGCCTACCCTTTTCTTCTTCAGGGGTGAGATTCAGAAAGGAAAAAGAACGCACACATGAAAATAAAAGAGTTTGTGCATCCCTTCTACAGTTCCTGCCCTTCCCCATGAGTAGCAGTTTGGGAAAAATGATGAAAAATTGCATACATTTGTACAGGTTGCTAAACTTGGATATTTCCCGGACTGTGCAGAACTTAAAACAACAACAACAACAACACAAGGATATACACACAGCTGACTAATAAACCCCTTTACACAATCAACTGAATGTGCATGGTGGAGGAAGAAGGATCAGAACCATGAACCTGAACCAACAGGTTATTTATGGCTACTAGTAAAAATGAATACTAGTCATGATGCATACCTATTCTCTCCCGGGTCAGAAGAGCATGCCGATTATAGTAGGTGCTGTGGAACACAGGCAGGATGGTGCTGCTGTAGTCGTCTTGTTTGTGGGCTTCCTCAAGGCACCTAGTTGGCCACAGAGTGAATGGACTGCTGGACTTGATGGACCTTGGTCTGATCCAGTATGACATTTCTTATGTTCTTATCAGTTCCCTGATTATTCAGATAAGTTTACACGCATACCCCTTCAATGCATATAGGGGTTAGTTTGGGCCCCGTTCAAGTGGACATGCCATTGGGGAAAGGACTGCCCCCACAATTCTGCTTCCCTTCAGTGTAGATTCAGTTTAGGCACACTGGAAGTGTGTTATGTGGATTGAGTGGGAATCTATGGTGACTTTCTAAGACACATACGCACAGTCACGCACCAGCAGTCCAACCTACCTGGAAGTCCCGTGCATACTTTGATGCATTCTTATGCCTATTTTATTTATTTTATTCACTTACACCCTGCCTTTCTCCCCCTGCAGGGACCCAAAGCAGTTTACATAATTCTCCCTTTCTCCATTTTATCCTCACAACAATCCTGTGAAGTAGGTTAGGCTGAGAGTGTGTGCCTGGCCCAAGGTCACCCAGCAAGCTTCCATGGCAAAATGGGTGTTCGAACCTGGGCCTCCCAGATGCTAGTCTGATACTCTAACCACTACACCACGCTGGCTCTCATCATGCCTAGATGCCTTCTTACGCCTTTCCCTCCAATGGCGACCAACGAGAGGCCTGAATCAATATTAACAGTACATCTGCATGTGGTTTAGGAGCCAAAATATTGGCCCAAATATTGCATTTATATATCTTGAGCACATTTTCAACAAGCGCTTTTACAAATTGATTTGGGAGCTCTGGTCACACGTCCTGGAAGCTGGTCCAAATGAAAATGATTTGGGGGAAGACTGCTAAGAAACTTAAGGCTTGAGTGGGTATTTGAACACGAGTCTTTCAGGTTCCAAAGCTAGCCCTCTGGTCACTGCAGAATACAGACCAGTGGAGCATGCTTATTTCAGACGAGGGGCAAGTATTGAGAATACACAGTGACTGGGTCCATTGCATGAATACAAAAACAACAATAAAAAACCTGAAGCGTGTTACATTGTATGAAAAATCTAACAAAATCTAACAAAATATTACAGATCTGTTCACAGTAAAAAATTGAAAATACAGTGAAAATACAAAATTCACATACCTCTGGATGAGCCATGCTGGGAAAATTCTTTGGCCTTCCTCTAACAATAACAACCTGCCCTTGCCAAACTCCAGTCGGGACTTTAAAGCCTTAATACCTTAATTTTCACTTAATTAACCCAATATTTGCCTAATACCACAACAAACTCTGTACTTAATACTGGTGTCTTGGGTGTACCATATCAGAGATCCATATAGTAGCCTCTCATGGTGATTTAAGGGGCTTTGAAACCTCTGCAAGTTCTTCAGATGTTTCCCCTGTTGGGTTGGTAGATATGGTCAACTGTGCAGGACTCCCATTCCCTGTGGGGTCCACCTTGGTTTCCATGTGGTGTTGAGGGTCCCGGGTGGTACCGTGTTTTGCGCTGGACATTTCTGAAGCAGTCCCTTCAAAGAGCTTGGCCATGAAGCCCAAGCCAGCTGATCGGATGAGGGAGCCACCACTGAAGGCATAGAGGATAGGGTTTATGCTACTGCTGAAGAAGGCAAGAGCAACCAACACGGGCCTCGCCGCTTTTCCTATGGCTTTTATTTTGGCAGAGCCGCTCCACACGGCAACCACATCCAGAAGGTTGACCACGTGGTAAGGGAGCCAAAAAGCAGCAAAAGCGATCACGATGAGAGAGATGAGGCGGCTTGTGCGGCGTTTTCGGCGAAAGCGGGTGTCCCTTAGTCGTTGGCCAATGGTGCAGTAGCTGTAGATGATGGTGATGAAAGGAAGCAGGAATCCAGTGATGGTTTCGAAAAGGTTATGGAAGACCAGATCTCTGTCTGTGGGGTGGCCAAAGTCACAGTGAAGCTTTCCATCACCTTTCTTTGCCACCTGTCGGTAGAGGAGGACGGGGATGGCCAAGAGAAAGCCAGCCATCCAGATGGCCAGCACCACGAGCCGTATAGTCTTTTTGCTGCGGATCTTGTGCGAAAGGATGGGCTTGGAGACAGCCAAGCAGCGGTCCAAACTCATGAGGGAGATCAGGAGGATGCTGGCGTACATGCTGACCCCACAGATGTAGTGGCAAGCACGACAGACAACGTCACCCAGCTCCCACGCTCTGACGGTGAGCACCCGCAGGAAGATGGGGGCTGTGAGCAGCACTATCAAGTCGGCGATGGCCAAGTGGAGGATGAGGAGGCAGGTGACCGTCCGCTTGCGGACCCGGCAGCCCGCGCTCCACACGACGAAGGCGTTGCCGGGGAAGCCCAAGAGGAAGGCGATCAAGAGCACAGCGATGCCAATCGACGCCCCCTTCAGTGAGGACTCCCCTGTCACTGGGGCCGAGATGTTCAGAGTTGAATTGTCCCCCATCATTCCGTCAGAAAGCGGAAGGGGAACTGTGTGAAAAAGAGGGGAGAGATGAGGAAGGAGAAGTAAATAAATAAATTTTATTTGTGGCTAATATGCCAGATAAAACAGGTAAAACAGAAAATGACTACACAGAGTAGATGTTTACAACCAAGGTCAACAAAATTAGGAATTGCAAATTTCTACAGATTAAGGAAGTACATTAAGGCAATGTAGCTTCATTGCTACTGCACAATATTTTGCAACCTGGGTGGTGATTGGTGAGCTGTCTCCCAGCAGAAACCTTTTGGTCCATTCGCCCTCATCACCCTCAGAGCCCATTTCCCTAATCAAAGGGTCAATAATACTGAAGCAGGCTGACTTGTAGAGGGGACTTCTAAAAAATACATGCACAGTGGTTTCCAGCTCCCCTGTGTTACATGGGCAAAGTCTCTCCACCTTGGGGATCTTCTTAAATCTCCCCTCTAATATGGCAGATGGCAGGGCTGCACATCTGGCCAGTGTATAGGCCCTCCTATGTGTGTTCCTTTCCAGGGAGTATAAATATGCAGCTGATGCTAGAATATACCTGGAATGTTGAGGTGCTATAAAGCAGCCATTTTGTCCAGGTGAACTGATCTCTATCAGCTGGAGATCAGTTGTACTAGCAGGAGATCTCTAGCTAGTACCTGGAGGTTGGCAACCCTAACTGTGACTGGCCCAAGGTCACCCAGCAGGCTTCATGTGGAGGAGTGGGGAATCGAACCCAGGTCTCAAGATTAGAGTCTGCCGCTCTTATAAGGTTGCCATCTACCAGGTATTAGCTGGCGATCTCCTGCTATTACAAATGATCTCCAGCCGACAGAGATCAGCACCTGGCTGCTCTGGCAATTGGACTCTATGGCATTGAAGTCCCTCCCCTCCCAAACCCCGCCCTACTCAGGCTCTGCCCCAAAAATCTCCTGCCGATAGCAAAGAGGGACCTGGCAACCCTACAGGCGCTCTGATTTTGGAACAGAAAAAAAAATCCCCAAGTGATGGCGGGTAAAAAAAGGATGCCAGTGGGAGGCTTACCGCCCCAACCGCAGGCCGTGCAACCTGAGCACACAAGCCAGAAGAACATGCTAGAAAATGACTGCGAAGAAAAAAATTCAAGATGTGCGTGTGTGTAAAGTGCCCTCAAGTTGCAGCTGACATATGGCAACCACTTTATTAGGGTTGCCAACCTCCAGGTACTGCAAAACAATTCACAGTGCGATGTTAAATGGCTATGCAAAAGTAATGAACACTAGGCTCAGTTCTATACATATATTCAAAAGGAGATAGTTAATACAAAAAGTGGTGCAAGCAATATCTACAAGTGAGCGATAGTCGAACAAGTGAACATAGTACAACACGTATCAAAGAACAAGTCAAAGAACATCATATGCAACAAATCTATGTCAAATGTTTCTCTCTAGATCTTTAAGACCTTCCAATTATAATATCAGTTTTTGTAAGAGCTGGTCCAAAAAGTGGAAAAGATTCCTGTAGATTTTTCATAGAGTCCGTGTCGAAAATCAGACTCCTTAATCCGCTGGCCGTGTGCTGCGGGAGGGGAGGCACTTCAATGCCACAGAGTCCAATGGCAAAGTGGCCATTTTCTCCAGGTGAACTGATCCCTATCAGCTGGAGATCAGTTGTCATAGCAGGAGATCTCCAGCTAGTAGCTGGAGGCTGGCCACCCTAACAACGGGTGCTAAAAGGACATGCCCTTGATTAAAAACCCGTCATCCATTCTTTGAGCTCAAAGCACAAAGACTGGATGTTCAGTGCTGAACATGATGGAGCAATTTCCTTGAAGCTCTTGCAGATGGTGGGGCAACTTGATATGTATTGCCATCTGCAGAGAGTAATGGGGAAACAGAGGAAGCGTGTGAGAGCGAGGGGTTGGAGAGGCATTGCACATGCTGTGACAGCGAGCAATCTCCACTCACAAAGCTTTGCTCAGAAAGGAGATGGATCCTTTGTAGCTGTGTCTCCCCCCTTCGATGCAGGCAAAAATATTGGGTCCACCATATTTCTTTTCACCAGAGTGGGGGGAGAAGGAACTCTAGGACACTTTGGGCAGTCAAAGGTTCCCTAGGGGCCAAGTTAAGTATTCTCCCTTCCCTCTGCACTGTTCCAATTTCACAGCTCCTTGGGGGTTGCATTGCATTCTGGTAAAAGTGTCCCGAAATGTGTGACATGTTCCTGTGTTATGTTTCATAAGGTTTTGCAGGGCTGGTGCCAGAACTTAATGGATTTGTTACTCCAGTACAGTTCTAGTGCATTGATTTGTTACATTTGTTACTCTCGTACAGTCCAGGGTGATCTACCTGGTTGTCCCTTCCCTATTTGATTGTCATGACAACCCTGTGAGATAGGTTGAGAGGGTACAGACAGGCTCAAGGTCCCCTAGACAGCATAGTTAAATTGTGGAATTCCCTGTCCCAGGATGTAATGAAGGCTACCAACTTGGAAGGCTTTAAGTGGACATGTTTATGGAGCGATAGGGCTATCCATGGCTACTAGTCAAAATGGACACTAGTCATGATACATACCTATTCTCTCCAGGACCAGAGGAGCAGGCCTATAATATTAGGGGCTGTGGAACACAGGCAGAATAATGCTACTGCAGTTGTCTTGTTTGTGGGCTTCCTAGAGGCACTTGGTTGGCTACTGTGTGAACGGACTGCTGGATTTGATGGACCTTGGTCTGATACAGTATGGCTTTTCTTATGTGCCATTGTGTGAATTTGCATTTGGGTCTCCCAGCTCCTACTCTGACATTCTAGCCACTAGATCACATGTATTTTACTGGACCAGGGTGATGGAAACCTCCCCTTCCACACACAGAAGAAGATGCCTTCTACTGAATTAGACCTTTGGTCCATCAAGGCTAGTATTGCCTACTCAGACTTGCAGCCACTCTCCAGGGTCTCTGGCAGAGGTCTTTCACATCACCTACTGCCTGGTCCTTCTTAAACTGGAAATGCCAAGGACTGAGCCTGGGACCTTCTGCATGCAAACCGAGGCCCTTCCAACTGAGCCACAGCCCTTCCCCTCCCCTGACACCACAGAAAATAAGGTGGACCTACTACTGCCTTTACGGTAAGAGTAGTTCAGTGATGGAATTGGCTGGATGGTGGTGACCTCCCCCTCACTGGCAGACTTCAAGCAGAGGCTGGACAAGCACTTGTCAGGGATGCTCTAGGCTGATCCTGCACTAAGCAGGGGGTTGGACTAGATGGCCTGTATGGCCCCTTCCATAGGGTTGGCAGGTCCCTCTTTGCCATTGGCGGGAGGTTTTTAGGGGGGAGCCTGGGGAGGGGAGGGACTTCAATGCCATTGAGTCCAATGGACAAAGTGGCCATTTTTCTCCAGGTGAACTGATGTCTATCGGCTGGAGATCAGTTGTAATAGAAGGTCTCCAGCTATTACTTGAAGGTTGGCAACCCTACAACTCTATGCTTCTATGATTCTAAACTAGATACTTATACCAGGATTAGCTCCTAGGCTCTGGAGGAGCAAGGTGCATTCCTTCTGTTTCTAGGGCTTCTGCTCAGGTACTGTCAGGGTGTGCAGAGAAAGGATAACCAAATCTTCCAGGTTCTCTGGAATTAAGCTGAGTCACATACTATGGGCCTGTTACCACATCCTGTGCTTTTTAGAAGAATAAAAGGTAGTGGGGGCTTAATTGTATGCTTCTCGCACAATGTGGTTTCACTGGGCAATCCCCAAAATCAGGAGAACCCCCTCCTCCCCAGCTCAGCCATCAATGCTTAAATTGAGCTTGATCTTTTTCTAAAGATTGGTCCTGGAAGATCATTGTGGTATACTAGAGCATGAAGAAGAAGAAGTTGGTTTTTATATACCGACTTTCTCTACCACTTAAGGAAACTCAAACCGGCTTACGATCACCTTCCCTTCCCCTCCCCACCACAGACACCCTGTGAGGTAGGTGGGGCTGAGAGAGCTCTAACAGAGCTGTAACTTGCCCAAGGTCACCCAGCTGGCTTCGTGTGTAGGAGCGGGGAAACCAACCCGGTTCACCAGATTAGCCTCCGCCGCTCTTGTGGAGGAGAGGGGAATCAAACCCAGCTCTCCAGATCAGAGTCCGCATCTCCAAACCACAGTTCTTAACCACTACACCATGCTGGTGTAGTGTTCTGATACAGAACAAAGTAGGCTATGGTTAGTCAGTGACCAGTAATAGGTGCTCCACATCTGCTCAGGAGCAATGTCTTTCTCGCAATATCAACCAGACCTGAGCACAAGCATTAAAAAAAAAATGTTTCGGTCCCAGTTGATCCAGAGGAGGGCAACAAAGATGGCGAGGGGTCTGGAGACCAAGTCCTATGAGGAACGGTTGAAGGAGCTGGTGATGTTTAGCCTGGAGAGGAGAACGCTGAGAGGGGACATGATAACCATCTTCAAGTACTTGAAGGGCTGTCATAGAGAGGAGGGTGCCGAGTTGTTTTCTGTTGCCCCAGAAGGTTGGACCAGAACCAATGGGTTGAAATTAAATCAAAAGAGTTTCCGTCTAGACATTAGGACGAATTTTCTAACAGTTAGAGCGGTTCCTCAGTGGAACAGGCTTCCTCGGGAAGTGGTAAGCTCTCCTTCCCTGGAGGTTTTTAAGCAGAGGCTAGATGGCCATCTGTCAGCAATGCTGATTCTGTGACCTTGGGCAGATAATAAGAGGGCATCTTGGCCATCTTCTTGGCATAAAGTAGGGGTCACTGGGGGTGTATGGGGGAGCCAGTTGTGAATTTCCTGCATTGTGCAGGGGGTTGGACTAGATGACCCTGGTGGTCCCTTCCAACTATGACTCTATGATCTCTCTGGTCTCGAATCCATCCCTGTGAACCCCCTTCCTCTTGCTCTCTCTTATTGACCCCCCCATCAGGGAGACCAGCGAAGAACCTGCCATCCCTGCCGAGCCCCTACATCTTATTGGCACCATTATGATGAGCTATATCTACACTCACCTTCTTTTCCTGGCTTACAAATCTCTTCGTCTCCAGCCGTCTGCGTGCGAGCTTTCCGGCCGTCTGCGCCTCCGGCTTCGTCTCATCGAAGGGCTCCTCTCACCCTTCTGAGAATCGCCTCCAGTGGAAGTGGTTTATTTGTTTGTCGTTTTTCTTTTCTGTGCCTCCCCCCCAGCTCCAAGAGGAAGTACCTCAAAGTTTCAGAAGAGTTGAGTAACTGGTGGTAACGAAAGGGAGTGGGGTTACAGAAGAGGTTGAGAATGCAAGCCGGAAAAGTCTGGGGTCCGGCAAAGACATTTGGTTTCAGCATCGAATAGAACAAATCCATATTTCCGTGGATCTAAGGTGAGTCTTGGAGAAATCTCTCTCTTATATATATATATATATATATATATATATATATATATATATATATATATATATATATATATATATATATATATATATATATATATATATCAAATATATATATATATAAAACAACATAACACATACATACAAACATAAAACATACAATCCTCATACATAATCTGTACTCTAAACCTATAAACTCACCTCCTTCCGCACTGGAACAGAGGTGAATCATTCTATAATACCAACTATTAAATATTAAATCTTGAAATGGTTTAGACCTTTAACCGAAATACATTCATTTATACTCAAGCCTGCATGTGATCTAGCTACCGTAGGCGTCTATATTATACTATATTATGTTAGTAGTATAAAGGTTTGTTAAACCTTTTAGCCAATATATCTAAATAATACATACCACAACTTATCTATTATTATTAGCTAATTATAGAAACGTATATTTATATCCCTTTTTATCACTGAAAAGGTTCCTATAGCAGCCTGTCTCCGAGACAATGGGCTATTGTCTTAGGGTTGCCAGGTCCCTCTTTGCCACCGCTGGGAGATTTTTGGGGCAGAGTCTGAGGAGGGTGGGGTTTGGGGAGGGGAGGGGCTTCAATGCCATAGAGTCCAGTTGCCAAAGCGGCCATTTTTTCCAGGGGAACTGATCTCTATCGGCTGGAAATCAGTTGTAATAGCAGATTTCCAGCTAGTACTTGGAGGTTGACAACCCTATATTGCCTTCTCCTGGCCTTGTCTTGCTGGCTACAGTCTTTCAGCATTCTACACCCCAACTCCCTTTGTGTCCTATTTTAGTAGTCATCAAGCCATTCGGCAGGACCCTCAGGTGGATGTCAGAGTCCCTCTTGCAGGGTTGACAGCTTCCACCCAACATTTTCCCCTTTCGTTTGGAAGTGGTTGGTCACATGTGGAGAGCCAGTGTGGTGTCGTGGTTATTGTATTGGACTGGGATCCGGGAGACCCAGGTGTGAATCCCCACTCTGCCGTGGAAGTAGGAGGGCCAGCCTCCAGGTGGTGGCTGGAGATCTCCTGCTATTACGACTGATCTCCAGGCGACAGAGATCAGTTCCCTTGGAGAATATGGCCGCTTTGGCAATAGGACTCTATGGCATTGAAGTCCCTCCCTTCCCCAAACCCTGCCCTTCTCAGGCTCCACCCCTCAAAATCTCCAGGTATTTTCCAACCTGGAGCTGGCAACCCTAGTAAGGACCCAAGCTAGTGGGGACCATGCCATATGACATTGTTTTTCAGGTACAGATTTGGAGGTAGGGTTGCCAACTTCCAGGTAGTAGCAGGCAATCTCCTGCTAATTCAACTTAACGGACTTTCACCAGCCATGATCATATGATCCATAACCCTCTGACAAAAGAATTTTCCTAACAGACAGAGATCAGATCACCTGGAGAAAAATGGCCGCTTTAGCAATTGAACTCTATGGCATTGAAGTCCCTCCCCTCCCCAAACCCCACCCCCTCAGGCTCCGCCCCAAAAATCTCCCGCCGGTGGCAAAGAGGGACCTGACAACCCTATTTGGAGGTCCCCTCCCACTCTTTGCTTGCAAACAAGGACAGCCAAGGTGTACTAGACACACGAGACTAGCGCTCTCCTCTACCATGTAAGGGTTCACAATAGGGTTGCCAACCTCCAGGTGGTTAGTAGAAAAGGCAGCACGAAGGCTCAATCAAACAACAAATAATACACCGTGATACTAGATCAAACCAACATATATTATATAAACCTATTGTACACAAACTAATATATATGGCATTCATTCATGCCAACTATAAATCCTACAGTTCAAATTAAATCAACATATAACAATATCCCAAACATTCCCCGTATATACGAGACCCTGAATCCGGTCTCTACAGGCGGTGGCTGGAGATTTCCTGCTATTACAACCTCATCTCCAGCCCATAGAGATCAGTTCCCCTGGAGAAAATGGACGCTTTGGCCATTGGACTGTACAGCATTGAAGTCCCTCCCCGAACCCCGCCCTCCCCAAAAATCTTTAGGTATTTCCCAACCCAGAGATGGCAACCCTATCCTAGCACCTATTGCTGCAGCCAAAGAGCGGATTTGCCCCAGGCAAAATCACACCAGATGCCATCAGTATAACACTCCCTTCATTTCAAGTTACTACAAATTACAAGCTGGGTTTTTACGTCATTCCTCCCCTCCTACCCCATCCCACCAACACCTTTTCTCTGTTTGTTGGCTTAACGTCCAGAATGATGAAGAGTTCTGGGGAATTTTTTTTTTTAAATGCTCTGAATTTCAGAACCAGTTAGGGCCAAGGGGATGAGACACTAGGAGATCCATGAAGGGATTGCCCAGCCAGTTGCTGTTGGTTTTTTCAATTGGTAGATGGTAACTACGAGGCCACCAACACTGGGTCATGTTCACAATTATGTTTGCCAACCTCCAGGTGGTGGCTGGAGACCTCCTGCTATTGCAACTGACCTCCAGGTGGCAGAGATCAGTTCCCCTGGAGAAAATGGCCGCTTTGGCAATTGGACTCTATGGCATTGAAGTCCCTCCCCAAACCCTGCCCTCCTCAGGCTCCGCCCCAAAAATCTTTAGGTATTTCCCAACCCGGAGATGGCAACCCTAGTTGCTGCCCTCAACCATAGGCCTGGCGGAATATCTCTGTTTTGCAGGCCCCGTGGAATTTAGGGTTGCCAGGTCCCTCTTTGGGAGGTTTTTGGGGTGGAGCCTGAGGAGGAAGGGGTTTGGGGAAGGAAGGGACTTCAATGCCATAGAGTCCAATGGCCAAAGCGGCCATTTTCTCCAGGTGAACTGATTATCAGCTGGAGATAGGGTTGCCAGGTCCCTCTTCGCAAATGGCGGGAGGTTTTTGGGGCGCAGCCCGAGGAGGGTGTGGATTGGGGATGGGAGGGACTTCAATGCCATAGAATCCCATTGCCAAAGCAGCCATTTTCTCCAGGTGAACTGATCTCTATTGGCTGGAGATCATTTGTAATACTGGGAGATCTCCAGCTAATACCTGGAAGTTGGCAACCCTAGCTGGAGATCAGTTGTAATATCAGGAGATCTCCAGCTAGTACCTGAAGGTTGGCAACCCTAGAGATGCAACATGTCTGCCCCATGCTTGTATAGCTTTGCCACCTTTTGCCTGGCAGGACTGCTTTGCCTTTATTGGCTCCATGGTAGGTGGGAATTTCCCAGGGATGGGGCAGCTTCTCCTAGCATGGAGATGCACTATCCGAGGCAATTTCCGCCTACGCATCAGCCATCTGGAAGGTGCGAATGCCGTCCTTTTTTTGCATGACTTGGGCCTGTAGGCAATGGAGATAAGGAAAGGCGAACCTTGCATGAACCAACCCCGAAGTCCCTCAGCTTTTGCAACAGCCCCCGTCCGCTCCCGGGCTGTGGCACAGCGTCCCCTGGCGCTGGGCCGGGGCTTGAGCATGACTCAGAGTGGATTCACTTCCTGTTGTGGGACTGTGAGAACATTCAGTAAGAGACGGTGTGCAAACAGCACCTTGCCTTCCCAGTCTCTTCCCAGTTGCAAGAGGGAGTTCCCTTTCCCATAAGAATCCATGGACTTAATTTGTAGAACGGAGTTTCAGTTTGGGTGTTTCGAAGGGTGTGTTTTTTCCGCAATAGAAGTGTGGGCATCATATTCCACTAGGGTTGCCATGTCCCTCTTCGCCACTGGCGGGCGGTTTTGGGGGGCAGAGCCTGAGGAGGGTGGGGTTTGGAGAGGGGAGGGACTGCAGCCATAGAGTCCAATGGCCAAAGTGGCCATTTTCTCCAGGTGAGCTGATCTCTGTCGGCTGGAGATCAGTTGTAATAGCAGCAGATCTCCAGCTAGTACCGGCAACCCTGTATTCCACACATGTGGTTTTTGTCGCCCAGCACCCTTGCTGGATATTTCTGTTTATTCGGCCATGTGTGGAAGGGATACGCCAACTCTACAGCAGAAGGGATTCAGAGGAAAGGACATGCGTGTGGAAGGATTTTCCCCAAGCTGACTTAAATGGTTGCTGATCGACTGCCGAGAAGATCAGGAGTAAGTTGTGCATGCGGAATAGCCCATGCACAGGCCTGAAAGGAAAAATCAAGATAATCCCTCCACTCAAGGTTGAAAATACAACCCCAGATTCAATAACTGGTGAGCCCATTACTCCTGGCTATCCAGGAGAAGAATTGCTGCCTCCAGTTTTCAGTCCTACCCTTTTGCTAATTGCTGCTACTCATTGGTCCCACTTATAGGGATGCCAACCTCCAGGTGGGGCCTAGAGATCTCCTGGAGTTACAACTAGGGTTGCCAACCTCCAGGTATTAGCTGGAGATCTCCTGCTATTACAACTGATCCCCAGCCGACAGAGGTCAGTTCACCTGGAGAAAATGGCCACTTTGCCAATTGGACCCTATGGCATCGAAGTCCCTCCTTTCCCCAAACCCCGTCCTCTTCAGGCTCCGCCCCAAAAACCTCCCACCGGTGGCGAAGAGGGACCTGGCAACCCAAATCACAACTGATCTCCACTCTAAAGAGAATAGTTCCCTTGGAGAAAATTGCTACTTTGGAGCATGGACTCTATGGTGTTATACCCCACAGAGGTCCCTCCTCTACCCCAAACCTGCCCTCCCCAGGCCCCATCCTCCAAATCTCCAGGAATTCCCCAACTCAGAGTTGACAACTCTGGCCCCGCAGTCCCACGATTTATAGTTCAATCCTTTTCAGAGTTAACTCCAGTCTAAGCCCATTGAAATCAATGGGCTTAGACTGGAGTAACTTTGCATAGGACTGCAGTGTTAGTGGCAGATACTAGTTTAATTGGCATTAAAGGGGGATTAGAGAAATTCCTGGAGGAGAGGTCCAACAGTGGCTTTTAGCCACAATGACTGGATAGAACCTCCATGTTCACAGGCAGTATACCCCTGAATGCCAGTTGCTAGAAGACAACTGAGGGGGGCTTCAGCTTCTATGCCACTCCTTGTAGTTCTTATGGAGGCATCTGGTTGGCCAATGAGGGAAACAGGATGCCGGATCAGATGGATTAGAAGTCCCAGCTGGGCTCTCAGAGTCTTATGATTTGCTATGGGCTCCACTCCACCCAAAATTTTAATTTTGGTTCACAGCAATCCCAGGCAAGTGAGGCCTGGAACTGACTCACTATAAGGCGGCTCCTTACATCTGAAGGCACATGAGCCATACATGAGTCACCCCTCTTCAACTCTTTGACCCCATGACCGTTCCTGAAATCTGCCCCTCTTTGCTGGCTTCCCCTTCACTTTCTTGTGTTGTACACACATACGAAGCCACTTTCTACTTAATCAGTCCCTTGGTCCATCAAAGTAAGTATTGCCTACTCAGACTGGCAGCAGGTCTCCAGGGTCTCAGGTGGAGGTCTTTCCCACCAACTACTGCCTGGTCCTTTTGGCTGGAGATGCTGAGGATTGAACCTGGGAACTTCTGCATGCAAAGCAGATGCTCTGCAACTGAACCGCAGCCCCTCTCCATAAATTACCTACCATTACCTCAGAGATTGAATTGTAGGGTTGCCAGCTTCGGGTTGGGACATACCTGTTGGTTTTTGGGGCAGAGCCTGAGGAGGGCTAGGTTTGGGGAACGGAGGGACTTCAATGCCATAAAGTCCAATCGCCAAAGTGGTCATTTTCTCCAGGGGAACTGATCTCTGTCACCTGGAAATCAGTTGTAATAGCAGGAGATCTCCAGCTACTACCTGGAGGTTGGCAATCCTAATGAACTGTGATTTGAGAGGCCTTAAGCCAGCCTCTGTCTCTCTCGGCTTCACTTTTCCCCATATGCAAAATGGGGGAAAATAGTATTGGCCTACCTTACAGGGCTATTAGAAGGCGTGGTGGAGGGGGAAAGTGCCGTCAAGGCACAGCTGATTTGTGCGGACCTCATAGGGTTTGGTTTGCCATTGCCTGCCTCTGAGTGGCTGAGAGAAGGGTTGGCAGCCTCCAGGTGGTGTCTGGAGATCTACTGCTATTAAAACTGATCTCCAGACGACAGAGATCAGTTCATCTGAAGAAAATGGCCACTTTTGATGGTGGACTCTATGGCTTTATATCCCATCGATGGGATATAAAGCCATATAAAGCCACAAACATCGCCCTCCTCAGGCTCCACACCTAAAATCTCCAGGTATTTCCCACCCTGGAGCTGACAACCCTAGCTGAGAGAGTTCGGAGAGAACTGTGACTAGCCCAAGGTCACTCAACTGGCTTTATGTGTAGGAGTGGGCAAACCAACCTGGATCACCAGATTAGAGTCCGCCGCTCATGTGGAGGAGTGGGGAATCGAACCCGGTTCTCCAGATTGGAGTCCGCTGCTCTGAACCACTGCACCACGCTGGCTAGAAGGAATACTAGGATAATATTCATGAAATGCTTTAAATCCTGAAAGGGGATAAATCCTAAATGTCTTTGTTCTGCAACAATTAAATTTATAACCGAACTCTTTCCCCCATAAATAACACCCCCCAAAAGCTGTTTGCATAAAAATGTAGGTATATGGGTATAAAATAGTTGGTTTATTGTAAACAACTCAACACAAATAATCACAGACTATTCAAGAGCATGGAGGACCTTCAAACATCACTGCTGTTCAGCAGATAGGAAGGTTATACACGTTCCTCATCCCAAAATGGAGATCTCTTCGAGACGGTGCTGCCAGCTGATAACCAAGGAATGTTCTGCAGATCTTAGCTGAGCAGATCTGCCGATCGCTGATCCCAAGGGTACACCTGTAGTCCGTTTTAGCTTATCACCAAAAAAGAAGGCTAGAAATATTCCAGAGCCCACTCTTAACACATGGAATCACTTCACCAGGAAGCTATCTATTGAAACTCTAAAATGGATACTAGTCATGATGCAGACCTATTCTCTCCAGAATCGGAGGAGCATGCCTATTATATGAGGTGCCGTGGAACACAGGCAGGATGGTGCTGCTGCAGTGGTCTTGTTTGTGGGCTTCCTAGAGGCACCTGGTTGGCCACTGTGTAAACAGACTGCTGGACTTGATGAGCCTTGGTCTGATCCAGCAGGGCTTTTCTTATGTTCTTATGATATTTAGTGTTTTCATTATTAAATAATGCCACTTTTTCTTTTCTTGTTTATGAATATATTCATACTGCCCCTTTTCATATTCTTCCCTTATTATCCATCACAATTTTCTTATCCCATCCTTCCAATGAGCTCAGGGTAGCATACACACTTCTCCCCTCTGTGTCATCCTCACAATCCTGTGGGGTAGATTACATGCAGCTGGCTCAGATCACCCAGTGAGCATTGTGGCTTAAACAGTACTAGTAGTAGAAGAGTTGGTTTTTATATGCCGAATTTCTCTACCACTTAAGGGAGAATCAAACTGGTTTACAATCACCTTCCCTTCCCCTCCTCACAACAGACACCCTGTAAGGTAGGTGGGGCTGAGAGAGTTCAGAGAGAACTGTGATTAGCCCAAGGTCACCCAGCAAGCTTCATGTGGAGGAGTGGGGAATCAAAGCCGGTTCTCCAGATCAGAGTCCACTGCTCTTAACTTCTACACCATGCTGGCTTGAACTAAGGCCCCCCTCCCAAGTCTTAGGCCGCCACTGTCATCATTATAAATATTTTATCATCAAGCTTTGTTTATTTGGAAAAAGAAAGTGGCTCTGCTTTGTAGTGTAGACATGATCATTGTGCCTCTCCACAAGCCAAGTGTTTCATGTGAGGACGAGGAAGACAACAGCACAGAAGGAACACTGCGTCAAAACAGTAATTCGGTTGAGGAGACACTTATATCTGGCCTGAAAGGGGTGACCCATCATGGCAGCCCCCTGCCTGCCCCCTGTGCCTTAGTCAACCCTGTCACAACCTCCAAGAGGTTGTTGCTCCATGACCACAGCAGCTCCCGGCACTACCACCACTGAATCTTTGGCCAAGTTTCTCTGTGACAGAGTCCTCCTACCAAGGCCCTCAGATGCCCCCTCAAAGAACTTGGCGATGAAGTTGGCCCCCGAGGTCTTAATGAGGTTCCCAGCAGCAAAGACGTAAAGGACAGGGTTGATGCTACTGCTTAGGAAGGCCAAGGCGGTGGCCCCCGCCCTCCCGCCCTTCCAAGCCTGGCTCAGACGCTCGGCAACCCTCCCTGATGCCATGTTCGAGGACACCTGGATCATGTTAATGATGTGATAGGGTGCCCAGAGGCCAACGAAGCAGATCACTATGGCAACAATGAGCTTCTCGGTCCGAGCCCCTTGTCTTCTCCTCACTCCCCTGAGGCGTATTAAGATGGTGGAATAACATCCTACGATGATGGTGAACGGGATGACGAAGGCTACCACCGTTTCCAAGGAGAAGTGGAAGACCGCCAGGCCAGGCCTGGCGTGGCAGGGCTCACAGATATGATGCCCCAGAAAGGGGTCCTTCAACACTTGGCGGAAGAGGAAGGCTGGGATGGAGAACAAAATGGCCGCCAGCCAAATCCCTGTCAGGATCTTGACGACCAAGTGCTTCTTGCGAATGGCTTGAGAGAAGTAGGGCTGGCTGACGGCGAGGCACCGGTCCACGCTCATGAGGGTAATGATGAAGATGCTGGCAAACATGTTGACGCAGCAAAGGTAGTACACGCCTTTGCAGATGGCCACCCCGAACAACCAGTTCTTGAAGGTGAGGAAGATGATGAAGAAGGGCGTGAGGAGCAGCACCACCCCGTCTGCCATGGCCAAATTAAGGACCAGTATGCAGGTGACCGAACGGTGGATTGGCTTCATTTTCCAAAGGATGCTCCAGATGACAAAGAAGTTCCCAGGCAGCCCTATAAGGGCAGCCAAGAGTAGGAAGACAATCCCTGCCACGCTGGATGTCGGAGAACTCAGGAGGGTGCTGTTTCCTGAGGTTTGGTTGCAAGGGTTCATGATGGCAGCGGACAGAAGAGATGAGGAAGCCCTGTCAGGAAGGAGAAATGAAAAAAGATTTAGACCATGATGTGGGAAGCCGTCTTCCACCTCCCCGTTCTATGAATGGAACAAATTTGAAGATGTTTTTGCTCACATTAAGGCATTTTGCTCGTATTTATTCCATGTTAGCCTTCTTCTCACCTTTCTCTGTCACTAGGGTTGCCAGCTCTGGCTTGGGAAATACCTGGAGGTTGTGGGGGCAGAGCCTGAAGAGGGCAGGGTTTGGGGAGGGGAGGGACTTCAATGCCATAATCTCCAATTGCCAAAGCAGCCATTTTCTCCAGGTGAACTCATTTCTATCGGCTGGAGATCAGTTGTAATAGTGGTAGATCTCCAGCCACCACCTGGAGTTTCAAAACAGCACAGAAACAATATAAGAAATGCTTAATTTTATAAGTGAGTAAAGTGCAAAAGTGACAATAAATATATACAATATTATACAACAAGATACAGGTAAGTAATATATCTCAATCCAGCATGTCAAGGACTTGGAAACCTCTCAAGTCCATTCGGATGTAAGTCCAATAATCCAGTAGTTATTTAGGAAGAATATTTCCTTTATAGGGAGCAGTTGTATGTCTTTTCAGACTATATTTCAATACGCTGGAAATCAAGCAACATTTGCAAAGCCACAATACAGGATGACAGGACGTGTTGTCTAGATCATAATCAATCACGTTTCGCATATGGCTTCGTCAGCTACATGTATCCAAAAAGTACAATTTCAAAGCACCTCAGTAGGTAACATCTCTTTAGGGACCACCAACAGTATCGATTCAGGTCTCCGTCCTAATGGAGACCTGAATAGACAGTGTTGGTGGTCCCTAAAGAGATGTTACCTACTGAGGTGCTTTGAAATTGTACTTTTTGGATACATGTAGCTGACGAAGCCATATGCGAAACGTGATTGATTATGATCTAGACAACATGTCCTGTCATCCTGTATTGTGGCTTTGCAAATGTTGCTTGATTTCCAGTGTATTGAAATATAGTCTGAAAAGACATACAACTGCTCCCTATAAAGGAAATATTCTTCCTATATAACTACTGGATTACTGGACTTACATCCGAATGGACTTGAGAGGTTTCCAAGTCCTTGACATGCTGGATTGAGATATATTACTTACCTGTATCTTGTTGTATAATATTGTATATATTTATTGTCACTTTTGCACTTTACTCACTTATAAAATTAAGCATTTCTTATATTGTTTCTGTGCTGTTTTGGTTCTCCAATATGTTTACAGCACTGAGCCTTCGTTTTTTCCACCACCTGGAGTTTGGCAACCCTAGGCTCTACCCTGGGTTTTTTATCCAACCCTTCTTCCAAGGAGCTGAAGACAACCCTTCCCCAGTTTCTCCTCACAAGATCCCTGTGAGGTAGACTAGAGTGACTGGTTCTAGATCAGCCAGGCAGCTTCAGGGTACACATGAACATGCCTTATCTTGAATCAGACCCTTGATCCATCCAAGTCAGTATTGTCTATTCAGGCTTGCAGCTGCTCTCCAGGGTATCAGGCAGAGGTCTATCACGTCACCTACTGCCTGGACTTTTAAACTTAAGGTGCTGGGGATTGAACCAGAGACCTTCTGCATGCTAAGCAGATGCTCTAACACTAAGCCTCAGCTCCTCTTTTTACTGTGTTGGTACACTGGAGATCTGAATTGGGATCTCCAAGATCTGATTCTGACACACACTGACCACTACACCACACAATTACTACATTGGCATTTCTAATTATCACAATGATTCAAATGAAGGACTTGAGTTCCAAATTGATTACTTTGTATGCTTCATTTGGTTGAGGGTTTTTTGTTTTTTAACTCCATGATATTTGGGGAAGGAAAAGCAAAATGGGGCATTTGTTTATTTACTTTACAGCTTGCCTTTCTCGTAGAGACTCTAGGCAGATTACAAAATTATAAAGAAGGCAACAGGAATAGTATAAGACATATAATAACCAGTATAAGAAGGTTGGATTACAAAGTTAGAAAAGAGTGCAGTAAATGCAGTATAAAACCAATAGGTCATTGAATCATAGGGTCGCCATGAGTCAGAAGCGACTTGACGGCACTTAACATACGCACACAAGACCAATAAGAAATAAAAAGACTGGATTACAGAAATTAGAAAACAATGCTGTAAGAACAAGATAATGCATGTGTGTAAAGTTCCGTCCATTTGCAGTCGGTTTATTGTGACCCTATAGGCTTTGCAAGGCAAGAGATGAACAGAACTGGTTTTGCCATTGCCTTCCTCTGCATAGCAACCCTGGACTTCCTTGGTGGTTACTCATCCAAGCCCTGACCAAGACTGACCCTGCTTAGCTTCTGAGATCTGACAAGATCAAGCTAGCCTGGGTCATCCAGGGGGGTTATCGCATTATGTATTCCCAGCAACTTATTAAGAGTTTGAAACTGTTATAAAAAATACTGTTCGCACTTTGTTTGGCCCCTTTAGCTGTGAAGACGTCTTCCAACCATTTTTTAGCCATGGCATCCAAAAACCCTTTTAAAGCGATGTTTTTTTTAACATTTTCAAACTCTTAATACATCGCTGGGAACACATAATGCGGTAACCCCCAAGGTCAGGGCCAGATAATGCATACAAATGCAGATAAGAAATAGTCTTGGGAAACCAGCCCTAAGAAAGAAGGAAGGAATCACACCTTTCTCCTTCGATATTCCTGCTGTCCCTTCCCTGCTTTGCTTCTGAGATCTGACCAGATCAAGCTACCTGGGTCATCCAGATCAGGGTGAGATAATGCATACAAATGCAAATAAGAAAAAGTCCTGGCAAACCAGCCCTAAGAAAGAAGGAAGGAACCCCATGTTCCCCTTTGATATTCCTGCTGCCCCTTCCACACTTTCCTGCTCTTATGCTTAAAGCCCTAATGTGGATCCAGGTGATTCCACACCTGGATTATAGTTTCTTCTCTGCCCACCTTGTAAAACCCCACAGTCCTCCAATTGTGAACATAAGAAGAGCCCTGCTGGATCAGACCCAGGCCCATCAAGTCCAGCAGTCTGTTTACACAGGGGCCAACCAGGAGCCTCTTGGAAGCCCACAAACAAGACAACTGCAGCAGTGTCCTGCCTGTTTTCAACAGTACCTAATATATTCGGCATGATCCTCTGTTCATGGCATTCTTTCTGCCCAAAGGAGATAAGACTTACATGGGGACAGTTGTCTGGTGCAGGCCGGAGAGAGGTCTTCTTGTTATCTCCAGGCTGTCACATCTCTTCTCGGAGGAAAAGAAAATTACCTCCCTCTTTGAGAGTCTCTATCCCGGCTGCTTTGCACGTCCAGACTGGAAGCTGGAATGAGGTTGAGTAATGTAAGGGCAGGGAGTGGCCGGAGGGGTGGCTTTGGCACCTTCGCCTCTCGCATCTCAGCTTCCAAGTTGGGACTTGCTGGAGGAAGAAGGCCACACCCCGGCAGCTCCGGGCTTGGAGGAACGTGGCTGGCGAGTTCCGAGCCCAGCTCTCCCTTCTTGTCTTATCCTTTCATTCACAGAAAAGAGTGCCGGCCTTGCATGCAACGGAAGCAGCTAGACCACAGGAGGATGGGTGCAGAGGGCTGATAAAAGGGGCTGTCCGATCCAACGGGAGGAGGCGTCCTGGAATAAATGCACAACATACTACAGCATGTCAGAAGAACCTCGCTGAATTGGACAAAGGATCCGTGGAGGGCAGCATCATTCTCATCCTTGTTGCCAACCTCCAGGTGGTGGCTGGAGAGCGCCCAGAATTATAACTGATCTCCAGGGGAAAGAGATCAGTTCCCCCGGAGGAAATGGCTGCTTTGGACAATGGGCTTTACGGCATTATACCCTGCTGGAGTCCCTGTCCTACCCAGGCTCCATCGCCCCAGTGTGTGTGTAAGTGCCATCAAGTTGCTTCTGACTCATGGCGACCCTATGAATCAGTGTCTTCCAAAATGTCTTCCAGGTCTCGCAAATTGAAGGCTGTTGTTTCTTTTATAGAGTCGATCCGTCTCTTGTTGGGTCTTCCTCTTTTCCTGCTACCTTCAACTTTTCCTAGCATGATTGTCTTTTCCAGTGACTCTTGTCTTCTCATAATGTGGCCAAAGTACGACAGCCTCAGTTTAATCATTTTAGCTTCTAGCCTCAGTTCAGACTTGATTTGATCAACCCAGTGATAGATCTATAACCCCCAGGCTCCACCCCAAATCACCAGGAATTTCCCAATTTGGCAAATCTATAATCTCACAGTGGCCCAATATGTTCCCCTACCCAAAGACCCACAAGCAGGGTTCAGGGATCAAGACCTCTCTGCTGCCCTCCAAAAATTGGTATTCCAAAGTATGCTACCTCTTACCATGGAGGATCCATTTAGCTGCAATAGCTATTTTAGCCATTGCGTCAAACACATGAAGTTGCTTTATACTGAACCAGACAATTGTTCCATCAAGGTCAGTACTGTCTACTCAGGCTGGCAGCAGCTCTCCAGAGTCTCAAGATCATTCACATCACCTACTACCTGATCCTTTTTAACTGGAGATGCCAGGGATTGAACCAGGGACCTTCCACATGCAAAACCAAGGCTCTACCACTGAGCTACAACCTCTCCCCAGTTGCTCGGTCTTGCAAGGAGTAACCGCAGTCCAAATTGTTTGGGGGCAGGATAGCTCTTTACTCAATCAAGTGACATTTCTCTCCCCCCCCCCATCAACAACTGAAAATAAAAGCAAGTGATTCTTCAGTTGGACTCTTGGGTAGGGTTGCCAACCTCCAGGTCCTTATGGTGAACTAATAGTGAACACAAAGAACAAACAAACACAGTGCTGTACAACAGTTAGTCTATGAGAACACACACAACGACTTGTCAAAGAGAATATATACAGAAACAGTCCAACCGTTGACTTCCAATATTAGGAATGGTGCTCCAGCCTGTTGACTATGACAAACTTCCGCAGTCAGGTTGTAATATCATTCCAAACTGCAAAACAGTAACTTGAACTGCATAAACGGCGTGACTTTTCAATGGAGCTGTTTCAAAAGTGCATCCTCTGCCTCTCGGAGCGTAGCGTGGCAAACGCAATTAGCGTAACTTAGGTCTCAGTTGTAGCGTATCCGCTGACCCTTTTGAGGTGTTCTCATTTATATCCCTCTGGCTTTACGTTTAGGGATATTACAACAATAAAGCAGCACATGTATCCCAGGTATTTAAATCTATGTTTCACCCTGAGGCTTCTTCAGCCTATAAAGAATTTAAAACGACCACTGTGGGACCTGGCAACCCTACTACTGGGTCTGTCGCTGGTGAGCTGTCAAGCAGGTCTCTGGAGAGGTGGCAGACACGTTGTCTAATGAATGTAGAAGACCACGGAACTCTGAACTCCAAAACCCAGAGACATGTGTTTGGTTTGGAAAGCATCTCAAAGCTTAACTAGAATAGCAGGAGATCTCTGCAACCTCCAGGTGGTGGCTGGAGATCTCTGCAAGTCATTTCCTCTGGGGGAACTGATATCTGTCACCTGGAGATTAGTTATAATTCTGGGCACTCTCCAGCCACCACCTGGAGGTTGGCAACCTGCCTCTCACTTCTGAGTGGTTCTAGAAATACACTTGGCTTGGCATGCCCCCCCCCCCCCACACACACTTAGACTTTCTGCCCAAGAATGTATGCAAGTTAGGGCCCAGATGTGGGATGTCTTCTCTGAATCAGGATGTGTCAAGTAAATGCAAACAAACACTAAAGCTGGGGAAAGCTGAAGGAGGGAGGGCAAAGCTATAATTGTCAAGTTTCAGTCACCATGACCTATTACAGAACCTCATAAAAGCACAGGGAATGGATCTCTGTAGTCTGGAGATCAGGGGTCATTCCAGACCTTGCCTGTAAGCTGGGAACCCTATCAAGGGTTGCTAATTCTAGGTAAGGAGACTCCTGGAGATTCAGGGATGGAGCCTGGGGAGGGTGGGGCTTGAGGAGGGGAGGGATCTCTGCAGGGTGCAATGCTAGAGAGCCCACCCTCCAAATAGGGTTGCCAACCTCCAGGTGGTAGCTGGAGATCTCCTGCTATTACAACTGATCTCCAGGCAACAGAGATCAGGTCTCCTGGAGAAAAATGGCCACTTTGTAGGGTTGCCAGGTCCCTCTTCACCACCGGCGGGGTTTTTTTGGGCCGAGCCTGAGGAGGGCAGGGTTTGGGGAGGGGAGGGACTTCAATGCCACAGAGTCCAATTGCCACAGCGGCCATTTTCTCCAGGTGAACTGATCTCTATTGGCTGGAGATCAGTTGTAATAGCAGGAGATCTCCAGCTAGTACCTGGAGGTTGGCACCCCCTAGCGGAATTCCTTATCCAGCATGCTCATTCCCAGCCCTTCCCCTGCACCCGTGTTCATTGGCTAATTGCTACCAGCAGACTCATAACGAACCATTAAATTGTGTTAGATGAATGTACTGTTTTTCTCCAGAATAAAAGCCTATTTGACAGGAGCTATTACGCTTCCCCTCTCCCCCCCCCTTTTACGTGGGGTCAGGTACAGCCATTGAGTCATTCCTACAGAAGAAGTATCTACCAAGGTAGCATGGCTGAGTCAGCCAGCCCGGAGCAAGCAAGGACAGCGCTGAAAAGGAGACGTGGCCTGCATCATAAAGCAACACTTCCATAATTCATGGGGAGCGGGGAGACCCCGCTGAGTCTGTCTCTCATTTTCCAGAGATTTTCAGTTGGTTCAGAATGCTGCTTTTGATCAAAGTGATGCTTTTTGCACTAAAAAAAGCGGGCAGCTCAGAAAACCGTCGGACGTGAATAGAACAGAAGCTGATCTGTTTTGCACGCCCCCCCCCCCCCCCGGAGAAGGTTGACGCACTAGAAAATATATCTGCTGGCATAGATAGATGCACTCTAATAAGAATCCATTAAGACAGTTGAAGGGACAATCAATGTATTATTTCTTGCTAATGAAAATCCATAATAGAGAAAGTTTGTAGCCCTGAACCAGCGTACTCAGAAGAGTTTGAAGTGAATATTTCATGCTCTAGGACTCTTTTTGTGTATTTGATTTGCAGCAAGACTTTTTCCTCCCTCTGTGTGTGCGTCAAGTGCCATCACGTCGCAGCTGACTTCTGGTGACTCAGTAGAAAGCTAATGAATGTACAAGCTAGATTTGATCAATGAATAGAGAGATCTCACTCTGGCTGGAAAGAAGCAGATAGAGAATTGCGAAGGACGTGGGAGAGTTGTTACCGATCTTTCCTTTCAGAGATCTGAAAAGGATTAAAAGCAAGTGATTAGAGACCTCTGTGGATCATATCACAGGAGGGAAATCTTGTGCAAGATCCCTCCTGCCCAAGCAGACCCCCCCCCCCTCAACTCTTACATTCCCTAGGGTTGCCAGCCTCCAGGTAAGCCTCAAGGAATTAAAAATAATCTCAAATCTACACAGATCAGTTCCCCTGGAGAAATTGGCCAGAGGGTGGACTTGGGCCTGGGCCTTTGCCCTGGGCCTTGAATTTTGTACAAGCCTTTGGGTGAACACTAGGGTTGCCAGGTCCCTCTTCACCACCGGCGGGAGATTTTTGGGGCAGAGCCTGAAGAGGGTGGGGTTTGGGGTGGGGAGGGACTTCAATGCCATAGAGTTTAATTGCCAAAGCAGCCATTTTTCTCCAGGTGATCTGTTCTCTTTTGGCTGGAGATCAATTGAATTAGCAGGAGATCTCCTGCTACCACCTGGCAGTAGGCAACCCTAGTGAACACCCTTAGTCTCAGCTGAATGAGGCATGGCAGAAGTTGTTCAGTGTCTCTCTTAGGGGAGGGGCTGTGGCTCAGTGGAAGAGCCTCTGCTTGGCATGCAGAAGGTCCCAGGTTCAATCCCCGGCATCTCCAGTTAAAGGGACTAGGCAAGTAGGTGATGGGAAAGACCTCTGCCTGAGATCCTGGAGAGCCACTGCCAGTCTGAGTAGACAATACTGACTTTGATGGACCAAAGGTCTTATTCAGTACAAGGAAGCTTCATGTGTTCATGTGACTCTATGGAGTTACATCCCTGTTGAGTTCTTACTCTCCCCAGTAGAGTTGCCAGCTCCCTCTTCACCACCGGTGGGAGGTTTTTGGGGTCGAGCCTAAGAAAGGTGGGGTTTGGGGAGGGGAGGGACTTCAATGCCATAGAGCCCAATGGCCAAAGCGGCCCTTTTCTCCAGGCAAACTGATCTCTATTAGATGGAGATCGGTTGTAATCTCAGGAGATCGCCAGCGAATACCTGGAAGTTGGCAACCCTACTCCCCAGGAAATGCCCCAAAATTTCCAGGAATTCACCAAACCGGAGTTGGCAACCCTACAGGCAAGCCAGTGTTGGCTGTGTCAGGCTCCATACAGCAGACCCTGTCTGACAACTATCATCAGGCCAAGCAGAGACTGAAGGAATTTGGCATACAGTTGAAAGCAAAGCCAGAGGTAGGCTGGGACTCCGGGGTGGTTGCAAGCCAGGCTGTCTATAAACTGCACCAAGGACCTGATCTGAAACCCCAAATGCCTGGGAAAGCCTTCAGTAGGTGAGGGTAAGGTTGCAGATTTGGGGAGGGGGACCCACTGGGGACAGAAGAGCAGGAGACAGATGGGTTTGCTACCCGGAGGGGCCGCAACTAGGATTGCCAACCTCCAGGTACTAGCTGGAGAACTCCTGCTATGATCTCCAGCCGATAGAGATCAGCTCACCTAGAGAAAATGGCCGCTTTGGCAACTGGACTCTATGGCATTGAAGCCCCTTCCCTCCCCAAACCCTTCCCTCCTCAGGCTCCGCCCAAAAATCTTCCGCCGGTGGCAAAGAGGAACCTGGCAACCCTAGCCGAAACTCAGCAGGAGAACACGTGTTTTGCCTTGTGAGGTAGGTGGGAGTTCAAAGAAAACTGTGACTGGCCCAAGGTCATCTAGCAGTCTTCATGTGGAGGAGTGGGGAATCGAACCCGGTTCTCCAGATTAGAGTCTGCTGCTCTTAACCACTGTACCATGCTGGCTCTCCCAAATATGAGTTATGGGGCTTCTGTAGAAAACCTCACTTGCCTTTGGTAGGAAATAGCAATGGGTGATTAAGAAGATGAGACCATTGATAGTGAAGAAAGCCCCACCGGTGACCATAATCCGTCCCCAACTGGTGCCTAGGGAGGTGGAGAAAAGAGAGTTGCTGGTTATATATGGTAAAGAGAAGTTGCTACATCCGATGTCTTCTGCTGAATGGGCCAGGTGCCTTTACTCATCACGTCAGACTTCCAGATTCTACTTTGATCCTCCCCCCCCCCCCCCCGCAGCAGTTGTTAGTCATGGTTACAGAATCGCTTACTGTGATTTACTGTTCTTCTTATCTCTCGCCTATCGCACAATAATCTTGTGAGATAATTAGCTGGAAACATCACGGGGTTCCTCCCCTCCCTCTGAGGCCCGCCAGATAAATCCCCAAGAAAGAATGAGTTCACACACACAACCCATTGTTAAAATACAAGATTCACTGTCATCTGGTCCAGTATCGGCCACTAACCTAGCTTTAAAGAAATTGTTTACTTTAGAGCAGCAGTTCTCTTCCAAAGGGTTTCCAAAGGGAGATTAGAAAGAGAGACTGCTGAATTACAACTAATAATGAAGGATAAGACAATGCGTTCTCCTGGACTGAGCCCACCACCTCCCAAGGAAGCCTGTTCAGCTCAAGACAATGCGTTCTCCTGGACTGAGCCCACCACCTCCCAAGGAAGCCTGTTCACTGAGGAACCGCTCTGTCAGGAAGTTCTTCCTAATGTTTAGCTGAAAACCTTTTTGATTCAATTTCAGCCAGTTGGTTCTGGTCCGGCCTTCTGGGGCAACAGAAAACAACTCCACACCATCCTCTATATGACAGCCCTTCAAGTACTTGAACACGGAAGACAGAAGAAGACAAATATTCCCAAGAAGTATTCAGGGGTAGCTCAGAACTTACCTGCTGTTTCAATGAAGACAGGGTCACTCTCCTTAGAGCGGACATTTCGCCCAGAAAGAAACTGGATATAAGCACACATGAAATGCCCCGTATTCTTTGGCTCTCTGATGTTCAGGTTGTATATGTCAGTAGCGTCAGTAGCGTTTGATGACTTCCAAGCCTGGATGGTCTTCCTGTCTCCAACGTACTGGAATTCCGTGATATTCATTGTTTCAGGTGGAGCTGAACACACCAGGCTTACAGAGTCTCCCCAGGGGAGCGTGTGATTCAGAGTAAGGGAAGGTTTCTTGGGTGCATCTGCAAGAGAAAGGAATGGACTGAGGAGGGGCTGCAGCTCAGTGGTAGAGCATCTGCTTGGCATGCAGAGGGTCCCAGGTTCAATCCCTGGCATCTCCAGTTAAAGGGACTAGACAAGTACAGTGAGGGGGAAAAGTATTTGATCCCCTGCTGAATTTGCCCGTTTGCCCTCTGACGAAGAAATGACCAGTCCATAACTATAATGGTAGGTTTACTGTAGCTGTGAGAGACAGAATAACAACAGGAAAAACCCCAGAAACACAGAAGACAAAAGTCAGAGATTGATATGCATTATAATGAGTGAAATAAATATTTGATCCCCTATCAACCAGCCAGATTAGGGTTAGGGTTAGGATTCTGCTGTCGACAGAATTATGGACTGGTCATTTCTTCGTCAGAGGGCAAACGGGCAAATTTAGCAGGGGATCAAATACTTTTTTCTCTCACTGCGGGTGATGAGAAAGACCTCTGCCTGAAATCCTGGAGAGCCGCTGCCAGTCTGAGTAGACAATACTGACTTTGATCGACCGAGGGTCTGATTCAGTAGAATGCAGCTTCGTGTGTTTCTGTGATTTTTTTTTCTTGTGATGCAAAGACTGCAGGAAACCCCGCAACGCAACCAAAGCACGGATTTTACACATGCATTTGGACATCGCCTTTTCTTTTGTTTTTAAAGCAATGGAAAACCAGTGTTGTGCTTGTTCCCATATCAAAACCTACCCATCTCCCAATGTGGTCTGGCTGTGGTGGTCAAAGTTTCAAAGACTGAGCTTCAAACTAAACAATATAACAAAATGATTATGTTTATTACAAGGTGTGCACAGTAAAATTGTTTAAAACTCAGGGCCTGGAGTACAGGCTACATATGAAAATCAGTTATAAAATTCTTACGCAGAGTTGATATACAAACACTGTACATGACTATTGCTTGACCAGACGTGTTTCAGCCTGAGTCTGGTCATAGAATCATAGAATCATAGAGTTGGAAGGGACCACCAGGGTCATCTAGTCCAACCCCCTGCACAATGCAGGAAACTCCGAACTACCTCCCCGCTCACACCCCCATACTTCATGCCCAGAAGATGGCCAAGGTGCCCTCCATCTCATGATCTGCCTAAGGTCATAGAATCAGCATTGCTGACAGATGGCCAAGCATTGGCCATTTACATTGTTTGTACATCAACAGAGCATAAGAATTTTATAACTGATTCTTATATGTAGCCTGCATTTAAAAATTCTATATGTAGCCTGTGTTTTTAACAATTTTACTGTGTACACCTTGTAATAAATGCAATCGTTTTGATATGGTTTAGCTTGTAGCTCAACTGCTGAAGCTCTGTGTACATATTTGGTTGAGGTTTTTCTCTCCTTTTTTGTTGTTCTTCTGTGGTGGGCAAGGTGCCAAAAAGAAAGAAAAAAATGAATGAAGCATAGCTACACAAATGGAAAATAACAAAGGGTTAGGGCTTGTTTTATCTGCCTATTTTTAAAATAAATAAATAACAATGTGCTCTCACTGTTCTATGCATGTGTGTGTGCATTGATTAATTTTTTTAAAGCAATCTTGATTTGTTTTTTGTGTGATTGCATCATGATTCTTTTGGTGCAGTGTTTATCTTATGCATACGTGTTCATGGGTAACGGTAAAGGTCAAGGTCCTCTGTGCAAGCACCAGGTCATTACTGACCCATGGGGTGACGTCACATCCCGATGTTTCCTTGGCAGACTTTGTTTGCGGGGTGGTTTGCCAGTGCCTCCCCCAGTTGTCTTCCCTTTACCCCCAGCAAGCTGGGTCCTCGTTTTACCCACCTCGGAAGGAGGGAAGGCTGAGTCGACCTTGAGCCGGCTACCTGAAACCGACTTCCGTCGGGATCGAACTCAGGCCAAGAGCAGAGCTTGGACTGCAGTACCGCAGCTTACCGCTCTGCGCCACGGGGCTCTTATACGTGTTCATAGAAAGCTCAACACAGGCAATATTTAGTGGTCGTATACCCAGCATAAACTGGTCTTTGCTGCCACCCTGTGGACAAAGGCTTCTCTCGACACCCCTATCTCTTGCAATTTCATCACCAGCCGCTTGCTAAGAACGAAAACAGAAGTCGCGTTGAGTAATTTTAGATCTGAGTGACCGGGAATCTTTTTTCTACCCAGCCCCTGTCTGCCGAGAGCTGAACTTTTCTTTTCTCCGCAGCACAAATGCACCATCGTGAAGCTGGCGTGATGCGTTGTCATTTGAACAAACTATACAAGTAAAAACACGGACACCTGTCCTTTGCAGGCCAGAAAGGTCAGGGCTGGCATCAGCATACCCTGAGGTGGGAGAGAGCCAGCGTGGTGTAGTGGTTAAGAGTGGTGGTTTGGAGCGGTGGACTCTGATCTGGAGAACCCGGTTTGATTCCCCACTCCTCCACATCAGCGGCGGAGGCTAATCTGGCGAACTGGATTTGTTCCCCCCACTCCTACCCACGAAGCCAGCTGGGTGACTTTGGGCTAGTCACGGCTCTGTTAGAGCTCTCTCAGCCCCACCTGCCTTACAGGGTGACTGTTGTGGGGAGGGGAGGGGAGGTGATTGTAAAGCCGGTTTGATTCTTCCTTAAGTGATAGAGAGAGACGGCATATAAAAACCAACTCCTCTTCTTCTACTTCGGTGCCTGCCTATCAGATGGACTCACCCTCTTTGCCTTTTGCCCATGCACTTGGGTATATTTCCATCTGTCAGCCACAGGTAGCACAGCTTTGATGAAAGAAGGCAGTGGTTCACGAAAGCTTGTGTCATCCCCTGTGGTTTTCAGCTATCACAAGACACTTTGGGGCTGTAACAGCCTGGAATCTGGGAGACCTGGGTTCGAATTCCCACACTGCCATGGAAGCTGCATACTTCTACTAATTGTAGGATTAGATGTAATAGGGAGGGTCTCCCTACCCTCTTGCTGGTTGCCTGGCCACCCTATGCATTGCCTACTGCCTTTTAACTAGAGAAGCCAGGGACTGAAACTTTCTTCTTTCAGCATGCCAAACAGATGTTCTGCCACTGCGCCACAGCCCTTCCCCATGGTCACTGAGCTGAACACATTTCTGAGGTACAGTGGGTAATGACCGGAAACTGGGTCTCCTCAGTGGTTGTGTCATGTCTAGGGAGGAGGAAATAAGATCTCAAAACAACCCAAATCCAATTTCTATGCTTATTGTTCACATAGGGTTGCCAACCTCCAGGTACTAGCTGCAGATCTCCTGCTATTACAACTGATCTCCAGCCGAAAGAGATCAGTTCACCTGGAGAAAGTGGTGGCTTTGGCAATTGGACTCTATGGCATTGAAGTCCCTCCCCAAACCTCGCCCTCCTCAGGCTCCGCCCTAAAAACCTCCCGCCGGTGGCAAAGAGGGACCTTGCAATCCTAAAGCTAACCCAGATGGTTTGGATTTGCCCAAGACAAAAGTAATGACTACAGGGGAATTACACAACTTTAAGGTTGACAATGAGGAGATTGAAATTGTTGAAGGCTTTCTATTCCTTGGCTCCATCATCAACCCAAAGGGAGACTGCAGCCAAGAAATCAGAAGGAGATTGAGACTGGGAAGGGCAGCCATGAAAGAGCTAGAAAAGATTCTGAGGTGTAAGGATGTGTCACTGGCCACCAAGATTTAAGTTAATTCATGCCATCGTATTCCCTGTTACTATGTATGGGTGTGAAAGCTGGACATTAAAGAATGCTGATAGGAAGAAAGTAGACTCCTTTGAAATGTGGTGTTGGAGGAGAGTGTTACGGATACCCTGGACTGCCAAAAAAACAAATCAGTGGGTTATAGATCAAATCAAGCCTGAACAGGCCCTTGAAGCTCAAATGACTAAACTGAGGCTATCGTATTTTGGTCATGTCATGAGACGACAAGAGTCACTGGAAAAGACAGTCATGCTAGGAAAAGTTGAGGGCAGCAGGAAAGAGGAAGACCCAACAAGAGATGGATTGACTCTATAAAGGAAGCCACAGCCCTCAGTTTGCAAGATCTGAGCAAGTCTGTCAAAGATAGGACATTTTGGAGGACATTGATTCATAGGGTCTCCGTGAGTCGGAAGCGACTTGACCGCACTTAACACACATAAGACATATTGTGGGCAAACATTCTGGATTGTCCAAGTCTTATCCATCACTGTAGGAAAGATACACCTACCTTTCACTTGCAGGGTGATTGCGTTGCTTCGCTGAGATAGGACCTCTTCGCTATCGTTCCCCTGCCAGTATTCGCAGCTGTAAATTTCCGTTTTCTCCTTTTGAAGAGTGACATACAGTAGGCCACTCCAGAAGCCGGCAACGTTCATTTCAGGGTTCACAGGCCCACTCTGGTTGAAGAACCTGTATCCCCCCACCTTCTCCTTTACCTTAGCAACACAACTTAACTCTACCTTTTCACCTTCATAATACTGAAGATATTTGGGAGACACCGAAAGTTCCGGGGGAGACAGTTCTTCTAGAAGGGGAAGAGAGGAGTCTGGGTTGTTGGCAAGGTATAGGAGGAAACCATGGTCCCAGTTCCAGGAAGCTACCTAGGGTTGCCAACTTCCAGATACTAGTTGGAGATCTCCTGCTATTACACCTATTCTCCAGCCAATAGTTCACCTGGAGAAAATGGCCGCTTTGGCAATGGGACTCTATGGCATTGAAGTCCCTCCCCTCCCCAAAACCTGCCCTCCTTAGGCACCACCCCCAAACCCCCCACCGGTGGTGAACAGGGACCTGGCAACCCTATCTATCCAGAGTAGGGATGCTAGCGTCCAGGTTGGACATGGAATTCTCCTAGAATTACAGCCCATCTCCAGATGACAGAGATCAGTTCCCCTGGAGAAAATGGCTGCTTTGGAGGGTGGAGTCTATGGCACGGTACCCCACTGAGGTCCCTGTCCTTCCCAGGCTCCAGCCCCACATCTCCAGGACAGTCCCAACCTGGTTCTGGCAACCCTACCTGCATCCCCCACCGCTGACCAGGGGGGACCTGGCAAACCTAACCCTGATCCATCATCTCAGTGTGAAGAAGCTTGAACATTACCTGCATTTGAGGCTGTTGGGAACATGGCATGGTGGAAAACTGGAAGGGAGAAGAAGAAGACAAAGAAGAGTTGCCGTGCAGCTCTGACCAAAGGTCTAGGACTATTTTTTTAATTAATGGGGTAAAGATTGAGGAAAGTTGAGGGCAGCAGGAAAAGAGGAAGACCCAACAAGAGATGGATTGACTCAATAAAGGAAGCCACAGCCTTCAATTTGCAAGATCTGAGCAAGGCTGTCAAAGATAGGACATTTTGGAGAACTTTCATAGGGTCGCCATGAGTCGGAAGCGACTTGACGGCACTTAACACACACACAAAGGTTGAGAACTCGAAAGAAAGAAGAGGGGAAAACTGGAGGGAGGAAATGGGAGGAACATAAGAGTTTTTTTTAAAAAAAGAACTTGTCACATACCGAGGATGGAAACCAGGAAAATGTGATCCATGCTGGGAAAAGATCTCCCGACCCTTTGGCACACAGTTCAGATCCTGTGGTTCTCAAGTCCTCGGGCCGGTCTTCCTGCCCAACAGATCTGGCTCAAGTCTCTTCTAGAAGGAAAGCGAAAGCAGCCCGTTTAAGATCTGCATATTCATGCTGTTGAGAAATGGTGACCCTGATGGGAAGGTGGCCAAGTGTCCGACGAAATGTGTCACTTGAAATAGAAAATGGAAACGAGCTCGGCGGTCTGGAAGAGTCAGCAGTCAATCTGACGCCCTCACCACTAACACCCAGCAATTCCGGTTTCGTGTGGTGAATGCGTTCGACGCGGCCAGCATGTAGCCGAGGATGTGTGTGTGTGTGTGTGTTTTCTTTGATAGGTGGGGAATGAGGTTTCATTGACTGTACTGGAACTCTGCCGTTAGATACCAGAGAGGTTTAGGATGCACAGAAATGTAATAAGTCCACCTCAGCCAGCTCCTGATCTTTGACAAAGAGTCCATGTGGTACACGGCATGGTGTACTGGCTGTCGAACACATGAAGCTACTTATACGGAGTCAGGCCCTCGGTCTTCCAAGCTCAGGATTGTCTCCTCTGACTGGCAGCAGCTCTCCTGGGTCAGGTGGGAGCCCGTGGCTCAGTGTGAAGAGCATCTGCTTGGCATGCAGAAAGTCCCAGGTTCAATCGCCGGCATCTCCAGTTAAAGGGGCTAGGCAAGTAGGTGATGGGAAAGACCTGTGCCTAAGACCCTGGAGAGCCGCTGCCGGTCTGAGTAGACAAGACTGACTTTGATGGACCCAGGGTCTGATTCAGTAGAAGGCAGCTTCATGTGTGGTCATGTGTGGTCTTTCGAATCAAAGTTAATGGGCCTCCTGCCAATCGCTGCCATTGCCTGCCACCACTCCAAGTGGTGACAGGAGGGGGGAAAAACCCTGACTGTGTCCTCTATGAGGGTACATAGAAGAACATACCATAGAGTTTCCAGCGATTCCTAGAGCTACCCGTTGTCACTTCTGGATTGTATCTGGAAGTGACATCATGACGTTGGCAATGTCACTCTCCTCCATGTCCCTCCTTACCTTCCTGCTGGTTGCCTGGCAGCCCTATGCATCGTCTACTGCCTTTTAACTAGAGAAGCCAGGGACTGAAACTTTCTTCTTTCAGCATTTCAAACAGATGTTCTGCCACTGCGCCACAGCCCCTCCCCATGGTCACTGAGCTGAACACATTTCTGAGGTAAAGTGGGTAATGACCAGAAATTGGGTCTCCTCAGTGGTTGTGTCATGTCTAGGGAGGAGGAAATAAGATCTCAAAACAACCCAAATCCAATTTCTGTGCCCATCGCTAACATTTGGTTGCCAACCTCCAGGTACTAGCTGGAGAACTCCTGCTATTACAACTGATCTCCGGCTGATAGAGATCAGTTCCCCTGGAGAAAATGGTGGCTTTGGCAATTGGACTCTATGGCATCGAAGTCCCCCCCCAATCCCTGCCCTCCCCAGGCTCCACCCCGAAAACCCTCCTGCCGGTGGCAACCCTATGCTAACAAGTTATACGAATTTTCGCTGAATGTCTGTTTAGGCAAAATCTAGCATTTGGCAAAAAAAAAGAGAGGTCTTTGGACCACATGGGATGGGGGCCTCAGTGAGTATAGAGATCAGGTGAGACTGAGAAGAAAAAACTATTTGTATGCAGCTCTTGATTTTTAGCCTTTCATCAGCACAACCATTTTAAAAAATCACCCAAAGGCCACAACTGCATAACCTCCATGCTATTCCAAATACAGTCCCCAGGAGGGCGATCTTCACTATCTTTTGGAAAGCAAATGTTGATAATGTAGTGATTACCAACAAAAGCTTCTGATATATTTATCATGATTTATAAGTCATCTAGTCCACCCTTTAGGTCTTCAAGGTGGAAAATTATCCCTTAATCGCTATTGTATAACCAATATATTCTTTTATAACACTGCTGTGTTCCCAACGAGTATTTGAAATTCAGAAATTTATTGACGCAGGACCACACATCTGTTTGATTTCCTTGTGGTTTGGCAGAAACATGTTGGCAGAGGTGTAGGGCTGCCAACCTCCAGGTACTAGCTGGAGATTACCTGCTATTACAACTGATCTCCAGCTGATAGAGATCCGTTCCCCTGGAGAAAATGGCCGCTTTGGCAATTTGATGCTACGGCATTGAAGTCCATCCCCTCCCCAAACCCTGCCCTCCTCAGGCACCGCCTCAAAAATCTCCCGCCGGTGGCGAAGAGGGACCCAGCAACCCTACAGAGGTGTTCAAACAATCCTGAACATTTGACAAAACACAAGAATACTTATTCTGTTTCCAAACCAGTAACACAGAAAGTATTCATTTATTTACTTATTTGGATCATTTGGAGCGCACCTGTCTCACTGAGACCGAAGGCGAATCCCACAACATGAGACAAATCCACAGGAATAACCGATACATCAGTCTGCTGTTTGAAAGCACGGGTCCACATTTGGAATAGAGAACAGAAACACAGGCTCCAGCCCGTGATTCTTTATTTCAAACCATTTGCCATGCCTTTGCCGTGAATTATTCCTATCAAATATATGTGTGGAGTTGCCCAAAGTGCTAATAGTGTGAGGACTGACCTTAGCTCTGACACTCGCAAAAATAAATAGATATATAAAGTAAGTAAGTTTTGATGAGAAAGATCATGAGAACCAGGGAACTGCGATGAGACCCACCACTCTGAAAGCTGGCCTTTAAAAGCAAGAGAGAATCCCAGGAGGACTGGTCACAGTGGTCAGCGAGAGCCAGCGTGGCATAGTGGTTAAGAGCGGCACACTCTAATTTGGAGAACCAGGTTTGATTCCCCACTCCATACACATGAAGCCTGTTTGGTGACCTTGAGCTAGTCACAGTTCTCTCAGAATCAGCCCTACCTACCTCACAAGGTGTCGGTTGTGGGGAGAGGAAGGGAAGGTGATTGTAAGCCAGTCTGAGACTCCTCAAAAGGTTGAGAAAATCGGGATATAAACACCACCACCACCACCACCACCACCATCTCCTCCTCCTCCTTCTTCATTTGTCCAAGCATCTGCCACTAATAAGGTCAGGGTGAAATGGGAGTATGTATATTGGTTCTTGTAGGTTATCCGGGCTGTGTAACCGTGGTCTTGGTATTTTCTTTTCTGACGTTTTGCCAGCAGCTGTGGCAGGCATCTTCAGAGGAGTAACACTGAAGGACAGTGTCTCTCTAACCCTGTCCTTCAGTGTTACTCCTCTGAAGATGCCTGCCACAGCTGCTGGCAAAACGTCAGAAAAGAAAATACCAAGACCACGGTTACACAGCCCGGATAACCTACAAGAACCAATGAACTCTGACTGTGAAAGCCTTCGACAATATTTTGGAGTATGTATATGATCATTGTTTGCATCCACAATGCATCTCTGTTCCTGTGCTTCATTTTGACAGCATGGAAGAGCTCCTGGTTCTTTGCTATGGGATTGCAGTAGAGAGTAGGAAGACTCAGCCTATTCCTCAGTTGCCAAGGCACTGTGTGGATGCTTTCCTGAGTTCTTGCATGATGCTAAGAACTGCAAAATAGCAGCAGCACCCTCAGAATAAATAAATAAAAAATCATGGTCCAGTAATTTCACAACCTAAGAGCCAGGCTGTAAAGTTAGGTGGTACTCTGAGGTTCAGCCATGCTCCTTGGGTTTTACCTTACCACTTTGTTCTACCAGCTGCAGAACCATTCTGTGTCAGAAGGGCCTTCTGCACCAGAGGAGGGTTCCCACTGCTGGAAAACTCCACTCTTGGCTGATATGAGTAGTAACTGGACTGTAGCATTCTGTACCAGCTGGCATTTCTGAATTGCCTTCAAGGGTAGACTTGAGGTTACTTTGTGGCATGGATCCATTTGGCCAGAATGGCTGGGTCAATGAGCTGTGAGTGGGCTGATACAATCCCTGCTGTTGTATTCCGTTTTGTTGTTGTTGTTGTTTATGCCAGATGTTGGATATAGTAGTTTTGATGTATTTAGCTTTTGCTGGTGCCAGTATTGTTTTACTGAATTTTAGTATTTAAATTCTGCTTTGCTGGCTTTTGAATGGCAAAAAAATTAATTGTATTTGAGTCTCATCCATCTTGCCACACCTATTTCTTTAAACAGGATGTGTTTCAGCATGCATGAGATTCTCTCTTGCCTTCTGTTTTTTTTAAAGCTTTTTAAAGATACATGTGACGATGTTGATGATGATAAGTTTTTGGTTTCCTATGTTATCTTCTACGAGCAGATGTGTCTTTGATATCATGATAGCCAAGAATAGAAATAACCAGAAACTGTCACTGTAATCTCTGCTTTCACATTGCTGTTTCTTTTAAATATAAATGACAAAAGCTTGATAGGACACCAACATACGATACTTGGATGGGTGTCCCCACAGGACGTTATGATTTCTCATGCTACTAGGCTTGCCACTTTTTAAACTGGCCCCTCTACTGACCCGTTCCTGCCTCTTAAACCTCTACTCAAGGGACAGGATATTTTTGTTCCTGGCTAGTGTGCAACCTTTAAAAGGTAAAGGTCCCCTGTGCAAGCACCGGCTCATTCCTGACCCATGAAGTGACGTCACATCCCGAAGTTTCCTAGGCAGACTTTTGTTTATGGGGTGGTTTGCCAGTGCCTTCCCCAGTCATCTTCCCTTTACCCCCAGCAAGCTGGGTACTCATTTTACCGACCTCAGAAGGATAGAAGGCTGAGTCAACCTTGAGCAGGCTACCTGAAACCAACTTCTGTCGGGATCGAACTCAGGACTGCAACCTTACATGCCACCTAATAGAGTTACCAGCTCTGGGTTGGGAAATGTTACCTATGGGTGCCAATCTCCAGGACTGTGTTATAGGGCACCCCCTAAGGACATGTGTCGCCACCGTTCCAGACGTGAGCCAAGCCCAGACGATATGGACAGAGGCCCCCGTACTGTATAGCAAAACTGACAAGGAGGAACCATAGGCAGGGAAGCCCCTCACAGTGAACCAGATGGAATCCATTTTCTCTGACCCAGTCTCCAGCAAGCTTTCATTTTGCAAGAGGCGGCCAGGCAAGCACGCTGTCTCCCCCCCCCCCCTCCTCCATCTACATGATTAATGGCTCATCGGAAGCCTCCGAGATATCAGCGCTGGAAGATCGCACCTCCTGCATCCAGGAAGTGACTCACCTGGTCGCTGCTGTTTGCATCTTTGTCTATCCCATCAACGATCATCTCCCTGCATTGTGCAGTCAATGGTTCAGGTTAGCCTGTCCAAATCGCCCCGTCACACCCTAGCAGCTGACCATTAGGGTCATTATCTCCTTTTGTTCACCGTGGGAACCACGAGGGAGTAAGCCTATCCTCCCCCAACCCAAAAAGAGTATAACTGGGGTCTCCTTAGTCCATACCCTACCTTAGGCTTTTCCCTCGCATACTTGCTGTCACACTGTCGGGGGTAGGCAGCGATGCTCGAACACGCAGGGGACCCCCCTGCCCCCTTTTCATTCCTCTCTGCTACATGGAACCTTGGGTGTTTCTCCTACTGGATCAGGTACAGTATCACCCCTCTTCAAGGAACCTGCCACATTGGCTAACATCTCTGTACTCTTACCTTTATTTACTTAGGCTCTGACTGTGTGTTGCATACTTGTTATTAGACTGTTTGTGCACATATTATCAAGTAAAACCTTTTGAACTTAAAACCCATTGCTTCAGTCTCATTTTCTGGTCATGGTACGGACTCTGGTAGACAAAGGTTGCATCCTGCTTAAGTGATGCCTATTGCTAGTTATTGATTCGCTAATTCCCCCATATAATATATCACAACTAAGCAATTCCGCTAACAGAAATGGCTGGAGAATTTGGGGGTGGTGCCTGGGGAGGGCAGGGTTTGGGGAGGGGAGGCAACTCAGCAGGGTATAATTCCATAGAGTCCACCATCCAAAGTAGCCATTTTCTCCAGGGGAACTGATCTTGCTCACCTGGAGATCAATTGTAATAGCAGGAGATCGCCAGTTTCCACTTGGAGGTTGGCAACCCTATAACATGCTGGAAGAATTTCAGAGGCAACTGAAGATATTGTGTAGCAGGTTAGCCAAAATACACCCATGTGCTAAATATTCATGTCAGTTCAGCAGTAAGTGTTTGTGAGAATTGCAGCCTTTGGAAATTCTGCAGATTCAGGTCCACTGTTTCGCTCATGGAAACCACCTGGAGCTGGGTGTTTCTGAGAAGGGGCTGCATCCATAAGAAGCTTGCTTGCAGAAGTAGCAGAGGAAAAAAACTTTGGCCAGGTCAGGGAGGGAGGAAGGAAGGGTTGCCAACCTCCAGGTAGTGGTTGGAGATCTCCTGCTATTACAACTGATTTCCAGCCGATAGAGATTAGCTCACCTGGAGAAAATGGCTGCTTTGGCAATTGGACTCTATGGCATTGAAGTCTCCCCCCCCAACCCTGCCCTCCTCAGGCTCCACCCCCAAAATCTCCCACCTTAGCCAAGAGGGACCTGGCAAATTAGGTTTCAGCTTTTTGTCTGACTGCTTTTAGGGATTATCAAAAAGCCCAAGTTATCTCACCTAGTATTTTTCTGAGACTTCCATCCAGAGTAATCTGATTTGCTTGTGGCAGTAGTGCATATTTAAAGAAAAATTTCAATCTTATCTTTCTCTAAATCTGCTGTATCATAATCATGTGGTTCTTAATCTAGATAACTGCTTGGTTTCATAACTAAATATGAGATAATATGAGACATAAATGCAAATAAGCCACCCAGCAGGTGCATCTGAGTTATATCTGATATAGCAAGATAAGAAGGCCAACGTGAACTCTTAACCTCTTTTAAAAAGCAATTAATCTAATTTCTCTGTAAGTGTTTAAATTAACTGTCCAAGACAAAAGCATCTTTAAGCAAACAAGGTTCATTGTCAGGTGAAAAGTGATTGAACTCTTGGTTAGCTTGCAGACTCAGGAAGAGTAGGGCTATCATTGCTACCAGTAAAAGTAGGGTTGCCGGGGCCCTCTTCACCACCAGCGGGAGATTTTTGGGGTGGAGCCTAAGGAGGGTGGGGTTTGGGGGGAGTTACAAGGTTGCCAGATCCCTCTTCACCACTGGTGGGAGGTTTTTGGGGTGGAGCCTGAGGAGAGCGGGGTTTGGGGAGGGGAGGGACTTCAATGCCATAGTCTAATTGCCAAAGCGGCCATTTCCTCCAGGTGAGCTGATCACTATTGGCTGGAGATCAGCTGTAATAGCAGGAGATCTCCAGCTAGTACCTGGAGGTTGGCAATCGTCTTAAAGCACCTTACATCATTCTCCTCTTCTCCATTTATCTTCAGAACAACCACTGTGAGCGGAGGCGGACTGGGAGTGAGAAACCATGGAAAAGAAAACCCCAAAAGAAGGGAAAGAGAGAGGAAGAGGCAATCTGTCTGACCCTGGCCTTTCCTACCAAAGGTGGGGGGGGAGGTGGAAGGAAGGAGGAAGAGTCAGCCTGCATAAACAATTGGCCAAGTTCTGATTTCCTGGCTTCAGGTCTAAAGTGGGCCTCCCACCCCCCTCCCACCCTTTTACATGCTGGCTGAGACCTTACCACCTGCTTCTGCCCAAGACCACATGTAGCCCAGCGTTCAGCCGAAACCTTTTGATTATTCAAAAAAGCCGGATCTTTATATTCGGCTTTTTCGGCGTTTTTGAAATTTCTCAGATTTATTAAACCCAGGGTATTTTTTTTTTTCAGGGAAGAGAAAGAAAAAGGTGCAAACTGCTGTAAACACATGGGAAGAGCAATGATTGTGCCTATATCTTCATATAGTGACACAGAGATAAAGATAGAGATATATCACTATCAAGCAAGGATTTAAAATTGCTGATACAAGGGATAAAAATTCCTCATTACTAAGGCGAGGGAAAGAGAGCACAGGGTAGAGTTTTTCCACACTCAAGGTCGTTGTCATTTCCAGGTAGCTCAAGGAATCACTGGGAACTCTATGGTCAGAACTTCCGGTAGGTAGGCAAGGCCTTATTTTTCTTTTGAATGTTTCTCTGGGGACTCTGAGAGTAGCTGGAAATCTACTACAACTACTGCTATTACAACTGATCTCCAGCCGATAGAGATCAGTTCCCCTGGAGAAAATGGCCACTTTGGCAATTAAACGCTATGGCATTGAAGTACCTCCCTTCCCCTGCCCTTTTCAGGCTCCACCCCCAAAACCTTCCACTGGTGGTGAAGAAGGATCTGGAAACCCTATGGTGGCCTGGTACTGCCTGGCAAGTTTGTGAAATTCAATTGTTAAGGCCTTTTTTCCTGGTTGCTTTCCTCATTGCTCATGACAAGTTTGTGTACCACTGAGTAATTTCAGAGAACATGTCTGCAGAAGTCAATATGTTGACAACATCTTAACAAAGTTGCAGAAAATCAATTCATCTGAGTAGGTGAATTACCTGTCCTGTAATCAGCAAATTAATCATCATTGCTTGTACTTGTTCTCTCCCTCCCTTGGGAGTTCCACTGAACACTAGGACAAAACAACAACCCAACACTCCAGGGTGATATGACTCCCTCTGCCATTCATAGCTGGAAACAGAGGCAGAGCAGGGATGGTTGTTCACTGATATTTTACATTGTACCACCCTGGCTTTGAATCATATTGAATGTGCCTTCCATCTTAAGATGGGCTACTAAGAAACAACTGAATGGTAACATAAGAACAGATGAACTGGTGTCTACGAGAAAGACTTTCATGGAAGATGGTGCTATTTGCAGTGTTCATGTTAGTGTTGCTGGTGCAAGTGGTGTGCAAATATCCCTCTGTTCATTGCCCTACCAGTAACCCGATTTCTATTGATCACAAGTATTATCAATCGGGAGACTTTCTCATTGCTGGCATTGTTTCACAGGTGTTTAAATTTTCTGATACTGCAAAATTTGAAACACGTACCTCACCCAGTTTCTCTGATACCCTCCTGTAAGAAGGATTTTTATTTCATAAGGCTGCTTTATTGTGCTATTTGTATTGTACTGAAAAGTTTAAAGTGTGCTACTATATTCGTGGTATCCCTCCCAATAACTCTTCATCTTAAATTGCATGGGTTCCATTAGAAAATCAATGGTATCTCCTGAGTTTTGATGCTTATGTCAAAAACAGTAACCAGCTCTTGTAGAATTGGGAGTTGAACGCTAAATTGTGTGGTTGCGTTAATGGTGGGACTTCCTTCCTTATTCAAGGAGCCTTTCATCTGCAGAGCACACTGCCACTGGATGAGGCTCCATTGTTAGTGAAACAGAACCTTGAGGTCCAAATCAGAATGTTTGGAGCTTGGGGAAGGGTGGTGGGTCAGTGGTAGGGCGCCTGCTTGGCATGCAGAAGGTCCTTGTTCTATCCTTCAACATCTCCAGTTAATCGGTGATGTGAAAGACCTCTGCCTGAGAACCTGGAGAGCCACTGATAATCTAAGTAGCCAGTACTAACTTTGATCGGCCGAGAGTATGATTCAGTAGAAGGCAACTTCATGTGCACCTGAGTCTCAAATGTAAGCTTCCTAAATTGTATAGAAGCAGCCTCTCAGTTTTGACACTCCTGGGGATATATATCCTCTATAGCATATAGAGGAGGAGACATTACAGCCCCCCCCCCGAACGAGGCTGAAATAAACATCTGGAGCTGTATGTGAATGTATTTCCAATGAGTATGTCTGCTAACGAATGGGTTTCAAAACCATTTCACTGCTGAACTGAAATTTTGAGAAGTTAGAAGATCAACCTCATAGTTACCAAGACTCAGGGCTGTAGAATTTATTTTCCTTAAGTTTGTTTTGTAAAGCAGTATCACACTGAAATGCATTAAATGTCATCTTCTAAAGTGAACTTCCTGTGATACAGCATATCCTTCCCGTTGTAGAGTGCTGACTCATCTGTACCAGAACATCCTGGCTTTGGTGTTTGCTGTAAAGGAGATCAATGAAAACCTTCAGCTCTTACCCAATGCCACTCTGGGTATCCACACCTATAATAACTATTTTACCACCATGTCAACCTATCTCGCTGCAATGGAACTTCTCTCCACGAAGGGAAGGTTCATTCCTAACTACAAGTGTGACAACCGGAACAACTTAGTAGCAGTTTTTGGGGGACCAAAGTCCAATTTCTGCCTCTACATGGCAGACATTCTGTGCATTTACAAGATTCCTCAGGTAAAATGGACTAATTGGTTGCAGAATTTTAACACTCCACTCACATTACCCTTGCTTATAGGCATAGTTTCAGGGTCCGAAGGCAGAAAGAGGCACATTCTGCATGCTGAGGAATATAACGATGAGTGATTATTTAGAACAGACACACAAAATAATTCATGAGTATTTGTTTAGTTATGCAGCTAGATATCAATACGATAATGGGAAACATTTCCACTATCTCTTAGGCCATGTTATTGTGAAAAGTGACTCAAAAGTATAGCTTCAGCAAAAATGTTTACATAGATTTCAGAGTTCAGAATTCTGTTTCCAAGTTATTTTTTCTTGACTTTCCAACTATGAACCAGAGATAGCATACTTCTCCTTACATTACCATTGTAAGGATTACAGTTATATAAGTATGTGAAGAGTTTCGAACGGTGAAAGGATTATTTATATGTTACCTAAATTCTATTAAGTCACCACTGTCTTATAGTGATCCCAGCAAGGGGCTTTCAAGGCAAGTGAGAAGCAAAGGTATTTTGCAGAGTCCTCCTTGGTGGTCTTCCATCCAAATGCTGACCCTTCTTAGCATCTAGTAGCTGGTAAGGTTGGGCTATACCATGCCACCTTCTTTCCTTCTTTACATGCTAAGAATTATTCAGGGTGGTGTAGTGGTTAAGAGCATCAGACTCTAATCTGGAGAATGGGGTTTGATTCCTACTCATCCACATGAAGCCTGCTGGGTGACCTTGGGTCAGTCACAGTTCTCTAAGAACTCTCTCAGCCTCACCTACCTCAAAAGGTGCCTCTTGCGGACAGAGAAAGGGAAGGTGTTTGTAAACCACTTTGAGACGCCTTAAGGTAGAGAAATGTGGGGTATAATAACATACTCTTCTTCTGTGAAGGCAAAAATTGCATTCAGGATTTTGGTAGCAAGTGTTACAATCGGGCATGTATATCATTTGGTTCTAACAGAATCATAAACCCAGGGGATTATTTTATGTTGAAAGAGCTCTCTGCTGCCTCATTTATTTCCTGTAGCTCATCTATGGCTCTGCTCCAGAGATGAACAACAAAAATGAAGCCCCCTTCTTCTACAAGATGTTCCCCAATTTGGCCAGTCAGTACATGGGGATTTTGAAGCTACTGCTTTATTTCAGATGGATATGGATCGGGGTGATCTATGTGAATAATGAACCTGGGCAGCAATTTGTGCACGAGGTACTTCCTGTCTTTTCCGAGCATGGTATCTGCTTTGATTTTATCGGAAATTTCCCAGCTATGACTTTTGCTACTCCTTTTTCTGAAATGGCAGGAGAAAACCTCTTCATAACCACACTTGTCATGGGAAGCACAGCCAAAGCAGTGGTGGTACATGGTGAAATTGAAAACATGGTAATTTTGCGACTATTGCTGTGGGATGCAGAATTTAAGGAGATACCAATGAGGACAAAAGCCAAAGTCTGGATTTGGACGGCCCAGATGGATTTCACGTCAATTGACATCCAAAGAAGCTGGGACGTAGATTTCCTCCATGGTGCTCTATCCTTAGCAGCTCACTCAAGGGAGGTGTTAGGTTTTAGACAGTTTCTTCAGGCAAGGGACCCTGCCTCTGTGAAAGAAGATGGCTTCATTGGGGACTTCTGGGAGCAGGCGTTTGGCTGTTCACTCCCCAGTACCACAGAAGGAATGACCGATGAAGGAATCTGTACTGGGAAGGAGAAGCTGGAGAGTCTTCCTGGGTCTGTCTTTGAAATGAGCATGACCGGCCACAGCTACAGCCTTTACAATGCTGTCTATGTGGTGGCACATGCATTGCATGCCATGTATTCATCCGTGCTCCATCATAGAGCAGTGGCAGACGGAGGGAGAAAAAAGCTTCTGAGACAACAGCCATGGCAGGTAATGCCTTGAAGGCACTGAAACAAAGGGGAGCTCACCAAGATTGGTGATCAGACAGACAGAATTGATGAACAAGAGACCCTTGCCAGAGTGCAAGATGCACCCTTGGCTCCAAAGCAGACATTTTAGCATTTAAGCTTCTGTTTCACAGCCATTCAGTGCTCACATGCAAGGGGAAGGGGTTTGGCTCAGTGGCACAGCATCTCCTTGGCAGGCAGAAGGTCCCAGGTTCAATCTTCTACGTCTCCCTTTAAAGAATCTCTCAGTAGGTGGTGAGAAAGACCTCTGCCTGAGACCCTGAAAAGCTGCTGCCAATCTGAATTGACAGTACTGACTGTGATGGACCAAGGGTCTGATTCAGTATAATGCAGCTTTGTATTGACTCAAATGTATGCATTAAGGGGATAGCAGATGTGGTTATTTTCACAGTGCTTAATATCCATAACCAATTACTAACATTCTTATATATGTACCTGGATAGGAATGGATGGATGGACTCAATAAAGGAACCCACAGCCTTTAATTTGCAAGATCTGAGCAAGGCTGTCAAAGATAGGACATTTTGGAGGACTTTCATTCATAGGGTTGCCATGAATCGGAAGCGACTTGACAGCACTTAACACACAGACAGGAATGGATGGGGTTCTTTTCTTGCTTGTTTTTTTTTTTTTTTAATTGGTTAGTTACCATATAGTTGATTAAGCTAGAAAAGTATAGTTGGGAGATAGTTGTGCAAAAACAAAAAAAAAAGATTGGTAAATTTCAGGTTTGGGTTCATTTGGTCAAATTTCTTCCAGTAAACCTGGAATAAGCCAACTACCCACACCGGTAAAGGGGTATTTTGTCTTTCTTTCTGGGTTTACTGAAAAATATTTTGGTCCATTATAATCTATGGAGAATTTTGGATGCTCCTGTAGGGACATTTTTGGAGATACAGTTCCCAAATTTTCAGGGTAGCTTCAAAGGCGTCTCCTTGAATGAACCCCGAAGTTTGGTGAAGATTGGGTCAGGGGGTCCAATTTTATGGGGTCCTGAAGCAAATGCTTCTCTATGGAGGAGGGGGATACCTTTTCCAACCCTTCACAAAGCATTGGGAAAGTTCCATCTCACCTAACAAATGAACACAAGAAGACATAAACCTGCTTTTTACTGAATCAGCCCATCAGTCCATCAAGGTCAGAATCATCTACTCATATGGGCAATGTCTCTCCAGGGTTTCAGGAGAAGGTCTTTTTCATCACCTCTCACCAGATCTTTTTAATTGGAAGTGCTGGCGATTGAACCAGGGACCTTCTGTAGGCCAAGAGGATGCTCTACCACTGAGAAATCACCTCCTTTTCTTCCACTTTCCAACCTACCCCTTCCCAACTATCCCTCAACTCCCCCTCCCAGGATTCTCCTAACTCCTCTGAAATCGGAGCTTCTCAGAATTCTTATACAACCTCATTTGGCCAGATCCTAGATAAGGTTCACAACAGTTCTTAATGGATTATTAGCCAGAACTCTCGGTACACTGTTGTAATTCTCCCCCCCTCTACAAATCTAGTTCCATGAATTTTTGAAAAGGGTCTCATTCAACAACAACGCTGGGGACATGGTTTCCTTTGACCAAAATGGAGAGATAGCAGCTGGATTTGATATCATCAACTGGGTGACATTTCCCAACAAGTCCTTTCTTAGAGCCAAAGTTGGAAGGATTGACCCAAAAGCTGCCCCAAACAAAGTGTTCACCATTCGTGAAGATGCTATCATTTGGCACCACATATTTAACCAGGTGGGCTCTATAGGCTTTTTAGAGCATATAATTATTATTTTTTGGTATTCCATTAGTGGTTCCTAGTTCAAACTCTGAAATAATTCTGTCTCTGCCAATCAGATAAATTTCATTCAGATCACATTTTTTCAGTCTGAAATCACAACATAGCAAAATTGTGAACATTTATTGTTTAAAACCATTTGTCATCTATTGTCCATCTATGGTCATTTACTCAGGAGCAAGTCAAACTGCAAACAGTGGGTTTTAACTTCAACTAAAGCAAATAAGATTTGCAAGCCTTGTGGCACCCTGACCTGGATGGACCAGGCCAGCCCAATCACATCAGGTAGGGGAAGCTAAGCAGGGTCGGCCTTGGTTAATACTTGGATGGGAGACCATCAAGGAAGTCCAAGTTTGCAACGCATAGGCAGGAAATGGCATACCACCCCTGAACATCTCTTGTCTTCAAAACCCTACACGGTGTTCAAAAATTGGCTGTGCCTTGATGGCACTTCCTACCTAGTGGTGGCAGACATGTTTTTTGCGATCTGATGAGAACTGTCTTATAGTGGAAGGCATTCAAATATCCCTTCGCATATCAAGTGGATTCCAAAAGAGATGTTCTTATGCCATGCCAGTAGCAACCTTTTTCTTACATAGTAGATTGACTAGTGAAACACAAACTCCTGAAACATATTTCCTGAAGCATATTGTTAAAAAAAAAAACCTACCATCCTCCTCTTTCATTTATGGACAGGTGCAGCCCCTTTCTCTGTGCAATGACCGATGTCATTCAGGCTACAGTAAGAGTAAGAAGGAAGGGGAGCCATTTTGCTGCTATGATTGCCTTCATTGTCCAGAAGGGAAGATTTCAAACCTAGAGGGTAAGGATTGTATACAATGAACAATTATCAATCATTCCTTATTCTTCTCCTAACACCAGAGCTGAAATTGATGATGTTAATGCTGGGTTTGTTTGTTTTTAATGTCACGAGATGGGATGCCTTGGGAGAGTGCAACCCCAGGATACATTTTGTTTGCATTAAAGAGATAGGTTTAGCTCCGAAACCTGATTTCCATTTTGTATCCGGTAGTGGGAGTTGTAGAATGTGATATAATTGACTGACTCCACCTCTAGTGTATGTGTGACTTTGTGAGCCGTTTGTGTGATCTAGCAGATTACTGGATGGAAATGAGTAAAATTAAGATACGGTATACTCAAATAAGATGCTTTTTTTTGCATTTTGTTATGTTATTACTTATATGTTGCTATGTATCATTCATTAGCATAGCTTTAAAAAACATAATTGCATGGGACTCATGCAATATTGATATCTCCATGTAGCAGCCCCATGTACCCCATAGCAATACGGATTAATGCAACACGCTATACAAAAGGCTTACATGTATCTATACCTACATTTCTTTTTCAGATACCAATGACTGTTTTCAGTGCCCGGAAGATCAGTATCCAAATAATGATCAGGATTTATGCCTGCAAAAACATATGAGCTTCTTGTCTTATGAAGAACCTTTGGGGATCACTTTGGTCATTTCTGCACTTTCCTTCTCTTTTATGACAGCTTTTGCACTCGGTATCTTCATTAAGCACCAGGACACTCCCATAGTCAAAGCCAACAACCGGGATCTCTCCTACATTCTCCTCGTCTCCCTCCTGCTCTCCTTTCTTTGCGCTTTGCTGTTCATTGGTCGACCTGAGAAGATGTCATGTTTCCTTCGACAAACTACATTTGGCATCATCTTCTCAGTGGCCGTTTCTTGTGTGTTGGCCAAGACCATTATTGTGGTTCTAGCTTTCTTAGCCACCAAACCGGGATCCAGAATGAGGAACTGGGTGGGGAAACGCCTGGCCAACTCCATTGTTCTTTCTTGCTCCTTCATTCAAACCACTATTTGTACAGTGTGGTTAATCACTTCTCCTCCGTTCCCAGATTTGGACATGCACTCACTCCGTGAAGAGATTATTCTGAAATGCAACGAAGGGTCAGTCGCCATGTTTTACTGTGTCTTGAGCTACATGGGCTTCCTGGCCTCTGTGAGCTTCACTGTGGCTTTCCTGGGCAGGAAATTACCTGATAGTTTTAATGAAGCCAAGTTCATCACCTTCAGCATGTTGGTCTTTTGCAGTGTTTGGCTGACCTTTGTTCCAACCTATCTGAGCACAAAAGGAAAATACATGGTGGCCATGGAGGTCTTCTCTATCTTAGCCTCCAGCGCTGGGATGCTGGCTTGTATTTTTTGCCCTAAATGCTATATTATTGTTGTGAGGCCTGAACTGAACAACAAAGGTCAACTGATAAGAAGACCCAATGAAAGACGATAGAAGTCCCCCACCCCAATACAGTTCCCAATACTCAGTCTCACTGAAAGAAAATGACCTAACATTAACATGGCTATCTCCTTGGGCTGTAACATTGTCTATGTCTAGCTAAACTGAGGTGTTTCCTGCTTCGTCATTTATGTCCTAAACTGAGTGTCAGCAGTGAAACCCAATGGAAAAAAGGGCTGCTTTGTTTGACCATCCTGGGCTTCAGCACTAGCTGAAGTTCTCTTGTTCCCACCTACTATTTGCCACCAGTGAGTCCTTGGTGGTCCATTTCAACCATCTCTGGAAATGTACAAATCTGCCTCCCCTTTCATTCTGTTTTCATGTCTGATTGTTGTATTTTCATTTTACCCGTTTTCAATGCAGATGTTCCCCATTTGTTTTGCTTACACCTTTTAAACATTATATTCCTCTTATATGCTGTTGGTTATAAACTAATATTAATATTCAAGGCTCAACCTTCTTTCTTGGTTTTGTTGTTGTTGCTTATGCCCTAGAAGATGGGCTAAGCCTGTATATGGCTGAGGATTGCAATACTGTAGAAAAAAATGGCTTCTACTCTAAGGCTCACCCCAATATTGGGGCTTTAAAATGTTTTCCTGTCAACAAACTGCAGCCAAGAAGAGGGGAGTCAATTGCTCCCTCATCTATTCGATAGCTTTCCAGAGGCCAGTAAGTCAAGTTTAGTCATGTATAGGGTTGCCAGGTTGCACTTTGCCACCAGTGGGAGGTTTTTGGGGCAGAGCCTGAGGAGGACAGGGTTTGGGGAGGGGAAGGGGAAGGACTTCAATGCCGTAGAGTCCAATGGCCAAAGCGGCCATTTTCTCCAGGTGAACTGATCTCTGTCGCAACCCTAGCCGTGTAAACGTCTCTAGCTAGTTGGGAGCAATGAAGGGGACCAGCATGGCTGCTCTATAACAGTCTCCAGAACTGAAAGTTATAATACATATCCCCCCATATCAAATTTCCACAACAAAGAATTATTGTAAAGAGTGAGGGGTTCTTCATATCAAAGCACAGGGACATCATTACTTTGCAATGAAAGGAGATTAAAAAACACAAAGACTTTCCTACAGACTTGCCTATGCAAGGGGAAAAATCTTTCTGTGTGTGTGGGGGGGAAGGGGGTTGGGGCATATCAAGACAGCCAAGCTCAAAATCAAGGAGCCAACACTGAGAGCGTGGGAAGAGCAACAAGAACTCCTGCACCCTCAAAATGCAAGGAAGCAAATGGCTGGGCTAATTCTTTTTCAGGGAAGAGAAAGAAAAAGGTACAGACTATCATAAGCACATGGGAAAAGCAAAGACTGTGCATGTGCCTTCTTATACCAATACAGAGATTAAGATAAAGCGATATACAGATATATAGCTATCAAGAGTTTATTTAAAATTATATTTGATAAATTGCTGATACAAGGGATAAAATTTACTCATTACCGAGGTGGGGGGAAGAAGACAGAGTAGGGTAGGGTCCCACACTCGAGGTCCTTGTCACTTCCAAGGAATCACTGGGAACTCTGTGGTCAGAACTTCCAGTTGGTAGCCAAGGCCTTATTTTTCTTTTGCATTTTTCTCTGGGGATTCTGCCTCTCTCAACCCTCCCACCGGTGTCCTGGCACTGCCTGGCAACTGGGCTTGCTAATCTCCAGGTACTAGCTGGAGATCTCCTGCTATTATAACTGATCTCAAGCTGATAGAGTTCACTTCACCTAGAGAAAATGGCTGCTTTGGCAATTGGACTCTATGGCACTGAAGTCCCTCCCCACCCCAACCCCGCCCTCCTCAGGCTCCACCTGAAAAACCTTCTGCAGGTAGTGAAGAGGGACCTGGCAACACTCCTGGCAACCCTAGAAACAGGCTCAGTTTGAGATACAAAAGGTTTTATGCTGTCTCTAGAAATTCATTTGTTAAGGCCTTTTTCCCTGGTTGCTTTCCTCATTGCTCATGACAAATTTGTGTAACATTGATAGGGTTGCCAGGTCCCTCTTCACCACCGCCGGGAGGTTTTTGGGGTGGAGCCTGAAGAGGGCGGGGTTTGGGGAGGGGAAGGACTTCAACGCCATAGAGTTAAATTGCCAAAGCTGCTATTTTCTCCAGGTGAACTGATCTCTATTGGCTGGAGATCAGTTGTAATAGCAGGAGTTCTCCATCTAGTACCTGGACGTTGGCAACCCTAACCATTGAGGAGGAGGGCCAGAGGACATGTCTGCAGAAGACAATATGTTGACGACATCTTACCAGAGTTGCAAAAAATCAATTCATCTGAGTAGATGAATTACCTTCCCTGTAATCAGCAAATGAATCATCATTATTTCTACTTTTTCTCTCCCTCCCTTTGGAGTTCCACCGAACAGTAAAAAAATACAACAACCAAACACTCCAAGGTGATATGACTATTCCCTCTGCCATTCACAGGTGGAAACAGTCACAGAGGAGGGCTGTTTTCTCACTGATATTTTACACTGTACCATCCTGGCTTTGAATCATATTCAGTGTGCCTTCATCCTAAGATGGGCTACAAAAGAATGCCTGCATGGTACTATGAAAACAGATGGATTGGGGTCTATGAGAAAGACTTTCATGGGAAATGGCACTATTTGTTGTGTCCATGTTCGTGTTGCTGGTGCAAGTGGTGTGCAAATCTCCGTCTGTTCATTGCCCCACCAGTCACCCACTTCCTATTGATCACAAGTATTATCAATCAGGAGACTTTCTCATTGCTGGCATTGTTTCTCAGGTGTTTAAGTTTTCTGATACTGCAAAATTTGAAACACGTACCTCACACAGTTTCTCTGATACCCTCCTGTAAGAAGGATTTTTATTTCATAAGGCTGCTTTATTGTGCTATTTGTATTGTACTGAAAAGTTTAAAGTGTGCTACTATATTCGTGGTATCCCTCTCAATGACTCTTCATCTTAAATTGCATGGGTTCCATTAGAAAATCAATGGTATCTCTTAAGTTTTGATGCTTATGTCAAAAACAGTAACCAGCTCTTGTAGAATTGGGAGTTGAACGCTAAATTGTGTGGTTGTGTTAATGGTGGGACTTCCTTCCTTATTCAAGGAGCCTTTCACCTGCAGAGCACACTGCCACTGGATGAGGCTCCATTGTTAGTGAAACAGAACCTTGAGGTCCAAATCAGAATGTTTGGAGCTTGGGGAAGGGTGGTGGGTCAGTGGTAGGGCGCCTGCTTGGCATGCAGAAGGTCCTTGTTCTATCGTCCAACATCTCCAGTTAATGGATCTGGCCATAGGTGATGTGAAAGACCTCTGCCTGAGAACCTGGAGAGCCACTGATAATCTGAGTAGCCAGTACTAACTTTGATGGGCTGAGAGTCTGATTCAGTAGAAGGCAACTTCATGTGCACCTGTGTCTCAAATGTAAGCTTCCTAAATTGTATAGAAGCAGCCTCTCAGTTTTGACACTCCTGGTGAACATTTCCATAGCATATAGATGAGGAGACATTACAGCCCTCCCGAACGAGACTGAAATAAACATCTGGAGCTGTATGTGAATGTATTTCCTATGAGTATGTCTGCTAACGAATGGGTTTCAAAACCATTTCACTGCTGAACTGAAATTTTGAGACGTTAGAAGATCAACCTCAAAGTTACCAAGACTCAGGGCTATAGAATTTATTTTCCTTCAGTTTGTATTGTAAAGCAGTATCACACTGAAATGCATTAAATGTCATCTTCTGATGTGAACTTCCTGTGATGCAGCGTATCACTCCCGTTGTAGAGTGCTGACTCATCTGTACCAGAACATCCTGGCTTTGGTGTTTGCTGTAAAGGAGATCAATGAAAACCTGCAGCTCTTACCCAATGCCACTCTGGGTATCCACACCTATAATAACTATTTTACCTCCATGTCTACCTATCACGCTGCAATGGAACTTCTCTCCACGAAGGAAAGGTTCATTCCTAACTACAAGTGTGACAACCGGAACAACGTAGTAGCAGTTTTTGGGGGACCAAAGTCCAATTTCTGCCTCTACATGGCAGACATTCTGTGCATTTACAAGATTCCTCAGGTAAAATAGACTAATTGGTTGCGGAATTGTAACACTCCACTCACATTACCCTTGCTTATAGGCATAGTTTCAGGGTCCGAAGGCAGAAAGAGGCACATTCTGCATGCTGAGGAATATAACGATGAGTGATTATTTAGAACAGACACACAAAATAATTCATGAGTATTTGTTTAGTTATGCAGCTAGATATCAATATGATAATGGGAAACATTTCCACTATCTCTTAGGCCATGTTATTGTGAAAAGTGACTCAAAAGTATAGCTTCAGCAAAAATGTTTACATAGATTTCAGAGTTCAGAATTGTGTTTCCAAGTTATTTTTTCTTGACTTTCCAACCGTGAACCAGAGATAGCATGCTTCTCCTTACATTACCATTGTAAGGATTACAGTTATATAAGTATGTGAAGAGTTTCGAACGGTGAAAGGATTATTTATATGTTACCTAAATTGTATTAAGTCACCACTGACTTATGGTGATCCCAGCAAGGGGCTTTCAAGGCAAGTGAGAAGCAAAGGTATTTTGCAGAGTCCTCCTTGGTGGTCTTCCATCCAAATGCTGACCCTTCTTAGCATCTAGTAGCTGGTAAGGTTGGGCTATACCATGCCACCTTCTTTCCTTCTTTACATGCTAAGAATTATTCAGGGTGGTGTAGTGGTTAAGAGCATCAGACTCTAATCTGGAGAATGGGGTTTGATTCCTACTCATCCACATGAAGCCTGCTGGGTGACCTTGGGTCAGTCACAGTTCTCTAAGAACTCTCTCAGCCTCACCTACCTCAAAAGGTGCCTCTTGCGGACAGAGAAAGGGAAGGTGTTTGTAAACCACTTTGAGACGCCTTAAGGTAGAGAAATGTGGGGTATAATAACATACTCTTCTTCTTCTGTGAAGGCAAAAATTGCATTCAGGATTTTGGTAGCAAGTGTTACAATCGGGCATGTATATCATTTGGTTCTAACAGAATCATAAACCCAGGGGATTATTTTATGTTGAAAGAGCTCTCTGCTGCCTCATGTATTTCCTGTAGCTCATCTATGGCTCTGCTCCAGAGATGAACAACAAAAATGAAGCCCCCTTCTTCTACAAGATGTTCCCCAATTTGGCCAGTCAGTACATGGGGATTATGAAGCTACTGCTTTATTTCAGATGGATATGGGTCGGGGTGATCTATGTGGATAATGAACCTGGGCAGCAATTTGTGCACGAGGTGCTTCCTATCTTTTCCGAGCATGGTATCTGCTTTGATTTTATCGGAAATTTCCCAACTATGACTTTTGCTATTCCTATGTCTGAAATGGCAGGAGAAAACCACTTCATAACCACACTTGTCATGGGAAGCACAGCCAAAGCAGTGGTGGTACATGGTGAAATTCAAACCATGGTAATTTTGCGAATATTGCTGTGGGATGCAGAATTTAAGGAGATACCAATGAGGACAAAAGCCAAAGTCTGGATTTGGATGGCACAGATGGATTTCACGTCAATTGACATCCAAAGAAGCTGGGACGTAGATTTCCTTCATGGTGCTCTATCCTTAGCAACTCACTCAAGGGAGGTGTTAGGTTTTAGACAGTTTCTTCAGGCAAGGGACCCTGCCTCTGTGAAAGAAGATGGCTTCATTGGGGACTTCTGGGAGCAGGCGTTTGGCTGTTCACTCCCCAGTACCACAGAAGGAATGACCGATGAAGGAATCTGTACTGGGAAGGAGAAGCTGGAGAGTCTTCCTGGGTCTGTCTTTGAAATGAGCATGACCGGCCACAGCTACAGCCTTTACAATGCTGTCTATGTGGTGGCACATGCATTGCATGCCATGTATTCATCCGTGCTCCATCATAGAGCAGTGGCAGACGGAGGGAGAAAAAAGCTTCTGAGACAACAGCCATGGCAGGTAATGCCTTGAAGGCACTGAAACAAAGAGGAGCTCACCAAAATTGGTGATCAGACAGACAGAATTGATGAACAAGAGACCCTTGCCAGAGTGCAAGATGCACCCTTGGCTCCAAAGCAGACATTATAGCACTTAAGCTTCTGTTTCACAGCCATTCAGTGCTCACATGCAAGGGGAAGGGGTTTGGCTCAGTGGCACAGCATCACCTTGGCAGGCAGAAGGTCCCAGGTTCAATCTTCCACGTCTCCCTTTAAAGAATCTCTCAGTAGGTGGTGAGAAAGATCTCTGCCTGAGACCCTGAAAAGCTGCTGCCAATCTGAATTGACAGTACTGACTGTGATGGACCAAGGGTCTGATTCAGTATAATGAATTCAGCTTTGTATTGACTCAAATGTATGCATTAAGGGAATAGCAGATGTGGTTATTTTCATAGTGCTTAATATCCATAACCAATTACTAACATTCTTATATATGTACCTGGATAGGAATGGATGGATTGACTCAATAAAGGAACCCACAGCCTTTAATTTGCAAGATCAGAGCAAGGCTGTCAAAGATAAAACATTTTGGAGGACTTTCATTTATAGGGTTGCCATGAGTCGGAAGCGACTTGACGACACTTAACACACACACACAGGAATGGATGGGGTTCTTTTCTTGCTTTTTTTTTTTTAATTGGTTAGTTACCATATAGTTGATTAAGCTAGAAAAGTATAATTGGGAGATAGTTGTTCAAAAAAAAAATTGGTAAATTTCAGGTTTGGGTTCATTTGGTCATTTCTTCCAGTAAACCTGGAATAAGCCAACTACCCATACCAATAAAGGGGTATTTTGTCTTTCTTTCTGGGTTTACTGAAAAATATTTTGGTCCATTATAATCTATGGAGAATTTTGGATGCTCCTCTAGGGACATTTTTGGAGATACAGTTCCCAAATTTTCAGGGTAGCTTCAAAGGAGTCTCCTTGCATGAACCCCGAAGTTTGGTGAAGATTGGGTCGGGGGTCCAATTTTATGGGGTCCTGAAGCAAATGCTTCTCTATGGAGGAGGGGAATACCTTTTCCAACCCTTCACAAAGCATTGGGAAAGTTCCATCTCACCTAACAAATGAACACAAGAAGACATAAACCTGCTTTTTACTGAATCAGCCCATCAGTCCATCAAGGTCAGAATCATCTACTCATATGGGCAATGTCTCTCCAGGGTTTCAGGAGAAGGTCTTTTACATCACCTCCCACCAGATCCTTTTAATTGGAAGTGCTGGGGATTGAACCAGGGACCTTCTGTAGGCCAGAGGATGCTCTACCACTGAGAAGTCACCTCCTTTTCTTCCACTTTCCACCTACCCTTTCCCAACTATCCCTCAATTCCCCCTCCCAGGATTCTCCTAACTCCTCTGAAATCGGAGCTTCTCAGAATCCTTATACACCCTCATTTGGCCAGATCCTAGATAAGGTTCACAACAGTTCTTAATGGATTATTAGCCAGAACTCTCAAGTAATTACTGGTACACTGTTGTAATTCTCCCCCCCCCTTTACAAATATAGTTCCATGAATTTTTGAAAAGGGTCTCATTCAACAACAGCGCTGGGGACATGGTTTCCTTTGACCAAAATGGAGAGATAGCAGCTGGATTTGATATCATCAACTGGGTGACGTTTCCCAACAAGTCCTTTCTTAGAGCCAAAGTTGGAAGGATTGACCCAAAAGCTGCCCCAAACAAAGTGTTCACCATTCGTGAAGATGCTATCATTTGGCACCACATATTTAACCAGGTGGGCTCTATAGGCTTTTTAGAGCATATAATTATTATTTTTTGGTATTCCATTAGTGGTTCCTAGTTCAAACTCTGAAATAATTCTGTCTCTGCCAATCAGATAAATCTCATTCAGATCACATTTTTTCAGTCTGAAATCACAACATAGCAAAATTGTGAACATTTATTGTTTAAAACCATTTGTCATCTCTTGTCCACATATGGTCATTTACTCAGGAGCAAGTCAAACTGCAAACAGTGGGTTTTAACTTCAACTAAAGCAAATAAGATTTGCAAGCCTTGTGGCACCCTGACCTGGATGGACCAGGCCAGCCCAATCACATCAGGTCGGGGAAGCTGGTTAATACTTGGATGGGAGACCACCAAGGAAGTCCAAGTTTGCAACGCATGGGCAGGAAATGGCATATCACCCCTGAAAATCTCTTGTCTTCAAAACCCTACACGGTGTTCAAAAGTTGGCTGTGCCTTGATGGCACTTCCTACCTAGTGGTGGCAGACATGTTTTTTGCGATCTGATGAGAACTGTCTTATAGTGGAAGGCATTCAAATATCCCGTCGCATATCAAGTGGATTCCAAAAGAGATATTCTTATGCCATGCCAGTAGCAACCTATTTCTTACATAGTATATTGACTAGTGAAACACAAACTCCTGAAACATATTTCCTGAAGCATATTGTTAAAAAAAAAAAAAAACCTACCATCCTCCTCTTTCATTTATGGACAGGTGCAGCCCCTTTCTCTGTGCAATGACCGATGTCATTCAGGCTACAGTAAGAGTAAGAAGGAAGGGGAGCCATTTTGCTGCTATGATTGCCTTCATTGTCCAGAAGGGAAGATTTCAAACCTAGAGGGTGAGGATTGTATACAACGAACAATTATCAATTATTCCTTATTCTTCCTCTCACACCAGATCTGAAATTGATGATGTTAATGCTGGGTTTGTTTGTTTTTAATGTCACAAGATGGGATGCCTTGGGAGAGTGCAACCCCAGGATACATTTTGTTTGCATTAAAGAGATAGGTTTAGCTCCGAAACCTGATTTCCATTTTGTATCCGGTAGTGGGAGTTGTAGAATGTGATATAATTGACTGACTCCACCTCTGGTGTATGTGTGACTTTGTGAGACGTTTGTGTGATCTAGCAGATTACTGGATGGAAATGAGTAAAATTAAGATATACTCAAATAAGATGCTTTTTGTTTTTTTCTTTTATTTTGCTTTTTGTTATATTATTACTTATATGTTGCTATGTATCATTCATTAGCATAGCTTAAAAAACATAATTGCATGGGACTTATGCAATGTTGATATCTCCATGTAGCAGCCCCATGTACCCCATAGTAATACGGATTAATGCAACACGCTATACAAAAGGCTTAAATGTATCTATACCTACATTTCTTTTTCAGATACCAATGACTGTTTTCAGTGCCCGGAAGATCAGTATCCAAATAATGATCAGGATTTATGCCTGCAAAAACATATGAGCTTCTTGTCTTACGAAGAACCTTTGGGGATCACTTTGGCCATTTCTGCACTTTCCTTCTCTTTTATGACAGCTTTTGCACTCGGTATCTTCATTAAGCACCAGGACACTCCCATAGTCAAAGCCAACAACCGGGATCTCTCCTACATTCTCCTTGTCTCCCTCTTGCTCTCCTTTCTTTGCGCTTTGCTGTTCATCGGTCGACCTGAGAAGATGTCATGTTTCCTTCGACAAACTACATTTGGCATCATCTTCTCAGTGGCCGTTTCTTGCGTGTTGGCCAAGACTGTTATTGTGGTTCTAGCTTTCTTAGCCACCAAGCCGGGGTCCAGGATGAGGAACTGGGTGGGGAAAAGCCTGGCCAACTCCATTGTTCTTTCTTGCTCCTTCATTCAAACCACTATTTGTACAGTGTGGTTAATCACTTCTCCTCCGTTCCCAGATTTGGACATGCACTCACTCCGTGAAGAGATTATTCCGAAATGTAACGAAGGGTCAGTCGCCATGTTTTACTGTGTCTTGGGCTACATGGGCTTCCTGGCCTCTGTGAGCTTCACTGTGGCTTTCCTGGGCAGGAAATTACCTGATAGTTTTAATGAAGCCAAGTTCATCACCTTCAGCATGTTGGTCTTTTGCAGTGTTTGGCTGACCTTTGTTCCAACCTATCTGAGCACAAAAGGAAAATACATGGTGGCCGTGGAGGTTTTCTCTATCTTAGCCTCCAGCGCTGGGTTGCTGGCTTGTATTTTTTGCCCTAAATGCTATATTATTGTTGTGAGGCCTGAACTGAACAACAAAGGTCAACTGATAAGAAGACCCAATGAAAGACAATAGAAGTCCCCCACACCAATACAGTTCCCAATACTCAGTCTCACTGAAAGAAAATGACCTAACATTAACATGGCTATGTCTTGGGCTATAACAATGTCTATGTCTAGCTAAACTGAAGTGTTTTCTGCTTCGTCATTTATGTCCTAAACTGAGTGTCAGCAGTGAAACCCAATGGAAAAAAGGGCTGCAGAAAGGCTTTGTTTGACCATCCTGGGCTTCAGCACTAGCTGAAGTTCTCTTCTTCCCACCTACTATTTGCCACCAGTGAGTCCTTGGTGGTCCATTTCAACCATCTCTGGAAATGTACAAATCTGCCTCCCCTTTCATTCTGTTTTCATGTCTGATTGTTGTATTTTCATTTTACCCGTTTTCAATGCAGATGTTCCCCATTTGTTTTGCTTACACCTTTTAAACATTATATTCCTCTTATATGCTGTTGGTTATAAACTAATATTAATATTCAAGGCTCAACCTTCTTTCTTGGTTTTGTTGTTGTTGCTTATGCCCTAGAAGATGGGCTAAGCCTGTATATGGCTGAGGATTGCAATACTGTAGAAAAAAATGGCTTCTACTCTAAGGCTCACCCCAATATTGGGGCTTTAAAATGTTTTCCTGTCAACAAACTGCAGCCAAGAAGAGGGGAGTCAATTGCTCCCTCATCTATTCGATAGCTTTCCAGAGGCCAGTAAGTCAAGTTTAGTCATGTATAGGGTTGCCAGGTTGCACTTTGCCACCAGTGGGAGGTTTTTGGGGCAGAGCCTGAGGAGGACAGGGTTTGGGGAGGGGAAGGGGAAGGACTTCAATGCCGTAGAGTCCAATGGCCAAAGCGGCCATTTTCTCCAGGTGAACTGATCTCTGTCGCAACCCTAGCCGTGTAAACGTCTCTAGCTAGTTGGGAGCAATGAAGGGGACCAGCATGGCTGCTCTATAACAGTCTCCAGAACTGAAAGTTATAATACATATCCCCCCATATCAAATTTCCACAACAAAGAATTATTGTAAAGAGTGAGGGGTTCTTCATATCAAAGCACAGGGACATCATTACTTTGCAATGAAAGGAGATTAAAAAACACAAAGACTTTCCTACAGACTTGCCTATGCAAGGGGGAAAATCTTTCTGTGTGTGTGGGGGGGAAGGGGGTTGGGGCATATCAAGACAGCCAAGCTCAAAATCAAGGAGCCAACACTGAGAGCGTGGGAAGAGCAACAAGAACTCCTGCACCCTCAAAATGCAAGGAAGCAAATGGCTGGGCTAATTCTTTTTCAGGGAAGAGAAAGAAAAAGGTACAGACTATCATAAGCACATGGGAAAAGCAAAGACTGTGCATGTGCCTTCTTATACCAATACAGAGATTAAGATAAAGCGATATACAGATATATAGCTATCAAGAGTTTATTTAAAATTATATTTGATAAATTGCTGATACAAGGGATAAAATTTACTCATTACCGAGGTGGGGGGAAGAAGACAGAGTAGGGTAGGGTCCCACACTCGAGGTCCTTGTCACTTCCAAGGAATCACTGGGAACTCTGTGGTCAGAACTTCCAGTTGGTAGCCAAGGCCTTATTTTTCTTTTGCATTTTTCTCTGGGGATTCTGCCTCTCTCAACCCTCCCACCGGTGTCCTGGCACTGCCTGGCAACTGGGCTTGCTAATCTCCAGGTACTAGCTGGAGATCTCCTGCTATTATAACTGATCTCAAGCTGATAGAGTTCACTTCACCTAGAGAAAATGGCTGCTTTGGCAATTGGACTCTATGGCACTGAAGTCCCTCCCCACCCCAACCCCGCCCTCCTCAGGCTCCACCTGAAAAACCTTCTGCAGGTAGTGAAGAGGGACCTGGCAACACTCCTGGCAACCCTAGAAACAGGCTCAGTTTGAGATACAAAAGGTTTTATGCTGTCTCTAGAAATTCATTTGTTAAGGCCTTTTTCCCTGGTTGCTTTCCTCATTGCTCATGACAAATTTGTGTAACATTGATAGGGTTGCCAGGTCCCTCTTCACCACCGCCGGGAGGTTTTTGGGGTGGAGCCTGAAGAGGGCGGGGTTTGGGGAGGGGAAGGACTTCAACGCCATAGAGTTAAATTGCCAAAGCTGCTATTTTCTCCAGGTGAACTGATCTCTATTGGCTGGAGATCAGTTGTAATAGCAGGAGTTCTCCATCTAGTACCTGGACGTTGGCAACCCTAACCATTGAGGAGGAGGGCCAGAGGACATGTCTGCAGAAGACAATATGTTGACGACATCTTACCAGAGTTGCAAAAAATCAATTCATCTGAGTAGATGAATTACCTTCCCTGTAATCAGCAAATGAATCATCATTATTTCTACTTTTTCTCTCCCTCCCTTTGGAGTTCCACCGAACAGTAAAAAAATACAACAACCAAACACTCCAAGGTGATATGACTATTCCCTCTGCCATTCACAGGTGGAAACAGTCACAGAGGAGGGCTGTTTTCTCACTGATATTTTACACTGTACCATCCTGGCTTTGAATCATATTCAGTGTGCCTTCATCCTAAGATGGGCTACAAAAGAATGCCTGCATGGTACTATGAAAACAGATGGATTGGGGTCTACGAGAAAGACTTTCATGGGAAATGGCACTATTTGTTGTGTCCATGTTCGTGTTGCTGGTGCAAGTGGTGTGCAAATCTCCGTCTGTTCATTGCCCCACCAGTCACCCACTTCCTATTGATCACAAGTATTATCAATCAGGAGACTTTCTCATTGCTGGCATTGTTTCTCAGGTGTTTAAGTTTTCTGATACTGCAAAATTTGAAACACGTACCTCACACAGTTTCTCTGATACCCTCCTGTAAGAAGGATTTTTATTTCATAAGGCTGCTTTATTGTGCTATTTGTATTGTACTGAAAAGTTTAAAGTGTGCTACTATATTCGTGGTATCCCTCTCAATGACTCTTCATCTTAAATTGCATGGGTTCCATTAGAAAATCAATGGTATCTCTTAAGTTTTGATGCTTATGTCAAAAACAGTAACCAGCTCTTGTAGAATTGGGAGTTGAACGCTAAATTGTGTGGTTGTGTTAATGGTGGGACTTCCTTCCTTATTCAAGGAGCCTTTCACCTGCAGAGCACACTGCCACTGGATGAGGCTCCATTGTTAGTGAAACAGAACCTTGAGGTCCAAATCAGAATGTTTGGAGCTTGGGGAAGGGTGGTGGGTCAGTGGTAGGGCGCCTGCTTGGCATGCAGAAGGTCCTTGTTCTATCGTCCAACATCTCCAGTTAATGGATCTGGCCATAGGTGATGTGAAAGACCTCTGCCTGAGAACCTGGAGAGCCACTGATAATCTGAGTAGCCAGTACTAACTTTGATGGGCTGAGAGTCTGATTCAGTAGAAGGCAACTTCATGTGCACCTGTGTCTCAAATGTAAGCTTCCTAAATTGTATAGAAGCAGCCTCTCAGTTTTGACACTCCTGGTGAACATTTCCATAGCATATAGATGAGGAGACATTACAGCCCTCCCGAACGAGACTGAAATAAACATCTGGAGCTGTATGTGAATGTATTTCCTATGAGTATGTCTGCTAACGAATGGGTTTCAAAACCATTTCACTGCTGAACTGAAATTTTGAGACGTTAGAAGATCAACCTCAAAGTTACCAAGACTCAGGGCTATAGAATTTATTTTCCTTCAGTTTGTATTGTAAAGCAGTATCACACTGAAATGCATTAAATGTCATCTTCTGATGTGAACTTCCTGTGATGCAGCGTATCACTCCCGTTGTAGAGTGCTGACTCATCTGTACCAGAACATCCTGGCTTTGGTGTTTGCTGTAAAGGAGATCAATGAAAACCTTCAGCTCTTACCCAATGCCACTCTGGGTATCCACACCTATAATAACTATTTTACCTCCATGTCTACCTATCACGCTGCAATGGAACTTCTCTCCACGAAGGAAAGGTTCATTCCTAACTACAAGTGTGACAACCGGAACAACGTAGTAGCAGTTTTTGGGGGACCAAAGTCCAATTTCTGCCTCTACATGGCAGACATTCTGTGCATTTACAAGATTCCTCAGGTAAAATAGACTAATTGGTTGCGGAATTGTAACACTCCACTCACATTACCCTTGCTTATAGGCATAGTTTCAGGGTCCGAAGGCAGAAAGAGGCACATTCTGCATGCTGAGGAATATAACGATGAGTGATTATTTAGAACAGACACACAAAATAATTCATGAGTATTTGTTTAGTTATGCAGCTAGATATCAATATGATAATGGGAAACATTTCCACTATCTCTTAGGCCATGTTATTGTGAAAAGTGACTCAAAAGTATAGCTTCAGCAAAAATGTTTACATAGATTTCAGAGTTCAGAATTGTGTTTCCAAGTTATTTTTTCTTGACTTTCCAACCGTGAACCAGAGATAGCATGCTTCTCCTTACATTACCATTGTAAGGATTACAGTTATATAAGTATGTGAACAGTTTCGAACGGTGAAAGGATTATTTATATGTTACCTAAATTGTATTAAGTCACCACTGACTTATGGTGATCCCAGCAAGGGGCTTTCAAGGCAAGTGAGAAGCAAAGGTATTTTGCAGAGTCCTCCTTGGTGGTCTTCCAACCAAATGCTGACCCTTCTTAGCATCTAGTAGCTGGTAAGGTTGGGCTATACCATGCCACCTTCTTTCCTTCTTTACATGCTAAGAATTATTCAGGGTGGTGTAGTGGTTAAGAGCATCAGACTCTAATCTGGAGAATGGGGTTTGATTCCTACTCATCCACATGAAGCCTGCTGGGTGACCTTGGGTCAGTCACAGTTCTCTAAGAACTCTCTCAGCCTCACCTACCTCAAAAGGTGCCTCTTGCGGACAGAGAAAGGGAAGGTGTTTGTAAACCACTTTGAGACGCCTTAAGGTAGAGAAATGTGGGGTATAATAACATACTCTTCTTCTTCTGTGAGGCAAAAATTGCATTCAGGATTTTGGTAGCAAGTGTTACAATCGGGCATGTATATCATTTGGTTCTAACAGAATCATAAACCCAGGGGATTATTTTATGTTGAAAGAGCTCTCTGCTGCCTCATGTATTTCCTGCAGCTCATCTATGGCTCTGCTCCAGAGATGAACAACAAAAATGAAGCCCCCTTCTTCTACAAGATGTTCCCCAATTTGGCCAGTCAGTACATGGGGATTATGAAGCTACTGCTTTATTTCAGATGGATATGGGTCGGGGTGATCTATGTGGATAATGAACCTGGGCAGCAATTTGTGCACGAGGTGCTTCCTATCTTTTCCGAGCATGGTATCTGCTTTGATTTTATCGGAAATTTCCCAACTATGACTTTTGCTATTCCTATGTCTGAAATGGCAGGAGAAAACCACTTCATAACCACACTTGTCATGGGAAGCACAGCCAAAGCAGTGGTGGTACATGGTGAAATTCAAACCATGGTAATTTTGCGAATATTGCTGTGGGATGCAGAATTTAAGGAGATACCAATGAGGACAAAAGCCAAAGTCTGGATTTGGATGGCACAGATGGATTTCACGTCAATTGACATCCAAAGAAGCTGGGACGTAGATTTCCTTCATGGTGCTCTATCCTTAGCAACTCACTCAAGGGAGGTGTTAGGTTTTAGACAGTTTCTTCAGGCAAGGGACCCTGCCTCTGTGAAAGAAGATGGCTTCATTGGGGACTTCTGGGAGCAGGCGTTTGGCTGTTCACTCCCCAGTACCACAGAAGGAATGACCGATGAAGGAATCTGTACTGGGAAGGAGAAGCTGGAGAGTCTTCCTGGGTCTGTCTTTGAAATGAGCATGACCGGCCACAGCTACAGCCTTTACAATGCTGTCTATGTGGTGGCACATGCATTGCATGCCATGTATTCATCCGTGCTCCATCATAGAGCAGTGGCAGACGGAGGGAGAAAAAAGCTTCTGAGACAACAGCCATGGCAGGTAATGCCTTGAAGGCACTGAAACAAAGAGGAGCTCACCAAAATTGGTGATCAGACAGACAGAATTGATGAACAAGAGACCCTTGCCAGAGTGCAAGATGCACCCTTGGCTCCAAAGCAGACATTATAGCACTTAAGCTTCTGTTTCACAGCCATTCAGTGCTCACATGCAAGGGGAAGGGGTTTGGCTCAGTGGCACAGCATCACCTTGGCAGGCAGAAGGTCCCAGGTTCAATCTTCCACGTCTCCCTTTAAAGAATCTCTCAGTAGGTGGTGAGAAAGATCTCTGCCTGAGACCCTGAAAAGCTGCTGCCAATCTGAATTGACAGTACTGACTGTGATGGACCAAGGGTCTGATTCAGTATAATGAATTCAGCTTTGTATTGACTCAAATGTATACATTAAGGGGATAGCAGATGTGGTTATTTTCATAGTGCTTAATATCCATAACCAATTACTAACATTCTTATATATGTACCTGGATAGGAATGGATGGATTGACTCAATAAAGGAACCCACAGCCTTTAATTTGCAAGATCAGAGCAAGGCTGTCAAAGATAAAACATTTTGGAGGACTTTCATTTATAGGGTTGCCATGAGTCGGAAGCGACTTGACGACACTTAACACACACACACAGGAATGGATGGGGTTCTTTTCTTGCTTTTTTTTTTTTTAATTGGTTAGTTACCATATAGTTGATTAAGCTAGAAAAGTATAATTGGGAGATAGTTGTTCAAAAAAAAAAATTGGTAAATTTCAGGTTTGGGTTCATTTGGTCATTTCTTCCAGTAAACCTGGAATAAGCCAACTACCCATACCAATAAAGGGGTATTTTGTCTTTCTTTCTGGGTTTACTGAAAAATATTTTGGTCCATTATAATCTATGGAGAATTTTGGATGCTCCTCTAGGGACATTTTTGGAGATACAGTTCCCAAATTTTCAGGGTAGCTTCAAAGGAGTCTCCTTGCATGAACCCCGAAGTTTGGTGAAGATTGGGTCGGGGGTCCAATTTTATGGGGTCCTGAAGCAAATGCTTCTCTATGGAGGAGGGGAATACCTTTTCCAACCCTTCACAAAGCATTGGGAAAGTTCCATCTCACCTAACAAATGAACACAAGAAGACATAAACCTGCTTTTTACTGAATCAGCCCATCAGTCCATCAAGGTCAGAATCATCTACTCATATGGGCAATGTCTCGCCAGGGTTTCAGGAGAAGGTCTTTTACATCACCTCCCACCAGATCCTTTTAATTGGAAGTGCTGGCGATTGAACCAGGGACCTTCTGTAGGCCAGAGGATGCTCTACCACTGAGAAGTCACCTCCTTTTCTTCCACTTTCCACCTACCCTTTCCCAACTATCCCTCAACTCCCCCTCCCAGGATTCTCCTAACTCCTCTGAAATCGGAGCTTCTCAGAATCCTTATACACCCTCATTTGGCCAGATCCTAGATAAGGTTCACAACAGTTCTTAATGGATTATTAGCCAGAACTCTCAAGTAATTACTGGTACACTGTTGTAATTCTCCCCCCCCCCTTTACAAATCTAGTTCCATGAATTTTTGAAAAGGGTCTCATTCAACAACAGCGCTGGGGACATGGTTTCCTTTGACCAAAATGGAGAGATAGCAGCTGGATTTGATATCATCAACTGGGTGACGTTTCCCAACAAGTCCTTTCTTAGAGCCAAAGTTGGAAGGATTGACCCAAAAGCTGCCCCAAACAAAGTGTTCACCATTCGTGAAGATGCTATCATTTGGCACCACATATTTAACCAGGTGGGCTCTATAGGCTTTTTAGAGCATATAATTATTATTTTTTGGTATTCCATTAGTGGTTCCTAGTTCAAACTCTGAAATAATTCTGTCTCTGCCAATCAGATAAATCTCATTCAGATCACATTTTTTCAGTCTGAAATCACAACATAGCAAAATTGTGAACATTTATTGTTTAAAACCATTTGTCATCTCTTGTCCATCTATGGTCATTTACTCAGGAGCAAGTCAAACTGCAAACAGTGGGTTTTAACTTCAACTAAAGCAAATAAGATTTGCAAGCCTTGTGGCACCCTGACCTGGATGGACCAGGCCAGCCCAATCACATCAGGTCGGGGAAGCTGGTTAATACTTGGATGGGAGACCACCAAGGAAGTCCAAGTTTGCAACGCATGGGCAGGAAATGGCATATCACCCCTGAACATCTCTTGTCTTCAAAACCCTACACGGTGTTCAAAAGTTGGCTGTGCCTTGATGGCACTTCCTACCTAGTGGTGGCAGACATGTTTTTTGCGATCTGATGAGAACTGTCTTATAGTGGAAGGCATTCAAATATCCCGTCGCATATCAAGTGGATTCCAAAAGAGATATTCTTATGCCATGCCAGTAGCAACCTATTTCTTACATAGTATATTGACTAGTGAAACACAAACTCCTGAAACATATTTCCTGAAGCATATTGTTAAAAAAAAAAAAAAACCTACCATCCTCCTCTTTCATTTATGGACAGGTGCAGCCCCTTTCTCTGTGCAATGACCGATGTCATTCAGGCTACAGTAAGAGTAAGAAGGAAGGGGAGCCATTTTGCTGCTATGATTGCCTTCATTGTCCAGAAGGGAAGATTTCAAACCTAGAGGGTGAGGATTGTATACAACGAACAATTATCAATTATTCCTTATTCTTCCTCTCACACCAGATCTGAAATTGATGATGTTAATGCTGGGTTTGTTTGTTTTTAATGTCACAAGATGGGATGCCTTGGGAGAGTGCAACCCCAGGATACATTTTGTTTGCATTAAAGAGATAGGTTTAGCTCCGAAACCTGATTTCCATTTTGTATCCGGTAGTGGGAGTTGTAGAATGTGATATAATTGACTGACTCCACCTCTGGTGTATGTGTGACTTTGTGAGACGTTTGTGTGATCTAGCAGATTACTGGATGGAAATGAGTAAAATTAAGATATACTCAAATAAGATGCTTTTTGTTTTTTTCTTTTATTTTGCTTTTTGTTATATTATTACTTATATGTTGCTATGTATCATTCATTAGCATAGCTTAAAAAACATAATTGCATGGGACTTATGCAATGTTGATATCTCCATGTAGCAGCCCCATGTACCCCATAGTAATACGGATTAATGCAACACGCTATACAAAAGGCTTAAATGTATCTATACCTACATTTCTTTTTCAGATACCAATGACTGTTTTCAGTGCCCGGAAGATCAGTATCCAAATAATGATCAGGATTTATGCCTGCAAAAACATATGAGCTTCTTGTCTTACGAAGAACCTTTGGGGATCACTTTGGCCATTTCTGCATTTTCCTTCTCTTTTATGACAGCTTTTGCACTCGGTATCTTCATTAAGCACCAGGACACTCCCATAGTCAAAGCCAACAACCGGGATCTCTCCTACATTCTCCTTGTCTCCCTCTTGCTCTCCTTTCTTTGCGCTTTGCTGTTCATCGGTCGACCTGAGAAGATGTCATGTTTCCTTCGACAAACTACATTTGGCATCATCTTCTCAGTGGCCGTTTCTTGCGTGTTGGCCAAGACTGTTATTGTGGTTCTAGCTTTCTTAGCCACCAAGCCGGGGTCCAGGATGAGGAACTGGGTGGGGAAAAGCCTGGCCAACTCCATTGTTCTTTCTTGCTCCTTCATTCAAACCACTATTTGTACAGTGTGGTTAATCACTTCTCCTCCGTTCCCAGATTTGGACATGCACTCACTCCGTGAAGAGATTATTCCGAAATGTAACGAAGGGTCAGTCGCCATGTTTTACTGTGTCTTGGGCTACATGGGCTTCCTGGCCTCTGTGAGCTTCACTGTGGCTTTCCTGGGCAGGAAATTACCTGATAGTTTTAATGAAGCCAAGTTCATCACCTTCAGCATGTTGGTCTTTTGCAGTGTTTGGCTGACCTTTGTTCCAACCTATCTGAGCACAAAAGGAAAATACATGGTGGCCGTGGAGGTTTTCTCTATCTTAGCCTCCAGCGCTGGGTTGCTGGCTTGTATTTTTTGCCCTAAATGCTATATTATTGTTGTGAGGCCTGAACTGAACAACAAAGGTCAACTGATAAGAAGACCCAATGAAAGACAATAGAAGTCCCCCACACCAATACAGTTCCCAATACTCAGTCTCACTGAAAGAAAATGACCTAACATTAACATGGCTATGTCTTGGGCTATAACAATGTCTATGTCTAGCTAAACTGAAGTGTTTTCTGCTTCGTCATTTATGTCCTAAACTGAGTGTCAGCAGTGAAACCCAATGGAAAAAAGGGCTGCAGAAAGGCTTTGTTTGACCATCCTGGGCTTCAGCACTAGCTGAAGTTCTCTTCTTCCCACCTACTATTTGCCACCAGTGAGTCCTTGGTGGTCCATTTCAACCATCTCTGGAAATGTACAAATCTGCCTCCCCTTTCATTCTATTTTCATGTCTGATTGTTGTATTTTCATTTTACCCGTTTTCAATGCAGATGTTCCCCATTTGTTTTGCTTACACCTTTTAAACATTATATTCCTCTTCTATGTTGTTGGTTATAAACTAATATTAATATTCAAGGCTCAACCTTCTTTGTTGGTTTTGTTGTTGTTGCTTATGCCGTAGAAGATGGGCTAAGCCTGTATATGGCTGAGGATTGCAATACTGTAGAAAAAAATGGCTTCTACTCCAAGGCTCACCCCAAAATTGGGGCTTTAAAACATTTTCCTGTCAACAAACTGCAGCCAGGAAGAGGGGAGTCAATTGCTCCCTCATCTATTCGATAGCTTTCCAGAGGCCAGTAAGTCAAGTTTAGTCATGCATAGGGTTGCCAGGTTGCACTTTGCCACCAGTGGGAGGTTTTTGGGGCAGAGCCTGAGGAAGACAGGGTTTGGGGAGGGGAAGGACTTCAATGCCGTAGAGTCCAATGGCCAAAGCGGCCATTTTCTCCAGGTGAACTGATCTCTGTCACAACCCTAGCCGTGTAAACGTCTCTAGCTAGTTGGGAGCAATGAAGGGGACCAGCATGGCTGCTCTATAACAGTCTCCAGAACTGAAAGTTATAATACATATCCCCCCATATCAAATTTCCACAACAAAGAATTATTGTAAAGAGTGAGGGGTTCTTCATATCAAAGCACAGGGACATCATTACTTTGCAATGAAAGGAGATTAAAAAACACAAAGACTTTCCTACAGACTTGCCTATGCAAGGGGAAAAATCTTTCTGTGTGTGTGGGGGGAAGGGGGTTGGGGCATATCAAGACAGCCAAGCTCAAAATCAAGGAGCCAACACTGAGAGCGTGGGAAGAGCAACAAGAACTCCTGCACCCTCAAAATGCAAGGAAGCAAATGGCTGGGCTAATTTTTTTCAGGGAGGAGAAAGAAAAAGGTCAGACTATTATAAGCACATGGGAAAAGCAAAGACTGTGCATGTGCCTTCTTATACCAATACAGAGATTAAGATAAAGCGATATACAGATATATAGCTATCAAGAATTTATTTAAAATTATATTTGATAAATTGCTGATACAAGGGATAAAATTTACTCATTACCGAGGTGGGGGGAAGAAGACAGAGTAGGGTAGGGTCCCACACTCAAGGTCCTTGTCACTTCCAAGGAATCACTGGGAACTCTGCGGTCAGAACTTCCAGTTGGTAGCCAAGGCCTTATTTTTCTTTTGCATTTTTCTCTGGGGATTCTGCCTCTCAACCCTCCCACCAGTATCCTGGCACAGCCTGGCAACTGGGCTTGCTAATCTCCAGGTACTAGCTAGAGATCTCCTGCTATTATAACTGATCTGGAGCTGATAGAGTTCAGTTCATCTGGAGAAAATTGCTGCTTTGGCAATTGGACTCTATGGCACTGAAGTCCCTCCCCACCCCAAACCCTGCCCTCCTCAGGCTCCACCTGAAAAACCTCCTGCAGGTAGCGAAGAGGGACCTGGCAACACTCCTGGCAACCCTAGAAACAGGCTCAGTTTGAGATACAAAAGGTTTTATGCTGTCTCTAGAAATTCATTTGTTAAGGCCTTTTTCCCTGGTTGCTTACCTCATTGCTCATGACAAATTTGTGTAACATTGATAGTGTTGCCAGGTCCCTCTTCACCACCGCCGGGAAGTTTTTGGGGTAGAGCCTGAAGAGGGCGGGGCGGGGGAGGACTTCAACGCCATAGAGTTAAATTGCCAAAGCTGCCATTTTCTCCAGGTGAACTGATCTCTATTGGCAACCCTAACCATTGAGGAGGAGGGCCAGAGGACATGTCTGTAGAAGACAATATGTTGACGACATCTTAGCAGAGTTGCAAAAAAATCAATTTATCTGAGTAGATGAATTACCTTCCCTGTAATCAGCAAATTAATCATCATTATTTCTACTTTTTCTCTCCCTCCCTTTGGAGTTCCACCAAACACTAAAAAAATACAACAACCAAACACTCCAAGGTGATATGACTGTTCCCTCTGCCATTCACAGGTGAAAACAGACGCAGAGGAGGGCTGTTTGTTCACTAATATTTTACACTGTACCATCCTGGCTTTGAATCATATTCAGTGTGCCTTCATCCTAAGATGGGCTACTAAAGAATGCCTGCATGGTAACATGAAAACAGATGGATTGGGGACTACGAGAAAGACTTTCATGGGAAATGGCGCTATTTGTTGTGTCCATGTTCGTGTTGCTGGTGCAAGTGGTGTGCAAATCTCCGTCTGTTCATTGCCCCACCAATCACCCACTTCCTATTGATCACAAGTATTATGAGTCAGGGGACCTTCTCATTGCTGGCATTGTTTCCCAGGTGTTTAAGTTTTCAGATACTGTAACATTTGAAGCACGTCCTTCACCCAGTTCCTCTGATACGGTCATGTAAGAAGGATTTTCCCCATAGGATTGCTTTATTGTGTTATTTGTATTGTATTGAAAAGCTTAAAGTTTAATACTGTATTCATGGTCTCCCTCCCAATGACACTTCATTTTAAACTGGATGGGTTCCATTAGAAAATCAGTGGTATCTCCTGAGTTTTGATGCTTACATGAAAAACACCAACAAACTCTTGCATAATTAGGAGATGAATCCTAAATTTTGTTGTTGCATTAATGGTGGGACTTCTTTCCTGATTCAAGGAGCCTTTCACCTATAGAGCACACTGAGACTTGATGAGGCTCCAGTGTTAGTGGAAGAGAACCTTGGGCTCCAAATCCAGATGTTTGGAGCTTGGGGACGGGCTGTGGCTCAGTGGTAGGGCATCTGCTTGGCATGCAGAAGGTTCCTGGTTGTACCCCCCTCCCCAGCATCTCCAGTTAATGGATCTAGCAGTAGGTGATGTGAAAGACCTCTGCCTGAGAACCTGGAGAGCCACTGACAATCTGAATAGCCAGTACTAACTTTGATGGGCCAAGAGTCTGATTCAGTAGAAGGCAGCTTCATGTGTCCCTGTGTCTCAAATGTAAGCTTCCTAAAGTATTGAAGCAGCCTCTCAATTTTGACACTCCTGGTGAACATTTCTATAGCATATAGAGGATGAGACATTATTTTTTTTTAATTATTTTTATTATTTTCTACAATTCAACAAAAATAAACATATCTCAACAATATATTCAGTTGTAACTGCTTGTAACAAAAAAGTTCATTGCTATTACTGAGAATATGTTATCTATAATATTCAATGCTATCTACTATATGTGACTTCCCCGCATCTTCTTCAGTCACTAATTCTACTGGTTAACACTTTTGCATTTCAAATTAATTTCTAATCCTTATTTTCTCTCATACAGACTTGCTTTAAGCTATCTATACTACTTCTATAAGCAATTTCAAGTCCTACCTAGTTATAATATTATCATCATTGTCTCTATATAACATTCTATTATTCTATAATAAAGGGATTAGATCAATACATAAACAAATTTTCCCATTAGAAATTCATCAAAGTAAATCCACCGTGCCTCCCTTACACCCCAAAAATAAGCATCATCTTAGCCATTATCTTGTTTTGGGAGGGGATCTGCCAGTCCTTCTTTATTTCCCAATCCCTACCCCCCATTTTTCAGTATAGTAGCTGCAATTCTGGCCTCTGAAAATGTAAAAGAAGATCCCAGTGATTGTATCCATTGGCTTCTTGTTAAGATTTCCAGCAGCTTCTTGGTAAAATCCTTCATCATGTCTCCCTCCATCGCTGGCTGCCAGGAAGTGTTTTCTTGGGATAATAATGTTCCTCCTGTCAGTAGTATCTCAGATAAGTAGATTGTAGAGGTATTGAATTCTTTCATGTTGCTCTCTCTCATTGCCAGCTGGTCACTTGCAGCTACCTCTTTAAAAATAAATTGTTCTAATTCATTGTAATTTTTTCCAGATTTTATCACCATTTCCAAATAGCATTCAATCGTCATCTCCTTAGTGGAATCTTTTTTTCCCCATTGACATAATTGTTGTCATATCTTGGGTCTTCATATCGTGGATCTCCTCAATAATTGTGTCCAGTTTTCCATTAATTGATTTAAATAGGATATTCATCACCTCAGCTAGTTGAAATACTTGATGTGAGAGCGCTTGTTGTTTTTCAAAGACTAAATCTTGTTGCACTGCAAACATGTCCATTTGTTTGAGTAACATCTCTTCCATCCTCTTGTTTGACATATCTGCTTGTATTCTTATATAGAAGCAGGCTTTGTAATTTTCAAGATATCCTCAATTACGCTTCAAAGCAGCACAGATAAAGAAAAGAAAGTAGACAGGAAACTGCAGTATCATAGACCCTGCGTCGTCTCCTCTCGGTGGTTAAGTGGTAGGAACTATTTGATGGTTACACCGGGGAGATTCACTTCAAGTCTTCCAATCTGCCCTGTCTTTTCGATGGTAACAAAGCCTTTCTTATTATCTTCCGGTCTTAAGAGGCGACGTGGCTGGACATTGAATCAAAGAGAGCCGGAAGTGGGGGGGGGGAGGTTTTCGTCTCCCTCCCTCCCCTCAAAGCATTTAATTGGTAGTTGTAAAGTCATTCAAAAGTCCCTTTTATTGCATCTACTCACTGATCAAGTTGATAAGGTCTTAGTCAGTTCATTTAATGGCATTTGTTTATTTTAAAAGTCTCGTTACGCTGGGCAGGGAGTCGCCGGTTTTCGTAGGTGTTTTTATCGTCATGCAGGTCTTCTCAATCAAGATAAAGGCAAAAAGTGTCTTTTTACTCACTCTGACTTCCAAAGGTGAGGCTTCTTGTTCTTTTCATAGATTATTTGATGTTAATGTATAGAGGAGGTCAAAGCCTATAATCCAAAGAGTCGTCCGTGGCAATGGTAGCCCCTAAGTGTGCCGGCGGGGACAACTTCCAAATCTACGAGAGGCTTAATAAAAGCTCTCAGAGAATATGGGAGTCCAAACCGCTCTTGAAGGCTGCAGGGGAATTTCCTGCTTCCCGATCCACTATTTAGGACCGAGTTGGAATGCTTTTTGCACTCCAAATCTAAACGACTCTTGGTGTCTCCTGGGAGCCCCCAGGAATCAATGGCGCTCGGACCAAACGCTCTACAGGAAGTCTAGAGGATGAGACATTAGAGCCCCTCCTCCCCAGAGCGAGACTGCAATAAACATCTGGAGCTGTATGTGAATGTATTTCCTATGAGTATGTCTGCTAATGAAGGGGTTTCAAAATGATTCCACTGCTGAATAGATATTTTGAGAAGTCCAGCCTCATAGTTACCAGGACTCGGGCTATTTTCTTTTAGTTTATGTTGTAAAGCAGCATCACACTGAAATACATCAAATGTCATCTTCTAAAGTGAACTTTCTGTGATGCAGCGTATCACTCCCGTTGTAGAGTACTGACTCATCTTTACCAGAACATCCTGGCTTTGGTGTTTGCTGTTCAGGAGATCAATGAAAATCCTTACCTCTTACCCAATGTCACTCTGGGTATCCACATTGATGATAACTATTTTAGATCCATCTCGACCTGTCATGCCGCAATGGAACTTCTCTCCACAAAGGGAAGTTTCATTCCTAACTACAAGTGTGACAACCAGAACAATTTAGTAGCGGTTTTGGGGGGACCAAAATCCAATCTCTGCCTCTACATGGCCGGCATTCTGTGCATTTACAAGATTCCTCAGGTAAACTGAACTCATTTTTTGCTGAATGTGAACAAGCCACTAACATTACCTTTGCTTTTAGGTATAGTTTCAGGGTCCGAATGCAGAAAGAAGCACATTCTGCATGTTCACCAAGGAACGTAACAATGATTGATTATTTGGAACTGAGAGACAAAATAATTCAGGGGTATTTGTTAAGATATGCAGATAAACATCAATATGATATTGGATAACATTTTCACTATCTCTTAGACCATGTTATTGTGAACAGTGACTCAGAAGTATATGTTCAGCAAAAAGTGTTTCCTAGCTTTCAAAGTGCAGAAGTGTTTCATGTTTTATTAGTATACCACAAAGGATAGCCTAGCCTTCTGCTTGACATGTTGTATTTTCTTTGTGTAGTGAAGTTTATTGATATATGTTTTAAGTCCTTAGGTGAGCTATATTTTCTTTACTTCCCAACTGTAAACCAGAGATAACATAGTTATATATGTATGTGAAGAGCTGTGAACACTAAAAGGATTATTTACATGTTACCTAAGTTCTATAAAGTCACCACTGACCTATGGTGATCCCAGCAAGGGGCTTTCAAGGCAAGTGAGAAGCAGAGGTATTTTGCCAATATTTTCCTCCTTGGTGGTCTTCCATCCACATGCTGACCCTGCTTAGAATCTGAGAGCTGAAGAGATTGGGCTATAGTATGCCGCTTTCCCTCTTTCTTTACATGCTTAAAATTATTAATAAATTCAGCGTGGTGTAACAGTTAAGAGCAGCAGATTCTAATCTGGAGAACCCGGGTTTGATTCCCCACTCCTGCACAAGAGTGGTGGACTCTAATATGATGAACCAGGTTTGAGTCTCCATTCCTCCACATGAAGCCTACTGGGTAACCTTGGGCCAGTCACAGTTCTCTTAGAACTCTCTCATCTTCACCTACCTCACAATGTGCCTGTTGTGTAGAGAGGAAGGGAATGTGATGGAAAGCCGATTTGAAACTCCATAAGGTAGATAAAAGTGGGGTATAAATTTTTTTCCCGTGAAGGAAAAAAATGTATTTTGATAGCAAGTGTTAAAATTTGGCATGTCATATCATTTTTTCCTAGCAGAATCATAAACCCAGTGGACTATTTTATTTTGAAATAGCTCTCTGTTGTCTCCTATATTTCCTTTAGCTCATATATGGCTCTACTCCTGAGATGAACAACAAAAATGAAGCCTCTTTCCTCTACAAGATGTTTCCCAGTTGGGCCAATCAGTACATGGGGATTATGAAATTACTGCTTTATTTCAGATGGATATGGGTTGGGGTGATCTTTGTGAATAGTGAACCTGGGCAGCGATTTGTGCAAGAGACACTTCCTGTCTTTTCCGAGCATGGTATCTGCTTCGATTTTGTAGTAAATTTCCCCGCTATGACTTTTTCTAGTTCTTTTTCTGAAATGGTGGTAGGAAAGAATGACACAGCCACAGTTGTCATGGGAAGCACAGCCAAAGCAGTGGTGGTACATGGCGAAATTCAAACTATGGTAAGTTTGCGACTGTTGCTGAGGGTTGCAGAATTTAAGGAGATACCAATGAGGACGAAAGCCAAAGTCTGGATTTGGACAGCCCAGATGGATTTCATGTCAATTGACATCCAAAGAAGTTGGGACTTAGATTTCATCCATGGTGCTCTATCCTTCGCAGCACACTCGACGGAGGTGTTAGGATTTGGTCAGTTTCTTCGGGCGAGAGACCCTGCCTCTGTGAAAGAAGATGGCTTCATTGGGGACTTCTGGAAGCATGCTTTTGGCTGTTCACTTCCCAGTACCACAGAAGACATGGCCGATGAACAAATTTGCACTGGGGAGGAGAAACTGGAGAATCTTCCTGGGTCTGTTTTTGAAATGAGCATGACCGGCCACAGCTACAGCCTCTACAATGCTGTCTATGTGGTAGCACATGCACTGCATGCCATGTATTCATCCATGCTCAAACATAGATCAGAGGCATAGGAGGGAGGAAAAAGCTTCTGAGACAACAACCATGGCAGGTAATGCCTTGAAGGCACTGAAACGCAGGGGAGCTCACCATAATTGGTGATGAGACCATGACAATTGGTGAACAAGAGACCCTGACCATACAGCAAAATGCATATTTGGCTCAAAAGCAGATATTTTAGTACTTAAGCATCTGTTTCATAATAATTCAGTGCTCACATTCAAGGACAGGGGCTGTGGGTCAGTGGCACAGCATCATGGACCTTCTGTTGGCCAAGAGTATGCCCTACCACTGAGAAATCTCCACATTTTCTTCCAGTTTCTAACCTACCCTTTCCCAACTATCCCTCAACTCCCCACCCCCAAGATTTTCACATCTCCACTGAAATCAGAACTTCTCAGAATCCTTATACAACCTATTTTTCCCAGATCCTAGATAAGGTATATACTACATAAGGTAGTTGTGAGGGTCTCTGTCTTTGTGTCTCTGCTTTCCATCACCTGCTGTGTTATCAGTGAACTCGTAAAAGCAGTTCACACCTTCTGGTCTCAGGCGCCAGGCCTGATGGCCCATGTATCTTCCCCCCCCCCCGCTGTTCTTCCTGCCAGTACTCCCTCAGGCCGGTGCGGCCTTGGAAGTGTGATAGCCGCCCAGACTTCCTGGGATCTGTCTGATGTTTTGTATTATGCCAAGCTTGTAACTTCCCATAACAATAAGTGTGAACCCCAGTGCCCCAGTGCCCTGGAGTCAATATATTCTGTAAACCCGTATAGCCCCTCACTTGCAACTTTCTACCTGTGCCTGTCTCATCTCCTGAAGGCTTCAATAAATCGATTGTTTCTGTATCAACGTCTGAGCAACTGATTTGGAGAAGCAAACTCAGAGAGGGGGATCTCTCACAGTAGTATAAGGTATATACTACAGTTCTTAATGGATTATTAGCCAGAACTCTTAAGTATTATTGGCACACTGTTATAATTATTTTTTTTCCCCTTTACAAATCTAGTTCCATGAATTTTTGAGAAGGGTCTCATTCAACAACAGCGCCGGGGACATGGTTTCCTTTGACCAAAATGGGGAGATAGCAGCTGGATTTGATATCATCAACTGGGTCACATTTCCCAACAAGTCCTTCCTTAGAGCCAAAGTTGGAAGGATTGACCCAGAAGCTCCCCCAGACAAAGTGTTCACCATTCATGAAGATGCAATCATTTGGCCCCACGTGTATAACCAGGTGAGCTCTATACACTTTTCAGGGCATATTGTTTTAATATCCTGGTATTCCATTATTGGTTCCTAGTTCAAACTCTGACATTTATTTATTTATTTTAAAAAATTTCTAGTCCGCCCTCAATCCCTGGCCAGGCCAGGCTCAAGGGGGAGGGGGGGGACGCAACAGAATAATAGCAATAAAACCATAAAACCATAGTATATCTATAATTAAAACTATTAAAACCACACAATATATGTTCATGGTATGATCTGATGGCACCTTTTCAATCATTATTGCCCCTGACGTAGTTCTGTCTCTGTGTGCCGCCAATCTGATAAGTTCCATTCAGATCACATTTTTCAATTTGAAATCATAACATTGCCAAATTTTGAACATATGTGGCATAAAACCGTTTGTCTTCTATTGTACAACTATGGTCATTTAGCCAGGAGAATGGTAAGCTGCAGTACTGCAGTCAAAAGGTCTGCTCATGACCTGAGTTCGATCCCGACGGAAGTCGGTGTCAGGTAGCCGGCTCAAGGTTGACTCAGCCTTCAATCCTTCCAAGGTCGGTAAAATGAGTACCCAGCTTGCTGGGGGTAAAGGGTAGATGACTGGGAAAGGCAATGGCAAACCATCCTGTAAACATAGTCTGCCTAGTAAACGTCGGGATGTGACGTCACCCCGTGGGTCAGGCCTGACCCGGTGCTTGCACAGGGGACTACCTTTACCTTTACCTAAGTCACACTGCAAACAGTCGGTCTTAATTTCAACTAAAACAAATAGGATTTTAAAGCCTCGTCTGGATGGCCCAGGCTATCCCAATTGCATCACATCCGGGAAGCTAAGCAAGGTCAGCCCTGGTTAATATTTGGATGGGAGAACACCAAGGAAGTCCATAGGAAGGCAGGGGCAAATCACCCCTGAACATTTCTTGTCTTCAAAACCCTACAGGGTGTTCAAAAGTTGGCTGTGTCTTGATGGCACTTCTTACCTAATGGTGGCAGACATGTTTTTTGAGATCTGTATAGTGTATGGGAATCTGTCTTATAGTGGAAGACTTTCAAATATCCCATTGCATATCAAATGGATTCCAAAAGGTATGTTGTTACGCCATGCCTGTAGCAACGTATTACTTACATAGTAGATTGACCGGTGAAACACAAACTGCTGAAACATATTTCCTGAAATATATTGTAAAAAACAAACAAAAAAACCTACCATTCCCCTCTTTCATTTATGGACAGGTGCAGCCCCTTTCTCTGTGCAATGATCGATGTCATTCAGGCTACAGTAAGAGTAAGAAGGAAGGGGAACCATTTTGCTGCTACGATTGCCTTCAATGTCCAGAAGGAAAGATTTCCAACCTAGAGGGTAAGGATTGTACACACCGAGTTTATCAATTATTCCGTATTCTTCTCCAAACGCCAGATCTGACACTGATTATTTTAATGCCGGATTTTTGTGATATTTCAAGCTTTAAATATATTAATGCTTTTTAATTTTAGGGTTTTTTTTTTAATGCCACAAGATGGGATGCCTTGGGAGAGTGCAGCTGCAGGATACATTTTGTTTGCATGAAAGAAATAAGTATATTAGCTCTGAAACCAGATTTCCATTTTGTTTTCAGTAGTAGTGGGAACTGCCCTGACCTGGCTGGCCCAGGCTAGCTTGAGCTCGTCAGATCTCAGAAGCTAAGCAGGGTCAGCCTTGGTTAGTATTTGGATGGGAGACCACCAAGGAATACCAGGGTTGCTGTGCAGAGGAAGGCACTGGCAAATCACCTCTGTTAGTCTCTTGCCATAAAACCCCCCAAAAAGGGGTCGCCATAAGTCGGCTGCGACTTGACGGCACTTTATACATGCACACAGTAGTGGGAACTGCAGAATGTGTTATAATACACTGATACCACCTCTGGTGTATGTGTGACTTTATGTGCCATTTATGTGATCTAGCAGATGGAAATGAGTAAAATTAAGATATATTCAAATAAGATGCTTTTTGCTTTTGGTTATATAGTTAAGTATATGTTGCTTCTTTCCAACCTCCATTCTTTATTGAGACTGTTTCCTTCCCCTCTGTTTGGGAAACCCACCACTGTGACAGTTCTAAGGGCGCCAATAGAGTTTTTATGGTACTGAAGAATTTTAATTGTAACTTATGTCTTAATTGTTGAATGTGCTGTAAGCCATGCTGAGCCCGATTCAAAAGCTGGGGAGGGGTGGGATAGAAATCAAACAAATAGTGATTAACCTTCAGTTTCTGAAATTGAAAGACATGTTCAGCTGTGAAGATTAGTTTACCATTGTGTTATGTGACCTCTGATGTTCCTGTATCCTTCATTAGCATGGCTTAAAAAACAACACTTAATTGCATAGGACTTATGCAATGTTGATATCTCCATGCAGCATCCCCATGTACCCCATAGTAATATAGATTAATGCGACACACTACGTAAAGGGCTTACATGTATTTATACCCACATTTCTTTTTCAGATATCAATGACTGTTTTCAGTGCCCAGAAGATCAGTATCCAAATAATGATCGGGATTTATGCCTGCAAAAGCATATAACCTTCCTGTCTTATGAAGAACCATCGGGGATCACTTTGGCCATTTTTGCACTTTCCTTCTCTTTGGTGGCAGCTTTTGTGCTCGGTATCTTCGTTAAGCACCAGGACACCCCCATAGTCAAAGCCAACAACCGGGATCTCTCCTACATTCTCCTCGTCTCCCTCCTGCTCTCCTTTCTTTGCGCTTTGCTGTTCATCGGCCGACCAAAGAAGATGTCGTGTCTCCTTCGACAAACTATGTTCGGCATCATCTTCTCAGTGGCCGTTTCTTGCGTATTGGCCAGGACCGTTATTGTGGTTCTAGCTTTCTTAGCCACCAAACCGGGGTCCAGGATGAGGAACTGGGTGGGGAAACGCCTGGCCAACTCCATTGTTCTTTCTTGCTCCTTCATTCAAACCACTATTTGTACAGTGTGGTTAATCACTTCTCCTCCATTCCCAGATTTGGACATGCACTCGCTCAGTGAAGAGATTATTCTGAAATGTAATGAAGGGTCAGTCACCATGTTTTACTGTGTCTTGGGCTACATGGGCTTCCTGGCCTCTGTGAGCTTCACTGTGGCTTTCCTGGGCAGGAAATTACCTGATAGTTTTAATGAAGCCAAGTTCATCATCTTCAGCATGTTGGTCTTTTGCAGTGTTTGGCTGACCTTTCTTCCAACCTATCTGAGCACAAAAGGAAAATACATGGTGGCTGTGGAGGTCTTCTCTATCTTAGCCTCCAGCGCTGGGTTGCTGGCTTGTATTTTTTGCCCTAAATGCTATATTATTGTTGTGAGGCCTGAACTGAACAACAAAGGTCAAATGATAAGAAGACCCAATGAAAGACGATAGAAGTCCCCCACCCCAATCCAGTTAGCCAAATTCATAGACTCACTGAAAGAAAATGACTTTGCTTTAACATAGCTAACTTATCCCTTTTGGTTGTAACAATGGTCTATTTCTAGTTAAACTGAGGTGATATCCACCGTGTCATTGATGTCCTCAGCCAAGTGTCAGCAGTGAAACCCAATGGAGAAAGGGCACCAGAAAGGCAATGTTTCACCATCCTGGGCTTCAGTGCTAGCTGAAGTTCTCTTCTTCCCACCTACTATTTGCCACCAGGGAGCCGTTGGTGGTCTATTTCAACCATCTGGAAATGTACAAAGCTGCCTTCCACCCCCTTTCATTTTCTTTTCATGTCTGATTGTTGTACTTTACCCATTTTCGCAGCTGATGTTCCCAATATGTTTCAGTTATGATATTTGTACATTATGTTCCTTTTATATGGTATTCGTGATAAACTGATATTAATACTTCAAGGCCCTTCCTTCTTTTTTTTGGTTGTGTTGTTGTTGCTTATGCCCTAGAAGATGGGCTTAGCATGTATATGGCAGAGGAATGAGATGCTGTCCTTGCAGGGAAATGGCCTCTACTCCAAGGCTCACCCCAATATTGGGGTTTCAAATGGGTTTTAATAAAGTTTTCCTGTCAAAAAACTGCAGGCAAGAGGGGAGGAGCAGATTGCTCCTTCATTTAGTCAATGGCATTCATAGGGCCAGAAAGTGAAGTTTAGTCATGTAAACATCTCAAGCTGGGAACAATTAAGGGGACCAGCAGGGCGGCTTTAAAGGATTGCCAACGTCCAGGTAGTATCAGGAGATCTCCTGCTATTACAACTGAACTCTAGCCGATAGAGATCAGTTCCCCAGGAGAAAATGGCCACTTTGGCAATTGGACTCTTTGGCATTGAAGTCCCTCCTCTCCCTAATTCTTTTTCAGGGAAGAGAATGAAAAAGGTACTGACTGCTGTAGGCACATGGGAAGAGCAACAATTGCTCCTAAACCTTCTTATAGCAGTACAGAGATATGTCACTATCAAGCAAGAGTTTATTTAAAATAATACTTGGAAATTTGCTGATACAAGGGATAAAACTTCCTCATTACCGAGGCGGGGGAAAGAGCACGGAGGAAAGAGCACATAGCCCTTGTCACTTCCAGGTAGCTCTAGGAATCACTGGGGGAACTCTGCGGTCATAACGTCTGGTAGGTAGCCAAGGCCTTATTTTTCATTTGAATTTTTCTCTGGGGATTCTGCCGCCCCCCACCCTCAACCCTCACGCCGGCGGCATGGCACTGCCTGGCAACCCTAGAAGCAGGCCCAGTTGGTGAAATTCACTTGTTAAGGCCTTTTCTCCCCTAGTTGCTTTCCTCATGGCTCATGAAAAGTTTGTGTATCATTAGGAAGTCTAGAGAACATGTCTGCAGAAGTCAATATGTTGAGGACATCTTAGCGAAGTTGCAGAGGATCAATTCATCTGAGTAGGTAAATTACTTTCCCTGTAATCAGCAAATTGATCATCATTACTGCTACTTTTTCTCTCCCTCCCTTGGGAGTTCCATTGAACGCTAGGAAAAAAACAACAACCCAACATTCAAAGGTGGTATGACTGTTCCCTCTGCCAGTCGTAGATGGAAACAGAGGCAGAGCAAAGCTGTTTGTTCACTGATATTTTACTCTGTACCATCGTATTGAATGCGCCTTCCATCTTAAGATGGGCTACTAAGGAATGCCTGCATGGTAACATGAGAACAGATGGATTGAGGTCTCCGAGAAAGACTTTCGTGGAAGATGGTGCTATTTGTTGTGTCCGTATTCGTGTTGCTGGTGCAAGTGGTGTGCAAATATCCTTCGGTTCATTGCCCCTTCAGTCACCCGCTTCCTATTGATCACAAGTATTATCAGTCAGGAGACCTTCTAATTGCTGGCATTGTTTCTCAAGTGTTTAAGTTTTCTGACACTGCAACATTTGAAGCCCGTCCCTCTCCCAGTTTCTCTGATAACGTCATGTAAGAAGGGTTTTTGTCCATATGAATGATTTCCTGTGTTATTTGTACTGTACTGAAAAGCTTAATGTGCTACTATATTCATGATCTCCCTGCCAATAACTCTTCCTCTTAAATTGCATGGGTCCTATTAGAAAATCAATGGTATCTCCTGAGCTTTGATGTTTCCATGAAAAACAACAAACTCTTGTAGAACTGGGAGTTGAATGCTAAATTTTGTTGTTGCATTAGTGGGATTTCCTTCCTTATTTAAGGAGCCTTTCACCTGCGGAGCACACTGAATGAGGCTCCACTGTTAGTGGAACAGAAACTTGGGATCCAAATGAGGATGTTTGGAGCTTCGTGAGGGGTGGTGGCTCAGAGGTAGGGCATGGTGGTGTAGCCAGCATGGTGTAGTGGTTAACAGCGGTGGTTTGGAACGGTGGAGTCTGATCTGGAGAACCAGATTTGATTCCCCTCTCCTCCACATGAGTGGCGGAGGCTAATCTGAGGAACTGGATTTGTTTCCCCACTCCTCCACATGAAGCCATCTGGGTGACCTTGGGCAAGTTACAGCTCTGTTAGAGCTCACTCAGTCCCACCTACCTCACAGGGTGTCTGGTGTGGGGAGGGGAAGAGAAGGTGATTGTAAGCTGGTTTGAGTCTCCCTTAAGTGGTAGAGAAAGTCGGCACATAAAAACCAACGCTTCTTCATCATCATCCGTTTGGCCTGCAGAAAACCCTTGGTTCTTTTCCCCATCATCTCCAGTTAACGCAATTGGCTGTAGGTGATGTAAAAAACTTCTGCCTGGAAACACTGGAGAGCCACTGACAATCTGAGTAGCCAATACTAACTTTGATTAATCGAGAGTGTGATTCAGTAGACCGCAGCTTCATGTGAACCTGTGTCTCAAATGTAATGTTCCTAAATGGTATAGAAGCAGCCTCTAAATTTTGACACTCCTGGTGAACATTTCTATAGCATATAGAGGATGAGACATTACAGCCCCCCTCCGAACGAGACTGAAATAAACATCTGGAGCTGTATGTGAATGTATTTCCTATGTGTATGTCTGCTATCGAAGGGGTTTCAATGCCATTCTCTGCTGAACTGAAATTTTGAAAAGTCAGAAGTCCAACCGTGGGAGCTCTCATAGTTCCCAGGACTCGGGGTTGTAGAATTTATTTTCCTTCGGTTTATGTTGTAAAGCAGTATCACGCTGACATGCATTAAATGTCATCTTCTAAAGTGAACTTTCTCTGATGCAGCATGTCACTCCCGTTGTAGAGTGCTGACTCATCTGTACCAGAACATCCTGGCTTTGGAGTATGCTGTAAAGGAGATCAATGAGAACCCCCAGCTCTTACCCAATGTCACTCTGGGTATCTACACCTATAATAATTATTTTTCCTCCATGTCTACCTATCACGCTGCAATGGAACTTCTCTCCACAAAGGGAAGGTTCATTCCTAACTACAAGTGTGACAACCGGAACAACTTAGTAGCAGTTTTTGGGGGACCAAAGTCCAATTTCTGCCTCTACATGGCAGACATTCTGTGCATTTACAAGATTCCTCAGGTAAAATGGACTAACTGGTTGCAGAATTTTAACACTCCACTCACATTACCCTTGCTTATAGGCATAGTTTCAGGGTCCGAAGGCAGAAAGAGGCACATTCTGCATGCTGAGGAATATAACGATGAGTGATTATTTAGAACAGAGACACAAAATAATTCATGAGTATTTGTTTAGTTATGCAGCTAGATATCAATATGATAATGGGAAACATTTCCACTATCTCTTAGGCCATGTTATTGTGAGAAGTGACTGAAAAGTATATCTTCAGCAAAAAGGGTTTCCTAGCTTTCAGAGTGCAAAATTGTGTTTCCATGTTTTGGTAGTATACCACAAATGACAGCGTCGCCTTCTGCTTGACATATTGTGCTTTCTGTGTGTGGTGAAATTTATTAATATATGCTTTAGGCAAGTTATTTTCGGTGTAGATCTCCTTACATCACCATTGCAAAGATTACAGTTATATAAGCATGTGAGGAGTTTTGAACACTGAAAGGATTCTTTACATGTTACCTAAATTCCATTAAGTCACCACTGACTATGGTGACACCAGCAAGGGGCTTTGAAGGCAAGTGAGAAGCAGAAGTTGTTTGCTAATGCATTCCTCTTCAGAGTCACCGTTGGTGGTCTTCCGTCCAAATACTGACCCTATTTAGCTTCTGAGAGCTGATGAGATTGGGCTATACCATGCCACCTTCCCTCCTTCTTTATATGTTAAGAATTATTAATAAATTCGGGGTGCTGTAGTGGTTAAGAGCAGCAGACTCTAATCTGGAGAGTGAGGTTTGTTTCCCTACTCCTCTACGTGAAGCCTACTGGGTGACCTTGGGCAGGCCACAGTTCTCTTAGAACTCTCTCAGCCTCATCTACCTCACAAGGTGTCTGTTGTGGAGAGAGGAAGGGAAGCCACTTTGAGACTCCTTAAGGTAGAGAAAAGCCGGCTATAAAAACCTACCCATCTTCCATGAAGGCAAAAATTGCATTCTTGATTTTGGTAGCATTAAAATCTGGCATGTATACCATTTATTCTTAACAAAATCATGAACCCAGGGTTATTGATCATGATGGGTAGCCACGTTAGTACATCAATAGTAGCAGAAAAGAGCAAGAGTCCACTAGCACTTTCAAGACTAACAAAATTTCTGGCAGGGTAGGAGCTTCCATGTGCCACAGCTTACTTCTTTAGATACAGCCAGGATGTGAACCCCTCTACCCTTAAGCAGAGAAGAGTGAAACAGACACACAATGGCAATGTAAATGTCACAAGCAAGTAAATGACATTAGCAAGTGTGATTGAATTAGGTGTGATTTGCAGAGGGGGTCCTCCCTTAGGTCTGATGTTCAGTCTTCTGTATTTGGTGAGAAAGATGGTGTCTGTACCTGTGCAAGTTTCTTTCCAAGGTTGATGGATTTCCATTCTCCACGGCTAAATGTGGTGCCTTCCATGGAGACAGATCACGATGGGTAGCCGTGTTAGTCTGTCATTAGCAGCAGACCATGATAACCATCTTCAAGTACTTGAAGGGCTGTCATATAGAGGAGGGTGCCGAGTTGTTTTCTGTTGCCCCAGAAGGTCGGACCAGAACCAACAGGTTGAAATTAAATCAAAAGAGTTTCCATCTAGACATTAGAAGAACTTTCTAATAGTTAGAACGGTTCCTCAGTGCAACAGGCTTCCTCGGGAGGTGGTAAGCTCTCCTTCCCTGGAGGTTTTTAAGCAGAGACTGGATGGCCATCTGTCAGCAATGCTGATTATATGACCTTAGGCAGATGATGAGAGGGAGGGCATCTTGTCCAAATTCTGGGCATGGAGTAGGGGTCGCTGGGTGTGTGTGTGTGTGTGGGGAGATAGTTGTGATTTTTTTTGCATTGTGCAGGGGGTTGGACTAGATGACCCTGGTGGTCCCTTCCAACTCTATGATTCTATGAACTGATTCAAGAAAAGAGCAAGAGTCCAATAAAAACCAACAGCATTTCTGGCAGTGTGTGGGATTTCGTGAGCCACAGCTCACTTCTTCAGATACAGCTAGAATGTGAGTCCATCTATCCTTATTGCTCTACTTAAGGATAGATGGTCTCACGTTCTAGCTGTATCTGAAGAAGTGAACTGTGGCCTCACAAAAGCTCATACCCTTCCATAAATGTTGTTAGGCTTGAAGGTCCTACTGAACTCGACTTGTTTGTGGGCTTCTTAGAGGCACCTTGTTGGCCACTGTGTGAACAGACTGCTGGACTTGATGGACCTTGGTCTGATCCAGCATGTCCTTTCTATGTTCTTATGACTCTTGCTCTTTTCTACTATCAACCCAGCAGATTGTTTTATGCTGAAATACCTCTCTGCTGTCTCCTGTATTTCCTGTAGCTCATCTATGGCTCTGCTCCGGCGATGAACAACAAAAAAGAAGCCACTTTCCTCTACAAGATGTTCCCCAATTTGTCAAATCAGTACATGGGGATTATGAAGTTACTGCTTTATTTCAGATGGATATGGGTTGGGGTGATCTATGTGGATAATGAACCTGGGCAGCGATTTCTACAGGAGACGCTTCCTGTCTTTTCTGAGCATGGTATCTGCTTTGATTTTGTCCTAAATTTCCCAACTATGACTTTTTCTAATTCTCTTTTGGAAATGGTGATCGGAGGCAGCAACCTATCCTTACTTGTCATGGAAAGCACAGCCAAAGCGGTGGTGGTACATGGCGAAATTCAGACCATGATAGTTTTGCGACTATTGCTGAGGGGTGCAGAAATTAAGGAGATACCAATGAGGACAAAAGCCAAAGTCTGGATTTGGATAGCCCAGATGGATTTCACGTCAATGGATTTTCAGAGAGGTTGGGACTTAGATTTCCTCCACGGTGCTCTATCCTTTGCAGCTCATTCAAGGGAGGTGTTAGGATTTGGTCAGTTTCTTCAGGTGAGAGACCCTTCTTCTGAGACAGAAGATGGCTTCATTGGGGACTTCTGGAGGCATGCGTTTGGCTGTTCACTCCCTAGTACCACAGAAGGCATGGCCGATGAAGAAATCTGCACTGGGGAGGAGAAGCTGGAGAGTCTTCCTGGGTCTGTCTTTGAAATGAGCATGACCGGCCACAGCTACAGCCTCTACAATGCTGTCTATGTGGTGGCACATGCATTGCATGCCATGTATTCATCCATGCTCAATCATATAGCAGTGGCAGACGGAGAAAGAAAAAAGCTTCTGAGACAACAGCCATGGCAGGTAATGCCTTGAAGGCATTGAAATGCAGGAGAGCTCACCAAAACTGGTGATCATACAGGGAGAATTGGTGAATAGGAGACTCTGCCCAGACTGCAAAATGCACCCTTGGCTCAAAAGCCAACATTTTAGCACTTAAGCATCTGTTTCACAATCATTCAGGGCTCAGATTCAAGAGTAGGGGCTGTGGCTCAGTGGCATAGCATCTGCTTGGCATGCAGAAGGTCCCATATTCAATCTTCTGCATCTCCAGTTAAAGGGACCAGGCAAGTGGGTGATGTGAAAGACCTCTGCCTCAGGGATGTTCTGTATGTCAAGTGGATGTTCTACCACTGAGAAATCTCCTCCTTTTCTTCCACTTTCTAACCAACCCTTTCCCAGCTATCACTCAACTCCCCACCCCGCCCTTCACCAGGATTCTTCCATCTCCTCTGAAGTCAGAACTTTTCAGAATCCTTATACAACCTCATTTTGGCCAGGTCCTAGATAAAGTTCACTACAGTTCGTAATGAATTACTAGCCAGAACTTTCAAGTATTATTGGTACACTGCTATAATTCTTTTTTTTCCCTTTACAAATCTAGTTCCATGAATTTTTGAAAAGGGTCTCATTCAACAACAGCGCCGGGGACATGGTTTCCTTTGACCAAAATGGGGAGATAGCAGCTGGATTTGATATCATCAATTGGGTCACATTTCCCAACATGTCCTTTCTTAGAGCCAAAGTGGGAAGGATTGAGCCCAAAGCTCCCCCAAACAAAGTGTTCACCATCCGTGAAGATGCAATCATTTGGCCCCAGATGTTTAATCAGGTGGGCTCTATGCGCTTTACAGGGCACATAATTTTGATTTTTTTTTATTCCATTAGTGGTTCCTAGTTCAATCTCTGAAACAGTTCTGTCTCTTTGTTCTGCCAATCAGATAAGTCCCATTCAGATCACATTTTTCAGTTTGAAATCATAACATTGCAAAATTTTAAATATCTGTGGCATCAAACCATTTAGTATGTTTAGCCTGAAGAGAAGAAGACTGAGAGGGGATATGATAACCATCTTCAAGTACTTGAAGGGCTGTCACATAGAGGAGGGTGCTGAGTTTTTTTCTGTTGCTCCAGAAGGTCGGACCAGAAAAAAAGGGTTGAAATTAAATCAAAAGAGTTTCCGTGTAGACATTAGGAAGAATTTTCTAACAGTTAGAGCAGTTCCTCAGTGGAACAGGCCTCCTCAGGAGGTGGTAAGCTCTCCTTCCCTGGAGGTTTTTAAGCAGAGGCTAGATGGCCATCTGTCAGCAATGCTGATTCTATGACCTTAGGCAGTTCATGAGAGGGAGGGCATCTTGGGCATCTTCTTGGCATAAAGTAGGGGTCACTGGGAGTGTATGGGGGAGGTAGTTGTGAATTTCCTGCATTGTGCAGGGGGTTGCACTAGATGACCCTGGTGGTCCCTTGCAACTCCATGATTCTATGCAACTATCAAATGTATCTATTGATGAATCTATTGTACATCTATGGCCATTTAGCCAAGAGTAAATCATACTGCAAACAGCGGGTCTTAATTTCATCTAAAGCAAATAGGATTTGTAAGCCTTGTGGAGCCCTGATCTGGATGGCCCAGGCTATCCCCATCCAGGAAGCTAAGCAAGGCCAGCCCTGGTTTGTACTTGCATGGGAGACCACCAAGGAAGTCCAAGGTTGCTACGCAAAGGCAGGCAATGGCAAACCACCCCTGAACATCTCTTATCTTGAAAACCCTACAGGGTGTTCATAAATTGGCTGTGCCTTGATGGCGCTTCCCACCTAGTGGTGGCAGACATGTTGACATCTGCATAGTGTACGAGAATCTGTCTTATAGTGGAAGGCTTTCAAATATCCCATTGCATATCAAGTGGATTCCAAAAGAGATGTTGTTATGCCTAGCCAGTAGCAGCATTTTACTTACAGAGAAGATTCACCAGTGAAACACAAATGCCGGAAACTTATTCCTGAATGTTAAAAAACAGCAACAACATTCCCTTCTTTCAATTATTGACAGGTGCAGCCCCTTTCTCTCTGCAATGACCGATGTCATTCAGGCGACAGTAAGAGTAAAAAGGAAGGGGAACCATTTTGCTGCTATGATTGCCTTCCATGTCCAGAAGGGAAGATTTCAAACCTAGAAGGTAAGGATTGCAAATGACAACCTCATTCCCTATTCCAGTTCTGAAATTAATGAATATAATGCTGGATTTTTGTGATAGTTAAAGCTTTGAATAAATTGTTGCTTGTTATTTTATTTTTTAATTGTCACAAGATGGAATATGCCTTGGAAGAGTGCAGCTGCAGGATGCATTGCCTCACAAGGGAGAAACGGCCATAAACCTTCTCCCGCCAGACTTCCATTAGAAGGCAGCTTTAGCCTTGTAGCCAATCTGCCCTCGTGTTTTATTCACATTGGACTGGGGCAAATCAATTCTTGGCTTACCAGCCAGGAATGCCACTTTTGTTTGCATTAAAGAAGTAAGTATATTATCTCTGAAACCTGATTTCCATTTTGTCTCCAGTAGTGGTAATGGCAGATGTGATACAATAGACACCACCTCTGGTGAATGTGTGACTTTGTGTGTCGTTTGTGTGATCTAGCAGATTACTGGATGGAAATGAGTAAAATTATGATTCACTCAAATAAGATGCAATTGTCATTAACCTTCAGTTTCAGAAATTGAGATACATGTTCAGTGATGAAGTTTAATGTACCAGGGACAGAAGTGTTATATGACCGGTGGTGTTCCTGGATCATTAGGGTTGCCAGGTCCCTCTTTGCCACCAGTGGGAGGTTTTTGGGGCGGAGCCTGAGGAGGGTGGGGTTTGGGGAGGGGAGGGACTTCAATGCCATAGAGTCCAGTTGCCAAAGTAGCCCTTTTCTCCAGGTGAACTGATCTCAATTGGCAGGAGATCAGTTGTAATAGCAGGAGATCTCCAGCTACTACCTGGAGGTTAAAACCAAAAGAAAATTGGCTCTGTGCTGTGAGTTAATGATGGAGATCGAAAACCAGCACACACAATATAAATGCAATATAAATATAATGAAAAGTGCAAAGTGAGAGAGTGAGAATAATTAATATACAAAAATCATGAACAACATACAAAGACACTCAAAGAGACAAAAATACAATTATCCAAGGTAAGATCACTGATCTTACTGAAGAGCTTATCGGACCTTTGGCTAATTTTCCCTATTAGGGTTATGTTTGGCATAATTCATTACTTGGCATGAGAATGAACAGCTGATGAAGCTTTCTGCGAAACGTGGCTTATGATCTAGACAACGCGTCCTTGCTGTTCCCTACTGTGGATGGCATTCCCAGCCATTCATCATTTGGACTGTGCAATTTTTCCTTGTCCTAAAAAGATAAATTTATTATTATTATATACCACAAGAATGTTACAAATATTCTTATTTTGACTTACCTTGGATAACTGTATTTTTGTCTCTTTGTGTGTCTTTGTATGTTGTTCATGATTTTTGTGTATTAATTATTCTCACTCTCTCACTTTGCACTTTTCATTATATTTATATTGCATTTATATTGTGTGTTCTGGTTTTTTATCTCAATCAATACCTGGAGGTTGGCAACCTTATGTATCAATGTTTAAAAAGGTAAAGGTCCCCTGTGCAAGCACCGGGTCATTCCTGACCCATGGGGTGATGTCACATCCCGACGTTTCCAAGGCAGACTTTGTTCGTGGGGTGGTTTTCCAGTGCCTTCCCCAGTCATCTTCTCTTTACACCCAGCAAGCTGGGTACTCATTTCACCGACCTCGGAAGGATGGAAGGCTGAATCAACCTTGAGCCGACTACTTGGAACCAACTTCCGTCAGGATCAAACTCAGATCATGAGCAGAGCTTTTGACTGCAGTACTGCAGCTTAACACTCTGCGCCATAGGGCATGTCTTAAAAAATATAATTGCATGAGACTCATGCAATGTTGATATCTCCATGTAGCAGCCCTAGATACCCCATAGTAGTATGGATTAATGCAACACTATAACAACATTTCTTTTTCAGATGCCAATGACTGTTTTCAGTGCCCAGAAGATCAGTATCCAAATACTGATCGGGATTTATGTCTGCAAAAACATATAACCTTTCTGTCTTATGAAGAACCTTTGGGGATCACTTTGGCCATTTTTGCACTTTCCTTCTCTTTGGTGGCAGCTTTTGTGCTCGGGATCTTCGTTAAGCACCAGGACACCCCCATAGTCAAAGCCAACAACCGGGATCTCTCCTACATTCTCCTCATCTCCCTCCTGCTCTCCTTTCTTTGCGCTCTGCTGTTCATTGGCCGACCTAAGAAGATGTCGTGTCTCCTTCGACAAACTACGTTTGGCATCATCTTCTCAGTGGCCGTTTCTTGCGTGTTGGCCAAGACTGTTATTGTGGTTTTAGCTTTCTTAGCCACCAAACCGGGGTCCAGGATGAGGAACTGGGTGGGGAAACGCCTGGCCAACTCCATTGTTCTTTCTTGCTCCTTCATTCAAACCACTATTTGTATAGTGTGGTTAATCACTTCTCCTCCATTCCCAGATTTGGACATGCACTCGCTCAGTGAAGAGATTATTCTGAAATGTAATGAAGGGTCAGTCACCATGTTTTACTGTGTCTTGAGCTACATGGGCTTCCTGGCCTCTGTGAGCTTCACTGTGGCTTTCCTGGGCAGGAAATTACCTGATAGTTTTAATGAAGCCAAGTTCATCACCTTCAGCATGTTGGTCTTTTGCAGTGTTTGGCTGACCTTTGTCCCAACCTATTTGAGCACAAAAGGAAAGTACATGGTGGCAGTGGAGGTCTTCTCTATCTTAGCCTCCAGCGCTGGGTTGCTGGCTTGTATTTTTTGCCCTAAATGCTTTATTATTGTTGTGAGGCCTGAACTGAACGACAAAGGTCAACTGATAAGAAGACCCAATGAGAGAAGATAGAAGCCCTCCACCCCAATCCAGTTAGCTAATACTCAGTCTCACTGAAAGAAAATAATTTAACTTTAGCAGGGCTAACTTATCTCGTTTGGCTGTAATGTCTATGTCTAGCTAAACAGAGGTATTTTCTGCTGTGTCATTTATGTCCTCAAACGAGTGTCAGCAGTAAAGCCCAATGGAGAAAGGGCAGCAGAAAGGCATTGTTTCACCATTCTGGGATTCAGCTCTAGCTGAATGCCTCTTCTTCTGACGTACTGTTTGCCACCAGTGCACCCAGAGGGATAGCTGCTAGGCTGTCCTCCATCTTGTCTCAGTTGGACCACCCAAAAATGATATTCAAGTTCATATATGTGTAATCCTGTGAGACCAGCCTTATGATGGAGTTTGTGAGGGCCAGTTTTTTCCTCCCTTAAAGGGGAGATGAAGGAGCCCCGTGGTGCAGAGAGTGTTAAGCTGCAGTACTGCAGTCAAAAGCTCTGCTCACGACCTGAGTTCTATCCCGACGGAAGTCGGTTTCAGGTAGCCTGCTCAAGGTTGACTCAGCCTTCCATCCTTCCGAGGTCGGTGAAATGAGGACCCAGCTTGCTGGGGGTAAAGGGAAGATGACTGGGGAAGGCACTGGCAAACCACCCCGCAAACCAAGTCTGCCTTGGAAACGTCGGGGTATGACATCACCCCATGGGTCAGGAATGACCCGGTGCTTGCACAGGGGACCTTTACCTTTTTAAACATAAGGTTGCCAACCTCCAGGTATTGATTGGGGAGATATCCCACCTCTTTTGAATAACTCCTATTTATGTTTTAACTTTTGCTTGTGATGGTTAAAAAATGACTAGAGGGCTTGTGGATTCCTTTTTATTTTGTGGATTCCTTGTGAAATCTTGTTTTCTTTTATTCTGCCGGTTGATTAATCTTCCCTGGTTATGTAGGTGCACAGAGAGAATGAAGGCACAACTACCTTCTTCTCTCTCCCTTGCCCCCCAAACAACCCAGGTTCCATAATTTTTTACCTCAACTGCATATTGGTAAGAATCCGTAGGATTACAGTTGTATGATGGTCACCTATTTGGAAGGCTCTTTTTGTGTGGTAGACATAAATAAATAAATGCATGTGAAAGCTGTGGATAGACTCTTGGAGTGAATTTATGTTAAGTTGCTGTGTCTCTGCTAAATACACCTCACACTTCACAGTGAAGACAAAATGTACATGGCAAACTGTAAAGTTTTCTTTTCCTGCTTCAACGAACACGGTGGTCTATTTCCACCACCTAGGGTTGCCAGGTCCCTCTTCGCCACCGGTGGGAGGTTTTTGGGGCAGAGCCTGAGGAGGGCAGGGTTTGGGGAGGGGAGGGATTTCAGTGCCACTAGTCTAATGGCCAAAGCGGCCATTTTTTCCAGGGGAACTGACCTCTATCAGCTGGAGATCACTTGTCATAGCAGGAGATCTCTAGCTAGTACCTGGAGGTTGACAACCCTACCACCACCTCTGGAAATATAAAAATCTCCCTTTGCCCCCACACCCTTCATTTTATTTTCATGTCTGATTGTTATCTTTTCCTTTTACACAATTTCGCTGCTGATGTTTCCAGTTTGTTTCTTTTATTTATACATTATATTCCTTATACATGCCATTGGTGATAAAATAATATTAACAACTCAAAGCCCTAATAATATTAACTCTTAAAATAATATTGAAATGATATTAACACTCCAAAGCCCACGTACAACTTTCTTGAGACCCACCAAGTGTTTTTAGAAAGTGGCCGGGGCCAGTTGGGGCTCTTGTCCAAGAAGGCTTATCATCTGCCGCTGAAGATCTGCTTGGCTATAAAGATTAAAACAACATAGTTTCAGTGGTAACTGCCACCAGTTTTTGTTTTATTCTCTTGCCCCTCTTTCTAACTATGTATTCCAACCCTGGAAGACATTCACTAGGGGGAGGGGGAGTTTCCCACCCCAGCAATGGACCCCCCCCCCAAATGGGACAAAAATCCTTATTGTGAAAGCAGCTATAGGGAACTACAACTCCCATGCTTCTTTGCTAACCCAGGCATGCATGACACACTGCTCATGTACAAAGACCTATTAGGTGTGAGTGCCATTGTCCTAGATGTGCAGCTTTCCAGAGTACTCAATAGTTTTATAAGTCTGGTATATGTGATGTGACCTGGGTTATAAGTCAGGAAGTACAGTAAGAAGTCATGACTTCAGAAAAGAGATGTATTCATTCCCCAGTTTGGAAATGTTGAGTTTAAAGCAAAGAACTTTGCCATCAGCTTGGGATTTGTCAAATGCCATTTTCTGTAAAGGTTGCAATTAATAATTATGTAAGGGATACAATTTACATATCCAGAGACAATCAACTGGGAAAGTGGAAAATACTAAATAGGAAAAGTATAAAATAGGAGAATAATAACCATAAAACAAACTAACAACATTTGATGGATCAGCCAAATACAGACTTTGGGGAAAGAGTTTCAGAGGGAAGAATTCAGCCTGCACAAACCATGTCCACTACCCCATGACCCATTCTTAACCTAAGTTAGCCATTAGACTTATTCCTTTTTCATTAGATATCCTCTTTTATTCATCTCAGATCTTAGTAAAATGATGTAGCATTTTGGGGAAAAGATGCAGCCCAGTAAGCCAGCACTGGAGGCTAAGATAGAGAAGATCTCCACGGCCACCATGGATTTGCCCTTGGTGCTCAAGTAAGTGGGAACGAAGGACACCCAAACACTGCAAAAGACCAACATGCTGAAGGTGATGAACTTGGCTTCGTTGAAACTGTCGGGTAATTTCCTGGCAAAGAAAGCCACGGTGAAGCTGATGGTGGCCAGGAAGCCCAGGAAGCTCAGGACACAGTAAAACATGGTGACTGACCCTTCATTACACTCAATAAGAATTTTATCAGTCATTGAGTTCATGTCCAAAGCTGGGAAGGGGGGAGATGTTGCCAACCACACAGTACAGATAGCAGCTTGTAAAAGGGAACACACAAAGACAATGAAATTGGACAGCTTTTTCCCTACAAATCTCCTCATTCTGGATCCTGGCTTCGTGGCCATGAAAGCCAGAACCACAATCACAGTTTTGGCTAATACACAAGAAATAGCCACTGAGAAGATGATGCCAAAAGCTGTTTGTCGAAGGAGACAGGTCACCTTCTGAGGTTCACCAATGAACAGCAAAGCAGAAAGGAAGGAGAGCAAGAGGGAGATGAGGAGAGCGTAGGTGAGGTCCCGGTTGTTAGCTTTAACTAATGGGGTGTCCTGGTGCTTGATGAAGATCCCGAGCACCAAAGCTGTGATGAAAGAGGAGGAAAGAGCAACAGTGGCCAAGCTGATCCCCAAAGGTTCTCCATAAGACAAGAAGCTTATATCTTTCGAAAGGCATACATTCTGTTCTTTGTTTGGGTATTGACCTTCAGGACACTGAGAACATTCATTCATATCTGAAAAAGAAAGGATCTTTTTGAATGCCGATGACAAGTCCTATGCACAATATCTCACAATATGACAGATCTGTGAATGGGAACACTTAAGCTGAATTCTGAAAGACAAGATTAAACTTTGCATTTCATATATGCTCAGTGAGGGCCCAGAAGCTTACCTGATCTTCACTGTGATGAACATGGAACTTTTCTTCCACTCAAGACATCATGGACTAGATCTCTACCCGTAACTTGTTTGCATATGCTGTTTCCCCCTCTTTTTAGTCAATGATCATACTTTTTTTCAAAACTAGTTGCAGACCTACATCTATCATACTTTTGTTTCCCTGTTAGGGATGATTTCCCCACCACTGAACTGTGAACAAATGCATTTAACAATAGGGAGATGATTGTCCATACAATGTTATGTGCACATGCTGATGCTTAAGACTCTTACCCTTCTCATTTGAAAACTTCCCTTCTGGACATGGAAGGCAATCATAGCAGCAAAAGGGCTTCCCTTCCTTTCGCCTCCTACTATAGCCAGGATTACAGTTGTCATTGCAAACAGAAAGAGGCTGTACCTGTCCCAAATGGAAGAGAATATGGTTTTCATTCTCTGAATAGTTATTTCAGAATTCAAACATCCTTGATTTGAATGACGGAAAAACAGATTGGCCATGGTGTGGCTTGACATCGTTACTTCTAGAGAGGCCTTAATATACAATTGATAGTTGAAACTAATAGGGTAAAGTTGCCATACTTCCCTAGGGTTGTTTTGGTTCGAATATGCATCATTTTACACATAGCCACACTGATTTTCATTTCCCAGGTTGTTGCCCACTCACCCAATTTACAAAGATATTCCTGTAGCTCTTGAATCTCCCCTGGACACCTTTTTTAAAAACTGGGATGACATCGCTTTACTCTGCTCTGGTTAGACCTCACCTAGAGTATTGTATTCAGTTTTGGGCACCACAGTTTCAGAAAGATGTAATCAAGCTGGAACATATCCAGAGGAGGGCAACAAAGATGGTGAGGGGGTCTGGAGACCAAGTCCTATGAGGAAAGGTTGAAGGAGCTGGGTATGTTTAGCTTAAAGTGGAGAAGGCTGAGAGGGGATATGATAACCATCTTCAAGTACTTGAAGGGCTGTCACATAGAGGAGGGTGCTGAGTTGTTTTCTGTTGCCCTAGAAGGTTGGACCAGAACCAACAGGTTGAAATTAAATCAAAAGAGTTTCCATCTAGACATTAGGAAGAATTTTCTTAGAGTGGTTCCTCAGTGGAACAGGCTTCCTTGGAAGGTGGTAAGTGCTCCTTCCCTGGAGGTTTTAAAGCAGAGGCTAAATGACCATCTGTCAGCAATGCTGATTCTATGTCCTGAGGCAGTTCATGAGAGGGAGGGCATCTTTGCCATCTTCTGGGCATGGAGTAGGGGTCACTGGGGGTGTGTGGGGGAGGTAGTTGTGAAATTCCTGCATTGTGCAGGGGGTTGGACTAGATGACCCTGGTGGTCCCTTCCAACTCTATGATCGACTGTTTCCCAGCCATCTGGCAAATGGAAGCAAATGCAGGTGGCACAAGAGTGCAGCGATAGGGTCCCTACAGCCACTCCAGTCAACACTCTGGCCCCAGCATTCTGTACCAACTGTAGCTTTCGGACATTCTTCAAGGGTAGCCCCACGTAGAGTGCATTGCAGTAATCTAAGTGAGATGTTACTTGGGCATACACCACAGTGGCTAGATCTTTTCTGCTCAGGAAGGGCTGCTGCTGGCTCACCAGCTGAAGCTGGTGAAAGGCACCCACTGCTGTCTGGGGGGGGGCTCAGGTCCAGGAGCACCCTCCAAGCTATGAAACTGCTCTTTTGTGGGGAGTGGAACCACATCTTGAACAGGAGAGAACCCATTTCCCAGGTCAGAACTTCCCACCACTAGTAGAACCTCTGTTCTGTCAAGGTGCAGTTCCAGCTTATTAGCCTTTCTCCATTCCATCACTGTCTCCAGGCATCTGATCATGGTATTCTGAGCCTCTCTGGGATCTGCTGTGAGACAGAGCTGAGGGTCATGTGCCTTTGGGTGGCAATTCAGCCCAGCTCTCCAGGTTACCTCTCCCAGCAGTTTTACATAGATGTTGAAAAGCATGGGGGACAAGATGAACCTTGGGGAACCCCATTGGCCAAAGGTCAAGGGAAAGAGCAGCAGTCCCTCAGCACCACACTCTGAAATCCATCCTCAAGGTAGGATGGAAACTACAGCAGAACAAGCCCTCCTAGTCCATGTCTCGACAGGTGATCCAGAAAGAGATCGTGATTGCTGGTATCAAAAGCCAACAGCAAACCACCTCTCCTTCTCACTTGCCTCTGAGGTCTCCTGCTGGGGTCTCCATAAATCGATGGCAACTTGGAGGGACATCTAATCAACAGAACATTGAATTATTTCCATGTGAGAACCTTCAGCTACAATGTCAACACTGGAAGAAATGATTTGACATATCCCAAAGCATAAATGCGTCCTACCTGGTTGAACATAGAGGGCCATACAATCATATTCTCATGAAGGATGAGCATTTTATCTGAGGGACCGCTGGGGTCAGTCTTTCCAACTTTGACTTTAAGAAAGGACTGGTTTGGGAATGTGACCCAGTTGACAATGTCAAATCCGGATTCTAATTCCCCATTTTGGTCAAAGGAAATCCTTTCCCCAGCACTGTTGTTGAACGAGATTCTTCTCAAAAAGTGGTGGAGCTAAATTGGAGAGAGAGAAGCAACACCAGTTCAGAACGATGATTGTAAGCCCTTGCTTTCTGAACAGAAATCTGCAGCTTCCTCCTCAAGACCAGTATCAGCATGACCTTAGGTGGACTCGCTGCGAGGGTTCAATGTGTCTAGCAGGGCCCACTGCCATCAACATCTCCTCTGCCACCCAACTTGGGCATCCTTCCTCCACCCACATGTTCTACATCGTATGCTGCTGTCTCACATCCCTGTGTGAAGGGTGTATGGAAAGCCATCATGTACCATTAGGGCATCACAGTAGTAACCACTTTCAACACAGGGCTGATTGTCTCATCATTGTGGAGCAGCCAAATATATTGAGGTTGTTCAGGCTTCGGCTGGTCACTTAGGTACTGATTGGGAAATGTCTACAATGAAAATTAGTTCCCTCCATTTCTGCAGAGTGGCCAGGAGGAGGGCAGATTTTGTCTACTGAAGACTGCTTTTCCCAGAGGAACACAGTGTACGTTAAACAAGTTTTGGTTATCATTATAGCCACTGGAGCAGAATTGGGAAAGTTTCAGTGGGAAACAATGGCTAGATCACACACAATGAATAAATCAGTTTGCTTATAGTCCTACCTGCCATAACTGTTGTTCTCCAAGATCCAGTCTTCTACCAACTGCTATTGCTCTGTGTTTGACTCCGGAGGACTGCATGTTCTGCAAAGCATGTGCTACCGCATAGACACTGTTATAAATGCTGTAGCTATAGGCAGTGGTGATTGTTTCAAAAACAGATCCAGGAAGAGCCTCCAGCTTCTCCTCTCCAGTGCACACTTCTCCATCCTTCTCGTCTACTGTGGAGTTGGAGAACGAACACAGAAATACCTGTTGCCAGAAGGCCCTGATGAAGCCATCTTCTTTTTCAGAGCTCAGATTTTTCTCCTGAAGAAATTTCTGGAATCCTGAGAGCTCCACTGAGTGAATTGCCAATGATATGGCCCCGTGGATAACACGGATGTCCCAGTTTCTTTGCAAGGGTAGTGAGGTGAAGTCCATCTGCGCTGTGAAAACCCACATTTTACCTGTTGGCTTAACTGGTATTTCCTCAATTTCTGGGAGTTGAAGGAACACTCTTAAAACAATCATGGTCTGAATTTCCCCATGTAGGACCAAAAGTTTGGCTGTACTTTCCATGACAATTTTGTATGTTTCAACCCCCTCTGCCATCATAGTAGCAATTCCGCTGGAAAATGTCAATGCTGGGAATCTTTTTATGAAGTCAATGCAAATACCATTTTGGGCAAACATGGGAGTCATATGCTGTACAAACCGATCTCCATTTTCATCATCTAGAGGAATCACCCCAATCCATGTCCATCCGAAATACAGCAGTAAATGGAGAATCCCCCTATTGTGATGGGCCTCATTTGGAAACAGGCGGTGCAAGAAAACCGATTGGATTGTGTTGTCAGTTATTGGAGAAGATCCATACAAGACCTAGAGAAATTAATTTTAAAAAGAGTTCTGGTAAAGAGAGGTTTCCCGGCAAAAAGTTGTGTGCATGTGTGTCTTGTACTCCATATTGCTGAATGTATGAATTCACCTATTTCAACTGACATCACAATTAAGACAGAAGCAGAAATAGAGGCTCAAGGATCTCATATCATTTGCAGTCCATAGTATCCGTAACACTCTCTTCCAACATTTCAAAGGAATCTACTTTCTTCCTATCAGCTTTCTCCATTGTCCAGCTATCACACCCATACATAGTACTAGGGAATACGATGGCATGAATTAACTTGATCTTGGTGGCCAGTGACACATCCTTGCACTTCAGAATGTTTTCTAGCACCTTTATGGCTGCCCTTCCCAGTCTCAATCTCCTCCTTATTTCTTGGCTGCAGTCTCCCTTTTGGTTGACGATAGAGCCAAGGAATAGAATAAATTGACCAAAATCTGATCAGACGTGTTTTGGCCTTTTACACACACCTTCTGTGTGCATACCATTTTTTTTAAAGGAAAAAAGAGTTTTCTCCCTGGCCATGTTTTACCTGTGGGATCTTGTAGGTGTACAGGATGTTTGCTGAAGGAAGACAGATTTCAGAGTTTGGTCCTGTGATGACTGCGACTGGATTGTTCCACGTGTCACACTTATAATTGGGGATGAATCTGCCCCGTGTGGAAAGAAGTTCCATTGAGGCAAGATAGGTCCAACTTGATGTGAAATGGCTGTTGTAGATCTCAAAGCCCAGAGTGATGTTGGGTAAGATTTGGGGGTTTCCATTGATCTCCTTTACAGCAAAGTCCAAGGCCAAGATGTGCTGGTAGTTCTGAGTCAGGAACCTGTGAAGAAGAAGAAGAAGAAGAAGAAGAAGAAGAAGAAGAAGAAGAAGAAGAGGAGGAGGAGGAGGAGGAGGAGGAGGAGGAGGAAGAGGACGCAGCAGCAGCAGCATAGCTTTTAATACCCTGGTTTTCTCTACCTTAAGAAGGAGAAGAAGAAGAGTTGGTTTTTATATGCTGGCTTTCTCTACCAATTAAGGAAAAATCAAACTGGCTTTCAATCACCTTACCTTGACCTCTCCACAAAAGATACCCTGTGAGGTAAGTGGGACTGAGAGCATGTGACTAGCCCAAGGTCACCCAGCTGGCTTCATGTGTAGGAGTGGGGAAACAAATCCAGTTCACCAGATTAGCGTCTGCTGCTCATGTGGAGGAGTGGGAAATCAAACCTGGTTCTCCAGATCAGAGTCCACCACTCCAAACCACTGCTTTTAACCACTACACCATGCTGGCTATGAACTTTCTTGCTTCACTGCGGTCCATCTATATCTTGACTTTTCAATACATATTTCCTATTCCCCCACAGTACAATATATTAAATGTTGCAAGCCTTGAAAACTTTTGAAAACAGTTAAATTAGAAGAAGAAGAAGAAGAGTTGGTTTCTATATGCTGACTTTCTCTACTACTAAAAGGAGACTCAAACCGGCTTACAATCACCTTCCCTTCCCCTCCCCACAACAGACACCCTGTGAGGTAGGTGGGACTGAAAGAGCTCTAACAGAGCTGTAACTTGCCCAAGGTCACCCAGCTGGCTTCGTGTGGAGGAGTGGGGAAACCAACCTCGTTCACCAGATTAGCCTCCGCCGCTCATGTGGAGGAGTTGGGAATCAAACCCGGTTCTCCAGATTAGAGTCCACCGCTCCAAACCACCTCTCTTAACCACTACACCAGTACAGAACAGCTAGAACAGTGAAAAGTGCATGTTTTCAGAAGTACCCAAGACCCTAAATGCAAACTCTTAGTTAGGCCTACTATGACAAAACATCTTCAACAGTGATTCAAAATTTATATCTACAACAGAATCATTGCAATGCTGACACCTGCATTTTAAAATTCTTGAACCAGCAGCGTATTGTTGCACAGCTTTCGAATATGTTAAGTATCATGCATAGAGATACATGAACAGCCTAAACCAAATTGCCCCACACAATGCTACCTTTGCTTTGCTTTGCTACATTTCACCCACCCTTCTTCTGAGCAAGTCAGAGTAGCATACATTGTTTTTCCTTCCTCCAACAACCCTGTGAGGTGCTGTTGGCTTAGAGAGTTTGACTGGCCCAAAGCCACCCCATCAACTCTTGTGGCAAAGTGGGTATTTGGACCTGGATTTCATGGATTCCAGTCCGAGTCTTTAACCACTATGCTAAGCTGGCTATCAGAAAAATAACTGAAGATTTTGTGAAAGCACACAACAATCCTCTATAAACAAAGAATATTTACAGAATCAAATTTTAGATATGTGACATGAAACACAGTACCATGAGTCACCTTCACCAGTAAAAAATAATAATAGAGGAAACAAGATAGATAGATAGATAGTTTATTTGCGGCCCTTGACCAGATAAAACAAGATACATGGACTAAGATGGTCTTACCGACAAAGGTTTGCAGTCTGAGTCTTAAGTCACTTAAAAAAATAATAACTAATAAAATAAATAACATCCGAGTTACATCTACCATTTGAACTAAGAGACTACTCTGTGGCAATGAATTATCATTTCAGCCGTACAAAATTTTGCTACCTGAGAGGTGATTGAGGGATTATCTCCTTGTAGGAGCTTTTCTAACTTTTTCTCTGTCGGGTCCCATTCTCAGCATGAGGGGCTCAATAAACTTAGAATGGGGTATAGTGTAATAGTTACAGTTCAGAAGAACATGTTCAGTGGTTTCTAAATCCCCGGATTCGCAGGGGCATAGTATCTCTGCCCTGGGTATCTTCTTGAATTTCACCTCTAACATAGCAGAGGGTAAGGCTGCACACCTAGCCAAGGTAAAAGCCCTCCTATATTTGTTTATCTCTAAGTAACGGAGATAGGCTGCCAGTGCAAGGATAAATTTGGAGTGGGGGGAGCCATAAATAGGGGCACTCTTGCTAGATCTACTTGTCGCTCAATATCTTTAACTCTTTGGTTTATAGTTGACTTAGCTTGATCCCACCCTAACTGAAGTAGTGCTAGGGGGCTAAAACCCAGATTATTCAGTTTGTCTTCAATGGCTATTATCCACTTTGACCTAAAGGTATCACAAAGAATCAGTGGAAGAAGACCCTTGGGGTTGAAATTAATTTTCAGCCAGAGATAAAGCGAGGACAAGACAAAACAAAAATAGAGGAAACAATATTTGCTCAATATATAAAAGAACTATTGGAAGTAGAGGGGCAAAAATACATGTATCTCAAGACTTGCTTCCTGGACAGGAAGAGTACATAAGCTATCAGAAGGTGCAGAAGCTAAATTTATTGCAGTGGAAGAAGTTCTCTGGGAAAGAAGAAGAAGGGAGGGACAAAACTATTTAATTACATTAAACAAATATTTAATTATGCATGGTAAAATTAACATTTTTGATTCATACTAGACCAATTTTGAACCTGGGACCTTCTGCATGCCAAGCAGATCCTGTTCCACTGAGCCACGGCCCCTCCCCTGGAGGGGAGCTAGGAAGTCCTTTGACAATATTTGACATAGAAGAAGAGGATTGGGAAATTAGATCCTCTGCAGTCTGATTGCCTGCATATACTGGATTCCCTTCTTACAGAAGACACAGCTATTGGAGGGGCAGGAGCATAATCATGATTCTGGGTGCTTGGTGTAGTGGTTAAGAGTGGTGGACTCTAATCTGGAGAATCAAGTTTGATTCCCCCCTCCTCCACATGAGCAGAGGACTCTAATGTGGTGAACGAGGTTTCTTTCCCCATTCCTATACATGAAGCCTGCTGGGTTATCTTGGGCTAGTCACATTTATCTCTGAACTCTCTCAGCCTTACCTATCTCACAAGGTGTCTGATGTGGGATCAGAGACTCCTTAACGCTAGAGAAAAGTGGGGCATAGAAACCAACTCTTCTTCTTTCTGAAAGGAGAGAGAGAGTAAAACACCGTGGCAGTCATTCTCCTCCCCACTGAATCGTACATACTAGCTTACACATAGTCATCAAACAGTTCCTCAAAGATGCCATGCTTTTTGAAAGTGATCGGCTTGATAAACATGTAGATCTGGGATATAATGCCAGCAATGACGAGGTCTCCAGTTTGGTAGTACTTGTGTTGAATAGGAAGGGGGTCTCTGATAGGGCATTTGACAATGAGAACCTTGCACACAGTCACAGACAATGGCATCAGTACCAACATCAGAAATCCCATGATCTTTAGTGCAAATGTCCCTCCTGGAATCGAATGCAGCTGGGAGGGCATTGCTAGTCTGGTGTTTCCAAGCAGTCTGACTTGAAGGATCACTCACTTGGCTCTCTTGTGGTTCGGGTAGCGTACTCTAAATTCTCAGGGCAGTCCTCTCTTCCCTAAGTCCCTGCTCTGGATGACTCAGGAAATATTAGTAGCATCTTTCTGTTGTGGATGACACTTGGGCTAGCAGCTAGGAGTCTCGCTAGGGAGGAAGCAGATGTATAAGTGATCATTGTCACTTTGGCATGATAATCAGCTGCCCAGAGATGCAAGTTCTCTGCGATGTTGAAGAAAGAAAACCTATCATCTCTAATTCCTTATTAATATCTACATGAGGTTTTTTTTTTTAATGGATTATCCTCAGCATTGCCATTTTTAAGTAGTTATATCATGGTTATGTGCAGATTACAGGGTAAGAGCTCCCTGCTCCCAAGGGATTTGCAAAGGACACATTTGGAATAGAGAATAATCATTATTGTCATAGATTTCATATGCAACAAATAGTGAGTGGGGTAGAATACAGGGCTGGGGCCATATCAGGAGGCACGTCCCCGAAGGAGTCCCAATTAACAGTTAAGGAAACAATTCCACAGCAGGACTTTCAAAGAACTGTTTGTTCAAACAGATCTTAGGCAGCACATCTTTCCAGAAGGAGCTGGAAACAGATAGACTTTTCATGCACTGGAGAAATAATCATTCCTATTTCAAAATGGAGGTCCCCAATCCAGGCCAATCTTGGGCAGAATAGGGCAACACTAACAGATAACATTATACCTGCTTTGATTAATATACTACAGTGTTTTCATGATAATCTTGGGTTCTTTGTTTTTTTTTATTAAAAAGTAGAGATTGCAGAATTCTGTTCAGAAGAGATATATTCATTCCCCAGTTTGGAAATGTTGAGTTTAAAGAAAAGAACTTTGCAATCAGTTTGGGATTTGTCAAATTCCGTTTTATGTAAAGGATACAATAAATAATTATACAAATGATACAATTTACATATCTAGAGACAATTAACTGGGAAAGTGGAGAATACTAAACATGAATGGTATAAAATAGGAGAAAAATAAGCATAAAACAATTAACAACATTTGATGGAGCAGCCAAATACAGACTTTGTGGAAAGAGTTTCAGAGGGAAGACTTCAGCCTGCACAAAACATAAGTCCACTGCACCGAGTACTATTCTGAATTGCAGTTAGTCATTAAACTTAATTCTTTTTCATTACATGCCCTCTACTGTTCAGGTCAGATCTTAGTAAAATGATGTAGCATTTTGGGGAAAAGATGCAGCCCAGTAAGCCAGCACTAGAGGCCAAGATGGAGAAGATCTCCACGGCCACCATGGATTTGCCCTTGGTGCTCAAGTAGGTGGGAACGAATGAGACCCACACACTGCAAAAGACCAACATGCTGAAGGTGATGAACTTGGCTTCGTTGAAACTGTCGGGTAACTTCCTGGCGAAGAAAGCCACAGTGAAGCAGATAGTGGCCAGGAAGCCCAGAACGCTCAGGACACAATAAAACATGGTGACTGACCCTTCGTTACACTCAATAAGAATTTTATCAGTCATTGAGTTCATGTCAAAAGCTGGGAAGGGGGGAGATGTTACCAACCACACAATACAGATAGCAGCTTGTAAAAGGGAACACACAAGGACAATAGAACTAGACAGCTTTCTCCCTACCCATCTCCTCATTCTTGATCCTGGCTTCGTGGCCATGAAAGCCAGAACCACAAGAACAGTTTTGGCTAATACACAAGAAACAGCCACTGAGAAGATGATGCCAAAAGCCGTTTGTCGAAGGAGACAGGTCCACTTCTCAGGCTGGCCAATGAACAGCAAAACAGAAAGGAAGGAGAGCAGGAGGGAGATGAGGAGAACATAGGTGAGGTCCCGGTTGTTGGCTTTGACTAAGGGGGTGTCCCGGTGCTTGATGAAGATCCCGAGCACCAAAGCAGTGATGAAAGAGGAGGAAAGAGCAACAGTGGCCAAGCTGAACCCCAAAGGTTCTCCATAAGACAAGAAGCTTATATCTTTTGAAAGGCATACATTCTGGTCATTGTTTGGGTATTGACCTTCAGGACACTGAAAACATTCATCCACATCTGAAAAAGAAAGGATCTTTTTGAATGCTCACAAGTCCTATGCAGAATATCTCACAATATGACAGATTTGTGAACGGGAACAGTTAAGCTGAATTCTGAAAGACAAGATTAAACTTTGCATTTCATATATGCTCAATGAGGGCCCAGAAGCTTACCAGATCTTCACTCTGAGGAGCATGGAACGTTTCGTCCACTCAAGACATCACAGACTAGATCTCTACCTGCAACTTGTTTGGATCTGCTGTTTCCCCCTCTTTTCAGTCAATTAAGGTACTTTTTTGAAAACTATGTACAGACCTACATATATCATACTTTTTTCCCTTGGGGGATGATCCCTATCACTGAACTGTGAACAAATGCATTTAACGATAGGGAGATGTTGTCCATACAATATTATGTGCACATGCTTAACTGCAACTGATATATCGGATGCTTAAGACTCTTACCCTTCTCATTTGAAAACTTCCCTTCTGGACATGGAAGGCAATCATAGCAGCAAAAGGGCTTCCCTTCCTTTCGCCTCCTACTATAGCCAGGATTACAGTTGTCATTGCAAACAGAAAGAGGCTGTGCCTGTGACAAATGGAAGAGAAGATGGTCTTCATTCTCTGAATAGTTATTTCAGAATTCAAACGTCCTTGATGTGAACCACAGAAAAACAGATTTGGCATGGTGTGGCCTGACATCGTTATTCTGGAGAGCTTTTGATGTACAATTGAAGGTTGAAACTAATCGGGTAAAGTTGCCATACTTCCCTGGGAGCGTTCTAGTAATTCCTAGCATGGATTTCCCTTTTTCACCGCTGCCACATGCAGGGTCAGCATTTTCCAGCATGGTGTAGTGGTTCAGAGTGGTGGTTTGGAGCAGTGGAATCGGATCTGGAGAACCAGGTTAGATTCCCCACTCCTCCACATGAGCGTCGGAGGCTAATCGGATGAACTGGATTTGTTTCCCCACTCCTTCACACGAAACCAGCTGGGTGACCTTCTTAAGGTAGAGAAAACCAGGGTATTAAAAGCTATGTTGCTGCTGCTGCTGCATCCTCCTCCTCCTCCTCCTCCTCCTCCTCCTCCTCCTCCTCTTCTTCTTCTTCTTCTTCTTCTTCTTCTTCTTCTCCTCCTCCTCCTCCTCCTCCTCCTCCTCCTCCTCCTCTAAGAGAATACCAAGGTAACTTTCAATACCATTCTCTGCCAATTTTGAGCCTTTCAGCAAATGTTTTTTTAAAAAGATTGTTTCCATTCTAATATGCATCACTTTAAACATAGCCACACTGATTTTCATTTGCCATGTTGCTGCCCACTCACCCATAGCTCCTGAATCTCCCCTGGACACCTTTTTTAAAAACTGGGGTGACATCTACTATTTCCCAGTCATCCGGCAAATGGAAGCAAGTGCAGGTGGCACGAGAGTGCAGTGATAGGGTCCTTACAACTACCCCAGTCAACACTCTGGCCGCAGCATTCTGTACGAACTGTAGATTTCAGCCATTCTTCAAGGGTAGCCCCACGTAGAGTGCATTGCAGTAATCTAAGCAAGATGTTACTTGGGCATGCACTACAGTGGCTAGATCTTTTGTGGTCAGGAAGGGTTGCTGCTGGCTCACCAGCTGAAGCTGGTGAAAGGCACCCCAGCCGCTGCTATTGGGGGGGGGGGCTCAGGTCCAGGAGCACGCAGCTGAGCTGGAATGCAGGAGTATACCTGGCAGCAATTCAGTCCACACCAGTACTGCTATGTACAATTTATTTACAGTATTTACATAGTCCAGAATGCAGTTTTCTCCAAAAAACTGCTCCACCATACATCAATAATTCCACCACCACACATCTGCACGTATTTCATGGACTTATATATATTTACAGCCATACAGTTGACCAATCACATACATTTGCTGTGTCACTGTGAGTCATACTGGAAATTCCCTTTTCCGGCCGTTCAAGCCGGTCCGGGCTGGCTCAGTCACATGACACTAGCTGTCAACTAGATCAGTCTAATCTACTGTTCAAACTGCTGACTAGTTACACATATTTACATATTGTCACCCTCCAAGCTATGAAACTACTCTTTTGGGGGGAGTGAAAACCCATCTTAAACAGGAGAGAACCCATTTCCCAGGTTAGAACTTCCCACTATTAGTAGAACCTCTGTTCTATCAGGATTCAGTTCCAGCTTGTTAGCCTTTATCCATTCCAACCCTGCCTCCAGGCATCTGATCATGGTTTTCTGAGCCTCTCAGGGATCTGCTGTGCGATAGAGCTGAGGATCATGTGCCTTTGGGTGGCAGCTCAGCCCAACTCTCCAGATCACCTCTCCCAGCAGCTTTACATAGATGTTGAAAAGCATGGGGGACAAGACGAACCTTGGGGAACCCCATCAGCCAAAGGTCAAGGGAAAGAGCAGCAGTCCCTCAGCACCAAACTCTGAAATCTATCCTCAAGGTAGGGCCAAAACCACAGCAGAACAAGGCCTCCCAGTCCAAGTCTCGACAGGTGATCCAGAAAGAGATCATGATTGCTGGTATCAAAAGCCAACAGCAAACCACCTTTCCATCTCACTTGCCTCGGAGGTCTCCTGCTGAGGTCTCCATAAGTCAGTGGCAACTTGGAGGGACATCTAATCAACAGAACCTTGAGCTACAATGTCAACATTGGAGCAAATGATTTGACATATCCCAAAGCATAAATGCATCCTACCTGGTTGAACATAGAGGGCCATACAATCATATTCTCATGAAGGATGAGCATTTTATCTGAGGGACTGGCGGGGTCTGTCTTTCCGACTTTGACTCTAAGAAAAGACTGGTTTGGGAACGTGACCCAGTTGACAATGTCAAATCCGGATTCTAATTCCCCATTTTGGTCAAAAGAAATCCTTTCCCCAGCACTGTTGTTGAACGAGACTCTTCTCAAAAAGTGGTGGAGCTAAATTGGAGGGAGGGAGGGAGGGAGGGAGAGAGAGAGAGAGAGAGAGAGAGAGAGAGAGAGAGAGAGAGAGAGAGACCAGTTCAGAACGATGGATCATAAGCCCTTGCTTTCTGAACAGAAGTCTACAGCTTCCTCCTCAAGGCCAGAATCAGCATCCCCTTAGGTGGACTCTCTGAGAGGGCCGAATGTGTCTAGCAGGGCCCACTGCCATCGACACCTCCTGTGTCACCCAGCTTGGGGATCCTTCCTCCACCAACACGTTCTACATCCTATGCTGTTGTCTCACATCCCTGTATGAAGGGTGTATAGAAAGCCTTTATGTACCATTACAGTAGTAACCACTTTTACTACATGGCTGTCTGTCTCTTCATTGTGAGGTGGCCAAGTATATTGAGGTTGTTCAGGCTTTGGCTGGTCACTTAGGTACTGATTGGGAATTGCCTACAATGAAAATTAGTTCCCTGCAAGGCAGATTTTTCCACTGCAGACTGCTTTTCCAGAGGACCACAGTGAGCACACAATGAATAAATCAGTGCACTTATAATCCTACCTGCCATAACTGTTGTTCTCCAAGATCCAGTCTTCTACCAACTGCTATTGCTCTGTGTTTGACTCCGGAAGACTGCATGTTCTGGAAAGCATGTGCCACAGCATAGACACTGTTATAAATGCTGTAGCTATAGGCAGTGGTGATTGTTTCAAAAACAGATCCAGGAAGAGCCTCCAGCTTCTCCTCTCCAGTGCACACTTCTCCATCCTTCTTGTCTACTGTGGAGCTGGAAAACGAACACAGAAATGCCTGTTGCCAAAAGTCCCTGATGAAGCCATCTTCTTTTTCAGAGCTCAGATTTTTCTCCTGAAGAAATTTCTGGAATCCTGAGAGCTCCACTGAGTGAATTGCCAAGGATATGGCCCCATGGATAAGACGGATGTCCCAGTTTCTTTGAAAGGGTAGGGAGGTGAAGTCCATCTGAGCTGTCAAAATCCAGAGTTTACCTGTTGCCTTAACTGGTATATCCTCAAGTTCTGGGAGTTGGAGGAGCACTCTTAAAGCAATCATGGTCTGAATTTCCCCATGTAAGACCAAAACTCTGGCACTACTTCCCATGACAATTTTGTATGTTTCAACCCCCTTTGTCATCATAGTAGCAATTCCGCTGGAAAATGTCATTTCTGGGGATCTTTTTATGAAGTCAATGCAAATACCATTTTGGGCAAACATGGGAGCCATATGCTGTACAAACCGATCTCCATTTTCATCATCTAGAGGAATCACCCCAATCCATGTCCATCCGAAATACAGCAGTAAATGGAGAATCCCCCTATTGTGATGGGCCTCACTTGGAAACAGGCGGTGCAAGAAAACTGATTGGATTGTGTTGTCAGTTATTGGCGAAGACCCATACAAGACCTAGAGAAATTAATTTTAAAAAGAGTTCTGGTAAAGAGAGGTTTCCTGGCTAAAGGTTATATGTGTGCGTGTTGTACTCAATATTGTTGAATGTGTGTATTCACCTATTTCAACTGACATCACAATTATGACAGAAGGAGAAGTAGAAACTTAAGATTCTCATATCATTGGCTTCACCAATGAAAAGGGAATAACCATGATATTTCTCATTTCACAAGTACAAAGGGATGTTATACATTCTCTGCCTTATACTGAATTTTACACTGACACGGCACAATAGATGTGCCAGTATTTTTTCTGAGACGTTCATTTTTTTTCTGTGTATGTGGCAAATCAAAGGGATGGAGCTTAACACTATCTAATATAACAACCAATAAATCTATTTTATTATGTATTATGCACAGTTGTATTTAAAAACACAGGGCTTAAATACAAGATTCATAAAAAGCACAAACATAGTTACAAATATTACCAACACGTAAGAGTTGGTTTTTGTACATAAATTGACCAAACTCTGACCTGACGTGTTTTGGCCAATACCACATTTCAAAGGAATCTACTTTCTTCCTATCAGCTTTCTTTAATGTCCAGCTTTCACACCCGTACATAGTAATAGGGAATATGATGGCATGAATTGACTTGATCTTGGTGGCCAGTGACACATCCTTGCACTTCAGAATCTTTTCTAGCTCCTTCATGGCTGCCCCTCCCAGTCTCAATCTCCTCTTTATTTCTTGGCTGCAGTCTCTCTTTTTTTTTTTTTGTAAATAGTTTTTTTATTTTTTATTTGAATACGGGATACAAAAAGGAAAGAAGGGAGGGGAAAAGGGAAATCCGTCTGATGTAGACAAGCTGAAATAGTATTGTTCCTTCTGAATTCTCTATGTTTCCTGGTTATTGCTCTTTTGAGTAGTCTACACTCACGGTTAAACCAAGAATTTCGTTTGTATAAAGCATGCAAGCTTGAGGTGATTTCTTTAGTAAATAAAGGTTTAAATAAATCAATTAATCTGAAAAAGATGTAGACAAGCATATTTTTGGTATAATAAATTCAAAAGCATTTTAAATTTTCAAACTATAATTATCAAACATTTTCATTGATCTAATATGTTTACATTTATCTAATTGTAGTTTCTTATAATATATTTTTCTATTAATTCACTAACATATAGGTATAAAATGATTGCCATTTCTCGTTAAACTGTTCTATTGACTCATTGTAGGTAGGATTCCTCATAAAAGTCATTCTGGCCATGTTTGCATAGTTCCCTTTTGGTTGATGATAGAGACAAGGAATAGAATAAATTGACCAAAATCTGATCAGATGTGTTTTGGCCTTTTACACACACCTTCTGTGTGCATACCATTTTTTTAAAGACTTTTCTCCCTGGCCATGTTTTACCTGTGGGATCTTGTAGGTGTACAGGATGTTTGCTGAAGGAAGACAGATTTCAGAGTTTGGTCCTGTGATGACTGCGACTGGATTGTTCCACGTGTCACACTTATAGTTGGGGATGAATCTGCCCCGTGTGGAGAGAAGTTCCATTGAGGCAAGATAGGTCCAACTTGACGTGAAATGGCTGTTGTAGATATCAAAGCCCAGGGTGATGTTGGGTAAGATTTGGTTTTTTTTGTTGATCTCCTTTATAGCAAAGTCCAAGGCCTGGATGTGCTGGTAGTTCTGAGTCAGGAACCTAAGAAGAAGAAGAAGAAGAGTTAGTTTTTATATGCCGACTTTCTCTACCACTTAAGGGAGTCTCAAACAGGATTACAATCACCTTTCCTTCCCCTCCCTACAACGACACCCTGAGAGGTAGGTGGGGCTGAGAGAGCTGTGACTAGCCCAAGGTCACCCAGCTGGCTTTGTGTGTAGGAGTGGGGAAACAAATCCAGTTCACCAGATTAGCCTCCACCGCTCATGTGGAGAAGTGGAGAATCCTTTCCTTTCCTTTTATCCCTTAGAAGCTCCTTGATCAATTGATCTTGAGCAGCATATATCTAGTGTTGGAGGGATATAAGGACTGAAACAAATCTTGCCACTAACAATGTAGCCTTGGGGTCCCTGTCGCTTAGTAAAAAAGGCATTATGTCAGTCACAGAGGCATTGGATTTGTATATTAAAAGGGGGGGAATATAGTGTGATCGAAGTTCCTCGTAAAAGCGGCATTCCAAAACGGCATGGGCTAATGTGTCAATAGAGCCAGAAGAGCAAGGGCAGATCCTTTCTGAGTATGGTATATTCAGAATTCTGCCCTGCATTACCATGGAAGGATTAGCATTCATTCTAGCCAAGCAAAAAGCTCTACAGAGACGAGGAGTTGTCAGATAATATGTATAGGCAGGCAGACCACGTGGAGGGGGTATTCCGAAGAACTGGGATGAACAGACGCGACGAGCACGAAAAGTAGTGCTGTTATAATCGAGCTCTTTAATGCGCTTTTTAATTTTGGCAAAAGCTTCAGTTTTCCCAAGATCTGATAACATATCCTGCGAGAAGCCCAGCAACGCCAGTTTCTCATCTAAGATTTTTTGCCATGAGGGTTTGAAAGGGTCATGCTTCAGAGAAGCTAGGAACCCCTCCGTGCTAAAGCACAGTTTAAGGTGGAGTTTAAAGGCGGCCAACCACGCCCTAGCTTCAAGTGACATTTGGCCAAACTCGGAACGAAGAGTAACGCCAGCAACACATCGAGGGGCATTTAGGAGTTTTCGTAAGAACTGAAGCAGTGGACGATCTATAGATTCATTGATGGCTGTAATCCAGATGACAACACCAAAGAGGATAATTGGGGTAATTTTCAGGTTAAAAACCTGAATAGCCCCTGGAATATATTTGCCACCTTTGGTGTGAAAAAAATTGACAATAGCACCAACCCCAGGTTTAATTTTGTTGGACACTGCTTTTTGATGGGCATTCCAATTTAGGTTATGGGAAAACAGAATGCCAAGGTAAACAAACTCCTTGACTTGGTCAACCTCAAAGCCATCTAATACCCAGCGAAAAAGAGGCATTTTTCTCCTCTTAGTGAAGATCATGATCTTAGATTTATGATGGTTTATTTTAAGACCTTCCCTAGAGCAGTACTCAGAAAAAGTTTGCAAAGATCTTTTCAAACCAATTCTTGTGCGGGACAGGAGAACTGCATCGTCAGCATAGAGTAGAATCGGGGTGGGATGACTTGCAAGCTTTGGGGGGTGGCAAACCTCTGAGAAATTGGTTGCCATATCATTCAGGTATAGATTAAACAAGAGAGGAGCAAGGAGGCAACCTTGTCTAACTCCCTTGGCCAGTTCAAAAGGCTCGGTTAGTTCTCCTTGGTTGCCACAGCGAACCTGAGCTGTGAGGTCAGTATGAAATTGCTGGATAAGCCATAGTAACCTCCTATCCATAGTAGAATGTGATAGTTTCAACCATAGCCTCTCCCTCGGGATGGTATCAAAAGCTCCCTTAAGATCCATAAAACCCGCATAAAGGGTGCCATTTCGGGGGGAGGAATATTTCTCGGCTAGATGGGAGAGCCCTAAACAGTGGTCCATGACAGACCAACCCCTTCTGAAGCCAATCTGTTCCCAGCCAAGGATATCATTACTCTCAACCCAGTCCAACAGCCTCTTTAATAAGTAGGAGGAATACAATTTGCCTAAGCAAGACAAAAGGCTGATTGGACGATAACAGCTTGGGTCAGAGCGCTGACCTTTTTTAAAGATTGGGACGATAATGGTATGTCTCCAAGATTTTGGAATAGCTCCTGATGCATTAATTTGTGTGAATACAGGAGCAAGAATGTTGGCCCACCATTCGCTGTTGACTTTAAAAAGTTCGTAGGGAATTAGATCAGGACCTGGGGCTTTGCCTGAGCGTAGGCGATCAATGAGCGGTTTAATGTCCTTAGGAGACACATCTGGCCAGGAATTCAGCAAAATAGAAGGTGCTACAGGTATAAGACCCTGGTTTTCCACAGAGTAGGAGAAGAGGCTCTTGAAGTAAGCTACCCAGACCGAAGACGGAAGTGGGGAAATCAAACCCAGTTCTCCACCGCTCCACTCCAAAACTACCGCTCTTAGCCACTACACTGTGCTAGAACAGTGAAGTACCCAAGACCTTAAATGCAAACTCTTAGGTAGACCTACTATGACAAAACATCTTCAACAGGGATTCAAAATTTATATCTACATCAGAATCATTGCAATGCCGATACCTGCATTTTAAAATTCTTGAACCAGCAGCATATTGCTGCACTGCTTTGGAATCTGTTCCAAAGAACAGATCATGCATAGAGTAACACGAACAGCCTAAAGCAAATCGCCCCACACAATGCTGCCTTTATTTTGCTTTGCTTTGCTTCATTTTCCCCGCCCTTTTTCTGAGCAAGTCAGAGTAGCATACGTTGGTTTTCCTTCCTCCAACTACCCTGTGAGGTGCTGTTGGCTGAGAGAGTCTGACTGGCCCAAGGCACCCAGCCAACTCTTGTGGCAAAGTGGGTATTTGGACCTGGATTTCATAGTCTTTAACCGCTACGCTAAGCTGGCTATCAGAAAAAATAATTCAAGATGTTGTGAAAGCACAAGACAATCCCCTACAAACGAAGAATACTTACAGAATCATTTTTAAATATGTAACATGAAACACAGTACCACGAGTCACCTTCACCAGTAAATCTTTTGACGATATTTAACACTGATGACAAGAAGAGGATTGGGAAATTAGATCCTTTGCAGGCTGATTGCCTGCATATACTGGATTCTCTTCTTACAGAAGACACACAGCTACTGGGGGAAATGAGTATAATCATGATTTAAGCAGCTTGGTGTAGTGGTTAAGAGCGGTGGACTCTAATCTGGAGAACCAAGTTGGATTCCCCATTCCTCCACATGAGCAGGGGACTCTAAACCAGGTTTCTTTTCCCATTCCTATACATGAAGCCTGCTGGGTGATCTTGGGCTAGTCGCATTTATCTCAACTCTCTCAGCCTCACCTATCTCACAAGGTGTCTGATGTGGGATCAGAGACTCCTTAACGTTAGAGAAAAGTGGGGCATAGAAACCAACTCTTCTTCTTTCTGAAAGGAGAGAGAGAGTAAAACACCATGGCAGTCATTCTCCTCCCCAATGAATCATACACAGTAGCTTACACATAGTCATCAAAGAGTTCCTCAAAGAGGCCATGTTTTTTAAACGTGATCGGATTGATAAACATGTAGATCTGGGATAAAATGCCAGCAATGACGAGGTCTCCGGTTTGGTAGTACTTGTGTTGAATACGAAGGGGATCTCTAATAGGGCATTTGACAATGAGACCCTTGCACACAGTCACAGACAATGGCATCAGTACCAACACCAGAAATATCATAATCTTGAGTGAAAATGTCCCTCCTGGAATCGAATGCAGCTGGGAGGGCATTGCCAGTTAAGTGTTCCCAAGCAGTCTGACTTGAAGGATCCCTCACTCGGCTCTCTTGTGGTTTGGGTAGCGTACTCTAAATTCTCAGGGATCAGCCTGTGGCAGTCCTCTCTTCCCTAAGTCCCTGCTCTGGATGACTCAAGAAATATTAGTAGCATCTTTCTGTTGTGGATAACACTTCAGCAAGTGGCTAGTAGTCTCAGTAGGGAGGAAGCAGATGTATAAGTGATCATAGTTAACTCGATAATTACAGGCATGATCTCTGTGATGTTGAAGAAAGAAAAATTGTCATTCCTCATTCCTTATTAATATCTACATGAGGATTTGTTTTATGGATTATCCTCAGCTTTGCCATTTTTACTTAATTATATCATGTTTATGTGCAGATTGCAGGGTAAGAGCTCCCTGCCCCAAGAGATTGGCAAAGGACACAACTGAAATAAAGAGTAATCACTATTGTCATAGATTTAATATGCAACAAATAAAGTGTGGGGTAGAATTCAGGGTTGAGGCCCTACCAGGAGGCACCTCCTCAAAGGTGTCCCAATTAACAGTTAAGGAAACAATTCCACAACTGGTCTTTCAAAGAACTGTTGTTTGTTCAAACTGATATTGGGCAGCACATCTTTCCAAAAGGAGCTGGAAACAGAAAGACTTTTCATGCACTGGAGAAATAATCATTCCTATTTCAAAATGGAGGTCCCCAATCTAGGCTAATCTTGGGCAGAATAGGGCAACACTAACAGATAACATTATACCTGCTTTGATAAATATACTACAGTGATTCCCTGTTAATCTTGGGTTCTTAGTTTTTTTTTTTTAAAAAAAATCAGATTGCAGAATTCTGTTCATTAGAGATGTATTCATTCCCCAGTTTGGAAATGTTGAGTATGAAGGGAAAAACTTTCCAGTCAGTTTGGGATTTGTCAAATGCCGCTTTATGAAAGGATGCAATAAATAATTATACAAGTGCTACAATTTTCACACCTAGAGACAATTTACTGGTAAAGTGGAAAATACTAAACAGAAATGGCCAAAAACAGAAATAGGACAAAAAAACCCCTAAAAAATAATTAACAATATTTGATGGAATAGCCAAATACAGATTTTGTGGAAAGAGTTTCAGAGGGAAGACTTCAGATACATCAGCCTGCTCAAAACATAAGTCCACTACACCAAGTACTATTCTGAAATGGAGTTAGTCATTAAACTTAATTCTTTTTCATTACATGCCCTCTACTGTTCAGGTCAGATCTTAGTAAAATGATGTAACATTTTGGGGAAAAGATGAAGCCCAGTAATCCAGCACTGGAGGCCAAGATGGAGAAGATCTCCACGGCCACCATGGATTTGCCCTTGGTGCTCAAGTAGGTGGGAACGAAGGAGACCCACACACTGCAAAAGACCAACATGCTGAAAGTGATGAACTTGGCTTCGTTGAAACTGTCGGGTAACTTCCTGGCAAAGAAAGCCACGGTGAAGCTGATGGTGGCTAGGAAGCCCAGAAAACTCAGAACGCAGTAAAACATGGTGACTGACCCTTCATTACACTCAGTAAGAATTTTATCAGTCATTGAGTTCATGTCCAAAGCTGGGAAGGGGGGAGATGTTGCCAACCACACAGTACAGATAGTAGCTTGTAAAAGGGAACATGCAAGGACAATGGAACTGGACAGCTTTTTTCCTACCCATCTCCTCATTCTGGATCCTGGCTTCGTGGCCATGAAAGCCAGAACCACAATCACAGTTTTGGCTAATACACAAGAAACAGCCACTGAGAAGATGATGCCAAAAGCTGTCTGTCGAAGGAGACAGGTCACCTTCTTAGGTTCACCAATGAACAGCAAAGCACCAAGGAAGGAGAGCAGGAGGGAGATGAGGAGTGTGTACGTGAGATCTCGGTTGTTGGCTTTGACTAAGGGGGTGTCTCGGTGCTTGATGAAGATCCCGAGCACCAAAGCTGTGATGAATGAGAAGGAAAGAGCAACAGTGGCCAAACTGATCCCCAAAGGTTCTCCATAAGACAAAAAGCTTATATCTTTTGGTAGGCATAAAGTCTGGTCCTTGTTGGGATACTGTCCTTCAGGACACAAAAAACATTCATCCGTATCTGAAAAACAAAATACCCGCATCCGTCAATGGAAATGGTATGCAGAGTCATGGCAATAGGATAAAATATTCAAAAAGTGCTGCTCGATTGAAGTCAGACAACCAAGTTTTCTGACTTCACCTGGGTTAATAATATCAGGAAGAATTTAGGCTCAGTGGTGCCTGCAAAGCGCTCCAGAGTTTTGGAGATTGTGCCAAAGGTCTTTTTGTTACACTCAAATGATCACAAACTATACTGTTGCCTATAGCATGTCTGGATGTGCTGTTTGTTTCCTTTCTTCTCAGTCAACTGTGTGTACTGTCCATAAAAGCGGTTGCATATCTGTGCATATCGAACATTGTTCCATTTCTAATAAAAACCCCGGAATGAAGAAGAATGTCTTCAACTAGGAGCTGAGGCTCCCATTCTAAGAACACTTTTCTGGAAGTAAGCATGGCTGAATCAAATGGGACTTGCTTCTGAGTAGACCTGCTTTGGATTGCTTTGAGTGTCCATATGCATGTGTACATATTGAATTACAACCAATACATCCGACATTTGGATCTCTTACCTTTTTCATTTGAAATCTTCCCATGTGGACATGGAAGGCAATCGTAGCAACAAAAAGGCTTCCCTTCCTTCTTTCTCCTGCTATAACCAGAATGACAGTACTCATTGCAAACCGAAAGGGGCTGCACCTGGCCCAAATGAAAGATGCATATTAAATGTACACATTTTCATATATCTATTTATATATTCAAAAAAATTGTATCATTGGTGAAGCTACAGTTAAAAATGGGTTGGCATAGCATGAAAGCATGACTTTTGATAACATTTGGCATGTAGTGGACAGTTGAAATTTCTGTAGTTATGAGTGTCTTTCGCCAATCTAATGGGGTGGGGGAACCTTTGGGAGTCTTTCTGTTTCCACAGATACCCAGAGCAGGCCATGATCATCTTCAATTGTATGTTTCAAGTGGGGGCTTTGATGGAATGTTAAGGGATCTTTCTGGCCTACAATTCTCCTAGCTCACCAATATGTAGGGTTGCTAACCATCAGGTACTAATAAAACAAGCAACCTGTGCCGTAATAGGATACCTTAGGAAACAGACATCACGAAGGCGCAATATAAATCACGGTACAGAAACAGACATATGTCATGTGTATTATGAAAACAATCAATATTTACTGGGCATTGACTTCATGCCTAGAAATAAACCAAATGCAAAGTCCAGAAAAACACATGCATACAATATAACAACAAAATTACAGAATGTAGAATTGCAATTCATTAACAGCACAACAATTGCTCATAGACACAAAGCCTCAAAGAAAGTTGCAAAGGCATCCAAACAGGAACCTTCCATGGTCCGCAGAGGCATATCCGTCTGGTGCAAGGAAGGCCTTGGAGAATTCAAGGTGAAAGGAATAAACAAAGAGGACACAAGACCAGTCGCATTGCATTTCACGAAAGCTTCATCAGCTCCTTTGAAATATTTTTCAAGCATTCAAGGGCGAACTGCGTTAAATTCTGCTGGTAATTGCTTTATGGCTGAAAATGAAAGTAACAATGCACAACATGGTATATATCCTTCATAGTAAGTTCAAATTATAACAATAAACCTAGAAAGATTATTAACTAAGTGGCAATATTGCTTACCCAATTGTGTCTTGAAACTCCCCCCCCCAAAAAAGGGAGTGAGAGTGTGCACAATCTTTCTCTCCAGTGGTAGTGAGCTATCATTCTAGTGATCAAGCTAAAAGAATTCTTCCTAACAATTAGGGCTGTCAATTCGGTTTGTCCCGAAAAACAGCCAAATTTCCCCTGATTCGGCGGTTTTCAGTTCGGATGGAACTGAATTTTAAAAAAGGCGGGAAAATGAGCAGAATTCAGCTAGTTCAGGTGATTGCTGAATAAATTCGGCAAATTTGGGGGCTCCGAATCAGCAGCATAACCGTCAGTTAGTAAGCAACTAGCAGCATTCTCCGACGGCCAATGGTGGCCAAGCCGGGTCTTCTTCTGGCCAATCAGGTGCGGTTGAGTGCATGAGCCCAGCTGCTGCATGGCCCGGGGAGAGAAAGAGAGAGTTTCTGTTTGTGTGAGAGAGAGATCCCTGTGGGGGGGTGCATATGCACATTCACACTTTTCCATGGCTCTGAGGGGGCATGTTTGGAAGTAGAGGTCCCAAATTTTCAGTGTAGCTTGAGGGGTCCCTTCTTGCAAGAACCTACATGTTTTGTGAAGTTTGGCTAAGGGGGTCCCGGGTTATGGGGCCTGGAAGGGGTCCCCCCATCAGCCCATTGCAATAAAGCCATTACAAACACATTCGTGGCTTTCTACGGCTCCAGGGGGGGCATTTTCGGAGGTAGAGGTCCCACACTTTCAGTGTAGCTTGAGGGGACCCTTCTTGCAAGAACCTACATGTTTTGTGAAGTTTGGCTAAGGGGGTCCCGGGTTATGGGGCCTGGAAGGGGTCCCCCCATCAGCCCATTGCAATAAAGCCATTACAAACACATCCGTGGCTTTCTACGGCTCCAGGGGGGGCATTTTCGGAGGTAGAGGTCCCACACTTTCAGTGTAGCTTGAGGGGACCCTTCTTGCAAGAACCCCTAAGTTTTGTTAAGATTGGGTCAGGGGATCCTGAATTATGGGCCCCGGAAGGGGTCCCCCTACCCATCTGCCCATTGGAATACAGCCTTTAAAAACACATTTGCGTTGGGCCATACCATTACCCTGGCCAAGGGGTCTGGTTGCCTTGGCAGTTGGGCCATACCATTACCCCAGCTCGGGGGTCTGACTAAAAGCAATTAATCCCAAGTTATGAGGTTCCTCCCATCCACCCATTGGAATGAATGGGAGCAGGCAATCCTTAATGTGCATCTAGAGAGGGGAAATCCAAGGCAAAACCTCCCGTGCATAAATGGCCAGAGAGTATCTTTGTGTGAGTCTGCTAGAATCGTACTGGATTACTCCTGAGTCCTGACTCCCAGTCCCTGCTCCTGGTGGAAGAGAAGAAGACATCAACAGTAAAACCTATTTGGGGGCTTTTCTCTAAAATTCTCTATATGTGTGTATGTGGGGGGGAGATTCTGTGTGTGTGTGTGTGTGTGTGTGTGTGTGTGTGTGTGAGGGGGGAAGCCAAAGGGGGTGAGTTTACCTGTTCTGCTGAGGGGTGGGCTTGATTGCCTCTGTGTGGGACTGTGCTTTCTACTGTTTTCACCAGTTGTCAACTTCGTGTGGAGTTAACTGTGGGTCAGTGAGTCTATCTCTCTGGCTGGTTCCTATTGTTTCCAATGGGCTGTGCAGGTGCTTCTGTTGTTTTGAATGGGCTAGCCTGTCATTCGTTTTAGTACATCCCCTGTAATGTATTTCAGTGGAGTCAATACAAGTCAACCAACATTCCCCTCTCCCATTATCTTCAATGGGCTGGGCAGCCTCTCCCATTGCTTCCATTCGTTTTAGTACATCCCTTTTAATGGCTTTATTCCAATGGGCAGATGGGGGGACATCTTCCGGGCCCATTAACTCAGGGACCCCTGACCCAATCTTCACAAAACTTGGGGGTTCTTGCAAGAAGGGTCCTCTCAAGCTACACTGAAAGTGTGGGACCTCTGCCTCCAAAAATGCCCCCCAGAGCCGCTGAAAGGTGCAAATGTGTTTTTAAGGCTTTATTTGGCTGAATTTTTCCCCGAACTCTGAACTTAGTGCCAAATTCCATGGATCCGCATCAGGGGAGTTCGGACTTCGGCATTTCCCAAATCAAAATAGGCTAAATTTCGCCAAATCAGAATTTTACCAAAAAAAAAATTCAACAGCCCTACTACCAATCGGAAGCATCTGCTCCCTGACGGTAGGGGGAATGACTAGTTATTTCTTCTAGTCATTCCCCCTCCTATCAGAGAGCATATGTTTCTGATAGGTAGGAAGAATTCTTTTAGCTTGATCACTAGAATTATAGCTCACTACCGTTGGAGAGAAAGATTGTGCACACTCTCACTCCCTTTTTTGGGGGGGGGGAGTTTCAAGACACAATTGGGTAAACAATATTGCCACTTAGTTTATAATCTTTCTAAGTTTATTGTTATAATTTGAATTTACTATGAAGGAAATATACCATGTTGTACATTGTTACTTTCATTTTCAGCCATAAAGCAATTACCAGCAGTATTTAACGCAGTTCGCCCTTGAATGCTTGAAAAATATTTCAAAGGAGCTGAAATGCAATACGACTGGTCTTGTGTCCTCTTTGTTTATTCCTTTCACCTTGAATTCTCCAAGGCCTTCCTTGCACCAGACGGATATGCCTCTGCGGACCATGGAAGGTTCCTGTTTGGATGCTTTCGCAACTTACTTTGAGGCTTTGTGTCTATGAGCAATTGTTGTGCTGTTAATGAATTGCAATTCTACATTCTGTAATTTTGTTGTTATATTGTAAGCATGTGTTTTTCTGGACTTTGCATTTGGTTTATTTCTAGGCATGAAGTCAATGCCCAGTAAATATTGATTGTATTCTTAACACATGACATATGTCTGTTTCTGTACCGTGACTTATATTGAATCTTCAGGTACTAGCTGGAGATCTCCTGCTATTACAACTGTTCTCCAGCTGATAGAGATCAGTTCACCTGGAGAAAATGGCAGCTTTGGCAATTGGACTCTATTGCATTGAAGTCCTTCCCCTCCCCAAACCCCGCCCTCTACTATATACCTGAATATAATTATTTGTTATCCCCTTCTTTTTCAATACACAGATAGGATCTTGATAACATAGCAATCAAATACACAATAAAATATTTGTTTCAAAGCTTGACCAAACAAAATTTAAAGATAAAATGATTGCTTGGATGAACCTCACCTAACCAACACAACAAACACAGATATAAAGTTCCAGGTAAGAATATTTTACTGTTCTTTTAACACTGGAGAAAATTACTTGACATATCCCAGAACATACACAAATCCTACCTGATTGAACATAGTAGGCCATACCATGGAGTTGTCATGAATGATGAACATTTTGTCTGGGGGAGCCTTTGAGTCTGTCTTTCCAACTTTGACTCTAAGAAATGTCTGGTTTGGGAACGTGACCCAGTTGACGATATCAAATTCAGTTACTAATTCCCCATGTTGGTCAAAGGAAATGCTTTCCCCAGCGCTGTTGTTGAAGGAAACACTTCTCAGGAAGTGGTGGAGCTAAATGGGGACATAAAGGGAAACACCAATTCATAAGGATAAGTAACATATGGTGGTGGAAAGTGCTGTCAAGTCACAGCCCTCTTATGGTGACCCTGTAGAGTTTTCAAGGCAAGAGGCGAACAGAGGGGGTTAGCCATCACCTGCCTCTGTGTAGCATCACTTAATTCCCTTAGTTGTCTCCCATCCAAGTACTAAAAAGGCCAACTCAGCTGAGCTTCCAAGATCTGATGAGATCTAGCTAGCCTCAACCAACCAGGTCAGAGCATGCTCTATATGGCCCCCAATACAGTGGTAAAGCTAAATTAGTCTTTAAACTGCTTTGAAACATTACAGTTGGCAACAAAGGAGAGTTATAACCATTTAAATGAATACAATAATTAAAATAGGGTGCTGGTTTTGACCTTTAAAGCGTTACACAGTCTGGGACTGTCATATCTTCGGGACCATCTCTCCTGGTATACCCCCCAAAGAGCATTAAGATCATTTGCTAATAATCTACTGGTGGTCCCTGGCCCTAAGAGTGTGTGGCTGTCCTGGCTCTGACCTGGTGGAATGCTCTGTCTGATGACACCAGGGCCCTGTGGGACCTAAAGGCATTCCGCAGGGCCTGTAAGACAGAGCTTTCCCACCAGGCATACAGTTGAGGACTGCTGAGGATATTACAATTGCTGGCCTCCCTAATATAACATAACACCAATAAAGCTTTCAAATAATAAAACCAGTGAGTCTGTAAAAGATAACAGATATAAAACAGCTCTGTTACAGAAGTGAAATGAAGGAAGAAGTGAATGCTTCAGGTGTTCCTCAAAGGCTCATCACTCTTCGAACTGTGCTTCAGTCGTAGATACACACAAAAGCTGCTATGTACTATGCAATAGGTACCAATACATTTACCAAGATTTGTAATGAGTCGGGGTGTGGATTGAGAGAAAAAAATCATTAAAATTACAGATCTGAACTTGAGTGGAGAAATTTTTGCTGTGATTGCTCATTTTTGGGTAGGATGTTACCGTTTCAAGATTCAAATCCATGTGGTTTTGATGTTTGGATCAGTATTTTCAGTGGGGAAGGGATATAGTTTGAGGTAACTCTTCATGGGCAGCCATGAAGGAGCTAGAAAATATTTGAAGTGTAAGGATTTGTCACTGGCCACCAAGACTAGATTAATTCATGCCATCGTATTCCCTATTGCTATGTATGGGTGTGAAAGCTGGACAGTGAAGAAAGCTGATAGGAAGAAAATAGATTCCTTTGAAATGTGGTGTTGGAGGAAAGTATTATGGATTCCGTGGACTGCCAAAAAAACAAATCAGTGGGTTATAGATCAAATCAAGCCTGAACTGACCCTAGAAGCTAAAATGACTAAACTGAGGCTGTACTATTTTGGTCACGTCATGAGACAACAAGAGTCACTGGAAAAGACAGTCATGCTAGGAAAAATTGAGGGCAGCAGGAAAAGAGGAAGACCCAGCAAGAGATGGGTTGACTCAATAGAGGAAGCCACAGCCTTCAATTTGCAAGATCTGAGCAAGGCTGTCAAAGATAGGACGTTTTGGAGGACTTTCATTCATAGAGTCGCCATGAGTCTGAAGCGACTTGACGGCACTTAACACACACACACAACTCTTTATAAAGATAATACCACCAAATTTGCACTCAACACAGTCCTCGTGATTGCAGAGGCTGATCTCCTGGTGGGGATGAATTTTCCAATTTTAGATGTGATGGCTTTATGTCTGAGTGAACAAGTAAAAGCTTTGAGGGATGCTATGGAACCCATCCTTTCTGGAATTCATTTTGTGGTAAATTATTCCCATGGCAGTTTGTTAGCTATCATAAGTTCCTAGAGAAAAAGCAGTGTACAGCCATTTTAATCAATAAACGCACTTAACAAATGAGTATGCTTAGGATGTCACCTGCCACCACTCTTGATCTGGATGATTCCATCGGCTACCATGTCCTGTTGCTGTCGATTTCAACCTGAAGGACTGCATGGCCTGCAAAGCATGGGCCACAGCAAAAACACCATTATAGATGCTATAGCTGTGAGCAGTTGTGGTTGTTTCAAAAACAGATCCAGGAAGAGCCTCCAACTTCTCCTCTTCAGTGCATATTTCTCCATCTTTCTCATCTACTGTGGAGTCGGAGAGCGAACAGAGAAAGGCCTGCTGCCAGAAGTCCCTGATGAAGCCATCATCTTTTTCAGAGTGAAGATTTTTCTTCTGAAGAAATTTCTGGAATCCTGAGAGTTCCACGGAGTGAATTGCGAAGGATATGGACCCATGGATAAAACTGATGTCCCAGTCTCTTTGCAAGGGTAGGGAGGTGAAGTCCATCTGAGCTGTCATAATCCAGATTTTACCTGTTGCCTTAGTTGGTATATCCTCGAGTTCTGGGAGTTGGAGGAAAACTCTTAATACTATCATGGTCTGCATTTCACCAAGTACGACCAAAACATTGGCAGTGCTTCCCATGATAACTTTGTATTTTTCAACTCCCTCAGCCACTCCCGTAGCAATTTCATTGGAAAATGCTATTGCTGGCATTGTGACTATGAAGTCAAAGCAGATCCCATTCTGTGATAACAGGGGAACCAGGTCCTGTACAAAGAGTTCTCCAGTCTCATCACTCAAAGGAATTACCCCAATCCACGTCCACCTAAAATACAGCAGCATCTGGATAATCCCCATATTTTGATGGGCATGGTTTGGGAACATCTGGTGGAAGAAGATAGATTGTATGTTGCTGTCTGTCTTTGGTGCAGAGCCATATGAGATCTAGAAAAAAGAAGTGAGAGATTTCAGAACTTGAATTAGTGTTTATGTGGTTTCCATATCACATTACTGAATGTATAATTTGACCTGTCAACTAAACTCACCTTTTACATTAATGTAGCCCAAGATGAGGTACAGAGGCTCTACAATCTTATATCACTCATATAAACAAAAGAATTAACTATAGAATTATAGAGTTGGAAGGGACCACCCGGGTCATCTAGTCCAATCCCCTGCACAATGCAGGAGTTTCACAACTACCTCCCCCACACACACCCAGTGACCCCTACTCCATGCCCAGAGGATGGCCAAGATGCCCTCCTTCTCATGAACTGCCGCTCATGTACTTCCTAAGGTCATAGAATCAGCATTGCTGACAAATGGCCCTCTAATCTCTGCTTAAAAACCTCCAGGGAAGGAGCACTTACCATCTCCCGAGGTAGCCTGTTCCATTGTGGAACTGCTCTGTTAGAAATTTCTTCCTAATGTCTAGATGGAAACTCTTTTGATTTAATTTCAGCCCATTGTTTCTGGTCCGACCTGCTGGAGCAACAGAAAACAACTCGGCACCATCCTCAATATGACAGCCCTTCAAGTACTTGAAGATGGTTATCATGTCCCCTCTCAGTCTTCTCCACTTCAGGCTAAACATACCCAGCTCCTTTAGCCTTTCCTCATAGGACTTGGTCTCCAGACCCCTCACCATCTTTGTTGCCCTCCTCTGGACATGTTCCAGCTTGTCTATATCTTTCTTAAATTGTGGTGCCCAAAACTGAACACAATACTGTAGGTGAGGTCTAACCAAAGTAGAGTAAAGCAATACCATCACTTCAAGTGATCTGGACACTATACTTCTGTTGATGAATCATTTCATTTCATAAGTATACAGGAATGCAATCCATTATTTTCCATGTACAACCTTTCACCTTTAAGCTGCATGTGAGCTCTGGCTGTTCTTCTCTGCAAACCATATTTAAACAACCAAAAAAGTGTTAAGGGCTAATTCATGTTGCATTCTCCTTGGATACATCTTACCTGTGGGATCTTGTAGAAGCTCAGAATGGCTGCCGCATAGAGGCAGATGTCAGAATTTGGTCCTGTGATGACTGCGACTGGATGGTTCTGAGCACTAGACTTGTAGTTGGGGATGAATCTGCCCAGTGTGGAAAGAAGTTCCATGGAGGCCAGATAGGTCCTACTTGGATCGAAATAGCTGTTGTAGATGTCAAAGCCCAGAGTGATGTTGGGTAAGATTTTGGGGTTTTCATTGATCTCCTTTACAGCAAAGTCCATGGCCAGGATGTGCTGGTAGTTGTGAGTCAGGAATCTGCAATGAAAGCAGATGACTTCAAGCTGAAAGTGAAGGTTTCTTCTATCTGATTCTAGCCCAGCATTATTGCTACCAAAAACTATAACTATGATACCCTAAAGATGACACCCACAGAAGATGAAGAGTTATATTTGAGGAAATATACTTTGTAATATCTTTCAGCTCTGACAAGATAAAGACTATCCTTTCCCCAAGGAAAGAAGGCATAAAAAATTCTCAAAATAATAAATTCCTTTCCAGTGTCCATCAGAATTCAAAAACAAACAAACAAACAAACAAAAACAGAAAGGAAAGGAAAGAGACTCATATACATTCAGTGCAGTCTGATTAAAATATTTCACAAACTACGTATATGTTACTTAACAAGTAGATTGGAATACTGAGCAGCTCTCTACTAGACTTGTAGTTGGGCATGAATCTGCCATGTGTGGAGAGATGTTCCATTGAGGCAAGATGGGTCCTACTTGGACTGAAATGGCTTTTGTAGGTATCAAAGCCCAGAGTGATGTTGGATTAGATTTGGGTGTTTTCATTGATCTCATTTACAGCAAAGTCTATGGCCAGGATGTGCTGGTAGTTCTGAGTCAGTAACCTGCAATGAAAACAGATGACTTCAAGCTGAAAGCTTCCAATCCAGCATAATTGCTGCCAATAACTAACGATAACTAAGGTATCAGAAAGATGACACCAGCAGAACATGAAGAGACATATTTGAAAAAATAGACCTTGTGATACCTTACTGTTCTGACAAGATGAAGAATACCCTTTCCCCCAGGGAAAGAAGGCATACAAATTCTTGAAACAATAAATAAACCCCTTCCCAGGGACCATCAGAATGCAAACCAAAAGAAAGAGACTCCTACACATTCAGAGCACTCAGATTAAAATATCTCCCAAAATACAAATCTGTTCCTTAACCAGATGGAATGCTGAGTATTGCTTGGCAATATCAAGGATGACAGACCAGACATCATTCTTCAGAACAAATCTCGAAAAGTGGCTAATGTAATAGACATAACTGTAAAATAACACTGTAAAGTATAAAGGAAGAAGTCAACACATACTGACAGCACCTAGGCGTGGAGATCAAGAATGAAAGGAGAGAACAACACACAGTGCCAACCATTTCCACCTCACTCAATCTCACTCAAACCTACATGAACGATGGGGTGGAAAAGTGCATTTTCTTACGAAAGGTCATCGAATAGTTCCTCAGAGGGACATTTTTCAAATGTCATTGGATTGATAGCCACGTAGATTTGGGACATAATGCCAGCAATGAGGATGTCCCCTGAATTATAGTATTTGTGAAGGATAGGAAGAGGATCTCTGATGGGGCATTTAAAAAGAGGGACCTTACACATTGCCAGAGGCACTAGCACTAATTCCACCACCACAAACACCACCATCTTAAGTGAAACATTTCCTTCAGGACACCAGTTCAGCTGCTCAGACATGGTTTTCAAGTGTCTCTGAGTATCCTGATTTGAATGGTGAGGCATTTTGATGATAACCTTGTTTTTCTTAGTGTCAGGGCTCAGACTGAGGGATCCCTCTCTGTTCCTCGCCCCTGCTCTCAACTACTCAGGAAATATTAATAGCATCCTTCAGTCGTGGATAACAGTTTTGCTCATGGCTGCTGGCTCTCTCTAGGGAATGGGAACAGATGTAGAAGTTACTGTGTCTAATTTAATAATTGCAGGGGTGATAATAATCAACCCCAACCTATTGCAGGGAAAAAAAGCATTCTGATGTAAAATATTGTCGAAGGCTTTCACGGTCAGAGTTCATTGGTTCTTGTAGGTTATCCGGCTGTGTAACCGTGGTCTTGGTTACACAGCCCGGATAACCTACAAGAACCAATTCTGATGTAATTTCCCTCATATGGATTTGTTTGGGTTAATATTGTATTGTTTTCTTGTATGATGCTGTCCAAACTGCCCTATTCATCCTAATTGACCAGATTACTCTTCTTAGTGGTGTAGTGCTTGAGAGAGGTGGACTCTAACCTGGAAAACTGGGTTTGTTTCCCCACTCCTCCACAAGAGCGTCAGACTCTAATCTTGTGAACCAGGTTTATTTCTCGTATCCTCCACATGAGTGGCGACTCTAATCTCATGAATCAGGTGTGTTTCCCCACTCCTTCATATGAAGGAGGGAAAGTTTAGTGTGCCTTGAAATCATACTGAACAGATAATTGAAAAGATTTTGCTAACCCTACTGTGAATACCACTGAGTACAATATTTTATTTATTTTATTTATGTTTTCTTTTTGTAGCCTGTTCTCTCACCACCAAAGTGGGGCTCAGTACATACAAAATAAAAACAATACAATCAATCAATATTTATTTTGATACAGAATCAGCTTCATATATCAGTAAAAGGCAATGAAATTAAAGGGAGATTAAGAGTATTAATGATAGATTAACAATATTAATAACAATAAATTTAAGTAAAAATAAGCTATAGAAGAGGAGGTAGTGCCATCTATGGGATACGATTATAGCAACAATCCATAATAATTAAATATAGATTAATAATAAATTAATAATAAATTTAAAATCCAATTTCAGTCAAGCCACTGTAGTAGCAGCTGTACATCTGATCTGATGGCACAGGCCAAATCAGCCTACAGATGGAGAACATTCTGCTCCCTGATAGTTTTTCAAAAAAATGATAGGGGGAAAAACCAAGGATACCAACTGTAGTGCTTCTTGGGATGTAGTCTTTTTATTAGTTATCTGCTTTTGGTCATCTCAGGTCTGTTTATACTATATATTGTAATGAAGAAACAAATGACCCAGAAGTAAGCATACACCCTGTACCTTAAATACCACTGATTACAGTAGGATATACTCTTGGGGTGTAGCCCTAAGATTTAATATTTAATTTTTATTAGATGCCCTCTTCTGTTCAGCTCAGGTCTTAGCAAAATGATGTAACATTTTGGGGAAAAGATGCAGCCCAGTAAGCCAGCACTAGAGGCTAAGATGGAGAAGATCTCCACAGCCACCATGGATTTGCCCTTCGTGCTCAAGTAGGTGGGAACAAAGGACACCCAAACACTGCAAAAGACCAACATGCTGAAGGTGATGAACTTGGCTTCGTTGAAACTGTCGGGTAACTTCCTGGCAAAGAAAGCCACGGTGAAGCTGATGGTGGCCAGGAAGCCTAGAAAGCTCAGGACACAGTAAAACATGGTGGCTGACCCTTCGTTACACTCAATAAGAATTTTATCAGTCATTGAATGCATGTCAAAAGCTGGAAAGGGGGGAGATGTTGCCAACCACACAATACAGATTGTAACTTGTAAAAGGGAACATGAAAGGACAATGGAACTGGACAGTTTTCCCCCTACCCATCTCCTCATTCTGGATCCTGGCTTCGTGGCCATGAAAGCCAGAACCACAATAACAGTTTTGGCTAATACACAAGAAACAGCCACTGAGAAGATGATGCCAAAAGCTGTTTGTCGAAGGAGACAGGTCACTTTCTTAGGTTCACCAATGAACAGCAAAGCAGAAATGAAGGAGAGCAGGAGGGAGGTAAGGAGAGTGTAGGTTAGGTCCCGGTTGTTGGCTTTGACTAAGGGGGTGTCTCGGTGCTTGATGAAGATCCCGAGCACAAAAGCTGTGATGAAAGAGAAGGAAAGAGCAACAGTGGCCAAACTGATCCCCAAAGGTTCTCCATAAGTCAAGAAGCGTATATCTTTTGGCAGGCATAAAGTCTGGTCTTTGTTGGGATACTGTGCTTCAGGACACTGAGAACATTCATTTATGTCTGGGGGAAAAAAGGGATCCTCTTTTGGTACACAGAAATGCTATGCAGAGTTCATTGCAATACAACAAAGAGGCCAAAGAGTGCTGCTCAGTTGAAATCAGAGAGCTATGCTTACTGACTTTACCTTTAATAATACAAGGAAGGATTTAGGCTTGGTGGTGGTGGCCCCAAATCACATGAGATTTTGCTGGATTGTGACAATCAATCAATCAAAAACCTTTAATGGGATATAATATCAGGCCAGTACAAAATTTAGTTCCAGTCTAGGTATCACAAACTAGATTGTTACCTCCATTATTTCTAGATTGGCTGTACTTCTTTTTTGTTTGTTTGTTTTCATTCACCTGAGATACTTTTCTGTAAGCAAGCTTGCATATCTATGCATATTGAATATTCTTTTCCTTTGCATGAATAACCTCTGAATCAAAAACAAATACATTCAACTTTAAGGAGCAGAGGCTTCCATCTTGAGAACACTTTCCTGGAAGCAAGCTACAGTCAATTGGATAAAATGGGACTTGCTTCTAGATCTGTTTTTGAGTGCTCCAAGGGTCAATATGCTTCCTTACATACTGAATTACAACCAATATATGTGATATTTGGATCTCTTACCTTTTTCATTAGAAATCATCCCTGGTGGACACACAAGGCAATCATAGCAGCAAAAAGGCCTCCCCTCCTTCTTTCTCCTTCTATAACCAGCAGGACAATTCTCACTGCAAACAGAAAGAGGCTGCACCTAGCCCAAAAGGAAGATAAATGGATTTGGCATGGTATGATGGCATGGCTACCAGATAACATTTGGAGTACAAAGGATGGTTGACAGCTCTAAAGTACTTTTAACAATGTGATGCAATGGCTGGATTACAAGGAAGTTTTCCTCTTTTCACAGTGTAAGACCATGTTTCTAGTGGTGGGTTTGAAGGACAATTAAGAGATCTTCCGGTTCTGCCATTCTCCTAGCTAACCAATATGTTTTTTGAGTGAGGCAGTTTATGTGATCTGAATTTTGTGCTGGATACCGCTAGTGTCATTGTGCTGAAGGATTTCAATATTTATGGTAACTCTGCCTTGTCTGGCCATGCTCAAGAATCCATGGCCTCCACAGAATCTGGAGGAGTATACCAGGTTGCTACAGTAATGAAAAGGGAAATCTGTTGGATTTCCTCCAGTGTATTTGGCAGCAGGTTGATGATATTGTAAAAAGCTGCAAATTATGCCTTTTCTTGTGGATAGATCATCATCTATTGAATACCTGGGTACAGTAACTTCTACTGTGCTACGTTTGACCCCTTAAGAAATTTATACATTAATGGTAATTGATTTTAATTATTTGTGGTTTCTGCATATTTTATCTTGTTATTCTTGTTGCCATTTTCTGAGCCACCGAATACTTAAAAATATGGGACAAAACAGGGTGTTTTTAAAAAAATTTAAAAATCTCTTGACCAATTACATCTGCCATCTCAAGGCTTTGTCCAGTGTCCCATTCCTTGGAAACATTAAAATAGATGATACGGATTTATCCTGCCCTTTGATGGAAGTTGTCAGATGTTGGTTTGTGAAATTCTACTCATTCATCAGGATACTGCTAGCCATGATAATATTTTTCTCAGGGCCTTCTATATATCTCAATATACTTATTTGTAATCCCCTTCCTTTTCAGTACACACAAAGGATCTTGATGACATAGCAACCAAATACACAATAAATATTTGTTCCAAAGCTTGACCAAACAAAATGTAAAGATAAAATGCTTGCTTGAATGAACCTCACCTAATCAACAGATCCAACAGAGAGATAAATTTATATGTATGAATATTTTACTCATCTTTCAACACTGGAAAAAATTACTTGACATATCCCAGAGCATAAACAAATCTTACCTGATTGAACATAGTAGGCCATACAATGGCATTGTCATGAATGATTAACATTTTGTCTGGGAGAGCCTTTGAGTCTGTCTTTCCAACTTTGACTCTAATAAAGGACTGGTTTGGGAACGTGACCCAGTTGACAATATCAAATTCAGTTACCATTTCCCCGTTTTGATCAAAGGAAATGCTTTCCCCAGCACTGTTGTTGAAGGAAACACTTCTCAGAAAGCAGTGGAGCTAAATGGGGACAAATAGTGAAACACCAATTCATAAGGATAAGTAATGTATGCAATTATGGAATAGGATGATGCATTTTCAAACAAGAGAACTTGTTTTATTGTTTCCCTTAAAGCTATGTTCAGACACACAACTGGGAGACAGAAAATTTAATACATCAACATGCCAAAGTCAAACCAGAAAAGACTAGTGGCAGATGAAAAATGGTCATAGTGCCCCCTATGGTGGTGAAAAGTGCTTTCAAGACATAGCCAACTTATCCCGACCCTGTAAGGGTCAACTCAGCTAAGCTTCCAAGATTTGAAGAGCACTGTCTAGCCCCGGCCAACTAGGTAAGAGCAAGCTCAGTATGCCCCCCACAAAAAGCTAAATGAGCCTTTAAGCTGCTTAATAACAAATATAAAACAGAAGGGATCAGGTATACCACTCCTTTTGGCTAAAGAGAATATGGGCAATCATAGTCAAGAGCCCAGTCATCAATTTCAGGGTCAGGCAATCAAGTGGATTTTGACACTTTCCTCAATGGCTCAACACTGCTTGAACTGTGCTTCAGACTTAGCTATACACAAAAGCTACTATGGCCTGACACCAAATGGATAAGAGCTATATGTACCTATACATTAACCTAGATTTGTTATGAGTGTGGGGGGATGGATTGAGGGAAAAAAGTCATTAAAATTCAGACCCCGACTTGAGTGGGGGAATTTTTACAGTGATTGCTTGTTTTTGGGTAGGATATTACCGTTTCAAGATTCAAATCTGTGTGGTTTTGAAATTTGGATCACTATTTTCAATGGGGAAGGGATATAGTTTGAGGTAACTCTTTATAAAGATATTGCCACCAAATTTGCACTCAACACAGCCCTCCTGATTACAGAGGCTGACATCGTAGTGGGAAGGAATCTGCCAATTTTGGATGGGATGATTTTATGTCTGCGTGATCAGGTCTTTGAGGGATGCTCTTGAACCCATCCTTCCTGGAATTCATCTTGTGGTAAGTCATTCCCATGGCAGTTTGTTAGCCATCATAAGTTCCTAAAGAAACTAATTTTAACTATTTTAATCAATCAACACACTTAACAAATGAGTATGCTTATAATGTCACCTGCCACCACTCTTGATAGAGATGATTCCATTCACCACCATGTCCTGTTGCTGTGGACTTCAATCTGGAGGACTGCATGGTTTGCAAAGCATGGGCCACAGCATAAACACCATTGTAGATGCTGTAGCTGTGGGCAGTTGTGGTAGTTTCAAAAACAGATGCAGGAAGAGCCTCCAACTTCTCCTCTCCTGTACACGTTTCTCCATCTTTCTCATCTACTGTGGAGTCGGAGAATGAACAGAGAAACGCCTGCTGCCAAAAGTCTCTGATGAAGCCATCATCTTTTTCAGAGTGAAGATTTTTCTTCTGAAGAAATTTCCGGAATCCTGAGAGTTCCACTGAGTGAATTGCGAAGGATATGGACCCGTGGATAAAACTGATGTCCCAATCTCTTTGAAAGGGTAGGGAGGTGAAGTCTATCTGAGCTGTCATAATCCAGATTTTACCTGTTGCCTTAATTGGGATATCCTCAAGTTCTGGAAGTTGGAGGAAAAATCTTAATACTATCATGGTGTAAATTTCAGTGCGTACGACCAAAACACTGGCAGTGCTTCCCATGATAACTTTGTATTTTTCAACTCCCTCAGCCACTCCCATAGCAATTTCATTGGAAAATGCTACTGATGGCACTGCGACTATGAAGTCAAAGCAGATGCCATTCTGGGATAACAGAGGAACCAGGTCCTGTACAAAGCGTTCTCCAGTCTCATCACTCAGAGTTATCACTCCGATCCATGTCCACTCGAAATACAGCAGCATGTGGATAATCCCCATATTTTGATGTGCCTGGTTTGGGAACATCTGGTGGAAGAAGACAGATTGTATGTTGTTGTCTGTCTTTGGTGCAGAGCCATATGAAATCTAGAGAAAGGTTCATGGGGAAAAGATTTCAAAAGTAGAATGAGTATTTATGAGGTTTCCATATCACATTTCTTAATGTATAATTTGACCTGTCAACTAAACTCACTGTTTACATTTATGTAGCCCAAGATGAGGTACAGAGGCTCTACAATCTTATATTACTCATACACACAGAAAAGGATTAATTAGGAATCATTTCATTTCATAAGTATACAGGAATGCAATCAATTTTTTTCCATGTACAACCTTTCACCTTTAAGCTGCATGTGATCTCTGGCTGTTCTTGTCTGCAAACCATATCTAAACAACCAAAAATGTTGGTTCTTGTAGGTTATTCAACAATATTTTAAACCAAAATTCGACAATATTTTTAACCAAAAAAGAGTTAAGGGCTAATTCATGTTTCATTCTCCTTGGATACACCTTACTTGTGGGATCTTGTAGAAGCTCAGAATGGCTGCCGCATAGAGGCAGATTTCAGAATTTGGTCCTGTGATGATTGCGACTGGATGATTCTGGGCACCAGACCTATAGTTGGGGATGAATCTGCCCTGTGTGGAGAGAAGTTCCATTGAGGCATGATAGGTCCTAATTGGATTGAAATGGCTGTTGTAGATGTCAAAGCCCAGAGTGATGTTGGGTAAGATTTGGGGGTTTTCATTGATCTCTTTTACAGCAAAGTCAATGGCCAGGATGTGCTGGTAGTTGTGAGTCAGGAATCTGCAATGAAAGAAGATGACTTCAAGCTGAAAATGAAGGTATCTTTTCTCTGATTCCAGCCCAGCATAATTGCTACCAATAACTAGCTATAACTAAGACACCCTAAATATGTCACCTTCAGAAGATGAAGAGATATATTTGAGAAAATACACCTTGTAATATCTTTCTGCTCTGGCAAGATAAAGACCATCCTTTCCCCAAGGAAAGAAGACATAAAAGTTATTGAAATAATTAAATCCCTTTCCAGGGACCATCAGAAAGGAAGGAAAGAGACTCCTACACATTCAGAGCAGTCAGATTAGATTATTTCCCAAACTACATATCTGTTCCCTAAGAAGTAGATTGGAATGCTGAGTATCTCTTGGCACAATCAAGGATGACAGACCAGACATCATTCTGCTGAACAAATCTTGAAAAGTGGCTAGTGTAATAGACAAAACTGTAAAATAACACTGAAAAGTATGAAGGAAGAAGTGAACACATACTGACAGCACCTTGGCGTGGAAATCAAGAATGAAAAGAGAGAAGAAAACACAGTAACAACCATTCCCAGCTCATGCAATCTCACTCAAACCTATGTGCGGGATAGGGTGAAAAAGTGCATTTTCTTACGAGAGGTCATCGAATAGTTCCTCAGAGGGAGGTTTTTCAAATGTCATTGGATTGATAGCCACGTAGATTTGGGACATAATACCAGCAATGTGGAGGTCCCCTGATTTATAGTATTTGTGAAGGATAGGAAGAGGATCTCTGATGCGGCATTTAAAAAGAGGGACCTTACACATTGCCAGAGGCACTAGCACTAATTCCACCACCACAAACACCACCATCTTGAGTGAAACATTTCCATCAGGACACCAGTTCAGCCACTCAGACAAAGTTTTCAAGTGTCTCTGAGTATCCTGATTTGAATGATGAGGCATTTTCATGATAAACATGTATTTCTTAGTGTCAGGGCTCAGACTGAGGGATCTATCTCTGTTCCCCGCCCCTTCTCTCAACAACTCCGGAAATATTAATAGCATCCTTCAGTTGTGGATAACAGTATTGCTCGTGGCTGCTGGCTCTCTCTAGGAATGGGAATAGAGGTAGAAGTAATTGTGGTTAATTTGATAATTGCAGGGATGATATAATCAACTCCAACCTATTGCAGAAAAAAAAAGCATTCTGATGTCATTTCTCCCATATGGATTGGTTTGGATTAATATTATATTGTTTCCTTGTATAATACCATCAAAATGGTTGGGAATTTACTAAGTACAAAGCCTTGGCTGTTATAGAGCAGTATATAAATCCAATAAATAAATAAATACAAGGAAGCAGCTCCCTGCCCAGGTGAACTTTCAATGGACAGTATCATAGTCAAATGCACTGAGCGAGTGATCCCTGTAGCGTTGCTAGACTGCCATTGTGGCAGGAGATCTCCTGTTCCTTGCTCTGAGTTGCAGCAAAATGAAAATAAAATAAAAATGGCTGCTAAGCCTATGGTGCGATGGCACTTCTTGGGAGGTATTACTGCTATGCTGGTCTTTGACTGTAATAAGGTACAAGTACTTCTTGGGAGAACCCAGAGGTGACATCACACCTCTCGAGGAAACCCTGGAAACAAGAGTAAATCCGTAGGGTTTCTGGTGATTCCTACAGAGAACTGGTATCACTTCCGAGTTTCCCCACAGAAGCAAGGCCAGTCCTCTCTTGGAATTGTCAAAAACTCAATTGCTTTGCCATAGTGTTTCCGGAAGTAACATTATTCCATGCACCCCCTTGTCCTTGGCCCCCCAGATATTTGGAATATGGTAGCAAACACACAACTTTTAAGTAAGGGGTGGCTAGGTAAGTTGTGGAGCAAAAAGTATCCATTGTACATTTGGAAACGTTGAGCTCAAAGGAAATAACTTTGCAATCAGTTTGGGACTGACAAAAGCAATTATTTCCATGATGTCTAATCATTTGTTATACAACAATTGATACAATCCAAACTACTGCCAACCCCCCTACAAACTGAATGGGGTTGGTATGCCATTTATAAGGTTGGAAGTGACTTGACATCAAGGAGGATTTGTACAATAGGCCTAATTCAGTGTAGAGTTTAGGATCCACAGCAGGGTTGGGTGAAAGTTGCAGTATCTTGGTTCCAATTGGAGTGTTGGAATTTTAAATTAGGCTTAGACACAGGCTCGTTAAGATGAGAAGGGAAAGCCCAATTATGGTTGTCCTAGGTGGGGTAAATGGAGCCATCAGGATAGCTTAGGTGGGGTGATAGAGTTACTTGAGCGTTGGACTAGCTCGAGTTGGGATGGTGGAACAAAGGTTGAGCAGTAGTTTTATGACCTTCCCTGGGACAGAGATTTAGTAATGGGAGAAGTTTAGATTTTGAAGTTTTGATGCTTCACGTTATTGACCAGCAAACTGAAGACAATTACTGATGACAACGGGTCTGAGGGAGCTCTGTGGGCTTAAGTGAAATGGCCTTTAATCAAAGTGAAATGGCCTTTAATCAATAAGAAGGCTCGAGGAAAGCAAGGTATTCATTGCACATTTGGAAATGCAGAGTTCAAAGTAAACCACTTTGCAATCAGTTTGGGACTGTCAAAGATATTTATTACCTCGGGGTCCAGTAATTTATTACGCAACCGCTCATGCAATCTGCACATCTGGTGACATTACAATCAATCTGAAACCAGAAAACACTTGATATTACAGGCATCAACAAAGAGTAAACCCAGCATTCAAAAGTTAGCTAAAATTTGCAGAATGACCAAGCTCCAACTTTTGGGGAATGTAAGAACATAGGTACACAAGAAGAGCCATGCCGGATCAGATGAAAGACTGGGGGTGTGCACTATTTCCCCCCCCCAGAATTTTTAGGGTTTGGGTTTAACAGACCCAAAAAATGTTGAAAAGCCAAAATAATAATAATAAAAAACAACTAAAAGCCAAATCCTTATGCTGGTATGGGGAGTTTTTCTGGCTTTTTCTAGAAATATCAAACATTTTCAAGTCTATTAAACCTGAACCTGAAAAATTCCCCAAAAAATGTTTTGCACGCCCTATGAAAGACTCATCAACTTCTGCATTCTGTTCACACTGTGGCCAACCACCTGCCTCTAGGAAGCCCACAAGCAGGCTGACTGCAGCCCATGCTCCGTTTTGTGGACCTTGAACGCATACTGAAAAGACAATAGACATGTTTTTGCAAGCCCAGCTGTGAATACCACACTTCAGTCTTAGGCTAAGTAGAGCTTCCACTAAGTACAAAATGTAATCAGGAAACAAATGCTACAGAAAAAAACAGAGACACTGTACCCTAAACACAACTGAGTATGATAGAATATATCATTGGGATCTAGCCATAACATTTCTTAGTTTTTATTAGCTGTCCTCTTCTGTTCAGCTCAGGTCTTAGTACAATGATGTAGCATTTTGGAGAAAAGATACAGCCCAGTAATCCAGCACTGGAGGCTAAGATGGAGAAGATCTCCACAGCCACCATAGATTTCCCCTTGGTGCTCAAGTAGGTGGGAACAAAGGACACCCAAACACTGCAAAAGACCAACATGCTGAAGGTGATGAACTTGGCTTCGTTGAAACTGTCGGGTAACTTCCTGGCAAAGAAAGCCACGGTGAAGCTGATGGTGGCCAGGAAGCCCAGGAAACTCAGGACACAGTAAAACATGGTGACTGACCCTTCGTTACACTCAATAAGAATTTTATCAGTCATTGAGTTCATGTCCAAAGCTGGGAAGGGTGGAGATGTGGCCAACCACACAGTACACATGATAGCTTGTAAAAGGGAACATGAAAGGACAATGGAACTGGACAGCTTTCCCCCTACAAATCTCCTCATTCTGGATCCTGGCTTCATGGCCATGAAAGCCAGAACCACAACCACAGTTTTGGCCAATACACAAGAAACAGCCACTGAGAAGATGATGCCAAAAGCTGTTTGTCGAAGGAGACAGGTCACTTTCTCAGGCTGGCCAATGAACAGCAAAGCACCAAGGAAGGAGAGGAGGAGGGAGATGAGGAGAGTGTAGGTCAGATTCTGGTTGTTGGCTTTAACTATGGGAGTGTCCCGGTGTTTGATGAAGATCCTGAGCACCAAAGCTGTGATGAAAGACAAGGAAAAAGCAACAGTGGCCAAACTGATCCCCAAAGGTTCTCCATAAGACAAGAAACTTATATCTTTTGGCAGGCATAAGGTCTGGTCTTTGTTGGGATAGTATCCTTCAGGACACTGAGAACATTCATTCATGTCTGGAAAAGAAAGGATCCTTTTTGGTACACAGAAATCCTATGTACAGTTTATTGAAATACAGTGAAGAAGCCAAAGGGTGCTGCTCAGTTGAAATCAGAGAGCTTTGCTTACTGACTTTACCTTTAATAATACAAGGACACATTTAGGCTCAGAGGTGCCCCTAAAACACACAAGATTTTCATGGATTGTGCTAAAAAAATTTTTTGTTCCACTCCAGGTATCACAAACCAGATTGTTGCCTCCAGTATTTCTAGATATTCAGTACTTATTTCTTTCTTTTTTTTCGTTTTCATTCAACTGAGATACTGTTTAGTAAGCACACTTACATATCTGTGCATATTGAATATTCTTTTCCTTTGCATGAATAAGCTCTTTGCATTCAACTTTAAGGATCTAAGGCTTCCATCTTAACAACACTTTCCTGGAAGAAAGCTAAGTTGAATAAAATAGGACTTTCTTCCAGATAGACCTATTTTGGATTGCTCCAGGGGTCAATATGCATGCTTACATACTGAATTACAACCAATATATGCGATATTTGAATCTGTTACCTTTTTCATTTGAAATCTTCCCTTGTGGACATGCAAAGCAATCATAACAGCAAAAAGGCTTCCCCTCCTTCTTTCTCTTGCTATAACCAGCAGGGCAATTCTCATTGCAAACCGAAAGAGGCTGCACCTAGGCCAAATGGAAGATAAATAGATTTGGCATGGCATGATGGCATGGCTTCTAGATAACATTTGGAGTACAATGATGGTTGACAGTTGTACAGTACTTCTAGCAATGTGATGTGATGGGTGGATTCTGTGGAAGTTTTTCCTCTTTTCACACTGCAAGACCATGCTCGTCTTTGATAGTATGTTTCTAGAGGTGAATTTGAAGGACAGTTAAGGGATCTTCAAATTCTACCATTCTCCTAGCTAATCAATATGCTCTCTGGGTGAGGCAGTTTACATGATCTGAATTTTGTGTGGCTGTGCTCAGAAATTCATGGCCTCCACAGCATCTAGAGGACTGACCCAGGTTTGCACTAAGCCACACAAAAGAAAAGGGACATCTGTGGGTGGCAGACTGATGATCTTGTACAAAGCTGCAAATTATACCTTTACTTGCGGATAGATTATCACCTACTGAACACCTGGGTGCAGTTACTTGTACTGTGTTGCACAGATGCTTGATCTTTAATTCAGCATTTGGCTCAGAAGGCTCATCAGCTGCATTCCAAGTAGGGTCAGCTACCAATGGAACGGCCAACTGCTCCAGTTCTGCATCTGAGGCCTTGGACTCAGCCACCGTGGGGGGGGGGCATGACAATTAGTGGTTATAATTTTAATTTGATTATTTGTGGTTTCTGTATATTTTATCTTATTGTGGATATTTTCTAAGCCACTGTGAATACTTAGAAATGTGGGACAAAACAGGGTGTTTTTAAAACAAAAAACCCCCTCTCTTGACCAATTATGTGTGCTGTCTAAAGTCTTTTTTCCAGCGTCCTATTGCATGGGAACATTCAAACAGATGATACCATATTATGCTGCCCTTTGATGGAAGTTGTCAGGTGCTGGCTGGTGAAACTGTGCTCCTTCATCAGGATACTGCTAGCCTTGCTAATATTTTTTTCTCTGCTCCTTCTAGATACCAAATATACTAATTGGTAATCTCTTTCCTCTTGAAGACACACAAAGAATTTTGATTACATAACAACCAAATACACAATAATAAGCTTTACCAAACAAAATGTAAAGATAAAAGGATTGCTTCAATCACCCTCACATAATCAACAGAAGGAACAAAGGGATCCATTTCTACGTATGAATATTTTACTGTTCTTTCAACACTGGAGAAACTTACTCGACATCTCTCAGAGCATAAACAAATCCTACCTGATTGAACATAGTAGGCCATACAATGGTGTTGTCATGAATGATTATCATTTTGTCTGGGGGAGCCAATGAGTCTATCTTTCCAACTTTGACTCTAAGAAAGGACTGGTTTGGGAAAGTGACCCAGTTGACAATATCAAATTCGGTCACTAATTCCCCCTTTTGGTCAAAGGAAATGCTTTCCCCAGCACTGTTGTTGAAGGAAACACTTCTCAGGAAGTGGTGGAGCTAAATGGGACAAATTCATAAGGATTAGTAACATATGAAAATATGGAATAGGATGATACATTTTCAAACAAGAGAACTTGTGTTATTGTTCCCCTGAAAGCTATGATCAGATGCACAGCTGAGAGACGCAGAAAATTTAATACATCAACATGCCAAATTCAAACCAGGTACAAACCAGAAAATATTAATGGCAGCCTAAAAGTGGTCATGTTGGAGCCCAATATGGTGGTAAAAAGTGCTGTCAAGTCACAGCCCACTCATGGTGACCCTGTACCGTTTGAAGGCAAGAGACGAACAGAAGTGGTTTGTCATTGGCTGCCTCTGTGTAGCATCACTTAACTTCCTTAGTTGTCTCCCATTCAATTCCCATGAAAGGACAACTTAGTGAAGCTTCCAAAATATGATGAGGTCTGGCTAGCCTTGGCCAACCAGGTCAGAGCAAGCTCTTTATGCCCCCCCAATACAGTGGTAAAGCTAAATTATCCTGTAAGCTGCTTTGAACCAACACAGTTGGCAAGAAAGGAGAGTTAAAACTATTTATTTATCTATCTATCTATCTATTTATTTATTTTTGGATTGTATATTACCATTTCAAGATTCAAATCCGTGTGGTTTTGAATTTCAGATCATTATTTTAAATGGGGAAGGGATATAGGTTTGGGGCAACTCTTTAAAAAGATAATGCCACCATCGACTGCTTGATGGTATGCCAACAAAGTTACTGAAATTTGATAATGCCACCAAATTTGCACTCAACACAGTCCTGAGCCCAGATATGATGCTCTAGGATTGGAAGGACAGCCCTCAGAGTGGAAGTCAAAGTATTTATTACGGTCCACGACCAGCAAAGAGCCCATGCAAATCAACTGACTTTCCTGGCTCCCATTATATTGAAATGGCTTTCAGGCCTGAAGGATTTTTGGGGAGGCTGGATTGACTGTTTTTCACCAAAATGTCCCCAAAACTGCAGTACAGTGGGTGCTGTCTGCCCTGTAAAAGGATCCCCATGTTTCAAGCAAATTAGACCAAGTCTTAAATTTCTGTTGATCTCTGAACAAGGTGACCACATGTCCCTATTTTTCCAGCACTCCCCCTCCCCAAGCAGCAAATGAGGGAGAACATCAGCTCTAGTCTGCAATTTGTCTTCAAAGGTGATTGGCTAGGGACACTCTGTGCTCTTCCCTTTCAAGGATCTGATTGGAAGGGAGAAATGCCATTGCCCATGAAATCAGTAGACTCAGAGGGAAAGCAGAGGGATGCTCCTTCCCTGGTAAATCCAAAACAAAAACAAACAGAAAACCACAGATTGTTTCCGGGGGGGGGTGTTCGCTATACTAATAACCCTGGATTTGTACTACTTGCTCTGGAAAATCACTGTATTGACACAAGCTAACCATTTCTGTGTATATATTTGGCTTCTCAGTTTTGTTAGGCACACCCCTAGTTTTGAGTGTTTGACAAATCAATTGCAGCATCTTGAAACAGCAAATACAGTTGGCATCAAACCTAAGGCTTTCTGATGGTTCTGTTCTTTCTTCTTATGTCTGAGTGAACAAGTAAAGTCTTTGAGGGATGCTCTTGAACCCATCCTTGTAGAACTCATTTTTTGGTAAGTTTGTTAGCCATCATCAGTTCCCAGAGAAAAATCAAGGAGCACCTATTTTAATCAGTCAACACACTTAACAAATGAGTATGCTGAGAATATCACCTGCCACCACTCTTGATCTGGATGATTCCATCGGCCACCATGTCCTGTTGCTGTCGATTTCAATCTGGAGGACTGCATGGCCTGCAAAGCATGTGCCACAGCATAAACACCATTATAGATGCTGTAGCTGTTGGCAGTGGTTGATGTTTCAAAAACAGATGAAGGAAGAGCCTCCAGCTTCTCCTCTCCAGTGCACACTTCTCCATTCTTCTCGTCAGTAGAGCCGGAGAATGAACAGAGAAACACCTGCTGCCAGAAGTCCCTGATGAAGCCATCTTCTTTTTCAGAGTTAAGTTGTTTCTCCTGAAGAAATTTCTGGAAATCTGAGAGTTCCACTGAGTGACTTGCCAAAGATATGGCCCCGTGGATAAAACTGATGTCCCAAGCTCTTTGAAAGGATAGGGAGGTGAAGTCCATCTGAGCTGACATAATCCAGATTTTAGCTGTTTCCTTAATTGGTATATCCTCAATTTCTGGCAGATGGAGGAAAAATCTTAAAACTGTCATGGTCTCAATTTCACCATTGAGGACCAAAACATTGGCAGTGCTTCCCATGATAACTTTGTACATTTTAGCCCCCTCAGCCATTTGTTGTAAAAGTTCATTGGAAAATGTTATTGCTGGCATCATTTCTATGAAGTCAAAGCAGATGCCATTCTGGGATAGCAGAGGAACCATGTCCTGTAAAAAGCTTTCTCCAGTCTCATCTCTCAGAGAAATCACCCCAATCCATGTCCACCTGAAATGCAGCAGCATGTGGATAATCCCCATAATTTGATGGGCCTGATTTGGGAATGTATGGTGAAAGAAAACTGATTGTGTTTTGCTGTCCATCTTTGGTGCAGAGCCATAGGAGATCTATAAAAAGAGTAGAGGGAAAGACATTTCAAAACTAAAATTAGAGACTGTTTAGTTTCCACATCATAATACAGAATGAATAACTTGGCTTGTCAACTAACAAGACTGTTTGCAGTAATTTGTCCCAAGACGAGGTACAGAGGCTCTATGTTTTATATCATTGATACAGAACAAAAAGGATTGATGATGTATCATTCCATTCCATAAGTACCATGGTATGTAATGAATTTCTTTCCCTTGAAGCTGCCCATATAGTATACCTAACAAAGAATCATTTCATTTCATAATTACCGAGGAATGCAATGAATTATTTTCCATGCACAACCTTTCACCTTTAAGCTGCATGTGAGCTCTACCTATCCTTACAGAGATGCCAGGACTTGTCTGCAAACCATATCTATATGACCAAAAAAGTGTTAAGGGTTAATTTATGTTTCATTCTCCTTACCTGTGGGATCTTATAGAAATACAGAATGGGAGCCGCATAGAGACAGACATGCCAGTTTGGTCCTATGATGACTGAGACTGGATGGTTCTGAGCATGGGACTTGTAGTTGGGGATGAATCTGCCATGTGTGGAGAGAAGTTCCATTGAGGCAAGGTAGGTCCTTCTTGGATCGAAATAGCTGTTGTAGATGTCAAAGCCCAGAGTGATGTTGGGTGAGATTTGGGGGTTTTCATTGATCTCCTTTATAGCAAAGTCCATGGCCAGGATGTGCTGGTAGTTGTGAGTCAGGAATCTGCAATGAAAGCAGATGACTTCAAGCTGACAGCATCCAACCTAGCATAATCGCCACCAATTACTAACTAAGACACCAGAAAGATGACACCTGCAGAACACGAAGAGATATATTTGAGAAAGTCAACCTTGTGATACCTTACTGCTCTAACAAGATGAAGAATATCCTTTCCCCAAGGAAAGAAGGCATAAAATTTCTCAAAATAATAGATAAATCCCTTGCCAGGAACCATCAGAATGAAAAAAAAAACAGATAGGAAAGAGACACATGCACATTCAGAGCAGCCATTTTAAAATATTTCCCAACTACATATGCGACCCCCCTTTTGGACACACACCTTAACGTGGTGAGGGGGTTTGTGTGTACCAGTGAGACTGGGAGCAATATCATAAGGGTTCTAGACTCTGTCAAGAGACTAAACTCCTAACAGAGTCACTCAAGGTAGAATGGTCACAGCTGAGACACCAGACAAAGATGTGTCCACCCACTTCAGGGATCAATGCCCACATCTGCAGAAGAAAACAGCAATTCCAACAGTGATGGGGGCAGACGAATCCTTGAAGGATAGCTGCTGGGCAGCAACAGTAGTGAAAGGTGACACGGGCGGAGGATAAATACCTTCCCAGGAAACATCAGAATGCAAATGGAAATCAAGAATGAAAAGAGAGAAGAAAACACAGCGCCACAGCAGGGTGAAAAAGTGGATTTTCTTACAAAAGGTCATCGAACAGTTCCTCAGAGGGAGGATTTTCAAATGTTATTGGATTGATAGCCACATAGATTTGGGACATAATGCCAGCAATGAGGAGGTCCCCTGATTTATAGTATTTGTGAAGTATAGGAAGAGGATCTCTGATGGGGCATTTAAAAAGAGGAACCTTACACATTGCCAGAGGCACTAGCACTAACTCCACCACTACAAACACCACCATCTTGGGTGAAAACCTTCCTTCTGGAGACCAGTTCAGCTGCTCAGACAATGTCTTCAAGTAACCCCAAGTCTCCTGACTTGAATGATCAGGCATTTTGATGGTTAGCTTGTATTGCGAAGTGCCGGGGCTCGGACTGATGAATTTTTCTCTGTCCCCCACCCTGCTCTGAATGAGTCAGGGAATATTAATAGCATCCTTCAGTTGTGGATAACAGTTTTGCTAGTGGCTGCTGGCTGTCTCTAGGAAATGGGAACAGATGTGGAAGCAATTGTGTCTAATTTGATAATTGCAGGGGTGATAATAATCAACTCCAACCTATTGCAGGGAAAAAAGCATTCTGATGTAATTTCCCTCATATGGATTTGTTTGAGTTAATATTATATTGTTTTCTTGTACAAAGCCATCCAAATGCTTGGGAATTTTCTTTTCTTTTTAAATTAAAAGTAAATTTTATTACATGCATAAAGTTCAATCAAAGTTACATACCATTGCAGATAAAAGTAATAATAATAACAAAGAACAAAATAAAGACAAGGAAATAAAAATCTAGCTACACATATTAAAATCAGCAAATACATTACTCGTCTTCCTCTCTGCATTCTAGATTATTAAAAGTTTTTCCATTCTGTAGATTGTTGGGATCCAGACAGTATTCATATCTTCCAAATCTTTATCATTTTTATAATACATAAGCTTAATACATAGGTTTGTTTAACCTGATCTATCCAATTATTTAGCTCTGTGATTTTAATTCCTTTCCAATATCTTGCAAAGTTAATTCTAGCTGTTGTTATCATTTGAAGGAATATGTCTCAAAGATCTTTTTGTATATCTGGTATATAGTTTAATAAGATTGTTTCAGGATTTGCTGGAATATTTATTTCGAGATTGTTAGATATAATTTGGATCACTTTTTTCTAATATGCCTTAGCTCTTCTACAATTCCACCACATATGTAGGAAATCAGCTTTGGCAAAGTTGCAGTACCAATTACTAACATCTTTGTCTAAGCTCAACATTTTTTGTATTCTGTTGGGAGAAAGATGCTACATATGTATCATTTTAAATAATTTTTTTCTAAGAGCAAGGCTTATAGTAAAATTAGAACCCTTCGTGAATATAAATGCCCATTTCTTTTTGTCTAGTTTGTATCCCAATTTTTTACTCCATTTCTGTTGTACAGGTGGTTTTAATGGCCTATTTTTTGTACTAATTGTTCAAATTCATTTAGGGCTCTAGGAACTAATTTACTCTTTTTCATCAGAGTTACTAAATTTCTTATTTGAAGATATCTGAAAGGAGCTAATACTTTTCTACTTTCCTTAGGGAGTTCTATATAGGAGATGATTTGTTGGTTTTTAAACCAATGTCTATATTTTATCAGTCATTTAATTTATAACAAAGCCAGGATTGTTTAGCTATATTTTCTACCGTCATATCTTCCATGGTAGATGCTACTAAGGATTTTCCTGGTATTAATTTATGCCTTATCTGATCCCATGTATTTATTGAGGTAATAACAACTCTATTGTCATTGCTGTAATAATTTTTCCTATGATCTTTTTCAGTCTATAATCATTTCTCCAGTGGGAACTGTATAAAATCTTGTTCAGTGTTAACAAATGATAAATTATCTTCTAGGGAAAGCCAGGCTTTTAAACCTTCTATATCACTCCTCTCTAGGAATTGTCAAAAACTCTATTGCTTTGTCATAGCGTTTCCAGAAGTGACGGTATTCCGTCCACCCCCTTGTCCTTGACCTACCCCCCCCCAACCACTAGAATGTGTTCGTAAACAAGCAAGTATTTATAAGAGATGGCTAGCTAAGTTCTGGAGCAAAACTTTTGCTATCCCTGCAGAGTAAATTTTCCAAGGCAATGTGCCAGTTTGCATTGGAGGGATTCAAATAAATATCTGGTGACCAAAATGAGTGATTGCATTCTGTAAGTCCATACCACTGATTGAGAAATTAATGTCTATTCATAAAAAGACATCCTTGCTTCCACCAAAGAAATTGGCTAAGGTAGTTTCATTTCCCAGTGCAGAGATGGATTTCTCTTGAAATCTGTAGAAATGTGTGAAGTTGCCTCACTTAGCCTTCATAAGTCTCTGAAGTCATTTAACTTATTGATCCTAACGGACCAGATTACTCTACTTGGTGGTGTAGTAGTTAAGAGCGGTCAACTCTAATATGGAGAGCCAGGTTTGATTTCTCACTACTCCACATGAGCGGCAGACTCTAATCTTGTGAAGCAGGTTTGTTTCCCCACTCCTCCACATGAAACCTGCTGGATGGCCAGTCACAGCTCTCTCCGAACACTCTCAGCCCCACCTACCTCACAAGGTGTCTGTTGTGGAGAGGAGAAGGGAAGGAAATTGTAAGCCACTTTGAGACTACTTAAACACAGAAAAAAGCAGGGTATAAAACTAACTCTCCTTCTCCTCCTCTTCTTCTTCATCTTCTTCTTTTCTTCTTCCTCTTCTTCTTCTTTTTCTAAGACATTCTTAGGAGTCCAGCAGAGTTCCCAAACTCCCCAATCCCAATGTCCTGCTGTTGCATTGGTGGTCTATGAAAGAAATATATTCATTGCACATTTGGAATTGTGGAGTTCAAAGGAAACCACTTTGCAAGCAGTTTAGAACTGTCAAAAGCAATGATTTCCTTGGGGTCCAATAATTTATTATGCAACCTCTGATGCAATCTGCACACCTGGTGATATAACAGTCAACCAGAGACCAGAAAATACTTAACATTACAGACATTAATAAAGAGTAAAACCAGCATTAAAAGGCAGCTAAAATGCATGGAATAAACTCAGTTTTTTTGGAACCATATGAACATATTGGCTGCAATCTTGAAGGAGGGGGGCTGAAGCTCTTTAGCAGCTGGCATGAGCCTGTGCCAGCATAGTTGCCACCTTATCACATAATAAAGTTGCACCTATGCTGGTGTGGGAGCAAATATGCTGGTGCCAGGGAGCCATACCACAAAATCCCAGAAGCGGGAACCTGTGCTAGCATAGGAGGCATTGATGGGGCATTCCTGGGGGCATAGCTGCCTTTAGGTGGCTTCCTAACCCCTACAGATCTGGGAACGCCTCCTCGAGCTGCAGTGTGGCTACACTGATTCTCCAAATCAGAGTCCTTCGCTCCAAAACCAACTTTCTGAACCTCTACACAATGCTAATCGGTTAACAATATTATTAATAATAAATTTAAGTCAATTTAAGTAAAAAATGAGGTATAAAGTGGAATTAGCCATCAATGATTCTAACAAACAAACAAACAAACAAGGTTTAATTCTGTCTTTTTATTAGCTGTCCTCCTTTATTCACTTCAGGTATCTTAAAGTATATATTGTAATGAAGAAACAATTGACCTAGAAGAAAATATACACCCTGTACCCTAAATACCACTAATTACAATAGGATATACTCTTGGGGTATAGCCGTGAGATTTAATTCTTTGTCTTTATTAGATACCCTCTTCTGTTCAGCTCAGGTCTTAGCAAAATGATGTAACATTTTGGGGAAAAGATGCAGCCCAGTAAGCCAGCACTGGAGGCTAAGATGGAGAAGATCTCCACAGCCACCATGGATTTGCCCTTGGTGCTCAAATAGGTGGGAACAAAGGACACCCAAACACTGCAAAAGACCAACATGCTGAAGGTGATGAACTTGGCTTCATTGAAACTGTCGGGTAACTTCCTAGCGAAGAAAGCCACGGTGAAGCTGATGAGGGCCAGGAAGCCCAGGAAGCCCAGGACACAGTAAAACATGGTGACTGAGCCTTCGTTACACTCAATAAGAATTTTATCGGTCATTGAGTTCATGTCCAAAGCTGGGAAGGGGGGAGATGTTGCCAACCACACAGTACAGATAGCAGCTTGTACAAGGGAACATGCAAGGACAATGGAATTGGACAGCTTTTTCCCTACAAATCTCCTCATTCTGGATCCTGGCTTCGTGGCCATGAAAGCCAGAACCACAATCACAGTTTTGGCTAATACACAAGAAACAGCCACTGAGAAAATGATGCCAAAAGCTGTTTGTCGAAGGAGACAGGTCATTTTCTTAGGTTCACCAATGAACAGCAAAGCAGAAATGAAGGAGAGCAGGAGGGAGGTAAGGAGAGTGTAGGTGAGGTCCCGGTTGTTGGCTTTGACTAATGGGGTGTCCTGGTGCTTGATGAATATCCCAAGCACCAGAGCTGTGATGAAAGAGAAGGAAAGAGCAACAGTAGCCAAGCTGATCCCCAAAGTTTCTCCATAAGACAAGAAGCTTGTCTCTTTTGGCAGGCATAAAGTCTGGTCTTTGTTGGGATACTGACCTTCAAGACATTGAGAACATTCATTCATGTCTGGGGGGGAAAGGATCCTTTTTGGTACATAGAAATCATATGCAGAGTTCATTGCAATACAACAAAGAGGCCAAAGAGTTCTGCTTAGAGTTGTGCATATCAATAAACTCGAACTGAAAATAAACCCAAAATTAGCCATTTCGGTAATTTTCATGTTACGGCTTTACCGAACACCAGAACCTGGGGATCTCCCTAAAACCAAATAGGTGATTCCTGAAAAAGCCAAATAATTATTCAGCTTTTACGGGTTCGGCTATTCACCTTTGTTCAGAGGCATGGCTCTGTGCTTACTCCCATTTTTCTATCTTTTCTTTGACTTGTTTTGTTAGGGCCCCATAGTTGAGGCCCTTTTGAGGTAGGGAACATGTAATCAGAATCAACTTGGTCTGACCATCCATCCAACCACACAACCATCCATCCAACACCATTCAGTGAGTTAATTTGGATAAACCATAAGGGTTGTTTAAAAGACAGAGATCACCAGTCCCATCCGGAGGGATATGCCCTCCAACTAAAAAGGCTTCAACAGCTGCTTATAACACCAGGCTTCTAAAGGAGACTCTGACACCCATGCAGATGAGCAGTCTCCTTCAGACAGCCCCCATGGTCGAGACTTTGACTGGCTCCGATATCACCACCACCAACAACAACAACCCTGAAAACCTGCTGTCCAATTGAAATTTGCCCCGAGTAGAGGCTTCGTTTCTCCACACTGTGACCATCTCTTGAAATCAGATTTGTTATGACCACAATAAAGGACTGTTCACAGAATGTCATTTGCCACCAAAGGAAATGTTTTCCATGTCTTATTTTTCTTGAATTTAAGCCTTTTCCTCAGGTTGGAAGCTAATTTGCATGGACATCATGCTATGTGTCCCAGATACAAATGGAACCCCCAGACGTTGAGGTGCCAGCTGAAATGCTGAAATGCTGAATTTCTGAATCTGAAAACTGATGGACAGCTCGATTCCCAAATGCCTGGAGGATGGGGGTGACCCCTTTGCAGGTCCATACAATTGGACCCCCTGTCCCAATGTTCACCAAACTTTGGTGACCATCTAAGGAGAAGCCCTTGAACCCAGGCTGCAAATTTGGGGACTCTACCTCCAAAAATGCCCCCACAGGAGCTTCAAAAATCCCCATAGACTATAATGGACTTGGATTTTTCAGTAAACCCGGAAATAAGCTGAATACAGAAATTTACCGGTATGGGGATTCAGCTTATGCCACGTTTACCTAAAAAATTAGTCCCAATAAACCCAAACCCCAAATTTATGATTTTTTTTAAACATTTTGCACAATCCTAGTGCTGCTCAGTTGAAATCAGAGAGCTATGCCTGCTGACATTACCTTTAATAATTCAAGATTAAATATAGGCTCACTGGTGCCCCCAAAGCACACAAGATTTTCTTGGATTGTGCCAAATTGTTTTTTGTTCCACTCTAGGTATCACAAACTAGATTGTTGCCTCTAGTATCTCCAGATGTGCTGTACTTTTTTCTTTTTTCTTTTAATTCAACTGAGATACTGTTTTGTAAGCAAACTTGCATATCTGTGCATATTGAATATTCTTTCCCTTTGCCTGAATAACCTCTGAATCAAATAGAAATGCATTCAGCTTTACGGAGCTGAGGCTTCCATCTTAAGAACACTTTCCTGGAAGCAAGCTAAGTTGAATAAAATAGGATTTCCTTCTAGATAGACCAATTTTGGATTGCTCCAGGGGTCAATATGCCTGCATGTTTACATAGTGAATTACTGTATTTTTCCTTGTATAAGACACCCCCATGTATAAGGCGACCCCTATTTTTTTAACCCAAAATTAAGAAATCAATATTGATTTCTTAATTTTTGGTTCAAAAAAAAGAGGGTCATCTTATACATGGAGTTGTTGCCCTGGCTGGCTGGTGCCTGGCTTTCAAACTGGTCACCGCCCACCCTGCCCAACAGCTGATGGGTGGGGCCGGCGGCAACTGGTTTGAATGCTGGACACCGGCCTGCCAGGGACACCGGCCTCTTTCACCACTTGCTCTCTTTCCTGCCCATCAGCTGTTGGGCAGGGAAGAGAGTGAGTGGGAAAGAGGCCTGTCGCCCTGGCTGGCTGGTGTTCAAACTGGTTGCTGCCGGCCCCGCCCATCAGCTGAAAGCCGGATGCCAGCCACCCCGGTATGAACGCCGGATGCCAGCTGGCCAAGGTGACAGACCTCTTTCCCAACTCGCTCTCCTCCCTACCGCAAGAGTCCGTGTATAAGATGACCCCCAATTTTGGGGCAAATTTTTAAAGAAAAAAACATTGTCTTATACATGGAAAAATATGGTACAACCATTACTTTTGATATTTGGATCTCTTACCTATTTCGTTTGAAATCTTCCCTAGTGGACATGCAAGGCAATCATAGCAGCAAAAAGGTTTCCCCTCCTTCTTTCTCTTCCTATAACCAGCAGGACATTTCTCATTGCAAACGGAAAGAGGCTGCACCTAGCCCAAATGAAAGATAAATGGATTTGGCATGGCATGATGGCATGGCTTTTAGAGAACATTTGGAGTGCAATGGGTGGTTGATGGTTCTACAGTACTTTTAGCAATGTGATGCAGTGGGTGGATCCTGTGGAAATGTTTCTCTTTTCACAGTGCTAAACCATGCTTATGTTTGATAGTATGTTTCTAGAGGTGGGTTTGAATGACAGTTAAGGGATCTTCCAGTTCTACCATTCTCCTAACTAACCAATATGCTCTCTGAGTGAGGCAGTTTATGTGACCTGAACTTTCTGCTTGATGCTGCCAGTGTCATTGTGCTGAGGGATTTCAGTATTTATGGTAACTTCACCTTGTCTGGCTGTGCTCAGGAATTCATGGCCTCCACAGCATCTTGAGGACTGTCCCAGATTTGCACTAAGCCACACAAATGAAAATGGACATCTGTAAGTTTTACTCCACTGCATTGGGCAGCAGACTAATGATCTTGTAGAAAGCTGCAAATTATACATTTTCTTGTGGATAGATCATCATCTACTGAACACCTCGGTGCAGTTACTGGTACCATGCTGTACCCCTTAAGATGGTTCACCTCCAGAGACTTGTATTTCCTATAGATTTCCGAAATGTTATCTGGGTGTTGTGGGAGGGGGTTGCAGACTTTCAGTGCCCATTGTGATGATTGGAACTAGCTATAGAAGCTTTCACATTAGTGGTAATTATTTTAATTTGATTATTTGTGATTTCTGAATATTTTATCTTATTGTTATCATTTTCTAAGCCACTGTAAATACTTAGAAAGGTGGTACAAAACAGGGTGTTTTAATTTAAATAAATAAATAAATAAATAACTCTCTTGATCAACTACATCTGACATCTAAAGATTTTTTTCCCCAGCGTCCTATTCCATGGGAACATTCAAACAGAACATACTGTAGTATGCTGCTCTTTGATGGAAGTTGTCAGGTGTCTGTTGGTGAAATTATGCTCCTTCATAAGGATCCTGCTAGCTTTGATAATGTTTTACATTTACATTTATTGTTATGGCCACTGGCCAGCATAACCCTTTTTTCCAGCAACTTTTATTGTATTATCCTGCCCTTTGACGGAAGTTGTCCGCTAGCCTTGATAATGTTTTTTTCTCTCCATTATTTCTATATACCTAAATACCTATGTACCTAAATACCAATTTGTAATCTCTTTACACTTGAAGACATACAAAGGATCTTGATTACATAACAACCAAATACACAATAAGAAGCTTTACCAAACAAAATGTAAAGATAAAATGATTGCTTCAATGATCTTCACATAATCAACAGAAGGAACAACGAGATCCATTTCTACATATGCATATTTTACTGTTCTTTCAACACTGGAAAAACTTACTCGACATATCCCAGAGCATAAACAAATCCTACCTGATTGAACATAGTAGGCCATACAATGTCATTGTCATGAACAATTAACATTTTGTCTTGGGGTGCCTTTGAGTCTATCTTTCCAACTTTGACTCTAATAAAGGACTGATTTGGGAATGTGACCCAGTTGACAATATCAAATTTGGTTACTACTTCCCCACTTTGGTCAAAGGAAATGCTTTCCCCAGCACTGTTGTTGAAGAAAACACTTCTCAGAAAGTGGTGGAGCTAAATGGGGACAAAAAGAGAAACCGAAGGATGAATAATATATGGAAATATGGAACAGGATGATACATTTTCAAACAAGACACATAACTGGGAGACACAGAAAATGTAATACATCAACATGCCGAATTGAAACCAGATACAAACCAGAAAACACTAACAGCCAAAAAAGGTCATATTGGTGCTCCATATGGTGGTGAAAAGTGCTGTCAAGTCACAGTCCACTTATAGCAACCATGCACTGTTTTCAAGGCAAGAGATGAACAGAGGTGGTTTGCCATTTCCTGCCTCTGTGTAGCATCACTTTACTTCCTTAGTTGTCTCCCATCCAAGTACTATGAAAGACCAACTTAGCTGGGCTTCCAAGATTTGATGAGGTCTGTCTAGCCTCTGCCAACCAAGTCACAGTGACCTCTTTATGTCCCCCCCCAATACAGTGGTAAAGGCAAATTATCCTTTAAGTTGCTTTGAACCATCACAGTTGGCAAGAAAGGAGAGTTAAAACTATTTTAATGAATGCAGTACTTAAAATATGAAAATGTAACAGAACACCGATAAAGCTTTCAAATAATAGAACCAGGGAGTCTGGATAAGATGACTATAAAACAGTTCTGTTATGGAAGGGATAAGTAGGGTTGCCAACCTCCTGGTTGGACATCTCCTGGTATTACCACTGATCTCCCGCCAATAGAGTTCAGTTCACCTGAGAAAATGGCTGCTTTGGCAATAGGACTCTATGGCATTGAAGTCCCTCCCCTCCCCCAAATGCACCCTCCTCATGTGAAATTATGGTCCTGGGCCCAAATAAAAGGCTCTGGGATTGGACAGACAGCCCTCAGAGTAGAATGACAGAGTGGAATGAAACATGAATCCAGACAAGATGAAAGTGAGGCTGACTGCACAGGCTGATGTCCTGGTGGGGATGAATTGGCCAGTTTTGGATAGGATGACCTTATGTCTGAGTGAACAAGTAAAGGGTTTGAGGGATGCTCTTAAACCCATACCTGCCGGAATTCATTTTCTGGAAAGTTATTCCCATGGCAGTTTGTTAGCCGTCATAAGTTCCTAGAGAAAAAGCAAGGTACAACTATTTCAATCAATCAACACACTTAACAAATGAGTATGTTTAGGATATCACCTGCCACCAATCTTGATCTACATGATTCCATCGGCCACCGTGTGCTGTTGCTGCAGATTTCAGCCTGGAGGACTCCATGGCCTGCAAAGCATGGGCCACAGCATAAACACCATTATAGATGCTGTAGCTGTTGGCTGTGGTGGTTGTTTCAAAAACAGATGCAGGAAGAGCCTGCAACTTCTCCTCTCCAGTGCATATTTCTCCATTTTTCTCCTCTACAGCGGAGTCTGAGAATGAACAGAGAAACGCCTGCTGCCAGAAGTCCCTGATGAAGCCATCACCTTTTTCAGAGTGAAGACTTTTCTCCTGAAGAAATTTCCGGAATCCTGAGAGTTCCATGGAGTGACTTGCGAAGGATATGGACCCGTGGATAAAACTGATGTCCCAATCTCTTTGAAAGGGTAGGGAGGTGAAGTCCATCTGAGCTGTCATGATCCAGATTTTACCCGTTGCTTTAATTGCTATATCCTCAACTTCTGGGAGTCGGAGGAAACATCTTAAAACTATCATGGTCTCAATTTCACCATTTAGGACCAAAACCTTGGCAGTGCTTCCCATGATAACTTTGTACGTTTCAACTCCCGCAGTAATTCCTTGAAAGAGTTCACTGGAAAATGATATTGCTGGCATCATGGCTATGAAGTCAAAGCAGATGCCATTCTGGGAAAGCAGAGGAACTATGTCCTTTAAAAAGCTTTCTCCAGTCTCATCACTCAGAGAAATCACCCCAATCCATGTCCACCTGAAATACAGTAGCATGCGAAGAATCCCCATCGTTTGATGGGCCTGATTTGGGAATGTATGGTGAAAGAAAACCGATTGTGCTTTGCTGTCCCTGTTTGGTGCAGAGCCATAAGAGATCTAAAGAAAGAGTAGAGGGAGGGACATTTCAAAAATAAAATTAGAGACTGTTTAGTTTCCACATCATATTACAGAATGCATAACTTGGCTTTTCAACTAAAGTCACTGATTGCAGTAATGTGTCCCAAGAAGAGGTATAGAGGCTCCATGCCTTATATCACTGGTACAGAATAAAAAAGGGTTAATTATGTATCATTCTAAGTACCAAGGAGTGTAATGAATGTCTTTCCCTTGAATCTGCCCATGTAGTATACATAACAAAGAATAATTTCATTTCATAAGTACCGAGGAATGCAATTAATTATTTTCCATGTCCAACCTTTCACCTTTAAGCTGCATGTAAGCTCTACCTGTCTTTACAGAGATGCCGGTTCTTGTCTGCAAAGCATATTTAAATGACCAAAGAAGTGTTAAGGGCTAATTCATGTTTCATTCTCCTTACCTGTGGGATCTTGAAGACATACAGAATGGCTGCTGCATAGAGACAGACATGCCAGTTTGGTCCTATGAAGACTGCAACTGGATGGTTCTGGGTACCAGACCTGTAGTTGGGAACTAATTTGCCCTGGGTAGAGAGAAGTTTCATTGAGGCCAGATAGGTCCTACTTGGATCGAAATAGCTGTTGTAGATGTCAAAGCCCAGAGTGATGTTGGGTAAGATTCTGGGGTTTTCATTGATCTCCTTTACAGCAAAGTCCATGGCCAGGATGTGCTGATAGTTCTGAGTCATTAACCTACAATGAAAGCAGAGGACTTCAAGGTGAAAGTGAAGTTTTCTTCTCTCTGTTTCCAGCCCAGCATATTTGCTACCAATTACTACCTATAACTAAGACACCAAAAAGATGACACCTGCAGAACATGAAGAGGTATATTTGAAAAAATCGACCTTGTGATACTTTATTGCTCTGACAAGATATTCTTTCCTCCAGGAAAGAAGACATAAATATTCTTGAAATAATAATAAATCCCTTGCCAGGAACCATCAGAATGCAAAAAAACAAACAAACAAACAAACAGAAAGGAAAGAACAGTCAGATTAAAATATTTACCAAACTATATATCTTATCTTAACCAGTAGATTGGAAAGCTGAGTATCTGTTGGCACAATTGGGGATGACAGACCAGACATAATTCTGCTGAACAAATCTTGAAAAGTGGTTAATGTAATAGAAAAAAAAAACACCTGTAAAATAACACTGAAAACTATGACAGAAGCAGCCAATGCATACTAACAGCACCTAGGCGTGGAAATCAAGAATGAAAAGCAAGTACAAAAGGCAATGCTACAGTTGGGTGAAAAAGTGCATTTTCTTACAAAAGGTCATCGAACAGTTCCTCAGAGGGAGGTTTCTCAAATGTTATTGGGTTGATAGCCATGTAGATTTGGGACATAATGCCAGCAATGAGGAGGTCTCCTGATTTATAGTATTTGTGAAGGATAGGAAGAGGATCTCTGATGGGACATTTAAAAAGAGGAAGCTTACACATTGCCAGAGGCACTAGCACTAATTCCACCACCACAAACACCACCATCTTGAGTGAAAAATTTCCTTCAGGACACCAGTTCAGCTGCTCAGACAATGTCTTCAAGTAACCCCGAGTCTCCTGACTCGGATGATCAGGCATTTTGACAGTCAGCTTGTATTGCGAAGTGCTGGGGCTCGGACTGATGAACTCTTCTCTGTCCCCCGCCCTGCTCTGAATGACTCAGGGGATATTAATAGCATCCTTCAGTCAAGGATAACAGTTTTGCTTGTGGCTGCTGGCTCTCTCCTGGGAATGGGAACAGACGTGGAAGCAATTGTGTCTAATTCGATAATTGCAGGGGTGATAATAATGAACCCCAACCTATTGCAAGGAAAAAAAACATTCTGATGTCATTTCCCTCATATGGATTTGTTTGGGTTAATATTGTATTGTTTTCTTGTATGATGAAGTCCAAATGCTTGGGAATTTACAAAGTTCAAGGAAGCAGCTCCCTGCCCCGGTGAACTTACAATGGACAGTATCATGGTGAAATACATTGATTTTGAGCAAGTGATCCCTGTAGTGTTACCAGTCTGCCACTGGGCCAGGGGATCTCCCGTTCTCTGCTCTGAGTGGCAGCAAGAGAAAAATGAGATAAATGGTTGCCATGCCTTTGCATGTCACGTCATGGGAGAACCCGGAAGTGACATCATACCTCTCTAGAAAACCCTGGAAACTACAGTCAATCTGTAGGGCTTCTGGTGAGTCCTACAGAGAACTGGCATCACTTCCGAGTTTCCCCACAGAAGTGAGGTCAGTCCTCTCCAGGAATTGTCAAAAACTCTATGGCTTTTCCGTAATGTTTCATGAAGTGACAGTATTCCACCCACCCCCTTGTCTTTGACCCCCCCCCCCCCAGACACCTGGAATGTGTTAGCAAACATGCAAGTATTTAATGAGGGAGGGCTTTTAAGTTCTGGAGCAAAAGTTTTGCTCTCCCTGCAGAGTAAATCTTCCAAGGCAAAGTGCCAGTTTGCATTGCAGGAATTCAAATAATATCTGGTGACCAAATGACTGATTGCATTCAGTAAGTACACACGACTGACTGAGAAATTAACCTCTGTTCATTAAAAGACATCCGTGCTCCCTCCAATGAAATTGGCTAAGGTGGTTACATAATTCCAGTGCAGAGACAGATTTTTCTTGTAATCTGTGGCGATGAGTGAAGTTGCCTTGCTTAGCTTTCATAAGTCTCTGAAGTCGTTTAACTTCTTTCGGAGATTTTCCAGAGGAAGTTGAAACATCCCCCCTTTCCCCAAATCTTTTCTGATGAACAGATTACTGCTGGATCCACTCTTCCCCAGGTTGTCCATGGAGCAGCGGGCGATCGGCTAAATCAGTCCCTATCTCGTGTCCCTCTCCTCTGAATTAACTCGTTGGTGTCGGCGGCCAGGATTATCATCCCTGGTGCCTGAAGGGATGGACAAGCTTTTCCTCTCACCAATCACAACTCCTTGGACGGGTGATGCTGTGCACCAGGCTATGCCCTCAGAGCATCTGCATAGTGCAGGGGGTTGCTCTAGATGACCCTGGTGGTCCCTTCCAACTCTATGATTCTATGATTCTAAGCAGGTTGTTATAGGGAGACAGATAGCAAAGTTTCTCTCTTGTACTGGATATGACTGCTGTTCTTGTAAAGAGACCGTTCCCAGTGGAGAGGCTGTGTTAGCTTGACGCCCACATCAAAAAACGTGTTCCCTTTTTGTACAATAATGTTTCTAGAATATCTTCCAAATGCAGGTTTCTCCTTCTGCAGCATTGCAAAGGAGTTTGGTGGGACAAAAGTGGGATGAGTTGGCTCTGCCCATTGCTGATTCAGTGGGCTGTCCTGCCCACTGCCTCATCAGCTGCAATGGGTACCAGCTGCCATGGGACTCAGAGGGAGCCATAAGGAAGCCCAAAGAAGTAGTGCAGGGGTGTCAAATATAAAGCCTGTGCGCCGGGATCGTCCCCTTGAGAACTCTTATCCAGCTTGTGAGCCAGCTGCCACACACAGCCCACTCTCGATCTGGGCTGCTGAGGCCTGGCCAGGCCGAACCAAGTGGCATTTATGTCATATTCAGCCCTCGTAACAATAGAGTTTGACACTCCTGCTTTAAATGGAGAAAAGCCCTGAAACTAGCAGAACATTGTGTGGTAACTTTCTTTATACTTTGCTTTTCCCCACCTCAAGATTTCTGCTTAGAATCATGGAATCATAGAGTTGGAAGGGACCGACAGGGTCATCTAGTCCAACCCCCTGCACAATGCAGGAAATTCACAACTACCTCCCCCCCACCCACACACCTTCAGTGACCCCTACTCCACACCCAGAGGATGGCAAAAAAACAACAACCCACCCTCCAGGATCCCTGGCCTCCAATCTGGGCTGGTGAGGCATGGCCTGGTCTGACAAAGCGACATTTGTGTCATATCCGGCCCTTGTAACAATTGAGTTTCACACCCCGGAAGTAGTGGATTGGTGTGGATTGGCCTGTTTTCAAGGGTGGGGGAACTCTCAGCCTGCCTGCCTGGATCCTTGAATGGAAACAGTTGCTTGCCTCCATTGCTGATTTAAGCAAAGACAAGTCAGAGACTGCCCTATTCATCCTAATCGGCCAGATTACTCTTCTTGGTGGTGTAGTGGTTAAGAGTGGTGGACTCTAATCTGGAGAACTGGGTTTCATTCCCCACTCTTCCACATGAGCGGCGGACTCTAATCTGGTGAACCAGTTTCTTTCCCCACTCCTCCACATGAGTGTTAGACTCTAATCTCGTTAACCAGGTTTATTTCCCCACTTTTTCACACGAGTAGCGGACTCTAATCTCCTGAATCAGGTTTATTTCCCCTCTCCTCCACATGAGGTGTAGACTCTATTATCCTGAACCAGGTTTATTTCCCCACTCCTTCATATGAAGGGGGGAAGGTTTAGTGTGCCTTGAACTCATACTGAACAAATAATTGAAAAGATTTTGCAAATCCTGCCGTGAATGTCTTTCATTCCCAGATGAAACAGAGTGCTTACGCTTAGCATACATTGTAATGAGGAAACAAATGCCATAGTAGAAGACAGTAGAACCTCTAGGTCCATCACAATAAATATTACTGTGTACAATATTTTATTTCTTTTATTTATGTTTTCTTTTTGTATCCTGCTCTCCAACCACCAAAGCGAGGCTCAGTACATACAAAATAAAAACAATACAATCAATCAATATTTATTTTGATACAGAATCAGCTTCATATATAAGTAAAAGGCAATGAAATTAAAGAGTATTAATGATAGATTAACAATATTAATAATAATAAGTTTAAGTAAAAAAACAAGCTATAAAAGTGGAAGTAGTGCCATCTATGGAATAGGGTTATAGCAACAACACATAATAATTGAATATAGATTAATAATTAATAATAAATTTAAAATCCAATTTCAGTCTGTACAGCCAATCTGATGGCACAGGCCAAAGCAGCCTACAGAGAGAACATTCTGCTCCCCGATAGTTTAAAAAAAATGATAGGGGAAAGAGAAAAACCAAGGTGACTAACCGTAGTGCTGGTGGGGGCAGATGAAATATATCTGTTAAATACTAAGCTGGCAGCGGCAATCTCAAAGAGGGAGAAGTTGATCTGCCCAACAAACGGGCGAATGTTGCCCTCAGCCATAAGCCTTGCAGAACATTTCTTTCTTACAGGCTCTGGAACTGGGAGAGATCTTGCCATGCCAGAGTCTTTTCGGAAAGAAATTACCACCAGGCAATGGCAACATCTGAAAAGGCCCTAGCCCTGGATGCAGACAAACCAGAGATGACCAATAGATTTTGAGTACTATATCATAAAGCCCTTGGGAGAAAGTATTGGGTGAGGCAGTCCAGAAGGTATGATAGATCCAAGGCCATTTACAGATACATTCTTGGGATGTAGTCTTTTTAGTAGCTCTCCTCTTTTGTTCATCTCTTGTCTGTTTACACTAAGTATATATTGTAATGAAGAAACACATGAGCCAGAAGAAAACATAGACCCTGTACCTTAAATACTACTGATTACAATACAATATACTCTTGGGGTGTAGCCATAAGATTTAATTCTTTATTTTTATAAGATGTCCTCTTCTGTTCAGGTCAGGTCTTAGCAAAATGATGTAACATTTTGGAGGAAAGATGCAGCCCAGTAAGCCAGCACTAGAGGCTAAGATGGAGAAGATCTCCACGGCCACCATGGATTTCCCCTTCGTGCTCAAGTAGGTGGGAACGAAGGACACCCAAACACTGCAAAAGACCAACATGCTGAAGATGATGAACTTGGCTTCATTGAAACTGTCAGGTAACTTCCTGGCAAAGAAAGCCACGGTGAAGCTGATGGTGGCTAGGAAGCCCAGGAAGCTCAGGACACAGTAAAACATGGTGACTGACCCTTCGTTACACTCAATAAGAATTTTATCAGTCATTGAATGCATGTCAAAAGCTGGGAAGGGGGGAGATGTGGCCAACCACACAATACAGAGAGCATCTTGTAAAAGGGAACATGCAAGGACAATTGAACTGGACATCTTTCCCCCTACCCATCTCCTCATTCTGGATCCTGGCTTCGTAGCCATGAAAGCCAGAACCACAATCACAGTTTTGGCTAATACACAAGAAATAGCCACTGAGAAGATGATGCCAAAAGCCATTTGTCGAAGGACACAGGTCACCTTCTTCGGTTCACCAATGAACAGCAAAGCAGAAAGGAAGGAGAGCAGGAGGGAGATGAGGAGAGCATAGGTGAGGTCCCGGTTGTTGGCTTTGACTATGGGAGTGTCCTGGTGCTTAACAAAGATCCCGAGCACCAAAGCTGTGATGAAAGAGAAGGAAAGAGCAACAGTGGCCAAGCTGATCCCCAAAGGTTCTCCATACGACAAGAAGCTTATATCTTTTGGCAGGCATAAAGTCTGGTCTTTGTTGGGATACTGTCCTTCAGGACACTGAGAACATTCATTCATGTCTGGGGGCGGGGGGAACATTACTTTTGGTATTCAGAAATCCTGCACAGAGTTCATTGCAATACAACAAAGAGGCCAAAGAGTGCTGCTCAGTTGAAATCAGAGAGCTATGCTTACTGACTTTACCTTTAATAATACAAAAAAGGATTTAGGCTCGGTGGTGGTCCCGAATCACTTGAGATTTTGCTGGATGGTGCCAAATAGTTTTTACTTCCAGTCTAGGTAACACAAACTAGATTGTTACCTCCATTATTTCTAGATAGGATGTACTACTTTTTTTCTTTTTTAGCTTTCATTCAACTGAGATACTTTTCTGTAAGCAAACTTGCACATCTGTGCATATTGAATATTCTTTTCCTTTGAAGAATAACCTCCGAATCAAAAAGAAATGCATTCACCTTTAATTAGCAGAGTCTTCCATCTTAAGAACACATTCCTGGACACAGACTAAGTTGAATAAAATGAGACTTTCTTCTAGGTAGACCTATTTTGGATTGCTCCAGGGCATGCTTGTGTAGTGAAATACAACCGTTGTATGCGATATTTGGATTTCTTACCTTTTTCATTGAAAATCTTCCCTGGTGGACATGCAAGGCAATCATAGCAGCAAAAAGATTCCCCCTCCTTCTTTCTCTAGCTATAATCAGCAGGACATTTCTCATTGCAAACTGAAAGAGGCTGCACCTAGCCCAAATGGGAGATAAATGGATTTGGCATAGCATGATGGCATGCCCTCTAGAGAACATTTGGAGTGCAATGGATGGTTGACAGTTCTTCAGTACTTCTAGCAATGTGATGCAATGGGTTGGTTCTCAGGAATTTCTTCTCTTCCCACACTGCAAGACCATGCTTGTGATCGCTAGTACATTTGTAGAGGTGGGTTTGAAGGACAGTTAAGGGATCTTCCAGTTCTACCATTCTCCTAGCTATCCAATATACTGTCTGGGTAAGGCAGTTTAAGTGAGCTGAATTTTTTGTGGGGTATTGCCAGTGTCGTTGTGCTGAAGGATTTCAGTATTTATGGTAATTCTGCCTTGACTGGCTGTGCTTAAGAATTCATGGCCTCCAAAGAATCTAGAGGACTATCCCAGGTTGCATTAAGCTACACTAATGAAAAGGGACATCTGTTGGATTTCCTCCAGTGCATTGGGCGGCAGACTGAGGATCTTGTAAAAAGCTGCAAATTATACCTTTTTTGTGGCTAGATCATCATCTACTGATTACCTGGGTGCAGGTACTTCTACCAGGCCCACAGGTGTTTGACCCCTTAAGATGGTTCACCCCCCACAGACTTGTGATTTCAATAGTTTTCTGAAATGCTATCTGGGTGTTGTTGGGGAGGGGTTGAAGACTTTCAGTGTCCATGGTGACAACTGGAATTCATGATAGAAGATTTGACATTAATGGTAATTATATTTTAATTTGATAATTTGTGGTTTCTGTATATTTTATCTAGTTGAATGAATGAATGAATGAATGAAAAACCTTTAATGGCATAAGTAATATTACAATTGTTACAGAAGGTACATAAAATATGCAGTTTATCGAGTTATTGTTTCTGTCATTTTCTAAGCCACTGTGAATACTTAAAAATGTGGGCCAGAACAGGGTGTTTTTAAAATATTTTTTTAAGAACCCGCTCTTGCCCAATTACATCTGCCATCTCATGTCCAGTGTCCTATTCCATGGGAATATTCAAATAGATGATACAGTACCATCCCACCCTTTGATGGAAGTTGTCAGGTGTTGGTTGGTGAAATTCTGGGCAAGTTACAGCTCTGTTAGAGCTCTCTCAGCCCCACCTACCTCACAGGGTGTCTGTTATGGGGAGGGGAAGGGAAGGTGATTGTAAACTGGTTTGAGTCTCCCTTAAGTGGTAGAGAAAGTAGACATATAAAAACCAACTCTTCTTCTTCTTCTTCTTCTTCTCATTCATCAGGATACTGCTAGCCTTGATAATATTTTTCTCTGTGCCTTCTATATACCTGAATATAATTGGAACTTTTCAATACACACCAAGGATCTTGATGACATAGCAACCAAATACACAATAAATTTTTGTTTCAAAGCTTGACCAAACAAAAAGTAGAGATAAAATGATTCCTTGAATGAACATCGCCTTATCAACAGAACCAGAACATAGATAAATTTCTACATATGAATATTTTACTGTTCTCTCAATACTGGAGAAACATACTCAACATATCCCAGAGCATATACAAATCCTACCTGATTGAACATAGTCGGCCATACAATGGTGTTATCATGAATGATTAACATTTTGTCTGGGGGAGCCTTTGAGTCTGTCCATCCTACTTTGACTCTAAGAAAGGACTGGTTTGGGAACGTGACCCAGTTGACAATATCAAATTCAGTTATTATTTCTCCATTTTGGTCAAAGTAAATGCTTTCCCCAGAGCTGTTGTTGAAGGAAACACTTTTCAGAAAGTGGTGGAGCTAAATAGGGACAAATATTGAAACACTGGCTCATAAGGAGAAGTAACGTATGCAAATATGGAATAGGATGATACAGTCTCAAACAAGAGAACTTTTGTTATTGTTCCCCTTAAAGTTCAATTTCTGGTAAGTTATTCCCATGTCAGTTTGTTTGCCATCATAAGTTCCTAGAGAAAAAGCACGGTACAACTATTTTAATCAATCAACACACTTAACAATTGAGTATGCTTAGGATGTCACCTGCCACCAGTCTTAACTGAGATGATTCCATCAGCCACATTGTCCTGTAGCTGTAGATTTCAACCTGGAGGACTGCATGGCCTGCAAAGCATGGGCCACAGCATAAACACCATTATAGATGCTGTAGCTGTGGGCAGTTGTGGCCGTTTCAAAAACAGATGCAGGAAGAGTCTCCAACATCTCAGTTCCAGTGCACATTTCTCCATCCTTCTCATCTACTGTGGAGTCAGAGAATGAACAGAGAAAGGCCTGCTGCCAGAGGTCTCTGATGAAGCCATCATCTTTTTTCAGAGTGAATATTTTTCTCCTGAAGAAATTTCTGGAATCCTGAGAGTTCCACGGAGTGAATTGCGAAGGATATGGCCCCGTGGATAAAATTGATGTCCCAGTCTGTTTGAAAGGGTTGGGAGGTGAAGTCCACCTGAGCTGTCATAATCCAGATTTTAGCTGTTGCCTTAATTGGTATATCCACAACACATGTTCTGGGAGTTGGAGGAAAAATCTTAAAGCGCTCATGATCTGAATTTCCCCATGTAGGACCAAAACTTTGGCAATGCTTTCCATGATAAATTTGTACATTTCAGCCCCCTCAGCCACTCCTTCAAAAATTTCATTGGAAAATGCTATTTCTGGAATTGGGGCTATGAAGTCAAAGCAGATGCCATACTGGGAGAGAAGAGGAACCATGTCCTGTACAAAGTGTTCTCCAGTCAGAGAAATCACCCCGATCCACGTCCACCCGAAATACAGCAGCATGTGGATAATCCCCATATTTTGTTGGGCCTGGTTTGGGAACATCCGGTGGAAGAAAACAGATTGTGCTTTGCTTTCTATCCTTGGTGAAGAGCCATATGTAATCTAGAAAAAGAGAAGTGGGAAAGAGATTTGAAAACTAGAATTAGTGTTTATGTGGCTTCCATATCACATTACTCAATGTTTAATTTGAATTGTCAACTAAACTCACCTTTTACATTAATGTAGCCCAAGATGAGGTACAAAGGCTCTACATTGGTATATGATTTGTATGCACACAAAGAAGGATTAACTATGAATCATTTCATTTTATAATTACCAAGAAATGCAATGAAGCATTTTCCATGTACAACCTTGCACCTTTAAGCTGCAAGTGAGCTCTACCTGTCCTTACAGTGATGCCGGTTCTTGTCTGCAAACCATATCTAGAAGACCAAGAAAGTGTTAAGGGCTAATCAATGTTTCATTCTCCTTGGATACAGCTTACCTGTGGGATTTTGTAGAAGCTCAAAATGGCTGCAGCAAAGAGACAGATGTCAGAGTTAGGTACTGTGATGACTGCAACTGGATGATTCTGGGCACCAGACTTGTAGTTGGGGATGAACCTGCCCTGTGTGGAGAGAAGTTCCATTGAGGCATGATAGGTCCTAATTGGATTGAAATGGCTGTTGTAGATGTCAAAGCCTAGAGTGATGTTAGGTAAGATTTGGGGGTTTTCATTGATCTCCTTTATTGCAAAGTCCACGGCCAGGATGTGCTGGTAGTTGTGAATCAGGAATCTGCAATAAAAGCAGATGACTTCAACCTGAAAGTAAAGGTTTCTTCTCTCTGATTCCAGCCCAGCATAATTATTACCAATAACTAACTATAACTAAGATACCAGAAAAATAACCCCTGCAGAACATGAAGAGTTATATTTGAGAAAATAGGTCTTGTAATACCTCACTTCAGTTTGCATGACGTGACATTTTGGAGGACATTGATTAATAGGGTCACCATGATTCGAAAACAACTTGATGACACTTAATTGCTCTGACAAGATAAAGAATGAAAGCAGATAACTTCAAGCTGAAAGTACCATCCAAATACAAAAAAACAAAAACAAACAAACAAAAAACGAAGAGAAAGGAAAGAAACTCATACACATTCAGAGCAGTCACATTAAAATATCTCCCAAACTACATATCCGACACTTAACCATTAAATTGGAATAGAATGTTAAGCATCTCTGGACACAATCGATGATGACAGACCAGACATAATTCTGCTGAGCAAGTCACGAAAAGTGGCTAACGTAATACACATCACTGGAAAATAACACGGAAAAGTATGAAAGAAGAAATCAGTGCATACAAACAGCAACAAGGCGTGGAAATCAAGAATGAAAAGAGAGAAGAAAACACAGTGACAACCATTTCCAGCTCATGCAATCTCACTCAAACCTACATGCAAAATGGGGCGGGAAAGTGCGTTTTCTTACAAAAGGTCATCGAACAGTTCTTCTGAGGGAGGATTTTCAAATGTTATTGGATTGATAGCCATGTAGATTTGGGACATAATGCCAGCAATAAGGAAATCCCCTGATTTATAGCAATTGTGAAGGATAGGAAGAGGATCTCTGATGGGGCATTTAAGTAGAGGAACCTTACACATTGCCAGAGGCACTAGCACTAACTCCACCACCACAAACACCACCATGTTGAGTGAAAAATTTCTTTCTGTAGACCAGTTCAGCCTCTTAGACAATGGCTTCATATGACCCTGAGTCTCCTGACTTTGACAGTCAACTCGTATTGCATAGTGTCGGGGCTCAGACTGATGGATCTCTCTCTGTTCTCTGCCCCTGTTCTGAATAACTCAGGAATATTAATAGCCTTTTCAGTCTTAGGTAACAGTTTTGCTAGTGGCTGCTGGCTCTCTCTAGGGGCTTGGAGTAGAGGTAGAAATAATTATGTTTAATTTGATAATTGTAGGGATGATAATAATCAACCCCAACCTTTTGCAGAAAAAAAAGCATTCTGATGTAATTTCCCTGATATACATTTGGTTGGATTAATATTGTATTATTTTCTTGTATGATGCCATCCAAATGGCTGCGAATTTACAAAGTACAAGGAAGCCGCTCCCTGCCATGGTGTACTTGCAATGGACAGTATCATGGTCAAATACACTGATTTGGCCTTTGGTGTGATGTCACGTCCTGGGAGAACCCAGAACTGACATCCCACCAGTCTAGGAAACCCTGGAAACTATGGTAGAACTCTTGGGTTTCTGGTGACTCTAACAGAGTAACTGGTGGTCCAGGTCTCCCCACAGAAGTTATGTCAGTCCTCTCTAGGAATTCTCAAAAACTCTATTTGTTTGTCATAGTGTTTCCAGAAGTGACAGTATTCCATCTACCCCCTTGTCCTTGACCCACCCCCATATACCTGGAATGTGTTAGCAAACATACACCTATGTAGTTAGGGTTGGCTTCTAAGTTCTGGAGCAAAAGGTTTGTATTCCTTGCAGAGTAAATCTTCCAAGGCAATATGCCAATTTGCATTGCAGGAATTCAGATAAATATCTGATGACCAAAATGGCTGACTGCATTCCAGAAGTACACAGAAGTGACTGAGAAATTAATGTCTGTTCATAAAAAGACATCAGTGCTTCCACCAATGAAGTTGGCTAAGGTAGTTTCATTTGCCAGAGCAGAGACAGATTTCTCTTGAAATCTGTAGAGATGTGTGATGCTGCCTCACTGAACTTTCATAAGTCTCTGAAGTCATTTAACTTATTAATCCTAATTGACCAGATTCCTCTACTTGGTGATGTAGTGGCTAACAGCGGTGTAGTCTAATCTCATGAACCAGGTTTGTTTCCCCACTCCTCCACATGTAACCTGCTGGGTGGCCTTGGGCCTAGGGCTGTCGATTCGGTTTGTCCCTAACTGAAAAACAGCCGAATTTCCCCTGATTCAGCAATTTTCAGTTCGGATGGAACTGAATTCAAGAAAAGGTGGGAAAACAATGAGCCGAATTTGGCAAGTTTGGGGCGATCACTGAATAAATTCGACAAATTCGGGGGCTCCGAATCAGCAGCATAACCATCAGTTAGTAAGCAGCATTCTCCCACGGCCAATCGGTGGCCAAGCTGGGTCTTCTTCCGACCAATCAGTTGCGGTTGAGAGCGTGAGCCCAGCTGCTGCATGGTCCAGGGAGAGAAAGAGAGAGTGTCTGTTTGTGTGTGAGAGAGATCCCCGTGGGGGGGGGGAAGGGGTGCGTGTGCACATTCGCTGCTTTCCACGGCACCGGGGGGCATTTTTGAAGGTAGAGGTCCCAAAATTTCAGTGTAGCTTCAGCATACCCTTCTTCCAAGAACCCTTATGTTTTGTTAAGATTGGGTCAGGGGGTCCTGAGATATGGGGTTGGAAGGGGTCCCCCCCAAAATTGCCCATTTGAATAAAGCGAATAAGAACACATTTGTGCCTTTCCACAGCTCCAGGTGGACATTTTTGGAGGTAGAGGTCCCAAAATTTCAGTGTACGTTCAGGGGACCCTTCTTGCAAGAACCCCATGTTTGGTGACGATTGGGGCAGGGGGTCCCGAGTTATGTGGTCCCCCCATCCACCCACTGCAATCCTGTGCATCTAGAGAGCAGCAAATCCAAGGCAAAACCTCCCATGCATAAATGGAATCATATTGGATTACTCCTGAGTCCTCCTGACTCCCAGTCCCTGCTCCTGATGGAACAGAAGAGTCAGAAGACATTCCACAGTAAGACCCATTTTGGGGCTTTTCGCTATAATTTTTTTCCTGTGTGTGTGGGGGGGGGGCAGAAAGCAGAGTCTGTGTGTGGGGGGAGGCAGCAGTGGTATGCCCGCTCACCTCTGCGGGAGTGTGTTTTCTGCTTTTAAAGTTTTAAGGTGTAACGTTGACTCTGTGCAGCGGCTAGCAAGTCTCTCTCCACTCTGCACCCGAGCCACGCCTCCTCCTCCTTGTTTTTTTCCCCGTTTGGGGCCAAGCCGTACTGGTTTGAGAGGGGGGTTTCGCCCATTCTGCCTGGGGTGTGTGTGCCTGCTCGCGTCTCTCTCTCCCTGGTTTGAGGGGGTGGGCTTCAGTTGTGTGTCCTCAGGTTTTCCCTCATTCATAAGATTGGTTAGGTCTATTTTGATGCTCGCTCAAAACTGGTTTTCAAATTGTGACTTAAACAATGCATTTGCCCAGTCCCGAGACTCCCGACTCCCGACTCCGATGCAAAAGGGGAAATTCCACCCTCACCTGCTCCTTATGCATAGATAGCGTGCCTCTGTCCCTTTCCATGGTTTGCAAACTCCCAAGGTCACGTCACGTGTTGCTTTGCATGGTTTTCCAAACTCCGAGTCCAAACAGTCTATTTATTTCTATTCATTCCAATGGGCTGTTCATGGGGGGGACCCCTTCTGGGCCCCATAACTCGGGACCCTCTGCCCCAATCGTCACAAAACTTGGGGGTTCTTGCAAGAAGGGTCCCCTCAAGCTACACTGAAATGTTGGGACCTCTACCTCCAAAAATACCCCCCCGGAGCCATGGAAAGCTGTGAATGTGTTTTTAATGGCTTTATTCCAATGGGCAATTTGGGGGGGACCCATTCCGGGCCCCATAACTCGGGACCCCCTGACCCAATCTTTACAAAACATGGGGGTTCTTGCAAGAATGGCTCCCTCAAGCTACACTGAGATTTTGGGACCTCTACCTCCAAAAAGGTCCGCCCGGAGCCATAGAAAGGCGCAAATGCGTTTTTAATGTCTTTATTCAGCCGAATTTTTCCCCGAACTCAGAATTGCATGCCGAATTCCATGGATCTGAATAGGGGGAGTTCAGACTTTGGCCTTTCCCAAATCAAAACGGGCCGAATTTTGCCGAATCAGAATTTTACCGAATTTTTCCCCAATAGCCCTATTTGGGCCACTCAAAGTTCTCTCTGAACACTCTCAGCCCTAGCTATCTATCAAAGTGTCTGCTTTGGAGAGAAGAAGGGAAGTCCTTTGTAAGCTGCTTTGAGGCTCCTTAAATGTAGAGAAAAAGCAGAGCATAAAAACCAACTCTCTTCTTCTTCCAACAAGTTAAAATATATACAGTGCCTACAAAATAAAAACAATACAATCAATCAATATTTATTTCAATACAGAATCAGGTCCATATATAAGTTAAAGCCAATGACATTAAAGTTAGATTGAGAGTATTAATGACAGATTAACAATAGTAGTAATTATAAGTTAAAGGCACTTTAAGTCACAAAATTAGCTATAAAAGGGGAGGTAGAGTCATCTATGGTTAAGAATCAAATAAATAAATAAATAAATAAGATTTAATTCTGTCTTTTTATTAGTTGTCCTCTTTTGTTCATCTCAGGTATGCTTACACTAAGTATATATTGTAATGCAGAAACAAATGCCTTAGAAGAAAACACAGACCCTGTAAACTAAATACTGCTGATTACAATAGGCTATACTATTGAGATACAGCCATAAGATTTAATTCTTTGTTTTTATTAGATGTTCTTTTTTGTTCAGCTCAGGTCTTAGCAAAATGATGTAGCATTTTGGGGAAAAGATGCAGCCCAGTAAGCCAGCACTGGAGGCTAAGATGGAGAAGATCTCCACAGCCACCATGGATTTGCCCTTGGTGCTCAAGTAGGTGGGAACAAAGGAGACCCAAACACTGCAAAAGACCAACATGCTGAAGGTTATGAACTTGGCTTCATTGAAACTGTCAGGTAAGTTCCTGGCAAAGAAAGCCACAGTGAAGCTGATGATGGCCAGGAAGCCAAGGAAGCTCAGGGCACAGTAAAACATGGTGACTGACCCTTCGTTACACTCAATAATAATTGTATCAGTCATTGAGTTCATGTCAAAAGCTGGGAAGGGGGAAGATGTGGCCAACCACACAGTACAGATAGTTGCTTGTAAAAGGGAACATGCAAGGACAATAGAACTGGACATTTTTTTCCCTACAAATCTCCTCATTCTGGATCCTGGCTTTGTGGCCATGAAAGCCAGAACCACAAGAACAGTTTTGGCCAATACACAAGAAACAGCCACTGAGAAAATGATGCCAAAAGCTGTTTGTCGAAGCAGACAGGTCCACTTCTCAGGCTGGCCAATGAACAGCAAAACACCAAGGAAGGAGAGCAGGAGGGAGATGAGGAGTGTGTAGGTGAGGTCCCGGTTGTTGGCTTTAACTATGGGAGTTTCCTGGTGCTTAATAAAGATCCCGAGCACCAAAGCTGTGATGAAAGAGAAGGAAAGAGCAACAGTGGCCAAGCTGATCCCCAAAGGTTCTCCATAAGACAAGAAGCTTATATCTTTTGGCAGGCATAAAGTCTGGTCTTTGCTGGGATACTGTCCTTCAGGACACTGAGAACATTCATTCATGTCTGGGGGGAAAAGGATCTTTTTTGGTACACAGAAATCCTATGCAGAGTGCATTGCAATACAACAAATAGACCAATTGGTGCTGTTCAGCTGAAATCAGAGAGCTATGCTTACTGACTTTAATAATACAAGGAAGGATTTAGGCTCAGTGGTGCCCTTGAAGCACACAAGGTTTTCATGGATTGTGCCAAATTGTTTTTTGTTCTACTCTAGGTATCACAAACTAGATTGTTCCCTCCAGAATTTCTAAATATGCTGTATTTTAAAAAAATTCATTCTACTGCGTTACTCTTTTGTAAGCAAACTTGCATATCTGTGCATATTGAATATTCTTTCCCTTTGCATGAAAAACGACTGACTAAATAAGAAATGCATTCAGCTTTACGGAGCTGATGCTTCCATCTTAAGAATACTTTCCTGGAAGCAAGCTAAGTTGAATAAAATGGGACTTTCCTCTAGGCAGACCTATTTTGGATTGCTCCAGGGATCAATATGCATGCTTGTGTAGTGAACTACAACCATTGTATGCGATATTTGGATCTCTTACCTTTTTCATTGGAAATCTTCCCTGGTGGACATGCAAGGCAATCATAGCAGCAAAAAGATTCCCCCTCCTTCTTTCTCTTGCTATAACCAGCAGGACATTTCTCATTGCAAACTGAAAGAGGCTGCACCTAGCCCAAATGGGAGATAAATTGATTTGTTATGGCATGATGGCATGCCTTCTAGAGAACATTTGGAGTGCAATGGATGGTTGACGGTTCTTCAGTACTTCTAGCAATGTGATGCAATGGGTTGGTTCTGAGGAATTTTTTCTCTTCCCACACTGCAAGACCATGCTCGTGATTGCTAGTACATTTGTAGAGGTGGGTTTGAAGGACAGTTAAGGGATCTTCCAGTTCTACCATTCTCCTAGCTATCCAATATACTGTCTGGGTAAGGCAGTTTAAGTGAGCTGAATTTTTTGCGGGGAATTGCCAGTGTCGTTGTGCTGAAGGATTTCAATATTTATGGTAATTCTGCCTTGACTGGCTGTGCTTAAGAATTCATGGCCTCCACAGAATCTAGAGGACTATCCCAGGTTGCATTAAGCTACACCAATGAAAATGGGCATCTGTTGGATTCCCTCCAGTGCATTGGGCGGCAGACTGAGGATCTTATAAAAAGCTGCAAATTATACCTTTTTTGTGGGTAGATCATCATCTACTGATTACCTGGGTGCAGGTACTTCTACCAGGCCCACAGGTGTTTGACCCCTTAGGATGGTTCACCCCCCACAGACTTGTGATTTCAATAGTTTTCTGAAATGCTATCTGGGTGTTGTTGGGGAGGGGTTGAAGACTTTCAGTGTCCATGGTGACAATTAGAATTCACTATAGAAGCTTTCACATTAATGGTAATTATATTTTAATTTGATTATTTGTGGTTTCTGTATATTTTATCCAGTTCTTGTTGCTGTCATTTTCTAAGCCACTGTGAATACTTAAAAATGTGGGCCAGAACAGGGTGTTTAAAAAAAAATTAAGAACCCGCTCTTGACCAATTACATCTGCCATCTCAAGGCTTTGTCCAGTGTCTTATTCCATGGGAACATTCAAATAGATGATACAGTACCATCCCACCCTTTGATGGAAGTTGTCAGGGGTTGGTTGGTAAAATTCTGGGCAAGTTACAGCTCTGTTAGAGCTCTCTCATCCCCACCTACCTCACAGGGTCTGTTATGGGGAGGGGAAGGGAAGGTGATTGTAAGCTGGTTTGAGTCTCCCTTAAGTGGTAGAGAAAGTCGGAACATAAAAACCAACTCTTCTTCTTCTTCTTCTTCTTCTCATTCATCAGGATACTGCTAGCCTTGATAATATTTTTTCTCTGTGCCTTCTATATACCTGAATATAATTGTAACTTTTCAATACACACCAAGGATCTTGATGACATAGCAACCAAATACACAATAATTTTTTTGTTTCAAAGCTTGACCAAACAAAGTGTAGAGATAAAATGATTCCTTGAACAAACATCACCTTATCAACAGAACCAGAATATAGATAAATTTCTACATATGAATATTTTACTGTTCTTTCAACACTGGAGAAACATACTTGACCTATCACAGAGCATAAACAAATCCTACCTGATTGAACATAGTTGGCCATACAATGGTGTTATCATGAATGATGAACATTTTGTCTGGGGGAGCCTTTGAGTCTGTCCATCCTACTTTGACTCTAAGAAAGGACTGGTTTGGGAACGTGACCCAGTTGACAATATCAAATTCAGTTACAATTTCCCCGTCTTGGTCAAAGGAAATGCTTTCCCCAGCACTGTTGTTGAAGGAAACACTTCTCAGAAAGTGGTGGAGCTAAATGGGGACAAATAGTGAAACACCAGTTCATAAGGACAAGTAACGTATGCAAATATGGAATAGGATGATACATTTTCAAACAAGAGAACTTGTGTTATTGTTCCCCTTAAAGTTATGTTCAGATGCACAACTGGGAGACACAGAAAATTTAATACATCAACATGCGAAAGTCAAACCAGATACAAACCAGAAAAGACTAATAGCGGCCTAAAAATAGTCATATTGGTGCCCCATATGGTGGTGGAAAGTGCTATCAAGTCAGCTCAATTATGGCAACCCTGCACTGTTTTCAAAACAAGAGATGAACAGGTGGTTAGCCATCTCCTGCCTCTGTGTAGCATCACTTTACTTCCTTAGTTGTCTCAAGGTCACAAGATCACAAGATTGGAAGAGACCACAAGGGCCATCCAGTCCAACCCCCTGCCATGCAGGATCCCACAATCAAAGCACTCCCGCCAGATGGCCATCCAGTCTCTGCTTAAAGACCTCCAAAGACTGGGACTCCACCACCCTCTGAGTCAGCGCATTCCACCGCCACGTCACACTGTTGACTCATGTTCAGTTTGTGGTCCACTCAGACTCCCAGATCTCTTTCACATGTACTGTTGTCAAGCTAACTATTTCCCATCCTGTACCTGTGCCTTATGTTGTTTCTGCCTAGGTGAAGTACCTTACACTTCTCCCTATTGAAATCCATTTTATTGCTTATGGCCCAGCTCTCCAGTCTATCAAGGTCATTCTGAACTCTGACCCTGTCCTCTGGGGTATTAACTACCCATCCAGCTTGGTGTCATCTGCAAATTTGATTAGCATATCCTCTATTCCATCATCCAAGTCATTTATACAAATATAAGTACTATATTGGCCAAACAGAATATGGACAATCATAGTCGAGAGCCCAATCATCAATTTCAGGGTCAGGCAATCAAGTGGATTTTGTCAAAGCAGTTTCAGGTGATCTTCAATGGCACATCACTCCTCGAACTATGCTTCAGACTTAGATGTGTACAAAAGCTACGGTTGCCAAATGGCTAAGAGCAATTTAATTCAATTTATTACGATCATTTGACCAGCACTGATGGATAAGAGCAATATGTACAGTACCAATAGTATACATTTACCTCGATTGTTGAGTGTGGGGGGGGGGACATTGAGAAAAAAATCATTAAAATTCCAGACCCAGACTTGAGTGGGGGAATTTTTATTGTGGTGGCTCATTTTCGGGTAGGATATTACCGTTTCAAGATTCAAATCCATGTGGTTTGGAAATTAGGATCGGTATTTTCAATGGGGAAGAGATATAGTTTGAGGTAACTCTTTATAAAGATAATACCACCAAATTCGCTCTCAACACAGTCCGCCCGATTGCAGAGGCTGATGTCCTGATGGGAATGAATCTTTCAGTTTTGGATGCGATGGCTTTATGTCTGAGTGAACAAGTAAAGTCTTTGAAGGATGCTCTCAAACCCATCCTTGTGTAATTCATTTTGTGGTAAGTTATTCCCATGTCAGTTTGTTTGCCTTCATAAATTCCTAGAGAAAAAGCAGGGTACAACTAATTTAATCAATCAACACACTTAACAATTGAGTATGCTTAGGATGTCACCTGCCACCAGTCTTGACTGAGATGATTCCATTGGCCACCATGTCCTGTAGCTGTAGATTTCAACCTGGAGGACTGCATGGCCTGCAAAGCATGTGCCACAGCATAAACACCATTATAGATGCTGTAGCTGTGGGCAGTTGTGGCTGTTTCAAAAACAGAGGCAGGAAGAGTCTCCAACATCTCAGCTCCAGTGCACATTTCTCCATCCTTCTCATCTACTGTGGAGTTGGAGAATGAACAGAGAAACACCTGCTGCCAGAAGTCCCTGATGAAACCATCATCTTTTTCAGAGTGAAGATTTTTTCCCTGAAGAAATTTCTGAAATCCTGAGAGTTCCACGGAGTGAATTGCGAAGGATATGGCCCCGTGGATAAAATTGATGTCCCAGTCTCTTTGAAAGGGTACGGAGGTGAAGTCCATTTGAGCTGACATAATCCAGATTTTAGCTGTTGCCTTAATTGGTATATCCTCAATTTCTGGCAGATGGAGGAAAAATCTTAAAGCAATCATGATCTGAATTTCCCCATGTAGGACCAAAACTTTGGCAGTGCTTCCCATGATAAATTTGTACATTTCAGCCCCCTCAGCCACTCCTTCAAAAATTTCATTGGAAAATGCTATTTCTGGAATTGGGGCTATGAAGTCAAAGCAGATGCCATACTGGGATAGAAGAGGAACCATGTCCTGTACAAAGTGTTCTCCAGTCTCATCAGTCAGAGAAATCACGCCGATCCATGTCCACTCGAAATACAGCAGCATGTGGATAATCCCCAGATTTTGTTGGGCCTGGTTTGGGAACATCCGGTGGAAGAAAACAGATTGTGCTTTGCTTTCTATCCTTGGTGAAGAGCCATATGAAATCTAGAAAAAGAGAAGTGGGAAAGAGATTTGAAAACTAGAATTAGTGTTTATGTGGTTTCCATATCACATTACTGATTGTATAATTTGACATGTCAACTAAACTCACCTTTTACATAAATATAGCTCAAGATGAGGTACAAAGGCTCTACATTCGTATATGATTTGTATGCACACAAAGAAGGATTAACTGTGAATCATTTCATTTTATAAGTACCAAGAAATGCAATGAAGCATTTTCCATGTTCAACCTTGCACCTTTAAGCTGCAAGTGAGCTCTACCTGTCCTTACAGTGATGCTGGTTCTTGACTGCAAGAATATATCTGAATGACCCAAAAAGTGTTAAGGACTGATTCATGTTTCATTCTCCTTGGATACAGCTTACCTGTGGGATTTTGTAGACGCTCAAAATGGCTGCAGCAAAGAGACAGATGTCAGAGTTAGGTCCTGTGATGACTGCAACTGGATGATTCTGGGCACCAGACTTGTAGTTGGGGATGAACCTGCCCTGTGTGGAGAGAAGTTCCATTGAGGCATGATAGGTCCTAATTGGATTGAAATGGCTGTTGTAGATGTCAAAGCCCAGAGTGATGTTAGGCAAGATTTGGGGGTTTTCATTGACCTCCTTTATTGCAAAGTCCACAGCCAGGATGTGCTGGTAGTTGTGAGTCAGGAATCTGCAATAAAAGCAGATGACTTCAACCTGAAAGTGAAGGTTTCTTCTCTCTGATTCCAGACCAGCATAATTATTACCAATAACTAACTATAACTAAGATACCAGAAAAATAACCCCTGCAGAACATGAAGAGTTATATTTGAGAAAATAGGTCTTGTAATACCTCACTTCAGTTTGCATGACGTGACATTTTGGAGGACATTGATTAATAGGGTCACCATGATTCAAAAACAACTTGATGACACTTAATTGCTCTGACAAGATATAGAATGAAAGCAGATAACTTCAAGCTGAAAGTACCATCCGAATGCAAAAAAACAAATGAAGAGAAAGGAAAGAAACTCATACACATTCAGAGCAGTCACATTAAAATATCTCCCAAACTACATACCCAACTCTTAACCATTAAATTGGAATAGAATGTTAAGCATCTCTGGACACAATCGATGATGACAGACCAGACATAATTTTGCTGAGCAAGTCACGAAAAGTGGCTAACGTAATACACATCACTGGAAAATAACATGGAAAAGTATGAAAGAAGAAATCAGTGCATACAAACAGCAACAAGGCGTGGAAATCAAGAATGAAAAGAGAAGAAAACACAGTGACAACCATTTCCAGCTCATGCAATCTCACTCAAACCTACATGCACAATGGGGCAGGAAAGTGTGTTTTCTTACAAAAGGTCATCAAACAGTTCCTCTGAGGGAGGATTTTCAAATGTTTTTGGATTGATAGCCATGTAGATTTGGGACATAATGCCAGCAATAAGGAGGTCCCCTGATTTATAGTATTTGTGAAGGATAGGAAGAGGATCTCTGATGGGGCATTTAAGTAGAGGAACCTTACACATTGCCAGAGGCACTAGCACTAACTCCACCACCACAAACACCACCATCTTGAGTGAAAAATTTCTTTCTGTAGACCAGTTCAGCCTCTCAGACAATGGCTTCATATGACCCTGAGAGTCCTGACTTTGACAGTCAACTCATATTGGCAACTCAGACTGATGGATCTCTCCTGTTCTCTGCCCCTGTTCTGAATGACTCAGGAATATTAATAGCATTTTCAGTCTTAAGTAACAGTTTTGCTAGTGGCTGCTGGCTCTCTCTAGGGGCTTGGAGTAGAGGTAGAAATAATTATGTTTAATTTGATAATTGTAGGGATGATAATAATCAACCCCAACCCTTGGCAGAAAAAAAGCATTCTGATGTCATTTCCCTGATATACATTTGTTTGGATTAATATTGTATTATTTTCTTGTATGATGCCATCCAAATGGCTGGGAATTTACAAAGTAGAAGAAAGCTGCTCCCTGCCCTGGTGAACATGCAACTGACAGTATCATGGTCAAATACACTGATTTGGCCTTTGGTGTGATGTCACTTCTTGGGGGAACCCAGAACTGACATCCCACCTGTCTAGGAAACCCTGGAAACTATGGTAAAACTATGGTTTCTGGTTATTCCAAGAGAGTAACTGCTGGACCAGGTTTCCCCACAGAAGTGATGTCAGTCCTCTCTAGGAATCGTCAAAAACTCGATTGCTTTGCCATAGCATTTCCAGAAGTGACAGTATTCCATCTACCCCCTTGTCCTTGACCCACCCCCCATATACCTGGAATGTGTTAGCAAACATACACATGCATACATGTAGTAAGGGAGGGCTTCTATGTTCTGGAGCAAAAAGTATGCAGTCCCTGCAGAGTAAATCTTTCAAAACAATATGCCAATTTGCATTGCAGGGATTCAAATAAATATCTGGTTACCAAAACGACTGACTGTGTTCCATTAGTAAACAGAACTTACTGAGAAATTAATGTATGTTCATAAAAAGACATTAAAAGACCAATGAAGTTGGCTAAGGTAGTTTCATGTGCCTGTGCAAAGATGGATTTCTCTTGAAATCGGTAGAGATGCATGAAGTTGCCTCACTTAGCTTTCATAAGTCTCTGAAGTCATTTAACTTATTAATCCTAATTGACCAGATTCCTCTACTTGGTGGTGTAGTGGTTAACAGTGGTGGAGTGTAACCTGGAGAAATGGGTTTGATTTCCGACTCGTCCACATGAGAGGGGAACTCTAATCTTGTGAACCAGGTTTGTTTCCCCACTTGCCACAAGAGCTACGGACTCTAATCTCGTGAACCAGGTTTGTTTCCCAACTCTTCCACATGTAGCCTGCTGGGTGACCTTGGGCCAGTCCCAGTTCTCTCCGAACTCTCTCAGCCCCACCTACATGACAAGTTGTCTGTTTTGGAGTGGAGAAGGGAAGGTGATTGTAAGCCGCTTTGAGACTCCTTAAATGTAGAGAAAAAGCTGAGATTAAAAACCAGCTTTCCTCCTTCTCCTCCTCTTTTTCAATCTCATTCACTTTATTGTTCTCTTTTTCTTTTTCTCTTTCTCTTTTTTCTCCTCCTCCTTCTCCTCCTTCTCCTCCTTTTCCTTCTCCTTCTCCTCCTTTTCCTTCTCCTTCTCCTTCTCCTTCTCCTTTTCCTTTTCGTTCTCCTTCTCCTTCTCCTTCTAGCTAGGACTAATGGGAGGTAGGATAGCATTCTGAAGCATTCTGTTGAAGCTGTCTCTTGAAAGACCACAATTAGGCTGACTGCAACAACCTCCTCCCACCCATGCACTCAAGAAATGGCTAGAAAGTAGCATAATGCCTCTTCTCCAGGAAAGTACATATCCACGATGATTAGTAGCCATGGATAGCCCCAAACCCCATGCATTTGTCCACTCCAGTTGGGAAAGGAGGGAAGGTTTAGTGTGCCTTGAAATCATGCTGAACAGATAATTGGAAAGGTTTTGCAAAACCTACTGTGAATGTCCTTCATTCCCAGATGAAATAGAGTGCTTAAACTGTGTATATATGGTAATGAAACAAATGCCACAGTAGAACACAGTAGAACATCTAGGCTCATTACACTAAATACCACTGATTACAATATTTTATTTTATTTATGTTTTCTTTTTATTTCCTTTCCCTCCACCAAAGCGGGGCTCAGAGCGACTTCTAACAAGTTAAAATATACAAAGAACATGCAAAATAAAGACAATACAATCCATCCATCAATCAATATTTATTTCGATACAGCTCCCTATATAAGTAAAAGGCAATGAAATTAAAGTTTGATTGAGAGTATTAATTATAGATTAACAATATTAATAATAATACGTTAAAGTCAATTCAAGTCACAAAAATAGCTATAAAAGGGGAGGTTGTGCCATCTATGGTTAAGAATCAAATAAATAAAAAATAATATTTTATTCTGTCTTTTTATTGGCTGCCCTTGTTTGTTCAATTCAGGTCTGCTTACATTAAGTATATATTGTAATGAAGAAACAAATGCCCCAGAAGAATACATAGACCTGTACCCTAAATACTAATGATTACAATAGGATATAGTCTTGAGATAAAGCCATAAGATTTAATTCTTTGTTTTTATTAGATGCCCTCTTTTGTTCAGCTCAGGTCTTAGCAAAAGGATGTAACATTTTGGGGAAAAGATGCAGCCCAGTAAGCCAGCACTGGAAGCTAAGATGGAGAAGATCTCCACAGCCACCATGGATTTGCCCTTGGTGCTCAAGTAGGTGGGAACGAAGGAGACCCACACACTGCAAAAGACCAACATGCTGAAGGTGATGAACTTGGCTTCGTTGAAACTGTCGGGTAACTTCCTGGCAGAGAAAGCCACAGTGAAGCTGATGGTGGCCAGGAAGCCCAGGAAGCTCAGGACACAGTAAAACATGGTGACTGACCCTTCATTACATCCCAGCACAATTTTCTCAGTCATTGTATGCATGTCAAAAGCTGGGAAGGGAGGAGATGTTGCCAACCACACAGTACAGATAGTAGCTTGTAAAAGGGAACATGAAAGGACAATGGAACTGGACATCTTTCCCCCTATAAATTTCCTCATTCTGGATCCTGGCTTCGTGGCCATGAAAGCCAAAACCACAATCACAGTTTTGGCTAATACAGAAGAAACAGCCACTGAGAAGATGATGCCAAAAGCCGTTTGTCGAAGCAGACAGATCCACTTCTCAGGCTGGCCAATGAACAGCAAAGCACCAAGGAAAGAGAGCATGAGGGAGATAAGGAGTGTGTAGGTGAGGTCCCGATTGTTGGCTTTAACTATGGGAGTGTCCCGGTGCTTAATAAAGATCCCGAGCACCAAAGCTGTGATGAAAGAGAAGGAAAGAGCAACAGTGGCCAAGCTGATCCCCAAAGGTTCTCCATAAGACAAGAAGCTTATATCTTTGGGCAGGCATAAAGTCTGTTCTTTGTTGGGATACTGTCCTTCGGGACACTGAGAACATTCATTCATGTCTGGGGGGAAAAAGGATACTTTTTGGTACACAGAAATCCTATGCAGAGTGTGTTGCAATACAACAAAGAGGCCAAAGGGTGCTGCTCAGTTGAAATCAGAGAGCTATGCTTACTGACTTTACCTTTCCTAATAAGGATAAATTTATGCTCAGTGGTGCCCCCAGAGCACACAGGATTTTGCTGGATTGTGCCAAATTGTTTTTTTTCCCACTCTAGGTATCACAAACTAGATTGTTGCCTTTCTAGATATGCTGTTCATATTTCGGTTTTTTTTCATTTTCATTCAACTGAGATACTCATTTGTAAGTAAACTTGCATATCTGTGCATATTGAATATTCTTTCCCTTTGCGTGAATAACCTCTGAATCAAAAAGAAATGCATTCATCTTTATGGAGCTGAGGCTTCCATCTTAAGAACACTTTCCTGGAGCCAAACTAAGTTGAATAACATAGGACTTTTTTTCTAGATAGACCTATTTTGGATTGCTCCAGGGGTCAATATGCAAGCTTGCATAATGAATTACTAACATTATATGCAATATTTGGATCTCTTACCTTTTTCATTTGAAATCTTGCCTGGTGGACATGCAAGGCAATCATAGCAGCAAAAAGGCTTCCCCTCCTTCTTTCTCTTGCTGTAACCAGCAGGACATTTTTCATTGCAAACTGAAAGAGGCTGCACCTAGCCCAAATGGAAGATAAATGGATTTGGCATGGCATGATGGCATGGCTTCTAGATAACATTTGGAGTGTGATAGATGGTTGAAAGTTCTACTGTACTTTTAGCTATGTTATGTGATAGGTGGTTTCTGTGGAAGTTTTTCTCTTTTCACAGTGCAAGACCATGCTTGCCTTTGATAGTATGTTTCTCGAGATGGGGTTGAAGGACAGTTAAGGACTCTTTCAGTTCTACCATTCTTGTAGCTAACCAATATGCTCTCTGAGTGAGGCAGTTTATGTGACCTGAACTTTGTGCTGGGTACTGCCAGTGCCATTGTGCTGGGGGATTTCAATATTTATGGCTGTGCTCAGAATTTCATGCCCTCCACAGCATCTAGGGGACTTTCCCAGGTTTGCACTAAGCAACAGAAAAGGGACATCTGTGAGATTTACTCTGCTGCATTGGGCGGCAGACTGATGATCTTGTAGAAAGCTGCAAATTATACCTTTTCTTGTGGATACTGAACATTGGGATGCAGGCACCGTGCTACACAGGCGCTCAACCCTTTAAGATGTTTAACCCCAGAGACTTTGGTTTCCTATTGATTTCCAAAATGTTATCTGTGTGTGGGGGGAGGATTGCAGAGTTCCCAGTGCTTAATAAAGTCCATGGTAACTATTAGAAGTCCCTACAGAAGCTTTTAAATTAGTGGTAATTATTTTAATTATTTGATTTTAATTATTTTAATTATTTGATTATTTGTGGTTTATGTATATTTTATCTTGTTGTTGCTGTTATTTCCTAAGCCACTGTGAATACTTAGAAATGTGGGACAAACAGGGTGTTTTAAAAAAAACAAACCACTTTTGTTCGATTACATCTGCTATCTCAAGACTTTTTTCCAGCAGCCTATCCTGTACAATCCTGCCCTTTGAGGGAAGTTGTCAGTTGTTGGTTGTTGAAACTGTGCTCCTTCATCAGGATACTGCTAGCCTTGATAATATTTTTTCTCTGTTTTCTATGTACCTGAATATACTAATTTGTTCTCTTTCCCCTTGAAGACTTGATTACATAACAACCAAATACACAATAAGAAGCTTTACCAAACAAAATGTAAAGATAAAATGATTGCTCCCATGATCTTCAAATAATCAACAGAAGGAACAAAGGGATCCATTTCTACGTATGAATATTTTACTGTTCTTTCAGCACTGGAGAAACTTACTCAACATTTCCCAGAGCATAAACAAATCCTACCTGATTGAACATAGTAGGCCATACAATGGCGCTGTCATGAATGGTGATCATTTTGTCCGGGGGAATCTTTGAATCTGTCTTTCCAACTTTGACTCTAAGAAAGGATTGGTTTGGGAACGTGACCCAGTTGACTATATCAAATTCAGTTACTATTTCCCCATTTTGGTCAAAGGAAATGCTTTCCCCAGCGCTGTTGTTGAAGGAAACACTTCTCAGAAAGTGGTGGAGCTAAACGGGGACAAAAAGGGAAACACCAATTCATAAGGATAAGTAACATATGCTAATATGGAATAGGATGATACATTTTCAAACAAGAGAGCTTGTGTTATTGTTTCCCTTAAAGCTATGTTCAGGAGCACAACTGGGAGACACAAAATTTAATATATCAACATGCCAAATTCATACCAGATACAAACCAGAAAACACTAATGTCAGCCCAAAAACAATCAGTGAAAAGTGCTGTCAAGTCATAGCCCACTTATGGCAACCCTGTACGGTTTTCAAGGCAAGAGACGAACAGAGGTGGTTTGTCATTGCCTGCCTCTGCGTAGCATCACTTAATTGTCTCCCATCCGAGTACTAAGAAAGGGCAACTCAGCTGAGCTTCCAAGATTTGATGAGGTCTGGCTAGCCTCGGCTAACCAGGTCAGAGCAAGGTCTGTAGGCCCAACCCCAATACACTGGTAAAGGCAAATTATCCTGTAAAATGCTTTGAACCAACACAGTTGGCAAGAAAGGAGAGTTAAAACTTATAGAACCAGTGAGTCTGGATAAGATAACAAATATAAAACAGCTCTATTACAGAAGGGTTCCGTTATATCATTCCTTTTGGATATAAAGAGAATATGGACAATCACAGTCGAGAACCCACATTCTGGGTCAGCGGATAAAGTAGATTTTGGCAAAGCAGCTTCAGGTGTTTCCTGAATGGCTCATCACTCCTTAAAATGTACTTCCGACTTAATTATGTACAACAGCTACTATGGCCTGTCGCCAAATGGATAAGAGCAATACATACCTATACATGCACCTAGATTTGTTATGAGTTGGGGTGTGGGTTGAGAAAAAATTCATTACAATCCCAGATCCAGACTATGGCCTTATACAACAAACTTGATCTGATCTGCTCTGATCTGACAAGGCAATTGCTGTGTCTTCAAAAAGCAAATATAGCTGGCATAAAATGTACAGCTTTCTGATGGTTCTGCTCTTTCCAGAATAGGTCTCCAACAATTCTTTCAGAGAAGAATGAACTGATAGTGTCAGAATTTGTGGAAACCTTCCATTGCTCTTTAATATTTAGGTTAAATCATTGGGAGAGATCAACTGTAGCATTGGATTTGGCGGTCATGAAGACCTAAATGATATACCCAATGCCATAATTCCTTCATCTAAAGCCTGAGAGACTGCTCTCAATGTTCTGAACCAGTTATCATAAGACTGTTTGAATGGGTTGAGGGATTCAAGATGAAACAGAATCCAGACAAGATGAAAGTGAGGCTAATTGCAGAGGCTGACATTGTGGTGGGGATGTATCTGCTAATTTAAGATGGGATGGCCTTATGTCCGAATGAACAAGTAAAGACTTTGAGGGATGCTCTTGAATCTATCAATCGGAAATCAGAAGGAGATTGAGACTGGGAAGGGCAGCCATGAAGGTGATAGAAAAGATGCTTAGGTGTAAGGATGTGTAGCTGGCAACCAAGATCAAGTTAATTCATGCCATCATATTTCCTATTACTATGTATGGGTATAAAAGCTGGACAATGAAGAAAGCTGACAGGAAGAAAGGAGATTCCTTTGAAATGTGGTGTTGGAGGACAGTGTTACGGATACCGTGGACTGCCAAAAAACAACAACAACAAATCAGTGGGTTATAGATCAAATCAAGCCTGACCTGACCCTAGAAGCTAAACTGAGGCTGTCAAACTTTGGTCACATTATTAGAAGACAAGAGTCACTGGAAAAGACAATCATGCTAGGAAAAGTTGAAGGCAGCAGGAAAAGACCCAACACGAGATGGATGGACTCTATAAAGAAAGCCACAGCCCTTAGTTCGCAAGACCTGAGCAAGGCTGTTAAAGATAAGATGTTTTGGAGGACACAGATTCATAGGGTCACCATGAGTTGGAAGTGACTTGACAACACTTAACACACACACACTTGAACCCAACCTTGCCGGAATTCATTTTGTGATATGTTAATCCCATGGCAGTTTGTTAGCCATCCTAAGTTCCTAAAGAAAAATCAGGGTACAACTATTTCAGTCAATCAATACACTTAACAAATGAGTATGATTAGGATGCCACCTCCCACCACTCTTGATAGAGATGATTCCATCGGCCACCATGTCCTGTTGCTGTAGATTTCAATCTGGAGGACTGCATGGCCTGCAAAGCATGGGCCACAGCATAAACACCATTATAGATGCTGTAGCTGTTGGCAGTGGTGGTGGTTTCAAAAACAGATACAGGAAGAGCCTCCAACTTCTCCTCTCCAGTGCATATTTCTCCATCTTTCTCATCTACTGTGGAGTCAGAGAATGAACAGAGAAACGCCTGCTGCCAGAAGTCCCTGATGAAGCCATCATCTTTTTCAGAGTGAATATTTTTCTCCTGAAGAAATTTCCGGAATCCTGAGAGTTCCACTGAGTGAATTGCGAAAGATATGGCCCCGTGGATAAAACTGATGTCCCAGTCTCTTTGCAAGGGTAGGGAGGTGAAGTCCATCTGAGCTGTCATGATCCAGATTTTAGCTGTTGCCTTTATTGGTATGTCCTCTACTTCTGGGAGTTGGAGGAAACATCTTAACACGATCATGGTCTGAATTTCACCATGTAGGACCAAAACATTGGCAGTGCTTCCCATTATTATTTTGTACATTTCAGCCCCCTCAGCCATTCCTTGAAAAAGTTCACTGGAAAATCCTATCGGTGGCATTGTGCCTATGAAGTCAAAGCAGATGCCATTCTGGGATAGCATAGGAACCATGTCCTGTACAAAAAGTTCTCCAGTCTCATCACCTCTAGAAATAACCCCAATCCACATCCACCTGAAATACAACAGGATGTGGAGAATCCCCATAATTTGATGGGCCTGGTTTGGAAACATCTGGTGGAAGAAAACAGATTGTTTTTTGTTGTCTATCCTTGGTGCAGAGCCATATGAAATCTAGAGAAAGAGTAGTGGGAAAGAGTTTTCAAAACTAGATTTAGTGTTTATGTGGTTTCCATATCACACTGTGTGTGTGTGTAAAGTGCTGTCAAGTCGCACCCGACTCATGGCGACCCCTTATGGGGTTTTCAAGGCAAGAGACTAACAGAGGTCATTTGCCAGTGCCTTCTTCTGTATAGCAACCCTGGACCTCCTTGGGGGTCTCCCATCCAAATGCTAACCAGGGCTGACCCTGCTTAGCTTCTGAGATCTGATGAGATTAGGCTAGCCTGTGGCCATCCAGGTCAGGGCCCATATCACATTACTAAATGTATCATTTGACCTGTCAACTAAACTCAACTTTTATATTAATGTAGCCTAACATGAAGTACAGTGGCTCTACGTTCTTATATCACTGTGGTACACACACACACACACACACACACACAAAGATTAACTATGAATCATTTCATTTCATAAGTACAAGGGATGTAGTGAATTATTTTCCATGTACAACCTTTCATCTTTGAAATGGACCCTCGAAGTTAAAATGACTAAACTGAGGCTATCGTATTTTGGTCACGTCATGAGATGACAAGAGTCACTGGAAAAGACAGTCATGCTAGGAAAGGTTGAGGGCAGCAGGAAAAGAGGAAGACCCAGCAAGAGATAGATTGACTCAATAAAGGAAGCCATGGCCTTCAATTTGCAAGATCTGAGCAAGGCTGTCAAAGATAGGACAGTTTGGAGGACTTTCATTAATAGGGTCACCATGAGTCGGAAGCGACTTGATGGCACTTAACACTCACTCTCTCTCACACACACACACACACACACTTTCATTTTTGAACTACACCTATCCTTACAGTGATGCTGGTTCTTGACTGCAAGAACATATCTGAATGACCCAAAAAGTGTTAAGGACTAATTCATGTTTCATTCTCCTTGGATACAGCTTACCTGTGGGATTTTGTAGAAGCACAACATGGCTGCAGCAAAGAGACAGATGTCAGAGTTTGGTCCTGTGATGACAGCAACTGGATGGTTCTGGGTACCAGACTTGTAGTTGGGGATGAATCTGCCCTGTGTGGAGAGAAGTTCCATTGAGGCATGATAGGTCCTAATTGGATCGAAATTGCTGTTGTAGATGTCAAAGCCCAGAGTGATGTTGGGCAAGATTTGGGGGTTTTCATTGATCTCCTTTATTGCAACATCCACGGCCAGGATGTGCTGGTAGTTGTGAGTCAGGAATCTGCAATGAAAGTAGATGACTTCAAGCTGAAAGTGAAGGTTTCTTCTCTTTCCAGCCCATGAAAGCATAAAAATTCTCAAAATAATAAAGAAATACCTTGCCAGGGACCATCAGAATACCAAAAAAAAAAAAAAAAAAGAGAGAGAGAGAGAGAGAGAGAGATTCTTATACATTTGGATCAGTCAGATTAAAATATTTCCCCAACTACATATCTGTTCAGTAATCGTTATTACTGTATAATAACCCTGAAAAGTATGAAAGAAGAAGTCAAAGCATACCAACAGCATCTAGGCTTGGAAATCAATAATAAAAAGAGAGAACAAAAACACAGTGCCCACTATTTTCCAGCTCACTGAATCTCTCTCAACGCCACATGCATTATGGGGTGAAAAAGTGCATTTTCTTACAAAAGGTCATCAAAGAGTTCCTCAGAAGGACATTTCTCAAATGTCATTGGGTTGATAGCCATGTAGATTTGGGACATAATGCCAGCAATGAGGAGGTCCCCTGATTTATAGTATTTGTGAAGGATAGGAAGAGGATCGCTGATGGGGCATTTAAAAACATGGACGTTACACATTGCTAGAGGCACTAGCACTAACTCCACCACCACAAACAACACCATGTGGAGTGAAAAATTTCCTTCTGGAGACCAGTTCAGCCACTCAAACAACGTGTTCAAGTGACTCGAAGTCTTGACTTGAATGATCAGGCATTTTGATGGTCAGCTTGCATTGCATAGTGTTAGGCTCAGACTGATGGATTCCTCTCTGTCCCCCACCCCTTCTCTGAATTACTCATGGCATATTAATAGCATCCTTCAGTCTTGGATAACAGTTTTGCTAATGGCTGCTGCCTCTAGGGGCTTGGAGTAGAGGTAGAAGTAATTGTGGTTAATTTGATAATAGCAGGGGTGATAATAATCAACCCCAACCCTTGGCAGAAAAAAGGCATTCAGATGTCATTTTCCCGATCTAGATTTGTCTGGATTAATATTGTATTATATTTGTATGATGCCTTCCAAATGCTTTGGAATTTACAAAGTACAAGGAAGCCACTCCCTGCCCCGGTGAACTTGCAATGGACTATATCATGGTCAAATACACTGATTTGGCCTTTGGTGTGATGTCACTTCTTGGGAGAACCCGGAACTAACATCCCACCTGTCTAGGAAACCCTGGACACTATCGTAAAACTATAGGGTTTTCTGGTGATTCCTACCGGTGGTCCGGGTAACTGGTGGTTTGGGTTTCCCCACAGTAGTGATGTCAGTCCTCTCTAGGAATTCTCAAAAACTATTGCTTTGCCTTAGCGTTTCCAGAAGTGACATTATTCCATCTACCCCCTTGATGTTGACCCACCCTCAGATTCCTGGAATGTGTTAGCAAACATACACCTATTTAGTAAGAGAGGGCTTCTACGTTCTGGAGCAAAAAGTTTACAGTTCCTGCAGAGTAAATCTTCCAAGGCAATGTACCAATTTGCATTGCAGGAATTCAAATAAATATCTGGTTACCAAAATGAGTGATTGCATTCTGTAAGTCCACACCACTGACTGAGAAATTAATGTCTGTTCATAAAAAGACATCCGTGCTTCCACCAATGAAATTGGCTAAGGTGCCAGTGCATAGACAGAAATCTGTAGAGATGTGTGAAGTTGCCTCACATAGCTTTCATAAGCCTCTGAAGTCATTTAACATATTAATCCTAATAGACCAGATTCCTCTACTTGATGGTGTAGTGGTTAACAGCGGTGGAGTCTAATCTTGTGAACTAAGTTTGTTTCCCCACTCATCCACATGAGCAGCGGAAACTAATCTTGTGAACCAGGTTTATTTCCCCACTCCTCCAAATGTAGCCTGCTGGGTGACCTTTGGCCATTTACAGTCCCACCTACATCACAAGGTGTCTGTTTTGGAAAGTAGAAGGGTTGGCGATTGTAAGCCACTTTGAGAGCACATTCCTGAGCCTGTGGCGGCCGGGGACACCCTGGAGGAGGTGCTGCCACGCCGCCTCCACACAGGTTTCCTGGCTGCCAAAAATATTTTAAAAGCCTTTAAAAGGCTTTTAAATTTTTTAATAGGGCTTTTCACCCCATAGAGAAGAGTTAGGCTGTGCCAGCAAAAAAAAAAAAAGCTGGCGCAGCGTCGCTCTTCTCCCAGCCAGTGTAACCAGGGTGAAAGAAAAGAGGAAGCTGCCTATAGGCAGCTCCTCTTTGTGAAATGCCCTGGGGATGCTGGAACACCCCCCGGAATGCCGGCAACAACCTCCTCCCAGCCATGCTCCCCAGAAATGGATACAAAGAGGCATAATGCCTCTTCTCCAGGAGATTACATATCCATGATGATTAGTAGCCATGGATAGCCCCAACCCCCATGAATTTGTCCACTCCAGTTGGGAAAGGAGGGAAGGTTTAGTGTGCCTTGAACTCATGCTGAATAGATAATTGAAAAGATTTTGCAAACCCTACTGTGAATGCGCTTCATTCCCAGATGAAATAGACTGCTTACGCTTTGCATACATGGTAATGAGGAAACAAATGCCACAGTAGAGCACAGTAGAACATCAAGGCTCATTACACTAAATACCACTGATTATGATGTTTTATTTATTTTACTTATGTTTTCTTTTTGTATCCTGCTATTCCACCACCAAAGTGGGGCTCAGAGTGACCTCCAACAAGTTAAAATGTGCAAAATATATGCAGTACAATGAATCAATATTTATTTTGATAACAAGTCCACTCCATATATAAGTAAAAGACAATGAAATTAAAGTTATATTAAGAGTAATAACTGTAGATTAACAATATTAATAGTAACAAGTTAAAGTCAATTTAAGTAAAAAAATAAACTATAAAAGGGAAGGTAGTTCCATCTATGTTTAAGAATAAAAAAATAAGATTTAACTCTGTCTTTTTATTAGCTGTACTCGTTCGTTCATCTATGGTCTGGCTTACACTAAGTATATATTGTAATGAAGAAACAAATGTCCCAGAAGAAAACATAGGCATGTACCCTAAATAGTAATGATTACAATAGGATATACACTTGGGATATTGCCATAAAATTTAATTCTTTGTTTTTATTAGATGTCCTCTTCTGTTCAGCTCAGGTCTTAGCAAAATGATGTAGCATTTTGGGGAAAAGATGCAGCCCAGTAAGCCAGCACTGGAGGCTAAGATGGAGAAGATCTCCACGGCCACCATGGATTTGCCCTTGGTGCTCAAGTAGGTGGGAACGAAGGAGACCCAAACACTGCAAAAGACCAACATGCTGAAGGTGATGAACTTGGCTTCGTTGAAACTGTCGGGTAACTTCCTGGCAAAGAAAGCCACAGTGAAGCAGATAGTGGCCAGGAAGCCCAGAACGCTCAGGACACAATAAAACATGGTGACTGACCCTTCGTTACACTCAATAAGAATTTTATCAGCCATTGAGTTCATGTCCAAAGCAGGGAAGGGGGGGGATGTTACCAACCACACAATACAAATAGTAGCTTGTAGAAAGGAACATGAAAGGACAATAGAACTGGACATCTTTTTCCCTACCCATCTCCTTATTCTGGATCCAGGCTTTGTGGCTATGAAAGCCAGAACCACAATCAGAGTTTTGGCTAATACACAAGAAACAGCCACTGAGAAGATGATGCCAAAAGCCGTTTGTCGAAGGAGACAGGTCCACTTCTCAGGCTGGCCAATGAACAGCAAAGCACCAAGGAAGGAGAGCAGGAGGGAGATGAGGAGTGTGTAAGTGAGATCTCGGTTGTTGGCTTTGACTATGGGGGTGTCCCGGTGTTTGATGAAGATCCCGAGCACCAAAGCTGTGATGAAAGAGAAGGAAAGTGCAACAGTGGCCAAGCTGATCCCCAAAGGTTCTCCATACGACAAGAAGCTTATATCTTTGGGCAGGCATAAGGTCTGGTCTTTGTTGGGATACTGTCCTTCCGGACACTGAGAACATTCATTCATATCTGGGGGGAAAAGGATCCTTTTTGGTAAACTGAAATCCGATGCAGAGTTCATTGCAATACAAGAAAGTGGCAAATGGGTGCTGCTCAGTTGAAATCAGAGAGCTATGCTTACTGACTTTACCTTTAATAACACAAGGATAAATTTAGGCTCACTGGTTCCCCCAAAGCACACAGGATTTTGCTGGATTGCGCCAAATTGTGCCAAATTGTTTTTTGTTCCAATCTAGCTATCATAAACTAGATTGTTGTCTCCAGTATTTCTATATATGCTGTACATATTTCATTTTTATCATTCTCATTCAACTGAGATACTCTTTTGCAAGCAAACTTGCATATCTGCATATTGAATATTCTTTTCCTTTGCATGAATAACGTCTGAATTAAAAAGAAATGCATTCAGCTGTATGGAGGTGAGGCTTGTATCTTATGGACACTTTCCTGGAGCCAAACTGAGTTGAATAACATAGGACTTTCTTCTAGATAGACCTATTTTGGATTGCTCCAGATGTCAATATGCAGGCTTACATACTGAATTATAACCATTATATGCAATATTTGGATCTCTTACCTTTTTCATTTGAAATCTTGCCTGGTGGACATGCAAGGCAATCATAGCAGCAAAAAGGCTTCCCCTCCTTCTTTCTCTTGCTATAACCAGCAGGACATTTCTCGTTGCAAACAGAAAAAGGCTGCACCTAGCCCAAATGGAAGATAAATGGATTTGGCATGGCATGATGCCATGGCTTCTAGAGAACATTTGGAGTGCAATAGATGGTTGAAAGTTCTACTGTACATCTAGCTATGTGATGCGATGAAAGGATTCTTTGGATGTTTTTCTCTTTTCACAGGGCAAGACCATGCTCGCCTTTGACAGTATGTTTCTAGAGGTGGGTTTGAAGGACAATTACGGGATCTTCCAGTTCTACCATTCTCCTAACTAGCCAATATGCTCTCTGAGTGAGGCAGTTTATGTGATGTGAATTTTGTTCTGGATACTGCTAGTGTCATTGGGCTGGGGGATTTCAGTATTTATTGTAACTCTCCCTTGTGTGTCTGTGCTTAGTAATCCATGGCCTTCACAGCATCTAGAGGACTGTCCCAGGATTGCAGTAAGCCACATGAAAAAAGGGGGACATCTGTTAGATTTACCCCACTGTATTGGCTGGCAGACTGATGCTTTTGTAGAAAGCTGCAAATTATACTTTTCTTGTGGTTAGATCATCATCTACTGAACACCTGGGTGCAGTTACTTTTACTATGCTACACAGTTCCTTTACTACTTAAGATTATCCACCCCAAGAGACTCGTGTTTCCTATAGATTTCTGAAATGCTATCTGGATGTTGGGGACAGAATGTTTGCAGACTTCCAGCATCCATTATGAAGATTAGAACAACCTAAGAAGCTTTTAAATTAGTGGTAATTAATTATTTGTGATTTCTGTATATTTTATCTTGTTTTTGCTGTTATTTTCCAAGCCACTGTGAATACTTAGAAATGTGGGACAAAACAGAATGTTTTGAATTTTTTTTAAAAAACATCTCTTGACCAATTACATCTGTCTTCTCTAGGCTTTTCTCCAGCGTCCTTCCATGGGAACATTCAAACAGATGATACTGTATTATGCTGCACTTTGATGGAAGTTGTCAGGTGTTGGTTAGTGAAATTGTGCTCCTTCCTCAGGATACTGCTAGCCTTGATAATATTTTGTTCTCCACATCTTCTATATACCTGAGTGTACTAATTTGTAATCTTTTTCCCCTTGAAGACTTTCAACACTGGAGAAACTTATTTAACATATCTCAGAGCATAAACAAATCCTACCTGATTGAACATAGTAGGCCATACAATGGTGTTGTCATGAATGGTGATCATTTTGTCTGGGGGATCCTTGGAGTCTATCTTTCCAACTTTGACTCTAAGAAAAGACTGGTTTGTGAATGTGACCCAGTTGATGATATCAAATTCAGTTACTATTTCCCCATTTTGGTCAAAGGAAATGCTTTCCCCAGCGCTGTTGTTGAAGGAAACACTTCTCAGAAAGTGGTGGAGCTAAATGGGGACATAAAGGGAAACACCAATTCATAAGGATAAGTAACATATGCAAATATGGAATAGGATGATACATTTTAAAACAAGAGAACTTGTGTTATTGTTCCCTGTAATCTAAAGATCCCCAAAAGACCAAGTGAATTTTAAAAACTCTTGAAGTAGATACCGCTTGGTTCTCTCCACTCAGAGGCCATAGCAGGACAGCTTCGGCTGGCCAAGGCATTAAAAAAAATATAGCACCCATCTGCATTTTCAGGGACAATAAAAATCTCTTACTTGAAAACTCTGCCTTCGCCATACTTCTTTGTTGTGGGCTGCTTGTTTCCTTTTCACAAAGTAAAAACGTCTTCTTTTGCAGATAGGGGTACCAACCTCCAGGTACTAGTTGGAGATATCCTGCTGTTACAACTGATCATCTCCAGCTGATAGAGATCAGTTCACCTAGATAAAATGGACCTCCCCTCTCCACACTTCACCCTCCTCAGGCTCCCCCAAAAAACCTCCCACCGGTGGCAAAGAGGGACCTGGCCACCCTATTTGCAGACTGCCCCCCACAATTGCTTTCTATTTGTTTGCCATTATGACAAGAATGACTACTGGGAACATGAAGGCCCATTGGACATAATGGGAGAGTCAGGAAAGTTTACTGACTTCCATAGGTTCCATTTAAATACATCACAGCACAGAAAAGTTGCAATGAAATATGGGATGGATGAAAAGAAATCAGCCTTGGGCCTGAAATGACAGCCTTCAGTGTTACATGATGGTCCTGGGCCCAGATAGAATGCTCTGGGACAGGAAGGACAGTCTCAGAGTGGAATGAAAGCCCCTAGGACTGAAATCAGTGCTCTAGGGCTGTCATTTCAGTCATAGAGTAGTTTATATGGTCTCATGGACCTTCATTCCACTTTTGCGGTGACCATTCATGTTTCTCTGCATCCCAGGGGTTGTCATTAAAGACCCATAGAAGTCTATCTGGGCCTAGAAAATGTCATTCCGCTCTGGGGGCTGTCATTTCAGGCCCACGGCAGATTGCTCTAAACCTTTTCCAGGTTTTCATTGCAACTTTTCTATGCTGTATTGGAGCCCATGCAAGTCAATTGGCTTTCCTGGCTCCCATTATATCCGAAGGGCCTTGAGGCCTGAAGGAATTTTGGGGGAGGCTGGAATGACTGTTTTTTCACTAAATAGCACCAGAACTGCAGTGGAGTGGGTGCTGTCTGTCCTATAAATAGGGTTGCCAGGTGCCTACTGGTGGCGGGCAAAGCCCCGGTAATGTGCCCCTTTGCCCGCCGACCAGCTGAGGGCTGCTGGGCAATCGTGCATGCGCGTGCCGACGCGGCACTTCCAGTTTACAATTGGAAGTGCCGCCTCGCGAGGAGCCTTAGACCACTCAAACTCTTAGTTATAGTGGTAAAGGGTTGCTGAGGCTCAAACTAAGAGTTTGAATGGTCTAAGGCTCCTCGCGAGGCGGCACTTCCCGTTGTAAATGCACATCCACACAATGCACACGCACATACACACAAGATCATCACAGACACCTCCTGCCGAAGGTGAGTGGGTACCTCGCAACCCTACCTATAAAGGATACCCAAGTTTCAAGCAAGTTTCAAGCAAATTAGCACATCTCCAAGTTTCAAACAGGTTTTAGAATTCTATGTGTCTCTGAACAAGCTGCCCCAAGGTCCTGTTTTGTCCAGCCTTCCCTCCCCCCCAAAACAGCAAGTGAGGGAGAACAACAGCTCTAATCTGCAATTAATCTTGAAAGGTGATTGGCTGGGGGCACTCCATTCTCTTCTCTTGTGAGGGTCTGACTGGAAGGGAGAAATGCCATTGCCCATGAAATCAATAGACTTGGAGGAAAAACAAACAAAGAACGTGAGATTGTTCCAAGTTCGCTACACCTACAACCCTGGATTTGCATTACTTGCCCTGGAAAATCACTGTATAAACACAACTAACCATTCCTGTCTATATGAATCAGCCAATTTTGGATGGGATAGCCTTATGACTGAGTGAACAAGGAAAGTCTTCGAGGGAGGCTCTTGAAACACTCCTTGGTGGAATTCATTTTGTAGTAAGTTATTTCCATGGTGGTTTGTTAGCCATCATAAATTCCTAGAGAAAAAGCAAGGTGCACCTATTTCAATCAATCAACATACTTAAATGAGTATGCTTTGTCACCTGCCACCACTCTTGATCTGGATGATTCCATCGGCCACCATGTCCTGATGCTGTAGATTTCAACCTGGAGGACTGCAAGGCCTGCAAAGCATGGACCACAGCATAAACACCATTATAGATGCTGTAGCTGTTGGCAGTTGTGGTTGTTTCAAAAACAGATCCAGGAAGAGCCTCCAGCTTCTCCTCTCCAGTGCATATTTCTCCATCTTTCTCCTCTACTGTAGAGTCAAAGAGTGAACAGAGAAACGCCTGCTGCCAGAAGTCCCTGATGAAGCCATCTTCTTTTTCAGAGTTAAGATTTTTCTCCTGAAGAAATTTCTGGAATCCTGAGAGTTCCATTGAGTGACTTGCCAAGGATATGGACCCATGCAGAAAACTAAAGTCCCAATCTCTTTGCAAGGGTGCGGAGGTGAAGTCCATCTGAGCTGTCATGATCCAGATTTTAGCTGTTACCTTAACTGGATCACCCACCATTTCTGGGAGTTGGAAGAACCATCTTAAAAGTGCCATGGTCTCAATTTCACCATATAAGAGTAGCGCTTTGGCAGTGCTTCCCATGACAAATTTGAACATTTGAATCCCCTCAGACATTTTTTGAAAAAGTTCAGTAGAAAATGCTATTGCTGGCATCATTTCTATGAAGTCAATGCAGATGCCATTCTGGGATAGCAGAGGAACCATGTCCTGTAAAAAGCTTTCTCCATTCTCATCACTCAGAGAAATCACTCCAATCCATGTCCACCTGAAATATAGCAGCATGTGGAGAATCCCTATAGTTTGATGGGCCTGATTTGGGAATGTATGGTGAAAGAAAACCGATTGTTTTTTGCTGTCCCTGTTTGGTGCAGAGCCATAAGAAATCTAAAGAAAGAGTAGAGGGAAAGACATTTCACAACTAAAATGAGAGTATGTTTAGTTTCCACATCATGTTACAGAATGCATAATTTGGCTTGTCAACTAAAGTTACTGTTTGCAGTAATGTGTCCCAAGATGAGGTATAGCTGCTCTATGTTTTATATCATTGGTACAGAATAAAAAAGGATTAATTATGTATCATCCCATTTCATAAGTACCATGGTATGTAATGAATTTCATTCCCTTCAAGGTGCCCATATACTATATCTATCTTAACAATGAAGAAGAAGAAGAGTTGGTTTTTATATGCCGATTTTCTCTACCACTTAAGGGAGACTCAAACCGGCTTACAATCACCTTCCCTTCCCTTCCCCTCAACAGACACCCTGTGTGGTAGGTGGGGCTGAAAGAGCTCTTAATAGAACTGTAACGTGCCCAAGGACACCCAGCTGGCTTAATGTGGAGGTGTGGGGAAACAAATCCAGTTCACCAGATTAGCCTCCGCTGCTCATGTGTAGGAGTGTGGAATCAAACCCGGTTCTCAGATTCCACCGCTCCAAACCAGTGCTCTTAACAACTACGCCACACTGAATCATTTCATTTCTTAAGTAATGAGGAATGTAATGAAGTATTTTCCATGTACAACCTTTCACCTTTAAGCTGCACATGAACTCTACCTATCCTTACAGTGATGCTGGTTCTTGTCTGAAACCCATATCTAAACGACCAAAAAAGTGATAAGGGCTACTTCATGTTCCATTCTCCTTACCTGTGGGATCTTGTAGATGTAAAGAATGGGTGCCGCATAGAGACAGACGTGCCAGTTTGGTCCTATGATGACTGAGACTGGATGGTTCTGGGTACCAGACTTGTAGTTGGGGACGAGTCTGCCCTGAGTGGAGAGAAGTTTCATTGAGGCTAGATAGGTCCTACTTGGATCGAAATAGCTGTTGTAGATGTCAAAGCCCAGAGTGATGTTGGGTAAGATTTGGGGGTTTTCATTGATCTCCTTTACAGTAAAATCCATGGCCAGGATGTGCTGGTAGTTCTGAGTCAGTAACCTACAATGAAAGCAGATGACTCCTAGCTGAAAGTGAAGGTTTCTTCTCTCTGTTTACAGCCCAGCAGAATTGCTACCAAGTACTAACTATAACTAAGACACCAGAAAGATGACACCTGCAGAACATGAAGAGGTCTATTTGAAAAAATAAACCTTGTAATACCTTACTGCTCGGACTAGTTAAAGAATATCCTTTCCCCTAGGAAAGAAGGCATACAAATTCTTGAAATAATAAATAAATTCCTTGACAGGAACCATCAGAATGTAAAAAATAAACAAACAGCAAGGAAAGAGACTACAAATCTAATCCTTATCTAGTAGATTGTAACGCTGAATATCTCTGGGCACAATTGAGGATGACAGACCAGAAATAATTCTACTGAACAAATCTTGAAAAGTGGCTAATGTAATAGGCATTACTGAAAAAATAACACTGAAAATTGTGAAAGAAGAAGTCAAAGCATACCAACAGCATCTAGGAAATCAAGAATGAAAGGAGAGAACAAAACACAGTGCCAACCATTTCCATCTTACTCAATTGCACTCAAACCTACGAGCAGGAAGGCATGAAAAAGTGCATTTTCTTACAAAAGGTCATCGAAGAGTTCCTCAGAGGGAGGTTTTTCAAATGTTATTGGATTGATAGCCAGATAGATTTGGGACATAATGCCAGCAATGAGGAGGTCCCCTGATTTATAGTATTTGTGAAGGATAGGAAGAGGATCTCTGATGGGGCATTTAAAAAGAGGGACATTACACATTGCTAGAGGCACTAGCACTAATTCCGCCACCACAAACACCACCATCCTGAGTGAAAAATTTCTTTCAGGACACCAGTTCAGCTGCTCAGACCATGTCTTCAAGTGACCCCAAGTCTCCTGACTTGGATGATCAGGCATTTTGACAGTCAGCTTGTATTGTGTAGTGTCGGGGCTCAGACTGACAGATTCCTCTCTGTCCCCGACCCCTGCTCCGATTGAGTCAGGTAATATTAATAGCATCGTTCCATCTTGGATAACAGTGTTGCTAATGGCTTCTTGCTCTGTCCAGGGACTTTGAATAGAGGTTAGAAGTAATTGTAGTTAGTTTGATAATTGCAGAGGTGATAATAATCTACCCCAACCTGTTTCCGGGGTGGGGGGAGTATTCTGATGTCAGTTCCCTCATATGGATTTATTTGGATTGATATTATATTGTTTTCTTGTATGATGCCATCCAAACGCTTGGGATTTTACAAAGTACAAGGAAGCCGCTCCCTGCCCTGAGGACCTTGCTATGTACAACATCATGGTCAAATACACTGATTTGGAGTGAGTGATCAAGTTGACCATTGGGGCAGGGCATCTCCTGTTCCCTGCTCTGAGTGGCAGCAAGAGAAAAATGAAATAACTTTTTCTTTCTGGATAAAATCCTGCCTCGATAGACATGGTCGCAAAATTTTGAAATTGGCTCCGAGGCGCCGAACTCAACATTTGACTTTGTTTAGTCATAGTTTAGCACTCTATAGTCTTTGTACTTATTGCGAACATACGCCAATAAAAGGTGTTTGTTGTTGTTGTGGAATAGCCATGCAGGATGAGACAAAAGGCTCATCAGATGGTGGCATTCTGTTGACACAGTGGCCAACCAGCAGTCTCTCGAAAGACCACAACCAGGCTGACTGCAAGAGCCTCCTCCCACCCATGCTGTCACGTCTTGACAATCCTGAGAGTTTAATCTCTTGACGGCAGCTCTAACGTGCCCCTCTCTAGTAATGCCCTCAAGAAGACTGTCCTCCCATGGGATGACTGAAAACACTCACGGCTCAGACGTCCAATGAAGAAAGGTATCTGTTTATTCATGAGTGTCCATAGAAAGGTTGCGTTAAAAAGACACTAGTCTCATATCTCTTATCTTCAAGCTAAAAACAAGGGATTAGGAGAGCCTCAATATAATAAAGCTCTCAAGAAACGGCTATAAAGAGGCATATTGCCTCTAGTCCTGGAAAGAGAAATTAAAAAATGGCTTCCAGGCCTTTGGTGTGATGCCACTTCTTGCAAGAACCCAGAAGTGACATCCCACCTGTCTAGGAAACCCTGGAAACTATGGTAAAACTATAGGGTTTCTGGTGATTCCTACAGAGAAGTAATGTTACTGCCGGGTTTCCCCACAGAAGTGATATCAGTCCTCTCTAGGAATTGTCAAAAACTCTATTGCTTTGCCATAGTGTTTCCAGAAGGGACAGTATTCCAACCACCCCTTCTCCTTGATCTACTCTGTGGACCCCTGGAATGTATTAGCAAATATACACCTATTTAGTAAGGGAGGGCTTTTAAGTACTGGAGCAAAAAGTCTGCAGTCTCTGCTGAGTAAATCTTCCAAGGCAATGGGCCATTTTTAATTGCAGGAATTTTGTCTGGTGACCAAAATGACTGATTGCGTTCAGCAAATGCACAGAACTGACTGAGAAATTTATTTCCGTTCATAAAAAGATATCCATGCTTCCACCAGTGAAATTGGCTAAGGTAGTTTCATGAGCCAGTGCACAGATGGATTTCTCTTGAAATCTGTAGAGATGTGTCAAGTTGCCTCACTTATCTTTCATAAGTCTCTGAATTCATTTAACTTATAAATCCTAATGGACCAGATTCCTCTACCTGCTGGTGTAGTGGTTAACAGTGGTGGAGTCTAATCTGGAGAACCGGGAGTGATTCTCCACTCATCCACATGAGCGGCAGACTCTAATCTCATGAACCTTGTTTATTTCCTCACTCCTCTACATGTAGCCTGTAATCTTGAGGCAGTCACAGTTCTTTCTGAACACTCTCAGCACCACCTACCTCACAAGATGTCTGACTTGAGGAGGAGGAGGAGGAGGGAAGGCAATTGCAAGCCGCTTTGAGACTCCTTAAATGTAGAGAAAAAGGAGGGTTATAAAAACCAACTTTCTTCTTCTTCTTCTTCTTCTTCTTCTTCTTCTGCTTCTGCTTCTGCTTCTGCTTCTGCTTCTGCTTCTTCTAGCTAGGACTAATGGGAGGTAGAATAGGTCTGTTTCCTCCACAGAAAACTGTCAGCACATTTAGCCTTCTATCTATGAAAGAATGGTATTCATTGCACATCTGGAATTGTGGAGTTCAAAGGAAAGCACTTTGTAAGCAGTTTGGGCCTGTCAAAAGCGATTATTTCCTTGGCATCCAATAATTTATTATGCAACCTTATAATGTAGATGCAATCTACATGTCTGGTGATACAACAATCAATCAAAGACCAGAAAATACTTGACATTACAGGTGTACACAAAGAGTTAAACAAGTATTAAAAGTCAGCTAAAATGCATGGAATGGCCAAACTCAGTTTTTTGGGACCATAAGAACATACGGGCTGCAATCCTGAAGGGGGAGGCTGAAGCTCTTTAGGAGCTACCGTGACCCTGCACCGGCATAGTTGCCACCTTATCACATGGGATAAAGTGGCACCTATGCTATCGTGTGGGCAAACCCTGGAAGCGGGAACCTGCGCCGGCATAGGAGGTGCTTCTGGGGGCCAAGCTGCCTTTACCTTTCCTTTATCCCTTACAAGCTCCTTGATTCATTGATCTTGAGCAGTGTAAATCTAATGTTTGGGGTTTATAAGGACTGAAATAAATCTTGCCACTGACAATGTAGCCTTGGGATCTCAGTCACTTAATAAAAAAGGCATGATGTCAGACACAGAGGCATTAGATTGATATGTTAAAAGGGGAGAGATATAACATGATCAAAGTTCCTCATAAAAGCAGCATTCCAAGAGGGCACAAGCTAATGAATCAATAGAGCCAGAAGAGCAAGGACAGGTCCTGTCTGGATATGGTATATTCAAAATTCTGCCCTGCACAACCATAGAGGGGTTAGCATTCAGTCTAGCTAAACAGAAGGCTCTAGAAAGACGAGGACTTGTCAAATGATAAGTGTAAACAGGCAAACCACGTGATGGTGGTATTCCAAAAAACTGAGATGAACAGATGCTGCGAGAATGAAAAGTAGTGCTGTTATGATCAAGCTCTTTAATGCGCCTTTTAATTCTGGTGAAAGCTTCAGTTTTCCCAAGATCTAATAACATAACAGAGAAACGCCTGCTGCCAGAAGTCCCTGATGAAGCCATCTTCTTTTTCAGAGTGAAGACTTTTCTCCTGAAGAAATTTCCGGAATCCTGAGAGTTCCATGGAGTGACTTGCGAAGGATATGGACCCGTGGATAAAACTGATGTCCCAATCTCTTTGAAAGGGTAGGGAGGTGAAGTCCATCTGAGCTGTCATGATCCAGATTTTACCCGTTGCTTTAATTGCTATATCCTCAACTTCTGGGAGTCGGAGGAAACATCTTAAAACTATCATGGTCTCAATTTCACCATTTAGGACCAAAACCTTGGCAGTGCTTCCCATGATAACTTTGTACGTTTCAACTCCCGCAGTAATTCCTTGAAAGAGTTCACTGGAAAATGATATTGCTGGCATCATGGCTATGAAGTCAAAGCAGATGCCATTCTGGGAAAGCAGAGGAACTATGTCCTTTAAAAAGCTTTCTCCAGTCTCATCACTCAGAGAAATCACCCCAATCCATGTCCACCTGAAATACAGTAGCATGCGAAGAATCCCCATCGTTTGATGGGCCTGATTTGGGAATGTATGGTGAAAGAAAACCGATTGTGCTTTGCTGTCCCTGTTTGGTGCAGAGCCATAAGAGATCTAAAGAAAGAGTAGAGAGAGGGACATTTCAAAAATAAAATTAGAGACTGTTTAGTTTCCACATCATATTACAGAATGCATACCGTATATACCCGTGTATAAGCCGACCCGCGTATAAGCTGAGGTGCCTAATTTCTCCCCCAAAATGGAGAAAAATCAGGCACCCGCGTATAAGCCGAGGGTCGGCTTATAACCCCTCCCCCTCCCGCAGTCTTACCTCAATCCAAATGCGCAGGCCGGCGCCGGCCGGCAGGGTCCACGCTGCGCCTGGCAGGGGCGGCGACGGGGCCTCCGGAGGCCTCTGGAGGCCCTCCCAGGCCGGCGCCGGCCGGCAGGAGCCTCGCTGCGCCCGGCAGGGGCGGCGACGGGGCCTCTGGAGGCCTCTGGAGGCCCTCCCAGGACGGCGCCGGCCGGCAGGAGCCTCGCGGCGCCCGGCAGGGGCGGCGACGGGGCCTCCGGAGGCCTCTGGAGGCCCTCCCAGGCCGGCGCCGGCCGGCAGGAGCCTCGCTGCGCCCGGCAGGGGCGGCGACGGGGCCTCCGGAGGCCTCTGGAGGCCCTCCCAGGCCGGCGCCGGCCGGCAGGAGCCTCGCTGCGCCCGGCAGCAATGGCGGCGGAGGCGGCGATGGTGGCGGCGGTAAGTTCCCTCCTCCCTCCTCTCTCCCTCCCTCCCCCCTCCCCTACCGTATTGACCCGCGTATAAGCCGAGGCCGGCTTTTTCAGCCCTTTTTTTGGGCTGAAAAACTCGGCTTATACGCGAGTATATACGGTAACTTGGCTTGTCAGCTAAAGTCACTGATTGCAGTAATGTGTCCCAAGAAGAGGTATAGAGGCTTCATGCCTTATATCACTGGTACAGAATAAAAAAGGATTAATTATGTATCAAGGAGTGTAATGAATGTCTTTCCCTTGAATCTGCCCACGTAGTATACATAATAAAGAATAATTTCATTTCATAAGTACCGAGGAATGCAATGAATTATTTTCCATGTCCAACCGTTCACCTTTAAGCTGCATGTAAGCTCTACCTGTCTTTACAGAGATGCCGGTTCTTGTCTGCAAAGCATATTTAAATGACCAAAGAAGTGTTAAGGGCTAATTCATGTTTCATTCTCCTTACCTGTGGGATCTTGAAGACGTACAGAATGGCTGCTGCATAGAGACAGACGTGCCAGTTTGGTCCTATGAAGACTGCAACTGGGTGGTTCTGGGTACCAGACCTGTAGTTGGGAACTAATTTGCCCTGGGTAGAGAGAAGTTTCATTGAGGCCAGATAGGTCCTACTTGGATCGAAATAGCTGTTGTAGATGTCAAAGCCCAGAGTGATGTTGGGTAAGATTCTGGGGTTTTCATTGATCTCCTTTACAGCAAAGTCCATGGCCAGGATGTGCTGATAGTTCTCAATCATTAACCTACAATGAAAGCAGAGGACTTCAAGGTGAAAGTGAAGTTTTCTTCTCTCTGTTTCCAGCCCAGCATATTTGCTACCAATTACTACCTATAACTAAGACACCAAAAAGATGACACCTGCAGAACATGAAGAGGTATATTTGAAAAAATCGACCTTGTGATACTTTATTGCTCTGACAAGATATCCTTTCCTCCAGGAAAGAAGACATAAATATTCTTGAAATAATAATAAATCCCTTGCCAGGAACCATCAGAATGCAAAACAAACAAACAAACAAACAAACAAACAGAAAGGAAAGAGACTCATACACATTCAGAACAGTCAGATTAAAATATTTACCAAAGTATATATTTTATCCTTAACCAGTAGATTGGAAAGCTGAGTATCTGTTGGCACAATTGGGGATGACAGACCAGACATAATTCTGCTGAACAAATCTTGAAAAGTGGTTAATGTAATAGAAAAAAAAACACCTGTAAAATAACACTGAAAACTATGAAAGAAGCAGTCAGTGCATACTAACAGCACCTAGGCGTGGAAATCAAGAATGAAAAGCAAGTACAAAAGGCAATGCTACAGTTGGGTGAAAAAGTGCATTTTCTTACAAAAGGTCATCGAACAGTTCCTCAGAGGGAGGTTTTTCAAATGTTATTGGATTGATAGCCATGTAGATTTGGGACATCATGCCAGCAATGAGGAGGTCTCCTGATTTATAGTATTTGTGAAGGATAGGAAGAGGATCTCTGATGGGACATTTAAAAAGAGGAAGCTTACACATTGCCAGAGGCACTAGCACTAATTCCACCACCACAAACACCACCATCTTGAGTGAAAAATTTCCTTCAGGACACCAGTTCAGCTGCTCAGACAATGTCTTCAAGTAACCCCGAGTCTCCTGACTCGGATGATCAGGCATTTTGACAGTCAGCTTGTATTGCGAAGTGCTGGGGCTCGGACTGATGAACTCTTCTCTGTCCCCCGCCCTGCTCTGAATGACTCAGGGGATATTAATAGCATCCTTCAGTCAAGGATAACAGTTTTGCTTGTGGCTGCTGGCTCTCTCCTGGGAATGGGAACAGACGTGGAAGCAATTGTGTCTAATTCGATAATTGCAGGGGTGATAATAATCAACCCCAACCTATTGCAAGGAAAAAAAACATTCTGATGTCATTTCCCTCATATGGATTTGTTTGGGTTAATATTGTATTGTTTTCTTGTATGATGAAGTCCAAATGCTTGGGAATTTACAAAGTTCAAGGAAGCAGCTCCCTGCCCCGGTGAACTTACAATGGACAGTATCATGGTGAAATACATTGATTTGGAGCAAGTGATCCCTGTAGTGTTACCAGTCTGCCACTGGGCCAGGGGATCTCCCGTTCTCTGCTCTGAGTGGCAGCAAGAGAAAAATGAGATAAATGGTTGCCATGCCTTTGCATGTCACGTCATGGGAGAACCCGGAAGTGACATCATACCTCTCTAGAAAACCCTGGAAACTACAGTCAATCTGTAGGGCTTCTGGTGAGTCCTACAGAGAACTGGCATCACTTCCGAGTTTCCCCACAGAAGTGAGGTCAGTCCTCTCCAGGAATTGTCAAAAACTCTATGGCTTTTCCGTAATGTTTCATGAAGTGACAGTATTCCACCCACCCCCTTGTCTTTGACCCCCCCCCCCCAGACACCTGGAATGTGTTAGCAAACATGCAAGTATTTAATGAGGGAGGGCTTTGAAGTTCTGGAGCAAAAGTTTTGCTCTCCCTGCAGAGTAAATCTTCCAAGGCAAAGTGCCAGTTTGCATTGCAGGAATTCAAATAATATCTGGTGACCAAATGACTGATTGCATTCAGTAAGTACACACGACTGACTGAGAAATTAACCTCTGTTCATTAAAAGACATCCGTGCTCCCTCCAATGAAATTGGCTAAGGTGGTTACATAATTCCAGTGCAGAGACAGATTTTTCTTGTAATCTGTGGCGATGAGTGAAGTTGCCTCGCTTAGCTTTCATAAGTCTCTGAAGTCGTTTAACTTCTTTCGGAGATTTTCCAGAGGAAGTTGAAACATCCCCCCTTTCCCCAAATCTTTTCTGATGAACAGATTACTGCTGGATCCACTCTTCCCCAGGTTGTCCATGGAGCAGCGGGCGATCGGCTAAATCAGTCCCTATCTCGTGTCCCTCTCCTCTGAATTAACTCGTTGGTGTCGGCGGCCAGGATTATCATCCCTGGTGCCTGAAGGGATGGACAAGCTTTTCCTCTCACCAATCACAACTCCTTGGACGGGTGGTGCTGTGCGCCAGGCTATGCCCTCAGAGCATCTGCATAGTGCAGGGGGTTGCTCTAGGTGACCCTGGTGGTCCCTTCCAACTCTATGATTCTATGATTCTAAGCAGGCTGTTATAGGGAGACAGCAAAGTTTCTCTCTTGTACTGGATATGACTGCTGTTCTTGTAAAGAGAAAGTTGCCAATGGAGAGGCTGTGTTAGCTTGATGCCCACATCAAAAAATGTGTTCCCTTTTTGTACAATAATGTTTCTAGAATATCTTCCAAATGCAGGTTTCTCCTTCTGCAGCATTGCAAAAGAGTTTGGTGGGACAAAAGTGGGATGAGTTGGCTCTGCCCATTGCTGATTCAGTGGGCTGTCCTGCCCACTGCCTCATCAGCTGCAATGGGTACCAGCTGCCATGGGAATCAGAGGGAGCCACAAGGAAGCCCAAAGAAGTAGTGCAGGGGTGTCAAATATAAAGCCTGTGCACCGAGTTCGTCCCCTTGAGAACTCTTATCCAGCCTGCGAACCAGCTGAGGCAGCCACACACACCCCACTCTCGATCTGGGCTGCTGAGGCCTGGCCAGGCCCGACCAAGTGGAATTTATGTCATATTCAGCCCTCGTAACAATAGAGTTTGACTCTCCTGCTTTAAATGGAGAAAAGCCCTGAAACTAGCAGAACACTGTGTGGTAACTTTCTTTATACTTTGCTTTTCCCCACCTCAAGATTTCTGCTTAGAATCATGGAATCGTAGAGTTGGAAGGGACCGACAGGGTCATCTAGTCCAACCCCCGGCACAATGCAGGAAATTCACAACTACCTCCCCCCCCACCCACATACCTTCAGTGACCCCTACTCCACACCCATAGGATGGCAAAAAAACAACAAAAACAACCACCCTCCAGGATCCCTGGCCTCCAGTCCCAATCTTGGCTGGTGAGGCATGGCCTGGTCTGACAAAGCGACATTTGTGTCATATCCGGCCCTTGTAACAATTGAGTTTCACACCCCGGAAGTAGTGGATTGGTGTGGATTGGCCTGTTTTCAAGGGTGGGGGAACTCTCAGCCTGCCTGCCTGGATCCTTGAATGGAAACAGTTGCTTGCCTCCATTGCTGATTTAAGCAAAGACAAGTCAGAGACTGCCCTATTCATCCTAATCGGCCAGATTACTCTTCTTGGTGGTGTAGTGGTTAAGAGTGGTGGACTCTAATCTGGAGAACTGGGTTTCATTCCCCACTCTTCCACATGAGCGGCGGACTCTAATCTGGTGAACCAGTTTCTTTCCCCACTCCTCCACATGAGTGTTAGACTCTAATCTCGTTAACCAGGACCGTGTCCGCACTTACCATTTGCGGCGTCGGCTTCCGCGGGCTTTCCTTGCATGTTCCCACTGCAACTCACCCGAAGGATTCCCAGGACGTCTCCAGAGCGCAGTTTCTCCGCAGTAAGAGGATCCGCTGATAAGGCGAGTTAAAAAAAATAAAGCGTCCTCCACACTCGGTGCCTTGAAGTGGGAACATGCAATGCGACCTCAATCCTGCTGCCAGCCAACCCCTGCACTCGCCCCGCCTCCCTTACTAAAGCTGAACCAATCGCAACCCTTGCTTGGAGCGCCAACTGGGCATGCCTGGAAGCTTGCCGGTCTGGGGATTTTCAAGTGCAGCGGGGAAATGAGGCGAGTGGGAACAGGAATTTAAAAGCGGTCTGGATTCTTGTGTACTGGATGCGAGTAATTTGCGAGGTAAGTTGCTAGTGCGTCAACGGGCCAGGTTTATTTCCCCACTTTTTTACATGAGTAGCGGACTCTAATCTCCTGAATCAGATTTATTTCCCCACTCCTCCACATGAGCAGTGGACTCTAATCTCATGAACCAGGTTTGTTTCTTCATGCCTCCAGATGAACGGCAAACTCTAATCTCGTGAAGCAGGTTTATTTCCCCTCTCCTCCACATGAGCAGTAGACTCTATTATCCTGAACCAGGTTTATTTCCCCACTCCTTCATATGAAGGGGGGAAGGTTTAGTGTGCCTTGAACTCATACTGAACAGATAATTGAAAAGATTTTGCAAATCCTGCCGTGAATGTCTTTCATTCCCAGATGAAACAGAGTGCTTACGCTTAGCATACATTGTAATGAGGAAACAAATGCCATAGTAGAAGACAGTAGAACCTCTAGGTCCATCACAATGAATATCACTGTACAATATTTTATTTCTTTTATTTATGTTTTCTTTTTGTATCCTGCTCTCCAACCACCAAAGCGAGGCTCAGTACATACAAAATAAAAACAATACAATCAATCAATATTTATTTCGATACAGAATCAGCTTCATATATAAGTAAAAGGCAATGAAATTAAAGAGTATTAATGATAGATGAACAATATTAATAATAATAAGTTTAAGTAAAAAAACAAGCTATAAAAGTGGAAGTAGTGCCATCTATGGAATAGAGTTATAGCAACACACATAATAATTGAATATAGATTAATAATTAATAATAAATTTAAAATTTATTGATTACAATACAATATACTCTTGGGGTGTAGCCATAAGATTTAATTCTTTATTTTTATAAGATGTCCTCTTCTGTTCAGGTCAGGTCTTAGCAAAATGATGTAACATTTTGGGGGAAAGATGCAGCCCAGTAAGCCAGCACTAGAGGCTAAGATGGAGAAGATCTCCACGGCCACCATGGATTTCCCCTTCGTGCTCAAGTAGGTGGGAACGAAGGACACCCAAACACTGCAAAAGACCAACATGCTGAAGGTGATGAACTTGGCTTCGTTGAAACTGTCGGGTAACTTCCTGGCAAAGAAAGCCATGGTGAAGCTGATGGTGGCTAGGAAGCCCAGGAAGCTCAGGACACAGTAAAACATGGTGACTGACCCTTCATTACACTCAATAAGAATTTTATCAGTCATTGAATGCATGTCAAAAGCTGGAAAGGGGGGAGATGTGGCCAACCACACAATACAGAGAGCACCTTGTAAAAGGGAACATGCAAGGACAATTGAACTGGGCATCTTTCCCCCTACCCATCTCCTCATTCTGGATCCTGGCTTCGTAGCCATGAAAGCCAGAACCACAATCACAGTTTTGGCTAATACACAAGAAATAGCCACTGAGAAGATGATGCTAAAAGCCATTTGTCGAAGGACACAGGTCACCTTCTTCGGTTCACCAATGAACAGCAAAGCAGAAAGGAAGGAGAGCAGGAGGGAGATGAGGAGAGCATAGGTGAGGTCCCGGTTGTTGGCTTTGACTATGGGAGTGTCCTAGTGCTTAACAAAGATCCCGAGCACCAAAGCTGTGATGAAAGAGAAGGAAAGAGCAACAGTGGCCAAGCTGATCCCCAAAGGTTCTCCATACGACAAGAAGCTTATATCTTTTGGCAGGCATAAAGTCTGGTCTTTGTTGGGATACTGTCCTTCAGGACACTGAGAACATTCATTCATGTCTGGGGGCGGGGGGAACATTACTTTTGGTATTCAGAAATCCTGCACAGAGTTCATTGCAATACAACAAAGAGGCCAAAGAGTGCTGCTCAGTTGAAATCAGAGAGATATGCTTACTGACTTTACCTTTAATAATACAAAAAAGGATTTAGGCTCGGTGGTGGTACCGAATCACTTGAGATTTTGCTGGATGGTGCCAAATAGTTTTTACTTCCAGTCTAGGTAACACAAACTAGATCGTTACCTCCATTATTTCTAGATAGGATGTACTACTTTTTTTCTTTTTTAGCTTTCATTCAACTGAGATACTTTTCTGTAAGCAAACTTGCACATCTGTGCATATTGAATATTCTTTTCCTTTGCAAGAATAACCTCCGAATCAAAAAGAAATGCATTCACCTTTAATTAGCAGAGTCTTCCATCTTAAGAACACATTCCTGGACACAGGCTAAGTTGAATAAAATGAGACTTTATCTAGGTAGACGTATTTTGGATTGCTCCAGGGCATGCTTGTGTAGTGAAATACAACCGTTGTATGCGATATTTGGATTTCTTACCTTTTTCATTGGAAATCTTCCCTGGTGGACATGCAAGGCAATCATAGCAGCAAAAAGATTCCCCCTCCTTCTTTCTCTTGCTATAACCAGCAGGACATTTCTCATTGCAAACTGAAAGAGGCTGCACCTAGCCCAAATGGGAGATAAATAGATTTGGCATAGCATGATGGCATGCCCTCTAGAGAACATTTGGAGCGCAATGGATGGTTGACGGTTCTTCAGTACTTCTAGCAATGTGATGCAATGGGTTGGTTCTGAGGAATTTCTTCTCTTCCCACACTGCAATACCATGCTCCGAATCAGCAGCATAACCGTCAGTTAGTAAGCAGCATTCTCCCACGGCCAATCGGTGGCCAAGCTGGGTCTTCTTCCGACCAATCAGTTGCGGTTGAGTGCGTGAGCCCAGCTGCTGCATGGTCCAGGGAGAGAAAGAGAGAGTGTCTGTTTGTGTGTGAGAGAGATCCCCGTGGGGGGGGGAAGGGGTGCGTGTGCACATTCGCTGCTTTCCACGGCACCGGGGGGCATTTTTGAAGGTAGAGGTCCCAAAATTTCAGTGTAGCTTCAGCATACCCTTCTTCCAAGAACCCTTATGTTTTGTTAAGATTGGGTCAGGGGGTCCCGAGATATGGGGTTGGAAGGGGTCCCCCCAAAAAATTGCCCATTTGAATAAAGCGAATAAGAACACATTTGTGCCTTTCCACAGCTCCAGGGGGGCATTTTTGGAGGTAGAGGTCCCAAAATTTCAGTGTACCCTTCTTGCAAGAACCCCATGTTTGGTGATGATTGGGGCAGGGGGTCCCGAGTTATGTGGTCCCCCCATCCACCCACTGCAATCCTGTGCATCTAGAGAGCAGCAAATCCAAGGCAAAACCTCCCATGCATAAATGGAATCATACTGGATTACTCCTGAGTCCTCCTGACTCCCAGTCCCTGCTCCTGATGGAACAGAAGAGTCAGAAGACATTCCACAGTAAGACCCATTTTGGGGCTTTTCTCTATAATTTTTTTCCTGTGTGTGTGTGGGGGGGGGCAGAAAGCAGAGTCTGTGTGTGTGGGGAGGCAGCAGTGGTATGCCCGCTCACCTCTGTGGGAGTGTGTTTTCTGCTTTTAAAGTTTTAAGGTGTAATGTTGAGTCTGTGCAGCCGCTAGCGAGTCTCTCTCCGCTCTGCACCCGAGCCGTGCCTCCTCCTCCTTGTTTTTTTTTCCCGTTTGGGGCCAAGCCGTACTGGTTTGAGAGGGGGGTTTCGCCCGTTCTGCCTGGGGTGTGTGTGCCTGCTCGCGTCTCTCTCTCCCTGGTTTGAGGGGGTGGGCTTCAGTTGTGTGTCCTCAGGTTTTCCCTCATTCATAAGATCGGTTAGGTCTATTTTGATGCTCGCTCAAAACTGGTTTTCAAATTGTGACTTAAACAATGCATTTGCCCAGTCCCGAGACTCCCGACTCCGATGCAAAAGGGGAAATTCCACCCCCACCTGCTCCTTATGCATAGATAGCGTGCCTCTGTCCCTTTCCATGGTTTGCAAACTCCCAAGGTCGCGTCACGTGTTTCTTTGCATGGTTTTCCAAACTCCGATTCCAAGCGGTCTATTTATTTCTATTCATTCCAATGGACTGTTCATGGGGGGACCTTTTCCGGGCCCCATAACTCGGGACCCTCTGACCCAATTGTCACAAAACTTGGGGGTTCTTGCAAGAAGGGTCCCCTCAAGCTACACTGAAATGTTGGGACCTCTACCTCCAAAAATACCCCCCCGGAGCCATGGAAAGCTGTGAATGTGTTTTTAATGGCTTTATTCCAATGGGCAATTTGGGGGGACCCATTCCGGGCCCCATAACTCGGGACCCCCTGACCCAATCTTTACAAAACATGGGGGTTCTTGCAAGAATGGCCCCCTCAAGCTACACTGAGATTTTGGGACCTCTACCTCCAAAAAGGTCCGCCCGGAGCCATAGAAAGGCACGAATGCATTTTTAATGGCTTTATTCGGCTGACTTTTCCCCCGAACTCTGAATTGCATGCCGAATTCCATGGATCTGAATAGGGGGAGTTCAGACTTTGGCCTTTCCCAAATCAAAATGGGCCGAATTTTGCCGAATCCGAATTTTACCGAATTTTTCCCCAACAGCCCTATTTGGGCCACTCAAAGTTCTCTCTGAACACTCTCAGCCCTAGCTACCTATCAAAGTGTCTGCTTTGGAGAGAAGAAGGGAAGTCCTTTATAAGCTGCTTTGAGGCTCCTTAAATGTAGAGAAAAAGCAGAGCATAAAAACCAACTCTCTTCTTCTTCCAACAAGTTAAAATATATACAGTGCCTACAAAATAAAAACAATACAATCAATCAATATTTATTTCAATACAGAATCAGGTCCATATATAAGTTAAAGCCAATGACATTAAAGTTAGATTGAGAGTATTAATGACAGATTAACAATAGTAGTAATTATAAGTTAAAGGCACTTTAAGTCACAAAATTAGCTATAAAAGGGGAGGTAGAGCCATCTTTGGTTAAGAATCAAGTAAATAAATAAATAAGATTTAATTCTGTCTTTTTATTAGTTGTCCTCTTTTGTTCATCTCAGGTATGCTTACACTAAGTATATATTGTAATGCAGAAACAAATGCCTTAGAAGAAAACACAGACCCTGTAAACTAAATACTGCTGATTACAATAGGCTATACTATTGAGATACAGCCATAAGATTTAATTCTTTGTTTTTATTAGATGTTCTTTTTTGTTCAGCTCAGGTCTTAGCAAAATGATGTAGCATTTTGGGGAAAAGATGCAGCCCAGTAAGCCAGCACTGGAGGCTAAGATGGAGAAGATCTCCACAGCCACCATGGATTTGCCTTTGGTGCTCAAGTAGGTGGGAACAAAGGAGACCCAAACACTGCAAAAGACCAACATGCTGAAGGTTATGAACTTGGCTTCATTGAAACTGTCAGGTAACTTCCTGGCAAAGAAAGCCACGGTGAAGCTGATGATGGCCAGGAAGCCAAGGAAGCTCAGGGCACAGTAAAACATGGTGGCTGACCCTTCATTACACTCAATAATAATTTTATCAGTCATTGAGTTCATGTCAAAAGCTGGGAAGGGGGAAGATGTGGCCAACCACACAGTACAGATAGTTGCTTGTAAAAGGGAACATGCAAGGACAATAGAACTGGACATTTTTTTCCCTACAAATCTCCTCATTCTGGATCCTGGCTTTGTGGCCATGAAAGCCAGAACCACAAGAACAGTTTTGGCCAATACACAAGAAACAGCCACTGAGAAAATGATGCCAAAAGCTGTTTGTCGAAGCAGACAGGTCCACTTCTCAGGCTGGCCAATGAACAGCAAAACACCAAGGAAGGAGAGCAGGAGGGAGAGGAGGAGTGTGTAGGTGAGGTCCCGGTTGTTAGCTTTAACTATGGGAGTTTCCTGGTGCTTAATAAAGATCCCGAGCACCAAAGCTGTGATGAAAGAGAAGGAAAGAGCAACAGTGGCCAAGCTGATCCCCAAAGGTTCTCCATAAGACAAGAAGCTTATATCTTTTGGCAGGCATAAAGTCTGGTCTTTGCTGGGATACTGTCCTTCAGGACACTGAGAACATTCATTCATGTCTGGGGGAAAAAGGATCTTTTTTGGTACACAGAAATCCTATGCAGAGTGCGTTGCAATACAACAAATAGACCAATTGGTGCTGTTCAGCTGAAATCAAAGAGCTATGCTTACTGACTTTAATAATTCAAGGAATGATTTAGGCTCAGTGGTGCCCTCGAAGCACACAAGGTTTTCATGGATTGTGCCAAATTGTTTTTTGTTCTACTCTAGGTATCACAAACTAGATTGTTCCCTCCAGAATTTCTAAATATGCTGTACTTAAAAAAAATTCATTCTACTGCGTTACTCTTTTGTAAGCAAACTTGCATATCTGTGCATATTGAATATTCTTTCCCTTTGCATGAAAAACAACTGACTAAATAAGAAATGCATTCAGCTTTACGGAGCTGATGCTTCCATCTTAAGAATACTTTCCTGGCAGCAAGCTAAGTTGAATAAAATGGGACTTTCCTCTAGGCAGACCTATTTTGGATTGCTCCAGGGCATGCTTGTGTAGTGAACTACAACCATTGTATGCAATATTTGGATCTCTTACCTTTTTCATTGGAAATCTTGCCTGGTGGACATGCAAGGCAATCATAGCAGCAAAAAGATTCCCCCTCCTTCTTTCTCTTGCTATAACCAGCAGGACATTTCTCATTGCAAACTGAAAGAGGCTGCACCTAGCCCAAATGGGAGATAAATGGATTTGTTATGGCATGATGGCATGCCTTCTAGAGAACATTTGGAGTGCAATGGATGGTTGACGGTTCTTCAGTACTTCTAGCAATGTGATGCAATGGGTTGGTTCTGAGGAATTTTTTCTCTTCCCACACTGCAAGACCATGCTCATGATCGCTAGTACATTTGTAGAGGTGGGTTTGAAGCACAGTTAAGGGATCTTCCAGTTCTACCATTCTCCTAGCTATCCAATATACTGTCTGGGTAAGGCAGTTTAAGTGAGCTGAATTTTTTGCGGGGAATTGCCAGTGTCGTTGTGCTGAAGGATTTCAATATTTATGGTAATTCTGCCTTGACTGGCTGTGCTTAAGAATTCATGGCCTCCACAGAATCTAGAGGACTATCCCAGGTTGCATTAAGCTACACTAATGCAAAGGGACATCTGTTGGATTTCCTCCAGTGCATTGGGCGGCAGACTGAGGATCTTGTAAAAAGCTGCAAATTATACCTTTTTTGTGGCTAGATCATCATCTACTGATTACCTGGGTGCAGGTACTTCTACCAGGCCCACAGGTGTTTGACCCCTTAAGATGGTTCACCCCCCACAGACTTGTGATTTCAATAGTTTTCTGAAATGCTATCTGGGTGTTGTTGGGGAGGGGTTGAAGACTTTCAGTGTCCATGGTGACAATTAGAATTCACTATAGAAGCTTTCACATTAATGGTAATTATATTTTAATTTGATTATTTGTGGTTTCTGTATATTTTATCTAGTTCTTGTTGCTGTCATTTTCTAAGCCACTGTGAATACTTAAAAATGTGGGCCAGAACAGGGTGTTTAAAAAAAAAAATTAAGAACCCGCTCTTGACCAATTACATCTGCCATCTCAAGGCTTTGTCCAGTGTCTTATTCCATGGGAACATTCAAATAGATGATACAGTACCATCCCACCCTTTGATGGAAGTTGTCAGGGGTTGGTTGGTAAAATTCTGGGCAAGTTACAGCTCTGTTAGAGCTCTCTCATCCCCACCTACCTCACAGGGTCTGTTATGGGGAGGGGAAGGGAAGGTGATTGTAAGCTGGTTTGAGTCTCCCTTAAGTGGTAGAGAAAGTCGGAATATAAAAACCAACTCTTCTTCTTCTCATTCATCAGGATACTGCTAGCCTTGATAATATTTTTTCTCTGTGCCTTCTATATACCTGAATATAATTGTAACTTTTCAATACACACCAAGGATCTTGATGACATAGCAACCAGATACACAATAATTTTTTGTTTCAAAGCTTGACCAAACAAAGTGTAGAGTTAAAATGATTCCTTGAACGAACATCACCTTATCAACAGAACCAGAATATAGATAAATTTCTACATATGAATATTTTACTGTTCTTTCAACACTGGAGAAACATACTCGACCTATCACAGAGCATAAACAAATCCTACCTGATTGAACATAGTTGGCCATACAATGGTGTTATCATGAATAATGATCATTTTGTCTGGGGGAACCTTTGAATCTGTCTTTCCAACTTTGATTCTAAGAAAGGATTGGTTTGGGAACGTGACCCAGTTGACTATATCAAATTCAGTTACTATTTCCCCATTTTGGTCAAAGGAAATGCTTTCCCCAGCGCTGTTGTTGAAGGAAACACTTCTCAGAAAGTGGTGGAGCTAAACGGGGACAAAAAGGGAAACACCAATTCATAAGGATAAGTAACATATGCTAATATGGAATAGGATGATACATTTTCAAACAAGAGAGCTTGTGTTATTGTTTCCCTTAAAGCTATGTTCAGGCGCACAACTGGGAGACACAAAATTTAATATATCAACATGCCAAATTCATACCAGATACAAACTAGAAAACACTAATGTCAGCCCAAAAACAATCAGTGAAAAGTGCTGTCAAGTCATAGCCCACTTATGGCAACCCTGTACGGTTTTCAAGGCAAGAGACAAACAGACGTGGTTTGTCATTGCCTGCCTCTGCGTAGCATCACTTAGTTGTCTCCCATCCAAGTACTAATAAAGGGCAACTCAGCTGAGCTTCCAAGATTTGATGAGGTCTGGCTAGCCTCGGCTAACCAGGTCAGAGCAAGGTCTGTAGGCCCAACCCCAATACACTGGTAAAGGCAAATTATCCTGTAAAATGCTTTGAACCAACACAGTTGGCAAGAAAGGAGAGTTAAAACTTATAGAACCAATTAGTCTGGATAAGATAACAAATATAAAACAGCTCTATTACAGAAGGGTTCCGTTATATCATTCCTTTTGGATATAAAGAGAATATGGACAATCCCAGTCGAGAACCCACATTCTGGGTCAGCGGATAAAGTAGATTTTGGCAAAGCAGCTTCAGGTGTTTCCTGAATGGCTCATCACTCCTTAAAATGTACTTCTGACTTAATTATGTACAACAGCTACTATGGCCTGTCGCCAAATGGATAAGAGCAATACATACCTATACATGCACCTAGATTTGTTATGAGTTGGGGTGTGGGTTGAGAAAAAATTCATTACAATCCCAGATCCAGACTATGGCCTTATACAACAAACTTGATCTGATCTGCTCTGATCTGACAAGGCAATTGCTGTGTCTTCAAAAAGCAAATATAGCTGGCATAAAATGTACAGCTTTCTGATGGTTCTGCTCTTTCCAGAATAGGTCTCCAACAATTCTTTCAGAGAAGAATGAACTGATAGTGTCAGAATTTGTGGAAACCTTCCATTGCTCTTTAATATTTAGGTTAAATCATTGGGAGAGATAAACTGTAGCATTGGATTTGGCGGTCATGAAGACCTGAATGATATACCCAATGCCATAATTCCTTCATCTAAAGCCTGAGAGACTGCTCTCAATGTTCTGAACCAGTTATCATAAGACTGTTTGAATGGGTTGAGGGATTCAAGATGAAACAGAATCCAGACAAGATGAAAGTGAGGCTAATTGCAGAGGCTGACATTGTGGTGAGGATGTATCTGCTAATTTAAGATGGGATGGCCTTATGTCCGAATGAACAAGTAAAGACTTTGAGGGATGCTCTTGAATCTATCAATCAGAAATCAGAAGGAGATTGAGACTGGGAAGGGCAGCCATGAAGGTGATAGAAAAGATGCTTAGGTGTAAGGATGTGTAGCTGGCAACCAAGATCAAGTTAATTCATGCCATCATATTCCCTATTACTATGTATGGGTATAAAAGCTGGACAATGAAAAAAGCTGACAGGAAGAAAAAATATTCCTTTGAAATGTGGTGTTGGAGAACAGTGTTACGGATACCGTGGACTGCCAAAAAAAAACAAAACAAAAAAAACAAATCAGTGGGTTATAGATCAAATCAAGCCTGACCTGACCCTAGAAGCTAAACTGAGGCTATCAAACTTTGGTCACATTATTAGAAGACAAGAGTCACTGGAAAAGACAATCATGCTAGGAAAAGTTGAAGGCAGCAGGAAAAGACACGAGATGGATGGACTCTATAAAGAAAGCCACAGCCCTTAGTTTGCAAGACCTGAGCAAGGCTGTTAAAGATAAGACTTTTGGAGGACACTGATTCATAGGGTCACCATGAGTTGGAAGTGACTTGACAACACTTAACACACACACACTTGAACCCATCCTTGCCGGAATTCATTTTGTGATATGTTAATCCTATGGCAGTTTGTTAGCCATCCTAAGTTCCTAAAGAAAAATCAGGGTACAACTATTTCAGTCAATCAATACACTTAACAAATGAGTATGATTAGGATGCCACCTGCCACCACTCTTGATAGAGATGATTCCATCGGCCACCATGTCCTGTTGCTGTAGATTTCAATCTGGAGGACTGCATGGCCTGCAAAGCATGGGCCACAGCATAAACACCATTATAGATGCTGTAGCTGTTGGCAGTGGTGGTGGTTTCAAAAACAGATACAGGAAGAGCCTCCAACTTCTCCTCTCCAGTGCATATTTCTCCATCTTTCTCATCTACTGGGGAGTCAGAGAATGAACAGAGAAACGCCTGTTGCCAGAAGTCCCTGATGAAGCCATCATCTTTTTCAGAGTGTATATTTTTCTCCTGAAGAAATTTCCGGAATCCTGAGAGTTCCACTGAGTGAATTGCGAAAGATATGGCCCCGTGGATAAAACTGATGTCCCAGTCTCTTTGCAAGGGTAGGGAGGTGAAGTCCATCTGAGCTGTCATGATCCAGATTTTAGCTGTTGCCTTTATTGGTATGTCCTCTACTTCTGGGAGTTGGAGGAAACATCTTAACACGATCATGGTCTGAATTTCACCATGTAGGACCAAAACATTGGCAGTGCTTCCCATTATTATTCTGTACATTTCAGCCCCCTCAGCCATTCCTTGAAAAAGTTCACTGGAAAATCCTATCGGTGGCATTGTGCCTATGAAGTCAAAGCAGATGCCATTCTGGGATAGCATAGGAACCATGTCCTGTACAAAAAGTTCTCCAGTCTCATCACCTATAGAAATAACCCCAATCCACATCCACCTGAAATACAACAGGATGTGGAGAATCCCCATAATTTGATGGGCCTGGTTTGGAAACATCTGGTGGAAGAAAACAGATTGTTTTTTGTTGTCTGTCCTTGGTGCAGAGCCATATGAAATCTAGAGAAAGAGTAGTGGGAAAGAGTTTTCAAAACTAGATTTAGTGTTTATGTGGTTTCCATATCACACTGTGTGTGTGTGTAAAGTGCCGTCAAGTCGCACCCGACTCATGGCGACCCCTTATGGGGTTTTAAAGGCAAGAGACTAACAGAGGTCGTTTGCCAGTGCCTTCCTCTGTATAGCAACCAGGGCTGACTCTACTTAGCTTCTGAGATCTGATGAGATCAGGCTAGCCTGTGGCCATCCAGTTCAGGGCCCATATCACATTACTAAATGTATCATTTGACCTGTCAACTAAACTCAGCTTTTATATTAATGTAGCCTAACATGAAGTACAGTGGCTCTACGTTCTTATATCACTGTGGTACACACACACACACACAAAGATTAACTATGAATCATTTCATTTCATAAGTACAAGGGATGTAGTGAATTATTTCCCATGTACAACCTTTCATCTTTGAAACGGACCCTAGAAGTTAAAATGACTAAACTGAGGCTATCGTATTTTGGTCACGTCATGAGATGACAAGAGTCACTGGAAAAGACAGTCATGCTAGGAAAGGTTGAGGGCAGCAGGAAAAGAGGAAGACCCAGCAAGAGATAGATTGACTCAATAAAGGAAGCCATGGCCTTCAATTTGCAAGATCTGAGCAAGGCTGCAAAGATAGGACAGTATGGAGGACTTTCATTCATAGGGTCGCCATGAGTCGGAAGCGACTTGATGGCACTTAACACACACACACACACACACACACACACACTTTTATCTTTGAGCTACACGTGAGCTCTACCTATCTTTACAGTGATGCTGGTTCTTGACTGCAAGAACATATCTGAATGACCCAAAAAGTGTTAAGGACTAATTCATGTTTAATTCTCCTTGGATACAGCTTACCTGTGGGATTTTGTAGAAGCACAACATGGCTGCAGCAAAGAGACAGATGTCAGAGTTTGGTCCTGTGATGACAGCGACTGGATGGTTCTGGGTATCAGACTTGTAGTTGGGGATGAATCTGCCCTGTGTGGAGAGAAGTTCCATTGAGGCATGATAGGTCCTAATTGGATCGAAATTGCTGTTGTAGATGTAAAAGCCCAGAGTGATGTTGGGCAAGATTTGGGGGTTTTCATTGATCTCCTTTATTGCAAAGTCCACGGCCAGGATGTGCTGGTAGTTGTGAGTCAGGAATCTGCAATGAAAGTAGATTACTTCAAGCTGAAAGTGAAGGTTTCTTCTCTTTCCAGCCCATGAAAGCATAAAAATTCTCAAAATAATAAAGAAATACCTTGCCAGGGACCATCAGAATACCAAAAAACAAACAAACAAACAAACAAACAAAAAAAAACAGAAAGAAAAGAGACTCATATACATTTGGATCAGTCAGATTAAAATCTTTCCCCAACTACATATCTGTTCAGTAATCGTCATTACTGTATAATAACACTGAAAAGTATGAAAGAAGAAGTCAAAGCATACCAACAGCATCTAGGCTTGGAAATCAAGAATAAAAAGAGAGAACAAAAACACAGTGCTCACTATTTTCCAGCTCACTGAATCTCTCTTAACGCCACATGCATGATGGGGTGAAAAAGTGCATTTTCTTACAAAAGGTCATCAAAGAGTTCCTCAGAGGGACATTTCTGAAATGTCAGTGGGTTGATAGCCATGTAGATTTGGGACATAATGCCAGCAATGAGGAGGTCCCCTGATTTATAGTATTTGTGAAGGATAGGAAGGGGATCTCTGATGGGGCATTTAAAAAGAGGGACATTACACATTGCTAGAGGCTCTAGCACTAACTCCACCACCACAAACAACACCATGTGGAGTGAAAAATTTCCTTCTGGAGACCAGTTCAGCCACTCAAACAACGTGTTCAAGTGACTCGAAGTCTTGACTTGAATGATCAGGCACTTTGATGGTCAGCTTGCATTGCATAGTGTTAGGCTCAGACTGATGGATTCCTCTCTGTCCCCCACCCCTTCTCTGAATTACTCATGGCATATTAATAGCATCCTTCAGTCTTGGATAAGTTTTGCTAATGGCTGCTGCCTCTAGGGTCTTGGAGTAGAGGTAGAAGTAATTGTGGTTAATTTGATAATAGCAGGGGTGATAATAATCAACCCCAACCCTTGGCAGAAAAAAGGCATTCAGATGTCATTTTCCCGATATAGATTTGTCTGGATTAATATTGTATTATATTTGTATGATGCCTTCCAAATGCTTTGGAATTTACAAAGTACAAGGAAGCCACTCCCTGCCCCGGTGAACTTGCAATGGACTATATCATGGTCAAATACACTGATTTGGCCTTTGGTGTGATGTCACTTCTTGGGAGAACCCGGAACTAACATCCCACCTGTCTAGGAAACCCTGGACACTATCGTAAAACTATAGGGTTTTCTGGTGATTCCTACCGGTGGTCCGGGTAACTGGTGGTTTGGGTTTCCCCACAGTAGTGATGTCAGTCCTCTCTAGGAATTCTCAAAAACTATTGCTTTGCCTTAGCGTTTCCAGAAGTGACATTATTCCATCTACCCCCTTGATGTTGACCCACCCTCAGATTCCTGGAATGTGTTAGCAAACATACACCTATTTAGTAAGAGAGGGCTTCTACGTTCTGGAGCAAAAAGTTTACAGTTCCTGCAGAGTAAATCTTCCAAGGCAATGTACCAATTTGCATTGCAGGAATTCAAATAAATATCTGGTTATCAAAATGAGTGATTCCATTCTGTAAGTCCACACCACTGACTGAGAAATTAATGTCTGTTCATAAAAAAGACAACCGTGCTTCCACCAATGAAATTGGCTAAGGTAGTTGCATTTGCCAGTGCATAGATGGATTTCTCTTGAAATCTGTAGAAATGTATGAAGTTGCCTCATTTAGCTTTCATAAGATTTAGCTTTTTTTGAACTCATGCTGAATAGATAATTGAAAAGATTTTGCAAACCCTACTGTGAATGCTCTTCATTCCCAGATGAAATACATTGTTTATGCTTTGCATACATGATAATGAGGAAACAAATGCCACAGTAGAACACAGTAGAACATCAAGGCTCATTACACTAAATGCCACTGATTGTGATGTTTTATTTATTTTATTTGTTTTCTTTTTTATCCTGCTCGCCCACCACCAAAGTGTGGCTCAGAGCGACTTCCAGCAAGTTAAAATATACACAGAACATGCAAAATAAATGCAATACAATCAATCAATCAATATTTATTTATTTTTATACAAAGTCCACTCCATATATAAGTAAAAGACAATGAAATTAAAGTTAGATTAAGAGTAATAACTGTAGATTAACAATATTAATAGTAATAAGTTAAAGTCAATTTAAGTAAAAAATGAACTATAAAAGGGAAAGTAGTTCCATCTATGGTTAAGAATAAATAAATAAGATTTAATTCTGTCTTTTTATTAGCTGTACTCATTCGTTCATCAAAGGTCTGGTTTACACTAAGTATATATTGTAATGAAGAAACAAATGCCCCAGAAGAAAACATAGGCCTGTACCCTAAATACTAATGATTACAATAGGATTTACACTTGGGATATAGCCATAAGATTTAATTCTTTGTTTTTATTAGATGTCCTCTTCTGTTCAGCTCAGGTCTTAGCAAAATGATGTAGCATTTTGGGGAAAAGATGCAGCCCAGTAATCCAGCACTGGAGGCCAAGATGGAGAAGATCTCCACGGCCACCATGGATTTGCCCTTGGTGCTCAAGTAGGTGGGAACGAATGAGACCCACACACTGCAAAAGACCAACATGCTGAAGGTGATGAACTTGGCTTCATTGAAACTGTCGGGTAACTTCCTGGCGAAGAAAGCCACAGTGAAGCAGATAGTGGCCAGGAAGCCCAGAACGCTCAGGACACAATAAAACATGGTGACTGACCCTTCGTTACACTCAATAAGAATTTTATCAGTCATTGAGTTCATGTCAAAAGCTGGGAAGGGGGGAGATGTTACCAACCACACAATACAGATAGTAGCTTGTAGAAGGGAACATGAAAGGACAATAGAACTGGACATCTTTTTCCCTACCCATCTCCTTATTCTGGATCCTGGCTTTGTGGCTATGAAAGCCAGAACCACAATCACAGTTTTGGCTAATACACAAGAAACAGCCACTGAGAAGATGATGCCAAAAGCCGTTTGTCGAAGGAGACAGGTCCACTTCTCAGGCTGGCCAATGAACAGCAAAGCACCAAGGAAGGAGAGCAGGAGGGAGATGAGGAGTGTGTAGGTGAGGTCCCGGTTGTTGGCTTTGACTATGGGTGTGTCCCGGTGTTTGATGAAGATCCCGAGCACCAAAGCTGTGATGAAAGAGAAGGAAAGTGCAACAGTGGCCAAGCTGATCCCCAAAGGTTCTCCATAAGACAAAAAGCTTATATCTTTGGGCAGGCATAAGGTCTGGTCTTTGTTGGGATACTGTCCGTCAGGACACTGAGAACATTCAATCATATCTGAGGGGAAAAGGATCCTTTTTGGTACACTGAAATCTGATGCAGAGTTTATTGCAATACACGAAAGTGGCCAATGGGTGCTGCTTAGTTGAAATCAGAGCTATGCTTACTGACTTTACCTTTAATAACACAAGAATAACTTTAGGCTCACTGGTTCCCCCAAAGCACACATGATTTTGCTGGATTGTGCCAAATTGTGCCAAATTGTTTTTTGTTCCAATCTAGGTATCACAAACTAGATTGTTGCCTCCAGTATTTCTAGATATGCTGGACATATTTTATTTTTTTCCCATTTTCATTCAACTGAGATACTCTTTTGTAAGCAAACTTGCATAGCTGTGCATATTGAATATTCTTTTCCTTTGCATGAATAACCTCTGAATTAAAAAGAAATGCATTCAGCTTTATGGAGGTGAGGCTTATATCTTAGGAACACTTTCCTGGAGCCAAGCTGAGTTGAGTAAATTAGGACTTTCTTCTAGATAGTCCTTTTTTGGATTGCTCCAGATGTCAATATGCATGCTTACATACTGAATTGCAACCATTATATGCAATATTTGGATCTCTTACCTTTTTCATTTGAAATCTTCCCTGGTGGACATGCAAAGCAATCATAACAGCAAAAGGGTTTTCCCTCCTTCTTTCTCTTGCTGTAACCAGCAGGGCAATTCTCATTGCAAACTGAAAGAGGCTGCACCTAGGCCAAATGGAAGATAATGTATTTGGCATGGCATGATGGCATGGGTTCTAGATAACATTTGGAGTGCAATAGATGGTTGAAAGTTCTACAGTACATCTAGCTATGTGATGCGATGAATGGATTCTTTGGCTGTTTTTCTCTTTTCACAGGGCAAGACCATGTTCCCTTTTGACAGTATGTTTCTAGAGGTGGGTTTGAAGGACAGTTAAGGGATCTTCCAGTTCTACAATTCTCCTAACTAACCAATATGCTCTCTGAGTGAGGCAGTTTATGTGATGTGAATTTTGTTCTGGATACTGCTGGTGTCATTGTGCTGGGGGATTTCAGTATTTATGGTAACTCTCCGTTGTGTGTCTGTGCTTAGTAATCCATGGCCTTCGCAGCATCTAGAGGACTGTCCCAGGATTGCAGTAAGCCATATGAAAAAAGGGGGACATCTGTTAGATGTATTGGGTGGCAGACTGATGCTTTTGTAGAAAGCTGCAAATTATACCTTTTCTTGTGGTTAGATCATCATCTACTGAACACCTGGGTGCAGTTACTTTTACCCTGCTACACTGTTCCTTTACTACTTAAGATTATCAACCTCCAGAGACTCGTGTTTCCTATAGATTTCTGAAATGCTATCTGGATGTTGGGGTTGGGGTGTTTGCAGACTTCCAGCATCCATTATGACGATTAGAACAAGCTAAAGAAGCTTTTAAATTAGTGGTAATTAATTATTTGTGATTTCTGTGTATTTTATCTTGTTTTTGCTGTTATTTTCCAAGCCACTGTGAATACTTAGAAATGTGAGACAAAACAGAATGTTTTGAATTTTTTTTAAAAAAACCCTCTCTTGACCAATTACATCTGCCATCTCTAGGCTTTTCTCCAGCCTCTTTCCATGGGAACATTCAAACAGATGATACTGTATTATGCTGGAAGCTGTCAGGTGTTGGTTAGTGAAATTGTGTCCTTCCTCAGGATACTGCTAGCCTTGATAATATTTTTTCTCCACATCTTCTATATACCTGAGTGTACTAATTTGTAATCTTTTTCCCCTTGAAGACTTTCAACACTGGAGAAACTTACCTGACATATCTCAAGCATAAACAAATCCTACCTGATTGAACATAGTAGGCCATACAATGGTGCTGTCATGAATGGTGATCATTTTGTCTGGGGGAGCCTTGGAGTCTATCTTTCCAACTTTGACTCTAAGAAAAGACTGGTTTGTGAATGTGACCCAGTTGATAATATCAAATTCAGTTACTATTTCCCCATTTTGGTCAAAGGAAATGCTTTCCCCGGCGCTGTTGTTGAAGGAAACACTTCTCAGAAAGTGGTGGAGCTAAATGGGGACATAAGGGGAAACACCAATTCATAAGGATAAGTTACATATGCAAATATAGAATAGGATGATACATTTTAAAACAAGAGAACTTGTGTTCTTGTTCCCTGTAATCTAAAGATCCCCCAAAGACCAAGTGAATTTTAAAAACTCTTGAAGTAGATACCTCTTGGTTCTCTCCACTCAGAGGCCATAGCAGGACAGCTTTGGCTGGCCAAGGCATTAAAAAAAAGCACCCATCTGCATTTTCAAGGACAATAAAAATCTCTTACTTGAAAACCCTGCCTTCGCCATCCTTCTTTGTTGTGGCCTGCTTGTTTCCTTTTCACAAAGTAAAAACGTCTTCTTTTGCAGATAGGGGTGCCAACCTCCAGGTACTAGCTGGAGATCTCCTGCTGTTACAACTGATAATCTCCAGCTGATAGAGATCAGTTCACCTAGATAAAATGGCCGCTTTGGCCATTGGGCTCTATGGCATTGAAGTCCCTCCCCTCTCCAAACTACACACTCCTCAGGCTCCACCCAAGAACCTCCCACCGGTGGCAAAGAGGGACCTGGCCACCCTATTTGCAGACTGCCCCCCACAATTGCTTTCTATTTGTTTGCCATTATGACAAGAATGACTACTGGGAACATGAAGGCCCATTGGACATAATGGGAGAGCGAGGATGTTCACTGACTTCCATAGGTTCCATTTAAATACATCACAGCACAGAAAAGTTGCAATGAAATGTTGGATGGATGAAAAGAAATCAGCCTTGGGCCTGAAATGACAGCCTTCAGTGTTACATGATGGTCCTGGGCCCAGATAGAATGCTCTGGGATGACAGTCCTCAGAGTGGAATGACAGCCCCTAGGGCTGTCATTTCAGTCATAGAGTTGTTGATATGGTCTCAGGGACCTTCATTCCACTTTTGCAGCGGCCATTCGTGTTTCTCTGCATCCCAGGGGTTGTCATTAAAGACCCATAGAAGTCTATCTGGGCCTAGGAAATGTCATTCCGCTCTGGGGGCTGTCATTTCAGGCCCACGGCAGATTGCTCTAAACCCTTTCCACGTTTTCATTGCTACTTTTCTGTGCTGCTGTATTGGAGCCCATGCAAGTCAATTGGCCTTCCTGGCTCCCATTATATCCAAAGGGCCTTGAGGCCTGAAGGGATTTTGTGGGAGGCTGGAATGACTGTTTTTTAACTAAATAGCACCAGAACTGCAGTGGAGTGGGTGCTGTCTGTCCTATAAATAGGGTTGCCAGGTGCCCACTGGTGGCGGGCAAAGTCCCGGTAATGTGCCCCTCTGCCTGCCGACCAGTTGAGGGCTGCTGGGCAATCGTGCATGTGCATGCCGACGCAGCACTTCCAGTTTACAATTGGAAGTGCCACCTCACGAGGAGCCTTAGCCCACTCAAACTCTTAGTTTGAGTGGTAAAGGGCTGCAGCAACGCAAACTATTAGTTTGAGTGGTAAAGGGTTGCTGCTCTTAGTTTGAATGGTCTAAGGCTCCTTGCGAGGTGGCACTTCCCGTTGTAAATGCACATCCAAACAATGCACATGCACATACACACAAGATCATCCTAGACACCTCCCACCTCGCAACCCTACCTATAAAGGATACCCATGTTTCAAGCAAGTTTCAAGCAAACAAGCGCATCTACAAGTTTCAAACAAGTTTTAGAATTCTATGTGTCTCTGAACAAGCTGCCCCAAGGTCCTGTTTTGTCCAGCCTTCCCTCCCCCCCAAAACAGCAAGTGAGGGAGAACAACAGCTCTAATCTGCAATTAATCTTGAAAGGTGAATGGCTGGGGGCACTCCATTCTCTTCTTTTGTGAGGGTCTGACTGGAAGGGAGAAATGCCATTGCCCATGAAATCAGTAGACTTGGAGGAAAAACAAACAAAAAACCTGAGATTGTTCCAGGTTTGCTACACCAAGAACCCTGGATTTGCATTACTTTCCCTGGAAAATCACTGTATAAACACAACTAACCATTCCTGTCTATATGAATCAGCCAATTTTGGATGGGATGGCCTTATGACTGAGTGAACACGGAAAGTCTTTGAGGGAGGCTCTTGAAACATTCCCTGGTGGAATTCACTTTGTAGTAAGTTATTTCCGTGGCGGTTTGTTAGCCATCATAATTTCCTAGAGAAAAAGCAAGGTGCACCTACTGTATTTCAATCAATCAACACACTTAACAAATGAGTATGCTTAGAATGTCACCTGCCACCACTCTTGATCTGGATGATGCCATCGGCCACCATGTCCTGTTACTGTAGATTTCAATCTGGAGGCCTGCATGGCATGCAAAGCATGGACCACAGCATGCAAAGCATGGACCAACACCATTATAGATGCTATAGCTGTTGGCAGTTGTGGTTGTTTCAAAAACAGATCCAGGAAGAGCCTCCAACTTCTCCTCTCCAGTGCATATTTCTCCATATTTCTCCTCTACTGTAGAGTCAAAGAGTGAACAGAGAAACGCCTGCTGCCAGAAGTCCCTGATGAAGCCATCTTCTTTTTCAGAGTTAAGATTTTTCTCCTGAAGAAATTTCTGGAATCCTGAGAGTTCCACTGAGTGACTTGCCAAGGATATGGACCCATGCAGAAAACTGAAGTCCCAATCTCTTTGAAAGGGTACGGAAGTGAAGTCCATCTGAGCTGACATAATCCAGATTTTAGCTGTTGCCTTAACTGGATCACCCACCATTTCTGGGAGTTGGAAGAACCATCTTAAAAGTGCCATGGTCTCAATTTCACCATATAAGACCAGCGCTTTGGCAGTGCTTCCCATGACAAATTTGAACATTTGAATCCCCACAGACATTTTTTGAAAAAGTTCAGTAGAAAATGCTATTGCTGGCATCATTTTTATGAAGTCAATGCAGATACCATTCTGGGATAGCACAGGAACCATGTCCTGTAAAAAGCTTTCCCCATTCTCATCACTCAGAGAAATCACTCCGATCCATGTCCACCTGAAATACAGCAGCATGTGGAGAATCCCCATATTTTGATCGGCCTGATTTGGGAATGTATGGTGAAAGAAAACCGATTGTTTTTTGCTGTTCCTGTTTGGTGCAGAGCCATATGAAATCTAAAGAAAGAGTAGAAGGAAATACATTTCACAACTAAAATTAGAGTCTGTTTAGTTTCCACATCATGTTACAGAATGCATAATTTGGCTTGTCAACTAAAGTTACTGTTTGCAGTAATGTGTCCCAAGATGAGGTATAGAGGATCTATGTTTTATATCATTGGTACAGAATAAGAAAGGATTAATTATGTATCATCCCATTTCATAAGTTCCAAGGTGTGTAATGAATTTCATTCCCTTCAAGTTGCCCCTATACTATATCTATCTTAACAATGAAGAAGAAGAAGAGTTGGTTTTTATATGCCAATTTTCTCTACCACTTAAGGGAGACTCAAAGCGGCTTACAATCTCCTTCCCTTCCCTTCCCTTCCCCTCAACAGACACCCTGTGTGCTAGGTGGGGCTGAAAGAGCTCTTAATAGAACTGCAACGTGCCCAAGGACACCCAGCTGGCTTAATGTGGAGGTGTGGGAAAACAAATCCAGTTCACCAGATTAGCCTCCGCCACTCATGTGTAGGAGTGTGGAATCAAACCCACTTCTCCAGATCAGATTCCACCGCTCCAAACCAGTCCTCTTAACAACTACACCACACTGAATCATTTCATTTCTTAAATACTGAGGAAAGTAATGAAGTGTTTTCCATGTACAACCTTTCACATTTAAGCTGCACATGAACTCTACCTATCCTTACAGTGATGCTGGTTCTTGTCTGAAAACCATATCTCAACGACTGAGAAAGTGATAAGGGCTACTTCATGTTCCATTCTCCTTACCTGTGGGATCTTGTAAACGTAAAGAATGGGTGCCGCATAGAGACAGACGTGCCAGTTTGGTCCTATGATGACTGAGACTGGATGGTTCTGGGCACCAGACTTGTAGTTGGGGATGAATCTGCCCTGAGTGGAGAGAAGTTTCATTGAGGCCAGATAGGTCCTACTTGGATCGAAATAGCTGTTGTAGATTTCAAAGCCCAGAGTGATGTTGGGTAAGATTTTGGGGTTTTCATTGATCTCCTTTACAGCAAAGTCCATGGCCAGGATGTGCTGGTAGTTCTGAGTCAGTAACCTACAAAGAAAGCAGATGACTTCAAGGTGAAAGTGATTTCTTCTCTCTGTTTCCAGCCCAGCAGAATTGCTACCTAGTACTAACTATAACTAAGACACCAGAAAGATTACACCTTATATTTCAAAAAAAGAGACCTTGTAATACCTTACTGGTCTGACTAGTTAAAGAATATCCTTTCCCTTAGGAAAGAAGGCATACAAATTCTTGAAATAATAAATAAATTCCTTGCCAGGAACCATCAGAATGCAAAAAAATAAACAAACACCAAGGAAAGAGACTACAAATCTGATCATTATCTAGTAAATTGTAACACTGAATATATCTTGGCACAATTGAGTCTGACAGACCAGAAATAATTCTACTGAACAAATCTTGAAAAGTGGCTAATGTAATAACTGAAAAATAACTGAAAAATAACACTGAAAATTATGAAAGAAGAAGTCAAAACATACCAACAGCATCTAGGAAATCAAGAATGAAAAGACAGAACAAAACTCAGTGCCAACCACTTCCATCTTACTCAATCTCACTCAAACCTACGTGCAGGATGGCATGAAAAAGTGCATTTTCTTACAAAAGGTCACCGAACAGTTCCTCAGAGGGAGGTTTATCAAATGTTATTGGATTGATAGCCAGGTAGATTTGGGACATAATGCCAGCAATGAGGAGGTCCCCTGATTTATAGTATTTGTGAAGGATAGGAAGAGGATCTCTGATGGGGCATTTAAGTAGAGGAACCTTACACATTGCCAGAGGCACTAGCACTAATCCCACCACCACAAACACCACCATCTTGAGTGAAAATTTTCTTTCAGGACACCAGTTCAGCCGCTCACACCATGTCTTCAAGTGACCCAGAGTCTCCTGACTTGGATGATCAGGTATTTTGACAGTCAGCTTGCATTGTGTAGTGTCGGGGCTCAGACTGACAGATTCCTCTCTGTCCCTGACCCCTGCTCCATCTGAGTCAGGTAATATTAATAGCATTCCATCTTGGATAACAGTTTTGCTAATGGCTTCTTGCTCTGTCCAGGAACTTTGAATAGAGGTTAGAAGTAATTGTAGTTAATTTGATAATTGCAAAGGTGATAATAATCTACCCCAACCTGTTTCTGGGGGTGGGGGAGTATTCTGATGTCATTTCCCTCTTATGGATTTGTTTGGATTGATATTATATTGTTTTCTTGTATGATGCCATCCAAACGCTTGAGATTTTACAAAGTACAAGGAAGCCGCTCCCTGCCCTGGTGAACTTGCAATGTACAGCACCATGGTCAAATACACTGATTTGGAGTGAGTGATCCCTTTATTGTTTCCAGTTGACCACTACTCTGAGTGGCAGCAAGAGAAAAATGAAATAACTTTTTATTTCTGGATAAAATCCTGCCACGATAGACATGGTCGCAAAATTTTGAAACTGGCTCCGAGGCCCCAAACTCAACGTTTGACTTTGTTGAGTCATAGTTTAGCACTCTATAGTCTTTGTACTTATTGCGAACATATGCCAATAAAAGGTGTTTGTTGTTGTTGTTGAATAGCCATGCAGGATGAGAAAAAGGTTCATCAGATGGGGGCATTCTGTTGACACAGTGGCCAACCAGCTGTCTCTTGAAAGACCACAACCAGGCTGACTGCAACAACCTCCTCCCACCTATGCTCTCAAGAAACGGATATAAAGAGGCATATTGCCTCTAGTCCTGGAAAGAGAAATAAAAAAAATGGCTTCCAGGCCTTTGGTGTGAGGCCACTTCCTGCAAGAACCCAGAAGTGACATCCCACCTGTCTAGGAAACCCTGGAAACTATGGTAAAACTATAGGGTTTCTGGTGATTGCTACAGAGAACTTGTGTTACTGTCGGGTTTCCCCACAGAAGTGATATCAGTCCTCTCTAGGAATTGTCAAAAACTCTATTGCTTTGCCATAGTGTTTCCAGAAGGGACAGTATTCCATCCACCCCCTTGTCCTTGATCTACTCTGTGGACCCCTGGAATGTATTAGCAAATATACACCTACTTAGTAAGGGAGGGCTTTTAAGTACTGGAGCAAAAAGTCTGCAGTCTTTGCAGAGTAAATCTTCCAAGGCAATGGGCCATTTTTCATTGCAGGAATTTGGTGCTGATTGTGTTCAGCAAATACACAGAACTGACTGAGAAATTTATTTCTGTTCATAAAAAGATATCCGTGCTTCCACCAGTGAAATTGGCTAAGGTAGTTTCATGAGCCAGTGCATAGATGGATTTCTCTTGAAATCTGTAGAGATGTGTCAAGTTGCCTCACTTATCTTTCATAAGTCTCTGAATTCATTTAACTTATAAATCCTAATGGACCAGATTCCTCTACCTGCTGGTGTAGTGGTTAATAGTGGTGGAGTCTAATCTGGAGAACCGGGAGTGATTCTCCACTCATCCACATGAGCGGCAGACTCTAATCTCATGAACTTCATTTATTTCCTCACTCCTCCACATGTAGCCTGTAACCTTGGGGCAGTCACAGTTCTTTCCGAACTCTCTCAGCCCCACCTACCTCACAAGATGTCTGACCTGAGGAGGAGGAGGAGAAGGGAAGGCAATTGCAAGCAGCTTTGAGACTCCTTAAATGTAGAGAAAAAGCAGGGTATAAAAACCAACTTCTTCTTCTTCTTCTTTTGCTTCTGCTTCTGCTTCTGCTTCTTCTAGCTAGGACTAATGGGAGGTAGAATAGGTCTGTTTCCCCCACAGAAAACTGTCAGCACATTTAGCCTTCTATCTATGAAAGAATGGTATTCATTGCACATCTGGAATTGTGGAATTCAAAGGAAAGCACTGTGTAAGCAGTTTGGGCCTGTCAAAAGCGATTATTTCCTTGGCATCCAATAATTTATTATGCAACCTTATTATGTAGATGCAATCTACATGTCTGGTGATACAACAATCAATCAAAGACCAGAAAATACTTGACATTACAGGCATACCCAAAGAGTTAAACAAGTATTAAAAGTCAGCTAAAATGCATGGAATGGCCAAACTCAGTTTTTTGGGACCATAAGAACATACGGGCTGCAATCCTGAAGGGGGAGGGCTGAAGCTCTTTAGGAGCTACCGTGACCCTGCACCGGCATAGTTGCCACCTTATCAAATGGGATACAGTGGCACCCATGCTATTGTGTGGGCAAACACATTGCACCAAGAAGCCACATCAAGAAGCCACTGGGCTCCACCACCACCAGTGCTGCCACACCAGCAGCGAAACCCTGGAAGCGGGAACCTGCGCCGGCATAGGAGGTGCTTCTGGGGGCCAAGCTGCCTTTACCTTTCCTTTATCCCTTACAAGCTCCTTGATTCATTGATCTTGAGCAGTGTAAATCTAATGTTTGGGGGATATAAGGACTGAAATAAATCTTGCCACTGACAATGTAGCCTTGGGATCTCAGTCACTTAATAAAAAAGGCATAATGTCAGACACAGAGGCATTAGATTGATATGTTAAAAGGGGAGAGATATAACATGATCAAAGTTCCTCATAAAAGCAGCATTCCAAGAGGGCACAAGCTAATGAATCAATAGAGCCAGAAGAGCAAGGACAGGTCCTTTCTGGATATGGTATATTCAAAATTCTGCCCTGCACAACCATAGAGGGGTTAGCATTCAGCCTAGCTAAACAGAAGGCTCTAGAAAGATGAGGAGTTGTCAAATGATAAGTGTAAACAGGCAAACCACGTGGTGGTGGTATTCCGAAAAACTGAGATGAACAGATGCTGCGAGAATGAAAAGTAGTGCTGTTATGATCAAGCTCTTTAATGCGCCTTTTAATTCTGGTGAAAGCTTCAGTTTTCCCAAGATCTAATAACATACCCTGTGACAAGCCCAACAATGACAATTTCTCACCTAATATTTTTTGCCATGAGGATTTAGGCAGCTTCTTAAATACTTTGGACCCGAGGACGCCCCCTCAAGCTGCAGCGTGGCTACTCCAACTTTTTGGGGGGTGTAGCCTCGCTGTTTTCAATGGAGGCATTTCCCTTTTTTTTACTTTTTACAGTGGCTTTTATTTTATTTTCAGCAGCCAGGAAGCCTCTGTAGAGGCGGCGTGGCTGCACAGCCCCCGGCCCCTGCCTCATTACCCCTCCTCCTTTCCGGAATGAGCTTTCTGACAAAAGAATAAGTAAAAGGCAGTGACAATAAAGATAGATTAAGAGTATTAATGACAGATTCACAATATTAACAATAATAAATTAAAGTCAATTAAAATAAAAAATAAGCTATGAAAGAAGCGGTTGTGCCACCTATGGCTAAGAATCAAACAATAAATAAATATGATTCCATTTTTTCTTTTTATTAACTGTCCTCTTTTGTTCATCACAGGTCTGCTGACACTAAACACATATTGTAAGGAAGAAACAAATGCCCCAGAAGAAAACATAGGCATGTACCCTAAATAGTAATGATTACAATAGGATATACTCTTGGGATACAGCCATAAAATTTAATTCTTTGTTTTTATTAGATGTCCTCTTTTGTTCAGCTCAGGTCTTAGCAAAATGATGTAGCATTTTGGGGAAAAGATGCAGCCCAGTAAGCCAGCACTGGAGGCTAAGATGGAGAAGATCTCCACGGCCACCATGGATTTACCCTTGGTGCTCAAGTAGGTGGGAACAAAGGAGACCCAAACACTGCAAAAGACCAACATGCTGAAGGTGATGAACTTGGCTTCATTGAAACTGTCGGGTAACTTCCTGGCAAAGAAAGCCATGGTGAAGCTGATGGTGGCCAGGAAGCCCAGGAAGCTCAGGGCACAGTAAAACATGGTGACGGACCCTTCGTTACATTCCAGAACAATTTTCTCAGTCATTGAGTTCATGTCAAAAGCTGGGAATGGGGGAGATGTGACCAACCACACAGTACAGATAGTAGCTTGTAAAAGGGAACATGAAAGGACAATAGAACTGGACATCTTTTTCCCTACAAATCTCCTCATTCTGGATCCTGGCTTTGTTGCCATGAAAGCCAGAACCACAAGAACTGTTTTGGCCAATACACAAGAAACAGCCACTGAGAAGACGATGCCAAAAGCTGTTTGTCGAAGGAGACAGGTCACCTTTTCAGGCTGGCCAATGAACAGCAAAGCAGAAAAGAAGGAGAGCATGAGAGAGATGAGGAGAGTGTAGGTGAGGTCCCGGTTGTTGGCTTTGACTATGGGAGTGTCCCGGTGTTTGATGAAGATCCCGAGCACCAAAGCTGTGATGAAAGAGAAGGAAAGTGCAACAGTGGCCAAGCTGATCCCCAAAGGTTCTCCGTAAGACAAGAAGCTTATATATTTGGGTAGGCATAAAGTCTGGTCTTTGCTGGGATACTGTCCTTCAGGACACTGAGAACATTCATTCATGTCTGGAAAAAAAAAGATTCTTTTTGGTACACAGAAATCCTATGCAGAGGCCGTTGCAATACAACAAAGAGGCCAATGGGTGCTGCTCAGTTGAAATCAAAGAGCTATTCTTACTGACCTTACCTTTAATAATTCAAGGATAAATTGAGGCTCAGAGGTGCCCCCAGAGCACACAGGATTTTGCTGGATTGTGTCAAATTGTTTTTTGTTCCACTCTAGGCATCACAAACTAGATTGTTGCCTCCAGTATTTCTAGATATGCTGTTCATATTTCGTTTTTTTTTCATTTTCATTCAACTGAGATACTCTTTTGTAAGCAAACTTGCATATCTTTGCATATTGAATATTCTTTCCCTTTGCATGAATAACCTTCTGAATCAAAAAGAAATGCATTCAGCTTTATGGAGCTGAGGCTTCCATCTTAAGAACACTTTCCTGGAGCCAAACTAAGTTGAATAACATAGGACTTTTTTTTCCTAGATAGACCTATTTTGGATTGCTCCAGGGGACAATGTGCAAGCTTGCATAGTGAATTACTAACATTATATGTGATATTTGGATCTCTTACCTTTTTCATTTGAAATCTTGCCTGGTGGACATGCAAGGCAATCATAGCAGCAAAAAGGCTTCCCCTCCTTCTTTCTCTTGCTGTAACCAGCAGGGCAATTCTCATTGCAAACTGAAAGAGGCTGCACCTAGCCCAAATGGGAGATAAATGGATTTGGCATGGCATGATGGCATGGCTTCTAGATAACATTTGGAGTGCAATGGATGGTTGACGGTTCTATGGTACTTCTAGCAATGTGATGTGATGGGTGGATTCTGTGGAAGTTTTTCTAGGGCTGTTGATTCAGTAAAAACCGAACCGAAAAAATACCAAATAAATGCCATTTCGGTAAATTTCTGGTTCTGGTTTACCGAATCAGCAAAAACAGGGAGGTTGGCAAAGCCGAATTTGCCATTCCCGAATATCTGACTTTATCAGGAATGTCTTTCTGCAGCTCCTGCAGAAGTATTTTTGCAGGTAGAGGTCCCAAATTTTCAGGGTAGCTAGAAAGGACTCTCCTTGCAAGAATCCTCAGGATTGGTGAAGATTGAGTCAGGGGGTCTGGAATTATGGGGTTTGGAAGGGGTCACCCCATCCTCCATTGAAATGGATTGGCAAAGTGGCTGTGTTCAGAATCTTTAGTGTGATCTTAGCAATGTATCTTTGCAAAGTTCACCCTTTTCCTCCATGGGTTTAAATGGGTTTAAATGGCTGAATTATTAAGGAATCCTGAATTTAAAGCCGAATTCCCACCTATACCTGTATAGGGGAATTCGGCATTCGGATTTTCCCGAATAAAAAAAGGCCAATTAAACCCGAACCCAAATTTTCCTGAATTTTTTTTTCCAACAGCCATGCTCGCCTTTGATAGTATGTTTCTAGAGGTGGGTTTGAAGGTCAGTTAAGGGATCTTCCAGTTCTACCATTCTCCTAACTATCCAATATGCTCTCTGGGTGAGGCAGTTTATGTGATCTGAATTTTTTTCTGGATACTGACAGTGTCATTTTGCTGGAGGATTTCAGTATTTATGGTAATTTTCCCTTGTGTGGCCATGCTCAGAAATCCATGGCCTTCACAGCATCTAGAGGACTGTCCCAGGTTTTCACAAAGCCACACAAAAAAAGGGGACATCTGTTAGATTTACTCCACTGCATTGTGTGGCAGATGGATGATTTTGTAGAAAGCTGCAAATTATACCTTTTATTGTGGATAGATAATCATTTACTGAACACCTGCGTGCAGGTACTTGTACTGTGCTACACAAGTGCTTGACCCCTTAAGATGGTTCACTCCCAGAGACTGGTTTCTTATAGATTTCTTAAATGCTATCTGGATGTTTGCGGGGGTGGGTTTCAGACTTTCAGTGTCCATTGTGATGATTGTAACTAGCTATAGAAGCTTTCACATTAATGGTAATTTATTTTAATTTGATTATTTGTGATTTCTGTATAACTTATCTTGTTGTTGCTGTTATTTTCTAAGCAACTGTGAATACTTAGAAATGTGGGACAAAACAGAATGTTTTTAAAATTAAAAAAAACTCTTTTGAACAATTATTTCTGCCACCTCAAGGCTTTTTCCCAGTGTCGTATTCCATAGGAACGTTCATACAGAGGATACCATATTATGCTGTCCTTTGATGGAAGTTGTCAGGCGTTGGTGGGTGAAGTTGTGCTCCTTCATCAGGATACTGCTAGCCTTGTTAATATTTTTCTCTACATCTTCTATATACCTGAGTATACTAATTTGTAATCTATTTCCCCCTGAAGTCCCACAAAGGATCTTGATTACCAATCAACCAAACACACAATAATAAGCTTTACCAAACAAAATGTAAAGACAAAATGATTGCTTCAAGGATCCTCACATAATCAACAGGAGGAACAAAGAGATCCATTTCAATGTATGAGTATTTTATTGTTCTTTCAACACTGGAGAAACTTTTCGACATATCTCAGAGCATAAACAAATCCTACCTGATTGAACATAGTAGGCCATACAATGGTGTTGTCATGAATGGCGATAATTTTGTCTGGAGGAGCCTTTGAGTCTATATTTCCAACTTTGACTCTAAGAAAGGATTGGTTTGGGAATGTGACCCAGTTGATAATATCAAATTCAGTTACTAGTTCCCCATTTTGGTCAAAGGAAATGCTTTCCCCGGCGCTGTTGTTGAAGGAAACACTTCTCAGAAAGTGGTGGAGCTAAATGGGGACAAAAAGGGAAACACCAATCCATAAGGATAAGTAACATATGCTAATATGGAATAGGATGATATATTTTTAAACAAGAGAACTTGGGTTATTGTTCCCCTGTGCACAGACGCACAACTGGGAGACATAGAACATTTAATTCATAAACATGCCAAATTTAAACCAGATACAAACCAGAAAACACTAATGTCAGCCCCAAAATGGTTATATCGGTGCCCCATATGGTGGTGAATAGTGCTGTTAAGTCATAGCCCACTTATGACAATCCTGTACCATTCTCAAGGCAAGAGACGGACAGAGGTGGTTTGCCTTTGTGTAGCATCACTTAAGTTCCTTAGTTGTCTCCCATCCAAGTACTAAGAAAGGCCAACTCTGCAGAGCTTCCACAATCTGATATCTGGCCAGCCTCTGCCAACCAGGTCAGAGCAAGCTCTGCAGGCCCATCCTCAATACAGTGGTAAAGGCAAATTATCCTTTAAGCTGCTTTGAACCATCACAGTTGGCAAGAGAGTTTATTTGAATGAATACAATTGTAAAAACATAAAAATCTAACCAATAAAGCCTTCAAATAATAGAGCCAGTGAGTCTCGAGAAGATAACAAATATAAAACAGCTCTGTTACGGAAGGGATCAGATATATTGTTCTGTTTAGCTAAGGAGAATATGGACAATCATAGTCAAGAACCAAATTCTGGGTCAGACAATAAAGTGGATTTTGGCAAAGCAGCTTAAGGGGTTCCCTGAATGGCTCGTCACTTCTCGAACTGTGCTTCCAACTTAGATATCCACAAAAGCTACAATGGCCTGTCACCAAATGGATGAGAGCATCAAACATTTAGCTTTCTGTTGGTTCTTCTCTTTTCTTACTAGGTCTCTCTCCAACAATTATTTCAGGGAACAATGAGGTGACATTTATGAATACCCTTCGTTGCTCTTTAATATTTAGGTTAAATCATTGGGAGCTGTAGCACTGGAGTTGGCTGTCATGTATACCTGAATGATATACCCACTTCCATAATTCCTTTATCTAAAGCTTTAGAGACTGCTCTGAATGTTCTCAACCAGTTATCCTAAGGCTGTGTTTGAATGGGTGGAGGGTGATCAAGATGAAACAGAATCCAGACAAGATGAAAGCGAGGCTGACTGCAGAGGCGGACATGAATCAGCCATTTTTGGATGGGATGGCCTTATGACTGAGTGAACAATTAAAGTCTTTGAGGGATGCTCTTGAGCCCATCCTCGGTGGAATTCATTTTGTAGTAAGTTATTCCTGTGTCGGTTTGTTAGCCATCATAGGTTCCTAGAGAAAAAGCAAGGTGCAGCTATTTCAATCAATCAACACACTTAACAAATGAGTATGCTTAGAATATCACCTGCCACCACTCTTGATCTGGATGATTCCATCGGCCACCATGTCCTGTTGCTGTAGATTTCAATCTGGAGGACTGCATGGCCTGCAAAGCATGGACCACAGCATAAACACCATTATAGATGCTGTAGCTGTTGGCAGTTGTGGCAGTTTCAAAAACAGATCCAGGAAGAGCCTCCAACCTCTCCTCTCCAGTGCATATTTCTCCATCTTTCTCCTCTACAGTGGAGTCAAAGAGTGAGCAGAGGAATGCCTGCTGCCAAAAGTCCCTGATGAAGCCATCTTCTTTTTCAGAGTTAAGATTTTTCTCCTGAAGAAATTTCTGGAATCCTGAGAGTTCTATTGAGTGGATTGCCAAAGATATGGACCCATGGAGAAAACTGAAGTCCCAATCTCTTTGCAAGGGTACGGAAGTGAAGTCCATCTGAGCTGACATAATCCAGATTTTAGCTGTTGCCTTAACTGGATCATCTGCAATTTCTGGGAGTTGGAAGAACCATCTTAAAAACACCATGGTCTCAATTTCACCATATAAGACCAGCGCTTTGGCAGTGCTTCCCATGACAAATTTGAACATTTTAAGCCCCTCAGACATTTTTCGAAGAAGTTCAGTAGAAAATGCTATTGCTGGCATCATTTTTATGAAGTCAATGCAGATGCCATTCTGGGGTAGCAGAGGAACCATGTCCTGTAAAAAGCTTTCTCCAGTCTCATCACTCAGAGAAATCACTCCGATCCATGTCCACCCAAAATACAGCAGTATGTGGAGAATCCCCATCGTTTGATGGGCAGGATTTGGGAACGTATGGTGAAAGAAAACCGATTGTTTTTTGCTGTCCATGTTTGGTGCAGAGCCATAAGAAATCTAAAGAAAGAGAAGAGAGAAAGACATTTCAAAACTAACAGTAGAGTCTGTTTAGTTTCCACATCATATTACAGAATGTATAACTTGGCTTGTCAACTAAAGTTACTGTTTGCAGTAATGTGTCCCAAGATGAGGTATAGAGGCTCTATGTCTTATATTATTGGTACACAATAAAAAATGGACTAGTTATGTATCGTTCCATTTTGTAAGTACTAAAAAATGTAATGAATTTCTGTCCCTTGAAGCTGCCTAACAAAGAATCATTTCATTTCATAAGTACTGAGAAATGTAATGAAGTATTTTCCATGTACAATCTTTCACCTTCAAGCTGCATATGAGCTCTACCTATCCTTACAGTCATGCTGGTTCTTAATATTGTCGAAAGCTTTCCTCCGCGTAGAGGCGTTCAAAATATTGTCAAAGGCTTTCACTGTAAGAGTTCATTATATTACTCTTCCTACACACTTGACACTGTGAGACACTGTCCCTCAGTGTTACTTCTCTGAAGATGCCTGCCACAGCTGCTGGCAAAACGTCAGGAAAGAAAATACCAAGACCACGGTCACATAGCCCGGATAACCTACAAGAACCGATGCCGGTTCTTGTCTGCAAACCATATCTAAATGACCAAAAATGTGATAAGGGCTAATTCATGTTTCATTCTCCTTACCTGTGGTATCTTGTAGAAGTACAGAATGGGTGCCGCATAGAGACAGACATGCCAGTTTGGTCCTATGAAGACTGCAACTGGATGGTTCTGGATACCAGACTTGTAGTTGGGAACAAATTTGCCCTGTGTGGAGAGAAGTTTCATTGAAGCCAGATAGGTCCTACTTGGATCGAAATAACTGTTGTAGATGTCAAAGCCCAGAGTGATGTTGGGTAAGATTTGGGGGTTTTCATTGATCTCCTTTACAGCAAAATCCATAGCCAGGATGTGCTGGTAGTTCTGAGTCAGTAACCTACAATGAAAGCAGATGACTCCAAGCTGAAAGTGAAGGTTTCTTCTCTCTGTTTCCAGCCCAGCAGAATTGCTACCAATTACTAACTATAACTAAGACAATAGAAAGATTACACCTGCAGAACATGAAGAAGTGTTGTCGAAGGCTTTCACGGTCAGAGTTCATTGGTTCTTGTAGGTTATCCGGGCTGTGTGACCATGGTCTTGGTATTTTCTTTCCTGACTTTTCGCCAGTAGCCGTGGCAGGCATCTACAGAGGAGTAACACTGAACAGTGTTACTCCTCTGAAGATGACTGCCACAGCTGCTGGCGAAATGTCAGGAAAGAAAATACCAAGACCATGGTCACACAGCCCGGATAACCTACAAGAACCAATGAAGAGGTGTATTTGAAAAAAATAGACCTTGTAATACCTTACTGCTCTGACTAATTAAAGAATATCCTTTCCCCTTGGAAAGAAGGCATACAAATTCTTGAAATAATAAATGAACTCCTTGCCAGGTGCCATCAGAATGCAAAAAAAATAAAAAATAAAATAAACAGAAAGGAAAGAGACTACAAATATGATCCTTAACTAGTAGATTGGAATGCTGAATCTCTCTTGACACAATTGAGAATGACAGACCAGACATAATTCTACTGAACAAATCTTGAAAAGTGGCTAATGCAGTAGGCATAACTGTAAAATAACACTGAAAATTATGAAAGAAGAAATCAAAGCATACCAACAGCATCTAAGCATGGAAATCAAGAATGAAAAGAGAGAACAAAACAGTGCCAACCATTTCCAGCTCACTCAATCTCACTCAAACCTACGTGCAGGATGGCATGAAAAAGTGCATTTTCTTACAAAAGGTCTTCGAACAGTTCCTCAGAGGGAGGATTTTCAAATGTCATTGGATTGATACCCAAGTAGATTTGGGACATAATGCCAGCAATGAGGAGGTCCCCTGATTTATAGTATTTGTGAAGGATAGGAAGAGGATCTCTGATGGGGCATTTAAAAAGAGGGCCCTTACACCTTGCCAGAGGCACTAACACCAACTCCACCACCACAAACACCACCATCCTGAGTGAAAAATTTCCTTCTGGAGACCAGTTCAGCCGCTCAGACCATGAATTCAAGTAACCCCGAGTCTCCTGACTTGAACGATCAGGCATTTTGACAGTCAGCTTGTATTGTGTAGTGTTGGGGCTTAGACTGACAGATTCCTCTTTGTCCCCCACCCCTGCTCTGGTTGATTCAGGGAATATTAATAGCTCAATCATGCTTGGATAACAGTATTGCTAATGTCTGATGTCTCACTCCAGGGACTTGGAATAGAGGTAGAAGTAATTGTAGTTAATTTGATAATTGCAGAGGTGATAATAATCTACCCCAACCTATTTCTGGGGGGAAAAGTATTCTGATGTCATGTCCCTGATATGGATTTGTTTGGATTAATATTATATTGTTTTCTTGTATGATGCCATCCAAATGCTTGGGAATTTATAAAATACAAGGAAGCCACTCCCTTCCCTGGTGAACTTGCAATGGACAGCACCATGGTCAAATACACTGATTTGGAGTGAGTGATCCAGTTGATCACTGGGGCAGGCCATCTCCTGTTCCCTGCTCTGAGTGGCAGCAAGAGAAAAATGAAATAAAGTACGGGGTACAACTTTTTCTTTCTGGATAAAATCCTGCCATGATAGACATGGTTGCAAAATTTTTGAAACCAGCTATGAGGCTCCGAACTAAACATTTGACTTTGTTTAGTCATAGTTTAGCACTCTGTAGTCTTCGTACTTATTGGAAACATATGCCAATAAATGTTCTTTGTTTTTGTTGTTGTTTTTGTTGTGTAATTGACATGCAGGATGAGACAACAGGCTCATCAAATGAGGGCATTCTGTTGACGCAGTGACCAACCAGCAGTCTCTCGGAAGACCACAATCAGGCTGAGTGCAACAACCCCCTCCCAGCCATGCCCTTAAGAAACGGATATGAAGAGGCATATTGCCTCAAGTCCTGGAGAGAGTACATATCCATGATGACTAGTAGCCATGGATAGCCCCATCGCCCGTGAATTTGTCCACTCCAGTTGGGAAAGGACGGAAGGATTAGTGTGCCTTGAACTCATGCTGAATAGATAATTGAAAAGATTTTGCAAACCCTTCTGTCAATGTCCTTTATTCCCAGATGAAATAGACTGCTTATGCTTTGTATACATGGTAATGAGGAAACAAATGCCACAGTGGAACACAGTAGAACATCTAGGCTTATTACACTAAATACCATTGATTATGATATTTTATTTATTTTACTTATGTTTTCTTTTGGTATCCTGCTCTCCCACCACCAAAGCGGGGCTCAAAGCAACTTCCAACAAGTTAAAATATACAAAGAACATGAAAAATAAAGACAATACAATCATTCAATCAATATTTATTATGATACAGTCAAATCCACATATAAGTGAAAGACAACGAAATTAAAGTTAGATTAAGAGTATTAATTATATATTGACAATATTAATAATAATAACTTAAAGTAAATTAAAATAAAAATAAGGTATAAAAGGGGAGGTAGTGTCATCTACTGTATATATTGTCGAAGGCTTTCACGGTCAGAGTTCATCGGTTCTTGTAGGCTATCTGGGCTGTGTGACCGTGGTCTTGGTATTTTCTTTCCTGACGTTTCGCCAGCAGCTGTGGCAGGTATCTTCAAAGGAATAACACTGAACACAGTATCTCTCAGTGTCAAGTGTGTAGGAAGAGTAATATATATTCAGAAGGAGGGTGGGTTTGAGCTGAGTCATTGTCCTGCAAAGTATTAAAGGTAATGTGCTAATATTGCCCTGTATCAAGATAATGTGCTAATGAGGGTGTGGTATGTTAATGTGGAACCATTGTATCCTGAAGTGATCTGTTAACATGTGGAATCCAAGCTAATCCACATGGCTATTGTGGACTGTAGTCTTGTGGACAGATGTTACGATCAGCAAAAGACAAAAGAGACCCCCTCACCTCTGAAGGAGTATATCGTATACCTTGCAGTTGTGGACAAGTTTACATTGGGACAACAAAATGCAGCATACAAACAAGGATAAAAGAACATAAAAGATACTGCAGTCTTGGCCAACCTGAGAAATCAGCAGTGGCTGAACATGGACTGACACAAACAGGACACAGGGTCTTATTCCAAGACACTGAAAGACTGGACAATTCTACCAACTATTTTGTCAGATTGCACAGAGAAGCCATTGAAATTCATAAACATCAGCACAACTTTAACAGAAAAGAAGAGAGTTTAAGAATGTTCCTGTCCTGAAAACCTCCAGACTAACAAAGACTACAGTCCACAATAGCCATGCGGATTAGCTTTGGATTCCACATGTTAACAGATCACTTCAGGATACAATGGTTCCACATTAACATACCACACTCTCATTAGCACATTACCTTGATACTTACAGGACAATATTAGCACATTACCTTTAATACTTTGCGGGACAATGATTCAGCTCAAACCCAACCCCCTTCTGACTATCTATTACTCTTCCTACACACTTGACACTGAGAGACACTGTCCTTCAGTGTTACTCCTCTGAAGATGCCTGCCACAGCTGCTGGCGAAACATCAGGAAAGAAAATACCAAGACCACGGTCACACAGCCCGGATAGCCTACAAGAACCAAGAATCATCTATGGTTAAGAATCAAATAAATAATAAATAAATAAGATTTAATTCTGTGTTTTTATTAGCTGTCGTCTTTTGTTCACCTCAGGTCTGCTTACACTAAGTATATATTGTAATGAAGAAACAAATGCCCCAGAAGAAAACATCGACCTGTACCCTAAATACTACTCATTACAATAGGATATACTCTTGGGATATAGCCATAAGAATTAATTCTTTGTTTTTATTAGATGCCCTCTTTTATTCAGCTCAGGTCTTAGCAAAATGATGTAACATTTTGGGGAAAAGATGCAGCCTAGTAATCCGGCACTGGAGGCTAAGATGGAGAAGATCTCCACAGCCACCATGGATTTGCCCTTGGTGCTCAAGTAGGTGGGAACAAAGGACACCCAAACACTGCAAAAGACCAACATGCTGAAGGTAATGAACTTGGCTTCATTGAAACTGTCGGGTAGCTTCCTGGCGAAGAAAGCCATGGTGAAGCTGATGATGGCCAGGAAGCCTAGAAAGCTCAGGACACAGTAAAACATGGTGACTGACCCTTCATTACACTCAATAAGGATTTTATCAGTCATTGAGTGCATGTCGAAAGCTGGGAAGGGGGGAGATGTTGCCAACCACACAGTACAGATAGTAGCTTGTAAAAGAGAACATGAAAGGACAATAGAAATGGACATCTTTTTCCCTACCCATGTCCTCATTCTGGATCCTGGCTTTGTGGCCATGAAAGCCAGAACCACAATCACAGTTTTGGCTAATACACAAGAAACAGCCTCTGAGAAGATTATGCCAAAAGCCGTTTGTCGAAGGAGACAGGTCACCTTCTCAGGCTGGCCAATGAACAGCAAAGCAGAAAGGAAGGAGAGCAGGAGGGAGATGAGGAGTGTGTAGGTGAGGTCCCGGTTGTTGGCTTTGACTATGGGAGTGTCCTGGTGCTTAACAAAGATCCTGAGCACCAAAGCTGTGATGAAAGAGAAGGAAAGAGCAACAGTGGCCAAGCTCATCCCCAAAGGTTCTCCATAAGACAAGAAGCTTATCTCTTTTGGCAGGCATAAAGTCTGGTCCTTGTTGGGATACTGTCCTTCAGGACACTGAGAACATTTATTCATGTCTGGGGGGGGGGAAAGGAATAATTTTGGTATACAAAAATCCTATGCAGAGTTTTTGCAAAACAACAAGGAGGCCAAAGGGCACTTCTTAGTTTAAATCAGAGGGCTATGCTTTCTGATTTTACCTTTAAAAATTCAAGGATAACTTTAGGCTCAGTCGTGCCCTCGAAGCACACAAGATTTTCATGGATTGTGCCAAATTGTTTTTTGTTCCACTCTAGGTATCACAAACTAGATAACTTATTTCTTTTCTCTTTTTTTCATTTTTATTCAACTGAGATACTCTTTTGTAAGCAAACTTTCATACCTGGGCATACTGAATATTCTTTTCCTTTGCCTAAATAACCTCTGAATGAAGAAGAAATACATTCAGCTTTACAGAGCTGAGGCTTCCATCTAAAGAACACTTTCCTAGAAGGAAGCTACTGTAAGTTGAATAATGTATGACTTTCTTCTAGATAGATTTTGGATTGCTCCAGAGGTCAATATGCAGGCTTACATACTGAATTACAACCATTATATGCAATAATTCGATCTCTTACCTAATTCATTTGAAATCTTCCCTGGTGGACATGCAAAGCAATCATAGCAGCAAAAAGGCTTTCCCTCCTTCTTTCTCTTGCTATAACCAGCAGGACATTTCTCATTGCAAACAGAAAGAGGCTGCACCTAGCCCAAATGGAATTGGATTTGGCATGAAATGATGGCATGGCTTCTAGATAACATTTGGGGTGCAATGTATGGTTGATGATGCTACAGTACTTCTAGCAATATGATGCAATGGGTGGATTCATTGGATGTTTTTCTCTTTTTACACTACAAGACCATGCTTGTGATTGCTAGTATGTTTCTAGAGGTGGGTTTGAAGGACAGTTAAGGGATCTTCCAGTTCTACCATTCTCCTAACTAACCAATATGCGAGCTGGGTGAGGCATTTTATGTCATCTGAATTTTGTACTGGATAATGCCAGTGTCATTATGCTGGGGAATGTCAGTATTTACGGTAACTCTCCCTTGTGTGGGGAGGGGACGGGAGGGGCTGTGGCTCAGTTTGTAGAGCATCTGCTTGGCATGCAGAAGGTCCCAGGTTTAATCCCCGGCATCTCCACCTAAAGGGACTAGGCAAGTAGGTGGTGTGAAAGACCCCTGCCTGAGACCCTGGAGAGCCGCTGCCGGTCTGAGTAGACAATACTGACTTTGATGGACTGAGGGTTTGATTCAGTAGAAGGCAGCTTCATGTGTTCCATGTGTTTCATGTGGCTGTGCTCAGAAATCCATAGCCTTCCCAGCATGTAGAGGACTGACCCAGGTTTGCACTAAGCTACACAAAAGAAATGGGATATCTTTTAGACTTACTCCACCGCATTGGGTGGCAGACTGATGATCTTGTAGAAAGCTGCAAATTATACCTTTTATTGTGGCTACATCATCATCAACTGAATGATCTACCTGGATGTAGCCACCATGCTACACAGGTGTTTGACCCCTTAAGATTGTTCACCCCCAGAGACATGTGTTTCCTATAGATTTCCAAAATGCTAGCTGGGTGTTGTGGTTTTTTTTTTTTTTTTTTTTTTTTTGGTGTGGCAACTTTCAGTGTCCATTCTGATGACTGTAACTAGCTATAGAGACTTTTACATTAGTGTTTATTATTTTCATTTGCTCATTTGTGGTTTCTGTATACTTTAACTTGTTGTGGTTATTTTCTAAGCCAATGTGAATACTTATAAATGTGGGACAAAACAAGCTGTTTTTAAAATAAAAAATTCTCTCTTGACCAATTATATCTGCCATCTCAAGGCTTTTTTCCAGTGTCCTATTCTATGGGAACATTCAAACAGATACCATATTATCCTGCCCTTTGATGGAAGTTTTCAGGTGTTGGTGAAATTGTTCTCCTTCATCAGGATACTGCTACCCTTGATAATATTTTTTCTCTGTGCCTTCTATATCTTGATTTTGTAACAACCAAATACACAATAAGAAGCTTTACAAAACAAAATGTAAAGATAAAATGATTGCTTCAATGATCGTCACATGGTCAACAGAAGGAACAAAGGGATTCATTTCTACGTATGAATATTTTACTGTTCTTTCAACACTGAAGAAAATTACTCAACATATCCCAGAGCATAAACAAATCCTACCTGATTGAACATAGTTGGCCATACAATGGTGTTGTCATGAATGGTGATCATTTTGTCTCGGGGAGCCTTTGAGTCTGTCTTTCCAACTTTGACTCTAAGAAAGGATTGGTTTGGGAACGTCACCCAGTTGACAATATCAAATTCAGTTACTATTTCCCCATTTTGGTCAAAAGAAATGCTTTCCCCAGCGCTGTTGTTGAAGGAAACATTTCTCAGAAAGTGGTGGAGCTAAATGGGGACAAAAAGGGAAACACCAATCCATAAGGATAAGTAGCATATGCCAATGAATAGGATGATACATGTCCAAACAAGAGAACTTGTGTTATTGTGTCCCTTTGTTCAGACGCACAACTGGGAGACACAATATTTAATACATCAACATGCCAAATTCAAACTAGATACAAACCAGAAAACACTAATGTCAGCCCAAAAATGGTCATATTGGTGCCCCATATGGTGGTGAAAAGTGCTATCAAGTCATAGCCCGCTTATGGTGACCCTGTATGGTGTTCAAGGCAAGAGGTGGTTTGTCATTGCCTGCCTCTGTGTAGCATCACTGAAGTTCCTTAGTTGTCTCCCATCCAAATACTCAGAAAGGCCAACTCAGCTGAGCTTCCAAGATTTGATGAGTTCTGGCTAGCCTCGGCCAACCAGGTCAGAGCAAGGTCTGTAGGCTCATCCCCAATACAGTCGTAAAGGCAAATTGAAGTCCCATAGCAGTAGGGTTACCAACCTCCAGGTAGTAGTACGAGGCTCTGATAGAATGACACAAATTCAAAATAACTTAAATGCACAATTTACTTCACATGACAACAACCAACATAAACTGTGAAAAGTGCAAAAACATCAATGATATAAATACATAAACAAATGGGAAGGACGAAACACAAGGTCCAAAAGGAGATGCTGAATAACTGTAAGTATTTTTTTGCAAATATTTCTTTCTACTAATGTTCCTTATTTCTTCTCATTACAGGTATCTCCAAGTAATCACAATATCATATTGTAACATCAATTTCAGTCCAAAAGGACTCTATGACATGGAAACATTGTCCAGATTAACAATCATGCTTTCACCACTATAAAGAGAGAAGCAATGAAGGAACAAACAGCGGTAGAGGCGCTCTGAGATCTTTAAATATTTAACTCTGGCAAATTTAATATTGAATCTAACGGCTTGAAGTTTGAAAATCCAAGCTGAACTTTGGCTGAAGAAGCCACTTTATAGTGGTGAAAGTATGATTGTTGATCCGGATAACGTTTCCATGTCATAGAGTCCTTTTGGACTGAAATTGATGTTACTATATGATATTGTGATTACCTGGAGATACCTGTAATGAGAAGAAGTAAGGAACATTAGTAGAAAGAAATATTTGCAAAAAATACTTACAGTTATTCAGCATCTCCTCTTGGACCTTGTGTTTCGTCCCTCCTGTTTGTTTATGTATTTAGATCATTGATGTTTTTGCACTTTTCACAGTTTATGTTGGTTGTTGTCACGTTAAGTAAATTGTGCATTTGTAGCTGGAGATCTCCTGCTTTTACAATTGATCTGCAGCTGATACAGAACAGTTCCCCTGGAGAAAATGGCCCCCTTTACAATTGGACTCTATGGCACTGAAGTCCCTCCCCTCCCCAAACCCTGCCCTCCTCAGGCTCCACCCCAAAAACCTCCCACCAGTTGCAAAAAGGGACCTAGAAACCCTACATAGCAGTCTATACAGGCCGGGGAATTGTCTTTCCATTGTGGGGGCTGTCATGTCTGGCCTTCGCTGGGTTTCTCTAACCCCTTTCCACATTTTCATTGCAACTTTTCTGTGCTGTTGTAATGGACCCCATGCAAGTGAATTGGCTTTCCTGGCTCCCATTACATCCAAAGGACCTTCAGGCCTGAAAGATTTTTGGGGAGGCTGGAATGACTGGTTTTCAACTAAATGACACAAAAACTGCAGTGGAGTGGGTGCTGTCTGTCCTGTAAAGGATCCCCAAGTTTCAAGTAAATTAGACCAATTTTTAGAATTCAATGTGTCTCTGAGAAAGGTGACCCCAAGTCCTGATTTTTCCAGTCCTCTACCCCAACCCTAAGCAACAAGTAAGGGAGAACAACAGTTCAGGTCTGGAATTTGTGTGGAAAGATGATTGGCTGGGGCACTCTGTGCTCTTCCCTTGCGAACATCTGATTGGGAGAAATACCATTGCCCAAGAAATCAGTAGACTCGGAAGAAAAGCAGAGAGATGCTCCTTCCCTAGTAAGTCCAAAACAAAAACAAACAAAAAACCTGAGATTGTTTCAGGTTTGCTATACTGACAACCCTGGATTTGAACACATGAACACATGAAGCTGCCTTATACTGAATTAACCCTTGGTCCATCAAAGTCAGTATTGTCTACTCAGACCAGCAGCGGCTCTCCAGGGTCTCAGGCAGGGGTCTTTCACATCACCTACTTGCCTAGTCTCTTTAACTGGAGATGCCGGGGATTGAGCCTGGGACCTTCTGCATGCCAAGCAGATGCTCCACCACTGAGCCACAGCCCCTCCACTTTGTATTACTTCCTCTGAAAAATCACAGTATCAACACAAACTAACCATTTCTGTCTATATATCTGGCTCATCGATTCTGAGTGTTTGACAAGTCAATTGTAGTATCTTCAAAGCAAACACAGTAGGCACCAGACTTAGCTTTCTGTTGGTTCTGTTCTTTTCTGAATAAGTCTCCAACAATTCTTTCTCAGGACAATGAACTGACAGTGTCAAAATGTATGGATACCCTCCATTACTCTTTAATATTTAGGTTAAATCATTGGGAGAGATCAACTGTAGCACTGGAGTTGGCTGTCATGAATACCTGAATGATAGCTCCACTTCCCTAATTCCTTTATCTAAAGCTTTAGAATGTTCTTTATCTAAAGCTCTGAATGTTCTGAACCAGTTATCCTAAGGCTGTGTTTGAATGGGTTGAGAGTGTTCAAGATGAAACAGAATCCAGACAAGATGAAAGTGAGGCTGATTGCAGAGGCTGGTGTCCTGGTGGGGATGAATCAGCCAATTTTGGATGGGATGGCCTTATGTCTGAGTGAAAAATTAAAGTCCTTGTGGGATGCTATTGAACCCATCCTTGCTGGAATTCATTTTGTGAAGTTATTCACATGGTAGTTTGTTAGCCATCATTAAGTTCCTACAGAAAAAGCAGGCTACAACTATTTCAATCAATCAACACCCTTAACAAATGGGTATGCTTAGAACGTCACCTGCCACCACTCTTGATCTGGATGATTCCATTGGCCACCATGTCCTGTTGCTGTAGATTTCAATCTGGAGGACTGCATGGCCTGCAAAGCATGGGCCACAGCATAAACACCATTATAGATGCTGTAGCTGTTGGCAGTAGTTGTTGTTTCAAAAACAGATGGAGGAAGATCCTCCAACTTCTCCTCTCCAGTGCATATTTCTCCATCTTTCTCCTCTACTGTGGAGTCGGAAAATGAACAGAGAAACGCCTGCTGCCAGAAGTCCCTGATGAAGCCATCTTCTTTTTCAGAGTTAAGATTTTTCTCCTGAAGAAATTTCTGGAATCCTGAGAGTTCCACTGAGTGACTTGCCAAAGATATGGCCCCGTGGATAAAACTGATGTCCCAATTTCTGTGACTGGGAAGTGAGGTGAAGTCCATCTGAGCTGTCAAAATCCATATTTTACCTGTTGCATTTATTGGTATATCCTCAAGTTCTGGGAGTTGGAGAAACACTCTTAAAATTAGCATGGTTTGAATTTCACCATGTAGGACCAAAACTTTGGCGGTGCTTCCCATGATAACTTTGTACGTTTCAACCCCCTCAGCCATTGTATTATCAAGTTCGTTGGAAAATGTTATTGCTGGCATCATTTCTATGAAGTCAATGCAGATACCATTCTGGGATAGCAGAGGAAGCATGTCCTGTAAAAAGCTTTCTCCAATCTCATCACTCAGCAAAATCACTCCGATCCATGTCCACCTGAAATGCAGCAGCATGCGGAGAATCCCCATAGTTTGATGGGCCTGATTTGGGAATGTATGGTGAAAGAAAACTGATTGTTTTTTATTGTCCATGTTTGGTGCAGAGCCATAAGAGATCTAAAGAAAGAGTAGAGGGAAAGACATTTCAAAATTAAAATTAGAGACAGTTCAGTTTCTACATCATGTTACAGAATGTATAACTTGGCTTGTCAACTAAAGTCACTATTTGCAGTAATGTGTCCCAAGATGAGGTATAGAGACTCTATGCCTTATATCATTGGAACAGAATAAAAAAGGATTATGTATCATCCGATTTCTAAGTATCAAGGAGTGTAATCAATTTCTTTCCCTTAAAGCTGTCCATGTACTGTCACTTAGGGCTGTCAAAAAAAAAAAAATTCGGTACAGTTCGGATTCGGCCGAATTTGGCCCTTGTGGGTTTGGTACGTGCTGAAGTCCAAACTCCCCCACTTCGGATCCATTCAATTCGGCGGGAATTCAAAGTTCGGAAAAAAATTCGGCCGAATAAAGCCATTAAAAACACAACCGTGCCTTTCCACGGCTCTGGGGGGGGGCATTTTTGGGCTTAGAGGTCCCAAACTTTCAGCAGAGCTTCAAAGGACGTATATTGAAAGACTCCCCGAGTTTTGTAAAGATTGGGTCAGGGGGGGCTGAGATATGGGCCCTGAAAGGGGTCCCCCCCACCCTTAATGTGTATCTCAGCAGAGCTTGCGCCCACGCACAAAGCTCCCGGCCCCGACAAACAGCTGATGAGAGCAAGGGCGGGGCAGGTGCTAAGAACTTTGCAAAGCAACACAACTGAAAAGCAACACCTTTGCAAACATGCAAAGGGCGGGGCAGGTGTGAAGAATTTTGCAAAACAATACAACTGCAAAGCAACACAAGCACGCAATGCAACACCTTTGCAACAGTGCAAAGCAACACCTGACACCTGGGAGTTTGCATGCCATGGAAAGGGACAGAGGCAGCTAGCTATGCATAATGAGCAGGACGGGGTAGAATTTCTCCTTTTGCATTGGACTTGGGACCAGGCAGATGCATTCTTTAAGTCACCATTTGAAAACCAGTTTTGAGCAAGCATCAAAATAACCTAACTGATCTTATGAATGAGGAAAAACCTGAAGAATAAAAATGAAGCCCCCCCTCAAACCAGGGAGAGAGAGACTGGAGGGGGAACACACACCCTAGGCAGAACCGGCAAAAGCCCCCTTTGGCTCCCCCCCCACAGAAACTGCTCCCTCCCCACACACACACACAGACTCTGCTTTCCCCCCCACACGCACACAGAAAAGAAAAATTATAGATTAAAGCCCCCAAAGGGGTCTTACTGTGGCTGTCTTCTGTTCCAGCAGGAGGGGCTGGGAGGCTGGGTAATCCAATATGATTCCATTTGTATCCAATATAAGATCCATATGTATGCACCTCTCGAGGGTGATCAATTCATCCCAATAAGGAAAAGGGGAAAGCCCATATCTCGGGGGCCCTGACCCAATGTTTACAAAACTTGGGTGGTCTCTTAAAAAGCCTTGACTGAAGCTCCGCTGAAAGTCTGGGGTCGGCACACCCAAAAATGCGCCCCTTGCAGCCACGGAAAGAGAAAAGGGGGGGGAGCCGATATTTCAGCCCCCACTGAACCCATCTTTACAAAACTTGGGTGGTCTCTTAAGAGGGATTCTCTGAAGCTATGATAAAAGTTTGGGGGCTGAACCCCAAAAAAAGCGCCCCCTGCAGCCCCGAAAATGGAAAAGGGGGAGAGGAAAAAGGGGTGGAGCCCATATCTCGGAACCCCCTGACCCAATGTTTACAAAACTTGGGGGGTATCTTAAGAAGCCTTGTTTGATGCTCCGCTGAAAGTTTGGGGTCGGCACACCCAAAAATGCGCCCTCTGCAGCCATAGAAAGAAAAAGGGGGGGAGCCCATATCTCGGGACCCCCTGACCCAATGTTTACAAAACTTGGGTGGTCTCTTAAGAAAACCTGTCTGAATATCCCCTGAAAGTTTGGGGTCGGTACCCCAAAAAATGCGCCCCCTGCAACCACGGAAAGGAGCGAATGTGCACAAGCACCCCCTCACACACACATGAGGATTTCCCTCTCTCTCTCTCTTTCCCCGGCCGGCCGCACATCAGCTGATTCCTCCAGTACTCAATCCTGACTGATTGGCCAGAAGAAGACCCGCTTGGCCACCGATTGGCCGGGGGAGGAGAATGCTGCTTACTGAAGGTTATGCCGCTTACTGACGGCCCCGAATTGGCCGAATTTATTCGCGAACTCCCGAACTCGCTGAATTCGGCCCCCTCGGTTGCCAGCCAGTTTTGAGTTCGGTTCCTCCCGAACTAAAAACCGCCTAATCAAGGGAAATTCGGCTGATTTTCAGTTCGGGCCGAACCGAATTGACAGCCCTACTGTCACTACTTTAACAATTAATCATTTCATTTCATAAGTACCAAGGAATGTAATGAAGTATTTTTCTTGTACAATCTTTCACCTTTAAGCTGCATGTGAGCTCTACCTATCCTTACAGAGAGGCCTGTTCTTGTCTGCAAACCATATCTTAACGACCAAAAAAGTGTTAAGGGCTAATTCATGTTTCATTCTCCTTACCTGCGGGATCTTGTGGAAGTACAGAATGGCTGCCGCATAGAGACAGACATACCAGTTTGGGCCTATGATGACTGAGACTGGATGGTTCTGCGTACCAGACTTGTAGTTGGGGATGAGTCTGCCCTGAGTGGAGAGAAGTTTCATTGAGGCCAGATAGGTCCTACTTGGATCGAAATAGCTGTTGTAGATGTCAAAGCCCAGAGTGATGTTGGGTAAGATTTTGGGGTTTTCATTGATCTCCTTTACAGCAAAGTCCATGGCCAGGATGTGCTGGTAGTTGTGAGTCAGTAACCTGCAGTGAAAGCAGAGGACTTCAAGCTGAAAGTGAAGGTTTCTTCTCTCTGTTTCCAGCCCAGCAGAATTGCTACCGATTACTAACTATAACTAAGAGACCAGAAAGATGACACCTGCAGAACGTGTACAGTTATATTTGAAAAAAAAAACGACCTTGTAATACCTTACTACTCTGATTTGGTAAAGAATATCCTTTCCCATAGGAAAGAAGGCATACAAATTCTTGAAAGAATAAATAAAACCCTTGCCAGGTGCCATCAGAATGTAAAAAATAAACAAACAGAAAGGAAAGAGGCTACAAATATGATCCTTAACTAGTAGAATGGAATGCTGAATATCTCTGGACACAATTGAGAATGACAGACCAGACATAATTCTACTGAACAAATCAGAAAAGTGGCTAATGTAATAGGCATAACTGAAAAGTAACACTGAAAATTATGAAAGAAGAAGTCAAAGCATACCAGCAGCATCTAGGCGTGGATATCAAGAATGAAAAGAGAGAACAAAACACTGGGCCAACCATTTCCAGCTCACTCAATCTCACTCAAACCTATGTGCAGGATGGCATGGAAAAGTAAATTTTCTTACAAAAGGTCATCGAACAGTTCCTCAGAGGGAGGATTTTCAAATGTCATTGGATTGATAGCCAGGTAGATTTGGGACATAATGCCAGCAATGAGGAGGTCCCCTGATTTGTAGTATTTGTGAAGGATAGGAAGAGGATCTCTGATGGGGCATTTTTGTAGTGTAACCTTACACATTGCTAGAGGCACTAGCACTAATTCCGCCACCACAAACACCACCATCTTGAGTGAAAAATTTCTTTCAGGACACCAGTTCAGTCGCTCAGACCATGTCTTCAAGTGACCCCGAGTCTCCTGACTTGGATGATCAGGCATTTTGACGGCTTGTATTGTGTAATGTCGGCGCTCAGACTGACAGATTCCTCTCTGTCCCCCACCCCTGCTCTGATTGATTCAGGGAATATTAATAGCATCATTCATGCTTGGATAACAGTTTTGCTAATGGCTGTTGGCTCTCTCCAGGGATTTGGATTAGAGGTAGAAGTAATTGTAGTTAATTTGATAATTGCAAAGATGATAACAATCAACTGCAACCTATTTCTAGAAAAAATGTATTCTGATGTCATGTCCCTGATATGGATTTGTTTGGATTAATATTATATTGTTTTCTTGTATGATGCCATCCAAATGCTTGGGATTTTACAAAGTACAAGGAAGCTGTTCCTTGCCCTGGTGAACTTGCATCATGGTCAAATACATTGATTTGGAGTGAGTGATCCCATTGACCACTGGGGCAGGGCATCTCCTGTTCCCTGCTCTGAGTGGCAGCAGGAGAAAAATGAAATGAAAAATGGCTTCCTGGCCTTTGGTGTGATGGCACTTCTTGCGAGAACCCAGAAGTGACATCCCACCTGTCTAGGAAACCCTGGAAAGTATTGTGAAACTATCGGGTTTCTGATTATTCCTACAGAGAACTGGTGTCACTGCCATGTTTCCCCAGATTTTCTTTCTGGATAAAACTTTTCATTTCTGGATAAAATCCTGCCATGATAGACATGGTTGCAAAATTTTTAAACTGGCTATAAGGCTCTGAACTGAACATTTGACTTTGTTTAGTCATAGTTTAGCACTCTATAGTCTTTGTACTTATTGCGAACATATGGCAATAAAAGGTGTTGTTTGTGGTTGTTGTGGAATAGCCATGCAGGATGAGACAAAAGTCATCAAATGGGAACATTCTGTTGACGCAGTGGCCAACCAGCTGTCTCTCGAAAGACCACAACCAGGCTGACTGCAACAACCTCCTCCCAGCCATGCTCTCAAGAAACGGATACAAAGAGGCATATTGCCTCTAGTCCTGGAGGGAGTACATATCCCTGATGACTAGTAGCCATGGATAAGCCCATCCCCCATCAATCTGTCCACTCCAGTTGAGAAAGGAGGAAAGGTTTAGCCTGCCTTGAACTCATGCTGAACAGATAATTGAAAAGATTTTGCAAACCCTACTGTGAATGTCCTTCATTCCCAGATGTATATATGGTAATGAGAAAACAAATGCCACAGTAGAACACAGTAGAACATCTCGGCCCATCACAATGAATACCACTGACTACAATATGTAATTTATTTTATTTATGTTTTCTTTTTATATCCTGCTCTCCCACCACCAAAGTGGAGCTCAGAGCGACTTCCAACAAGTTAAAATATACACAGTACCTACAAAAAACCCCAATATGATCAAATAATATTTATTTCGATACAGAATCAGCTCCATATATAAGTAAAAAGTAATGAAATTAAAGTTAGATTAAGGGTATTAATGACATGTTAACGTAATTAACACTATTAAGTTAAAGTCAATTTAAGTAAAACAATAAGCTATAAAAGGGAAGGTAGTGCCATCTATGGTTAAGAATAAAAAATAAATAAATAAGATTTAATGCTGCCTTTTTATTAGCTGTCCTCATTTGTTCATCTCAGGTCTGCTTACACTAAATATATATTCTAATGAAGAAAGAAATGCCCCAGAAGAAAACATAGACCCTGTGCCCTAAATACTACTGATTACAATGGGATATACTCTTGGGATGTAGCATAAGATTTAATTCTTTGTCTTTAATAGATGTCCTCTTCTGTTCAGCTCAGGTCTTAGCAAAATGATGTAACATTTTGGGGAAAAGATGCAGCCCAGTAAGCCAGCACTGGAGGCTAAGATGGAGAAGATCTCCACAGCCACCATGGATTTGCCCTTGGTGCTCAAGTAAGTGGGAACGAAGGACACCCAAACACTGCAAAAGACCAACATGCTGAAGGTGATGAACTTGGCTTCGTTGAAACTGTCAGGTAACTTCCTGGCAAAGAAAGCCACGGTGAAGCTGATGGTAGCTAGGAAGGCCAGGAAACTCAGGACACAGTAAAACATGGTGACTGAACCTTCGTTACACTCAATAAGAATTTTATCAGTCATTGAGTTCATGTCCAAAGCTGGGAAGGGGGGAGATGTGACCAACCACACAGTACAGATAGCAGCTTGTACAAGGGAACATGCAAGGACAATGGAATTGGACATCTTTTTCCCTACCCATCTCCTCACTCTGGATCCTGGCTTCGTAGCCATGAAAGCCAGAACCACAATCACAGTTTTGGCTAACACACACGAAACAGCCACTGAGAAGATGATGCCAAAAGCCGTTTGTCGAAGGAGACAGGTCACCTTCTTAGGTTCTCCAATGAACAGCAAAGCAGAAAGGAAGGAGAGCAGGAGGGAGATGAGGAGAGCGTAGGTGAGGTCCCGGTTGTTGGCTTTGACTAAGGGGGTGTCCCGGTGCTTGATGACGATCCAAAGCACCAAAGCTGTGATGAAAGCGAAGGAAAGAGCAACAATGGCCAAGCTGATCCCCAAAGGTTCTCCATAAGACAAGAAGCTTATCTCTTTTGGCAGGCATAAAGTCTGGTCCTTGTTGGGATACTGTCCTTCAGGACACAGAGAACATTCATTCTTGTCTGGGGGGGAAAAGGTTCCTTTTTGGTACACAGAAATCTTATGCACAGTTTTTTGCAGTACAGCAGAGAGGCCAAATGGTGCTGCTCAGCTGAAATCAGAGAGCTCTGCTTACTGACTTAACCTTTAAAAATACAAGATGAAATTTAGTCTCACTGGTGGCCCCAAAACACACAAGGTTTTCTTGGATTATGCCAAATTGTTTTTTGTTCCACTCTAGATATCACAAACTTGATTGTAGCCTCCAATATTTCTACATATGCTGCACTTATTTCCTTTTTTTTCATTTTCATTCAACTGAGTTACTTTTTGTAAACAAAGTTGCATATCTGTGCATATTGAATATTCTTTTCCTTTGCATGAATAACCTCTGAATCAAAAGGAAATGCATTCAGCTTTAGAGAGCTGAGGCTTCCATCTAAAGAACACTTTCCTGGAAGGAAGCTAAGTTGAATTAAATAGGACTTTCTTCTAGATAGACCTATTTTGGATTGCTCCAGGGGTCAATATGCATGCTTACATAGTGAATTACTAACATTATATGAGATAGTTGGGTCTCTTACCTTTTTCATTTGAAATCTTCCCTGGTGGACATGCAAGGCAATCATAGCAGCAAAAAGGCTTCCCCTCCTTCTTTCTCTTGCTGTACCCAGCAGGGCAATTCTCATTGCAAACTGAAAGAGGCTGCACCTAGCCCAAATGGAAGATAAATGGATTTGGCATGGCATGATGGCATGCCTTCTAAAGAATATTTGGAATGCAATGGATGGTTGACAGTTGTACAGTACTTCTAGCAATGTGATGTGATGGGTGGATTTAGTGAAAGTTTTTCTCTTTTCACAGTGTAAGTCCATGCTCGTCTTTGATTGTATGTTTCTAGAGATGGGTTTGAAGGACAGTTAAGAGACCTTCCAGTTCTACCATTCTCCTGTGTGTGTGTGTTAAGTGCCGTCAAGTCGCTTCCGACTCATGGGTACCCTATGAATGAAAGTCCTCCAAATTGTCCTATCTTTGACAGCCTTGCTCAGATCTTGCAAATTGAAGCTGTGGCTTCTTTTATTTAGTCAATCCATCTCTTGTTGGGCCTTCCGCTTTTCCTGCTTCCCTCAACCTTTCCTAGCATGACCATTCTCCTAGCTAACCAATATGCTCTCTGAGTGAGGCAGTTTTTGTGATCTGAATTTTGTACTGGATACTGCCAGTGTCATTGTGCTGGGGGATTTCAATATTTTTGGTAACTCTCCCTTGTTTGGCTGTGCTCAGAAATCCATGGCGTTCCCAGCATGTAGAGGACTGACCCAGGTTTGCAATAAGCTTCACAAAAGAAATGGGACATCTGTTAGATTTACTCCATTGCATTGGGTGGCAAACTGATGATCTTGTAGAAAGCTGCAAATTATACCTTTTCTTGTGGATATATCATCATATACTGAACACCTGTGCGTAGGTACATGTACCATGCTACACAAGTGCTTGACCCCTTAAGATGAGTCACCACTCGATACTGGTGTTTCTTATAGATTTCCAAAATGCTATCTGGGTAGTTTTCTTTGGGGGGTTGCAGAGTTACAGTGTCCATTGTGACAATTAGAACTTGCTATAGAAGCATTTACATTAGTGGTAACTAATTTGATTATTTGTGATCTCTGTATATATTATCTTGTTGTTGCTGTTATTTTCTAAGCCACTGTGAATACTTAGAAATGTGGGACAAAACATGGTGGTTTAAATAAAAAAAAAAAAACCCCAACCCTCACTTGACCAATTACATCTTCCATCTCAAGGCTTTTCCCCAGTGTCCTATTCCATGGAAACATTCAAACAGATGATACCGTATTATGCTGCCCTTTGATGAAAATTGCCAGGTGTTGGTTGGTAAAATTGTGCTCCTTCATCAGGATATTGATAGCCTTGATAATATTTTTTCTCTGCATCTTCTATATACCCAAATATACTAATATGTAATCACTTTCTCCTTGAAGACACACAAATGATCTTGATTGCATAACTACCAAATACAAAATTAGAAGCTTTACCAAAAAAAAATGTAAAGATAAAATGATTGCTTCAATGATCATCACATAGTCAACAGAAGGAACAAAGAGGTCCATTTCTACATATGAATATTTTACTGTTCTTTCAACACTGGAGAAACTTACTCGTCATATCTAAGAGCATAAACAAATCCTACCTTATTGAACATAGTAGGCCATACAATGGCGTTGTCGTGAATGGCGATCATTTTGTCTGGGGGAGCCTTGGAGTCTATCTTTCCAACTTTGACTCTAAGAAACGACTGGTTTGGGAACATGACCCAGTTGATAATATCAAATTCAGTTACTATTTCTCCATTTTGGTCAAAGGAAATGCTTTCCCCAGCGCTGTTGTTGAAGGAAACACGTCTCAGAAAGTGGTGGAGCTAAATGGGGACAGAAAGGGAAACACCAACCCATAAGGATATGTAACTTACGCTAATATGAAATAGGATGATAAATTTTCAAACAAGAGAACTTGTTGGTTCTTGTGGGTTATCCGAGCTGTGTAACCGTGGTCTTGGTATTTTTTTCCTGACGTTTCGCCAACAGCTGTGGCAGGCATCTTCAGAGGAGTAACACTGAAGGACAGTGTCTCTCAGTGTCAAGTGTGTAGGAAGAGTAATATATAATCAGAAAGGGGTTGGGTTGAGCTGAATCATTGTCCCGCAAAAAGTATCAAAGGTAATGTGCTAATCATTGTCCTGTAAGTATCAAGATAATGTGCTAATGAGGGTGTGGTATGTTAATATGGAACCATTGTATCCTGAAGTGATCTGTTAACATGTGGAATCCAAAGCTAATCTGCATGGCTATTGTGGACTGTAGTCTTTGTTAGTCTGGAGGTTTTCAGGACAGGAAGCCAAGCCTAATTCATTCGTAAACTTTCTTCTTTTCTGTTAAAGTTGTGCTGATGTTTATGAATTTCAATGGCTTCTCTGTGCAATCTGACAAAATAGTTGGTAGAATTGTCCAGTCTTTCAGTGTCTTAGAATAAGATCCTGTGTCCTGTTTGTGTCAGTCCATGTTCAGCCACTGCTGATTTCTCAGGTTGGCCAAGTCTGCAGTATCTTTCATGTTCTTTTATCCTTGTTTGTATGCTGCATTTTGTTGTCCCGATGTAAACTTGTCCACAGCTGCAAGGTATACGATATACTCCTGCAGAGGTGAGGGGGTCTCTTTTGTCTTTTGCTGATCGTAGCATCTGTTGTATTTTCTTGGTGGGTTTAAACACTTTTTGTAGGTTATGTTTTTTTCAAAAGTTTCTCCATCCTATCAGTGACTCCTTTAATAAATGGCAAGAATACCTTTCCTATGGGAGACTGTCTTTCCTGTGTTTTCTGATTTTGTTTGGTTTAATGGCCCTTCTGATTTCATTTCTGGAATAGCCGTTTGCTAGCAGTGCGTGATTTAGATGATTAGTTTCTTCCTTGAGAAACTGTGGTTCACAGATCCGTCTTGCACGGTCCATTAATGTTTTGATTATTCCTCTTTTCTGTCGGGGGTGGTGGTTGGAGTTTTTGTGTAAGTAGCAATCTGTGTGAGTTGCTTTCCGGTAGACCTTGTGACCTAACTGAAAGTTTGTTTTACAGATGACAAGGATATCAAGAAATGGGCGTTTACCCTCAATTTCCTTTTCCATGGTAAACTGAATGTTTGGATGGATATTATTAAGATTGTTTAGAAAGTCCATTAATTTTTCTTCACCATGGCTCCAAATAGTAAATGTATCATCTACGAACCTGAACCAGACTGTAGGTTTGTAAGGTGCCGATTCTAATGCTGTCTTTTCAAAATATTCCATGTAAAAGTTTGCTATTACTGGACTGAGTGGGCTTCCCATAGCTACTCCATCAATCTGTTCATAAAATTCTTTATCCCATAGGAAATAACTTGTTGTCAAACAATGGTGAAATAAGGCTGTTATATCTTCTGGAAAAATCTGGTTAATCAATGAGATTGTGTCTTTTACTGGAACCTTGGTAAAGAGGGATACAACATCAAAACTGACTAATATATCCTGTGGATTGAGTCTCAATGGACTGATTTTGTTGATGAAGTGAGTTGAATCTTTGATGTAAGAAGTAGTTTTTCCAATGTGGTCCTGTAGGAGGGTGGTCAAATATCTAGCTAATTCATATGTTGGGGAACCAATGGCGCTCACGATGGGTCGGAGTGGGATGGCATCCTTATGAATTTTAGGTAGTCCATATAATTGTGGTGGTTGTGCTTCTGTCTTGCATAGTTTTCTGTGTGTGTCCGGATGAAGAGTGGAATTCTTGATCAGTATGCTAGTTTTCCTGGTAATTTTGCAAGTTGGATCTCGTTTTAGTTTTTTGTTTGTGGCAGGGTCCAGAAGTTCCTCAATCTTCTTTTTGTATTCTTCTGTTTTCATGATCACTGTGGCATTGCCTTTGTCAGCTGGTAGAATAATGATTTCTGGATCTGCATTGAGGGCCTTGATGGTGTTTCTCTCCTTGCGTGTTATATTGCTAGCAGGGGGCTTTGCTTTTCGTAGAATTCTTGCTGTCTCTCCTCTTATTTCCTCAGCATCTTCTACAGGTAGATTACGAATGGCAGCTTCTACATTTGCAATGATGTCTTCCACAATACAAAGAGAACTTGTATTATTGAGCCCATATGTTCAGACGCACAACTGGGATGGTCAGCAAAATTAATAAATCAACATGACACATTCAAAGCAGGTACAAATGAGAAAACACTAATGCCAGTCCAAAAATGGTCATATTGGTGCCCCATATGGTGGTGGAAAGTGCTGTCAGGTTATAGCTTACCAATAGTGACCCTGTATGGTTTCAAGGCAAGAGACGAACACAGGCGGTTAGCCATTGCCTGCCTCTGTGTAGCATCACTTAGCCTCCTTAGTTGTCTCTCATTCAAGTACTCAGAAAGGCCAACTTAGCTGAGCTTTTAAGATTTGATGAGTTCTGGCTAGCCTCGGCCAACCAGGTCAGAGCAAGCTCTGTAGGCCCATCCCCAATACAGGGGTAAAGGCAAACTAAAGTCCCATAGCAGTCTATCCGGGCCTTGGAATTGTCATTCCATTTCAGGCCCTCGGCAGGTTTCTCTAACCCCTTTCTACGTTTTCATTGCAACGCCTCCGTGCTGCTGTAATGGAACCCATGCAAGTCAATTGGGTTTCCTGGCTCCCATTATATCCAAAGGGCCTTCAGGCATGAAGGATTGTGGGGGAGTCTGGAATGACTATTATTTAACCAAATGACACCAAAACTGAAGTGAAGTGGGTGCTGTCTGTCCTGTAAAGGATCCCCAAATTTCAAGCAAATAAGACCAAGTCTCCGAATTCTATGTGCCTCTGACCCCAGGTCCCTATTCTTCCACCCCCCCCCCCAAAAAAAAGCAAGTGAGGGAGAACAACAGCTCTAGTCTGCAATTTGTCTTGAAAGGTGATTGGCTGTGGGCACTCAGTGCTCTTCCCTTGCGAGGATCTGATTGAAAGAGAGAAATGTCATGGCCCATGAAATCAGTAGACTCAGAGGAATAATGGAGGGATGCTCTTTCCCTGACTAAACCAAAGCAAAAACAAACAAAAAAAACTTGAGATTGTTTCAGGTTCGCTACACTGACAACCATGGGTATTTATTACTTGCTTTGGAAATTCACTGTATCAACGCAAACTAACCATTCCTGTCTATATATCTGGCTCATCAATTCTGAGTGTTTGACAAGTCAATTGGAGTATCTTCAGAAAGCAAATACAGTAGGCATCAAACTTATAGCTTTCTGTTGGTTCTGCTCTTTTCTGGAATAGGTTTCCAACAATTATTTCAGGGAACAATGAACAGATAGTGTCAACATTTATGGATACCCTCCATTTCTCTTAAATATTTAGGTTAAATCATTAGGAGAGATCAACTGTAGCATTGGCTGTCATAAATACCTGAATGATATACCGACTTCCATAATTCCTTTATCTAAAGTCTTAGAGACTGTTCTGAATTTCTGAACCCGTTATGAGGCTGTGTTTGAATGGGCTGAGGGTGATCACGATGAAACAGAATCCAGGCAAGCTGAATGGGCTGACTGCACAGGCTGATGTCCTGGTGGGGATGAATTGGCCAGTTTTGGATAGGATGACCTTATGTCTGAGTGAACAAGTAAAGGGTTTGAGGGATGCTCTTGAACCTATCCTTGCTAGAATTCATTTTGTGGTAAATTATTCCCGTGGCAGTTTGTTAGTCATCATAAGTTCCTAAAAAAAGGCATGGTGCAACTATTTCAATCAATAAACACACTAATTCTTAGAATGCTTAAGAGTATGCTTAGAATGTCACCTGCCACCAGTCTTGATCTGGATGATGCCATCGGCCACCATGTCCAGTTGCTGTAGATTTCAATCTGGAGGCCTGCATGACATGCAAAGCATGGACCACAGCATAAACACCATTATAGATGCTGTAGCTGTTGGCAGTTGTGGTTGTTTCAAAAACAGATCCAGGAAGAGCCTCCAGCTTCTCCTCTCCAGTGCATATTTCTCCATCTTTCTCCTCTACTGTGGAGTCAGAGAATGAACAGAGAAACGCCTGCTGCCAGAAGTCCCTGATGAAGCCATCTTCTTTTTCAGAGTTAAGATTTTTCTCCTGAAGAAATTTCTGGAATCCTGAGAGTTCCATTGAGTGACTTGCCAAGGATATGGACCCATGCAGAAAACTGATGTCCCAATCTCTTTGCAAGGGTAAGGAAGTGAAGTCCATCTGAGCGGACATAATCCAGATTTTAGCTGTTGGCTTAACTGGATCATCCGCAATTTCCGGGAGTTGGAAAAACACTCTTAAAATTATCATGGTCTCAATTTCACCATTTAGGACCAGAGCTTTGGCAGTGCTTCCCATGACATATTTGAATCTTTCAAGCCCCTCAGACATTTTTAGAAGAAGTTCAGTGGAAAATGTTATTGCTGGCATCATTTCTATGAAATCAATGCAGATGCCATTCTGGGATAGCAGAGGAACCATGTCCTGTAAAAAGCTTTCTCCATTCTCATCTTGCAGAGAAAGCACCCCAATCCATGTCCACCTAAAATACAGCAGCATGCGGAGAATCCCCATAGTTTGATGGGCCTGATTTGGGAACGTATGGTGAAAGAAAACAGATTGTGTTTTGCTGTCCATGTTTGGTGCAGAGCCATAAGAGATCTAAAGAGAGAGTAGAGGGGAAGACATTTCAAATCTAAAATTGGACTCTGTTTTTTTTCCACATCATATTACAGAATGCATAACTTGGCTTGTCAACTAAAGTCACTATTTGCAGTAATGTGTCCCAAGATGAGGTATAGAGACTCTATGCCTTATATCATTGGAACAGAATAAAAAAGGATTATGTATCATCCGATTTCTAAGTACCAAGGAGTGTAATCAATTTCTTTCCATTAAAGCTGTCCATGTACTGTCACTACTTTAACAATTAATCATTTCATTTCATAAGTACCGAGGAATGTAATGAAGTATTTTCCTTGTACAATCTTTCACCTTTAAGCTGCACGTGAGCTCTACCTATCCTTACAGAGAGGCCTGTTCTTGTCTGCAAACCATATCTCAACAACCAAGAAAGTGATAAAGGCTAATTCTTCTTTCATTCTCCTTACCTGTGGGATCTTGTAGAAGTACAGAATGGGGGCTGCATAGAGACAGACGTGCCAGTTTGGTCCTATGAAGATTGCAACTGGATGATTCTGGGTACCAGACTTGTAGTTGGGGACGAATTTGCCCTGAGTGGAGAGAAGTTTCATTGATGCCAGATAGGTCCTGCTTGGATCGAAATAGCTGTTGTAGATATCAAAGCCCAGAGTGATGTTGGGCAAGATTTGGGGGTTTTCATTGATCTCCTTTACAGCAAAGTCCATGGCCAGGATGTGCTGATAGTTCTGAGTCAGTAACCTACAATGAAAGCAGATGACTTCAAGCTGAAAGTGAAGGTTTCTTCTCCTGTTTCTAGCCCAGCATAATTGCTACCAATTACTAACTATAACTAAGATGCCAAAAAGATGACAGCTGCAGAACATGAAGAGGTACACTTGAAAAAATTGACTTTGCAATACCTTACTGCTCTGACTTGATAAAGAATATCCTTTTCCCTAGGAAAGAAGACATACAAGTTCTTGAAATAATAAATAAATTCCTTGACAGGTACCATCTGAATGCAAAAACAAACAAACAAACAAAAAACAGAAAGGAAAGAGAAGTGTACACATTAAGGCCAGCCAGATTAAAATATTTCCCCAACTACAAATCTGATCCTTAAGTAGTAGATTGGAGGAATGCTGAATATCTCTTGGCACAATCGAGTATGACAGAGACCAGACAATTCTACTGAACAAATCTTGAAAAGTGACTAATGTAATAGGCATAACTGTAAAATAACACTGAAAAGTATGGAAGTAGATGTCAAAGCATACCAACAGCATCTAGGCGTGGAAATCAAGAATGAAAAGAGAGAACAAAACACAGTGCCAACCATTTCCTGCTCACTCAATCTCACTCATGTGCAGGATGGCATGGAAAAGTGCATTTTCTTACAAAAGGTCATCGAAGAGTTCTTCAGAGGGAGGATTTTCAAATGTTATTGGATTGATAGCCACGTAGATTTGGGACATAATGCCAGCAATGAGGAGGTCCCCTGATTTGTAGTATTTGTGAAGGATAGGAAGAGGATCTCTGATGGGGCATTTTAGTAGTGTAACCTTACACATTGCCAGAGGCACTAGTACTAATTCCACCACCACAAACACCACCATCCTGAGTGAAAAATTTCCTTCTGGAGACCAGTTCAGCCACTCAGACAATGTCTTCAAGTGAGTCTCCTGACTTGAATGATCAGGCATTTTGAAAGTCAGCGTGTATTGCATAGTGTGGGGGATCGGACTGAGGAATTCTTCTCTATCCACTGCCCCTGCTCTGAATGACTCAGGGAATATTAATAGCATCCTTCAGTCTTGGATAACAGTTTTGCTAATGGCTGCTGGCTGTCTCTATGGACTTGGAATAGAGATAGAAGTAATAGTAGTTAGTTTGATAATTGCAGAGGTGATAATCATCAACCCCAACCTATTGTTGGGGGTGGGAAGCATTCTGATATCATTTCCCTCATATGGATTTGTTTGGATTAATATTATATTGTTTTCTTGTATGATGCCATCCAAATGCTTGGGAATTTACAAAGTTCAAGGAAGCAACTCCTCGCCTGGTGAACTTGCAATGGACAGTATCATGGTGAAATTCACTGTTTTGGAGCAAGTGATCCCTGTATTGTTGCCAGCCTACCTCTGGGGCAGGGGATCTCCCGTTCCCTGCTCTGAGTGGCAGCAAGAGGAAAATGAAATGTAAAAGGTGACATTATTCCATCCACCCCCTTGTCCTTGACCACCCCAGACCCCTGGAATGTGTTAGCAAACACACAAGTATTTAGTAAGAGATGGCTAGCTAATTCTGGAGAAAAAAGCTAGCAGTCTCTGTAGGTTAAATCTTACAAGGCAATGTGCCAATTTGCATTGCAGGAATTCAAATAATATCTGGTGACCAAAATGACTGATTGCATTCACTGAGAAATTAACCTCTGTTCATAAAAAGGCATCCGTGATTCCCCTAGTGAAGTTGGCTAAGGTTGTTTCATTTTCCAGTGCAGAGACGGATTTCTCTTGAAATCTGTAGAGGTGCATGAAGTTGCCTCACTTAGGTTTCCTAAGTCTCTGAAGTCGTTCAACTTATTTCTGAGATTTTCCAGAGGAAGCTGGAAGAGTCCTCCTTTCCTCAAATCTTTCCTGTTGAACAGATTGCTGCAGGATTCACTCTTCCCAAGGTTGTCCAAGAAACTGCAGTAGGGTTGCCAACCTCTAGGTGGTAGCTGGAGATTTCCCGCTATTACAACTGATCTCCAGCAGATAGAGATCAGGTCACCTGGAGAAAATGGCCGCTTTGGCAATTGGTTTGAAGTCCCTCCCCAAACCCCGCTTTACTCAGGCTCTGCCCCCAAAATCTGCAGGTATTTCCCAACCCAGAGCTGGCAACCCTAAGCGGCAGGCAAAAGGCTAAGTCAGTCCCTATCTCGTGTCCCACTCCCATGAATGAACATGTTGGTGGCGGCGGCCAGGATTATCATCCCTGGAGCCTGAAAGGATGGTGAGGATAGGATGACGGATGCCAGGATGAGCTTTTCCTTTCCCCAATCCCAACTTCTTTGACAGGTGGTGCTGTGCAACAGGATATGCCCTCAGTGTGGTCATAGTCTACAGGTGAACTGATCTCTGTTGGCTGGAGATCAGTTGTAGTAGCAGGAGATCTCCAGCTAGTACCTGGAAGTTGGCAACCCTAGTAGGGCAACAGTTTCTTGCCTCCAGTGTGGATTTAAGCAAAGACAAAGCAGAGTATTGTGTTCAGTTTTGGCCACCGCAATTTAAGAAAGATGTAGACATGCTGGAACGTGTCCAGAGGAGGACAACAAAGATGGTGAGGGGTCTGGAGACCATGTCCTATGAGGAAAGGTTGAAGGAGCTGGGTATGTTTAGCCTGAAGAGGAGAAGACTGAGAGGGGATATGATAACCATCTTTAAGTACTTGAAGGGCTGTCATAGAGAGGAGGGTGTCGAGTTGTTTTCTGTTGCCCCAGAAGGTTGGACCAGAACCAACAGGTTAAAATTAAATCAGAAGAGTTTACATCTAGACATTAGGAAGAATTTTATAACAGTTAGAGCGGTTCCTCAGTGGAACAGGCTTCCTCGGGAGGTGGTAAGCGCTCCTTCCCTGAAGGTTTTAAGCAGAGGCTAGGTGGCCATCTGTCAGCAATGCTGATTCTATGACCTTAGGCAGTTTATGAGAGAGAAGGCATCTTGGCCATCTTCTGGGCATGGAGTAGGGGGTCACTGGGGATGTGGTGGGGAGGTAGTTGTGAATTTCCTGCATTGTGCAGGGGGTTGGACTAGATGACCATGGTGGTCCCTTCTAACTCTATGATTCTATGATTCCGAGGTTGCCCAATTCATCCAAGTGGACTCTGGTTTTAGCTAGAACTAATGGGATGTAAGATAGGTCTGTTTCCTCTGCAGAAAACTCTCTGCTCATTTTGCTTTCTATCTACAGATTTAGAAGACCCAGATACTTGTTTTAAAAAAAACACAAGAGAGCAAGCTGGGAATCACATCCAGCTAATGGCCAAAATGGTGTGTGTGATAGAATTTAATTGTAATGTAATGGGGGGCTCTAAATTTGAGTATCCATTGTGCATTAGGAAATGTTGAGTTCAAAGGAAATCACTTTGCAATCAGTTTGGCACTGAAAAAAACATTTATTTCCATGGGGTCTAGACATTTATGATACAATAATACATACAATCCAAACATCTGGTGATATTCAAAAGTAAAGATAGTCCCCAGTGCAAGCACCTGGTCATTACTGACCCATTGGGTGAGGTCACATCAAACACAGATTTTTCAGAAACACAATAACCTAACACAGATTTTTCAGAAATATTTTGGGCACTTTAAACACACACACAAAAAATGAAATTCTTGCAAGCCCAGTGTGAATGTGCTCCCTCATGCACTTTTAGTACACATTGTAATTAGGAAACAAATGCCTCAGAACACAACGAAGACCAACTATCTAAACACTGCAGATTACAAAAAGTATATCCTTGGTATATCCTAGTCATAAGATTTAATTCTTTGTTTTTCCTAGCTGTCCTTTATTGTTCAGGTCAGGTCTTAGTAAAATGATATAACTTTTTTGGGAAAAGATGCAGCCCAGTAATCCAACACTGGAGGCCAAGATGGAGAAGATCTCCACAGCCACCATGGATTTCCCCTTGGTGCTCAAGTAGGTGGGAACAAAGGAGACCCAAACACTGCAAAAGACCAACATGCTGAAAGTGATGAACTTGGCTTCGTTGAAACTGTCAGGTAAGTTCCTGGCGAAGAAAGCCACGGTGAAGCTGATGGTGGCCAGGAAGCCCAGGAAGCTCAGGACACAGTAAAACATGGTGATGGACCCTTCGTTACATTCCAGAACAATTTTCTCAGTCATTGAGTTCATGTCCAAAGCTGGGAAGAAGGGAGATGTTGCCAACCACATGGTACAGATAGTAGCTTGTAAAAGGGAACACGCAAGGACAATCTCAGCATAGTGACACTTTCCTGATTTGAGTGGCCTAACAGGCAAGCACCCTCAATGAGCCTCCTCAGTTGAAAGACATGGGACATACAAACAGGGAATTCTCTCGTGTTGCTTCGGACCTTCTGAGTTGTCCTGGTCAAATTCGGGCTCTAAGGGAGATGGGCCTTTCACTGTTTTTTTTGGTCCTGCCAAATGTCCTGCCATACCATCGTCTTCAGCCAGCCATTTCTCAGCATAAGGCTTGGGCTGGATCCAAACTAAATTTTCACAGGGTAGAATGGAACCATCCTGTTTCCCCCCTCCCACTTCAGCCTACTGATCTAATAGCTTTTAACAACCCAAGAAAATGGACAATGGTAGTAGGCCCAAATAATTTATCAAATGAGATACGTTTTTGTTTGGGTTTCCATTGCTTTCCACTGTTCTGAGATGCTTACTTTTTCATATATTTAACTGTCAGGCTGGAAGCATGCCAACTAATTATTTTATTGTAAAAAAAGTTTTTAAAGTGTTCTAATCTTCAACGGACAATATAAAATGGAAAACAACAACAACTCGTTGGTCACTCGATCCTCAACTGAAAGTTTTATTTGTATTGCTTTGGAAAATCCCCTGTCTGCAACTTCAGCATTTCTTCCTGCCTCTACAAAAATTAACTTTGAAAACTGGTTCTTCATTTGTGTGTGTTTTCTTTCTTTCTGCTTGATCAACGTGTTTTTCCACCCCTACAATGTCACAGTTAACTTGTAACTCTCCCCTATAATTATCAAATTACCTATCATCAGTTCTATTTTTTTCCATAGTCTCAAGAGAATCACAGTGGCTACTACAGCAACCGTAAACCATGACTGAAAGATAGTATTAATATCCCTTCTTCCATTCAGAGCTGGGGGCTTGTCGCAGCCAGGGCACCAACTGCCAACACATTAAAATGTACAGTTCTGGCTTGGAATCATCAGAGTGAGTATCCATTCAAGTGAGCTGGACTACCAAGGGCCACTTGAATTGCATTGGGGGAACAGATGAATTAGCATCTGGATGGGATGATTTCCCTGTAAGATGGTTGTATTTGTGGCATTGGTGTTAGCGCTGTTGTCTCAGGTGGTATGCAAAGTCTTGGTTACTAAATGCACCCTCAGCGAGCCGGTCCCTATCCTTCATAAGTACTATCAGTCGGGAGACCTCATCATCGCAGGCATTATTTCTCAGATCTACATATTTTCTAAGAGCATAACCTTCGAAAAACCTCCGTCTCCTGAATTCCTTGATGAACAAATGTAAGCTGTTTGTTTTCTATTCCTCTAGTAAATCTGTGAGTGATTCTGAATTGGATCCAAAGTATTCTATCTGGTGACAGTGAGGACTTCTTCCAAGGCAAAGGATCTTCCACAAGTGGACCATTCCACTTCTGCAGAGCAAGGTTCCATGTATCAGTGGAAGTACCCTTGTATTGGAAGAATCCTTCATCTTTGGTGGGATGGAAACTAACGGTCAAATCTAGTACTCTTTGAACAGCCTGGTGACATGAATTGGCTTTAGCCTTGGACAATATGTGGGTAATAACTGACACAGCATTTCATTTTTCTATTAAGAAGACTTCCCTGCCTCCATCACTGTAAGAACAATGAGCGTTCTCAATGTTATGCATGAGTTGTATTGCAACATCATGATGCACCATTATGTGCAAATGGTATTGCAATGATCCTGCATTGAGCTTGTAATGAGGTGGTTCTGAACATATTAGTCAGTGCTGTATACTCAGAGCTGAATAACTGTTTGACAACAAATGGGCTGTGGCAAACTATTATTCTCCGTCTCATACAACAGAGAAGCCCATATTAGAAGCAACAATGCAGGTATTGTTGCTTCTAATTTATCTTTGTAATTTTGATGAATACCTGTGGTCTTTGTTACAGTTTGCTTGTTTGCCCCTTAAACTTAAGTAATATGAGCTAATATATTGGGGGACAGCATAGTGAGGTCCTGTAGCAGTTAGTCTTCTTTGCCCCCATCATGCGAAGTAAATATTGCATCCTGAGTTTTGACTGTTATATGTAAAACTGTACCCTTCCAGACAATTGTAAACATCACATTTCAACATTCTAAGCCACGTGGAAGTACCTGTACATATTTGAATAATATGCAGACACACATAAAGTTCTTATTGACCTTATATAGTTAAAAAAACTAGCTTCAAATCCATAAAATAAAACAGATAGTAATAATGTGTCCAGTGCATACATGTACTGTGTAAGATCTTCTTAAGCAGTGCCCACATTGGGCTGGTGTTCAAAGATATCGAGCATTAGCTGTGAAAACCAGTGTTTCTTGACATTTCTCTCAGCTGGGCGACCAGGTTCCGGTAGGTAACTGGGGCAAGCAGCAACCAGCATAGTCAAAACACAGTTTGTGCGTCGAAGCACAAATATTCACTAGTCCAGTTGTCAAAACCAGTACAGCAAATCGAAAAGGCATAATCCAGGTCCAGGAGGTACAATATACTGAGATTCAGAACAAGGCAAGGAATGATGGAACTCAACAAGGGTTGTGGACGAGTTGCTTCCATGCCAGCTTGCCCTTCCTGGCTGCTTTTATCTGGAAGACCTGGCTGAGTCATCAAGGGACAGGGGCAACTCATCAATGGCTGAGAAGCCGACATGAATGTCAGCCCTGATCCTGAGGTGACTCAGGCTCACAAGCAGAGGTTGACAGGTGCCGAGCTGTCAACTGTGTGCTACGGTGCCCATCCAGTGCATCTCTCTGGGCCCACTTTCTCTGGCATTGCAAGAGTTCTGGTGACCTCAGGGGTGAGGCTAGTGGCTGCAGGCCTTCTGCTTCAAGTCCTGGGCTGTGGGACTGAGGGCATAACATGCTGGCTTCAGCCCAAGACTCTCCCTCTGCATCTGGAGAAGTCTCCTCTTTGTCCAGTGAGTCTTCCTGCAGTATCCAAGGGCTGAGGCTGTCTTAGGGTTGCCAGGTACTAGCTGGAGCTCTCCTGCTATTACAACTGATCTCCAGCCGATAGAGAAAATGGCTGCTTTGGCCATTGGACTGTATGGCCTTGAAGTCCCTTCCCTCCCCAAACCCCAGCCTCCTCAGGCTCTACCCAAAAAACCTCCCACCAGTGGTGAAGAGGGACCTGGCAACCCTAGGCCGACTTCCTCCATCTCTTCCTCATCTGAGGAGGTGTCAGCAGGCAGATCCACATCACTAGGTCTAGTCTAATGAAATATATTAATGAAATAGCTGCTCTGTTGAACCATAGATAATACCATATTCTGAGGCAAATACACTACTGTGTTGCAAACAATTGTCACTACAGGATGCTGACTCATACCTACCAGCATGTCCTGGCCTTGGCATTTGCTGCAAAGGAGATCAACGAAAATCCTCAGATTTTACCCAACATCACCCTCGGCTTCCGCATCTACAACAGCCACTTCAGTGCAAGCTGGACGTACCGTGCCTCCTTGGAACTTCTCTCCAAAAGGGACAAATATGTCCCTAACTACAAGTGTGAGAGGCAGAACAATCCATTAGCGGTGATTGGCGGACCCAGCTCGAATGTCTGTGTCCACATGGCCACCGTCCTGTGCAACTACAAGATTCCCCAGGTAAGATTTGTTCCTGGCGTGTTGGAGTTTAGCAGGCCATTGACACTAGCTCTTCCTTTGATGTGGGCTCCTGGAATATTTAAAGGGGGGAAAGACTCACAAATTCTAGATTGGAACTCATTTGATATCTGGCGGAAGTCCTCACTCTATGACAAACTATTGCTATGGTGGTGGACAGTCCCATCAAGCCGCATCTGACTTAGCTGGCTAGTCTGATTCAGTAGAAGGCAGCTTCATGTGTTCATGTGTGACCCCATATGGTTTTCAAGGAAAGCAAGAAGCAGAGGTGCTTTGCCATTGGCTACCTCTGTGTAGCAACCCTGGACTTCCTTGGTAGTGTCCCATCCCAGTCCTAACCAGTGAAATATCACTACATACTCACACATTTGGAAAATGTCTCTGCCTTTCCCCTTTCTTTTCTTTAGGTCATATATGCTTCGGCTCCTGTGCTAAATAACAAAACTCATGCTGTTTTTTTCCACTCAATGTTCCCAAGTGGGACCCTTCAGTATATGGGCATTGCCAGGTTATTGCGGCATTTCAAGTGGACATGGATAGGAGTGCTCTCGGATGACAATGACAACACAGAGAAGTTTGTAGAGAATGAGCTTTCTGTGTTTACCGACCACAGCATCTGCTTTGAGTTTGTACACATCTTCCCAAAGATGACTTTTTCCAGTAACATTGATCAGTTGGTGGTGAAGGGAGGTGAAACGCTGCATATCATCAATGCAAGCACTGCCAATGTGATGGTCATGCATGGTGAAATCCACACAGTAGCACTTCTAAGGACGATGCTGTTTCAGGCAGAATTTGAGGACAAGCCCATGAAGCCCAAAATTTGGATCATGACCGCACAGATGGATTTCACATCATATCCTTTCCAAAGAGAGTGGGACTTAGGCTTCGTCCATGGTGCTCTCTCCTTCTCAGTTCATGCAAAGGAGATGTTAGGATTCAGGAAGTTTCTTCAGATGAGAATCCCTACCTCAGAGACAGAAGATGGCTTTATCAAGGACTTCTGGAAGGTGGCATTTCAGTGTACATTACCCAACACTGCGGCAGATGCAACAGATGAGGAAATCTGTACTGGGGAGGAGAAGCTGGAGACTCTCCCTGGATCTGTTTTTGAAATGAGCATGACTGGCCACAGTTACAGCATCTATAATGCTGTCTATGCTGTGGCACATGCTGTGCATGCCATGTATGCATCCCAACTCCAACCCAGAGCAACAGCTGACAGAGTGAAACCAAACCTGATTCCACAGCCTTGGCAGGTAATGTCCCAAGCAAACAAAATGCAGGAGAGCTTTCAATGGCCTATTGCTTTCAATGGGGGGAAAGTTTGCCAGGCTCCTCCATAGAGAAGCATAGCGAAGTTCACAATAGAGAATCTGATAGTGGCCACTTGCTATTTCTTCTCTATGGAGGAGGATGGGGATGACCCCTTCCAGAACCCATAAAACCAGACCCCAGACCCAATCTTCACCAAACTTGGGGGGGTCATGAAGGAGAGTTCCCTGCAGCAACACTGCAAATTTGGGACCTCTACTTCAAAAAATGCCCCCCAGGAGCCTCACAAAGCCTGGGGAAATCTGAACCCAAAAAAGCCGAATAAATACCCGTTTTTTTTTGGGAATGGCCAATTCAGCTTTGGCTTTCTCCCCAGGTTTTGGCATTTGGTAAACCTGAACCTGAATTTTACCAAAATGGCTTTTTTAAGGTTTATTTTTGGTTCTGGTTTATCAATATGCACAAGCCTAAATAGGACCTAGATGGTATATACAGTCTTCTCTTTACAGTATGATTGCCTCAGTTTAGTCATTTTAGCTTCTATGGAGAATTCAAGCTTGATTTGATCTAGAACCCATTTATTTGTTTGTTTGTTTTTGGTCAGCCATGGTATCCTTCTCTGTGTGTAAAGTGCCGTCAAGTTGCAGCCAACTTATGGCAGTTCAGTAGGGTTTTCAAGGCAAGAGACTAAATGAGGTGGTTTGCTATTGCCTTCCTCTGCATAGCAACCCTGGTATTCCTTGGTGGTCTCCCATCCAAGTACTAGCCAGGACTGACCCTGCTTAGCTTCTGAGATCTGACAAGATCAGGCTAGCCTAGGCTATCCAGGTCAGGGTCTATGGTATCCTAAAATGTGCTTAATTACTACTGTTGCCACAGTCACTGCTACAATTATTACTATTTTTACTCCATGTAATTCTTTTAATATAACAATTCTTCCCTTAAATGTCCTTATGAATTAATTTTACCTGTTTAGAATAAGCTATTATTCTTCTCCTTGTATTAATGCATTTTTGCTAATCATTCAAATTTCCTTTTTTTGTTTTGAATTTAGCTACACCAATTTCTGAGAAGGGTTTCATTTAACAATAGTGCAGGAGAAAGAGTTTCCTTCACTCAAAATGAGGCATTAAGAGGTGGCTTTGATATTCACAACTGGGTCACATTCCCAAATAAGTCCTTCCTTAGATTCAAAGTTGGACAGTTCGAACCAAAGAAATCCATGGACAATGGGTTGACCATCCGTGAAGGAGCCATTGTATGGCCCAGTAGTTTTAACCAGGTAGGTCTACATATATCTCAGTTTCTCCAGTGATCAGAAGCTGATGGAACATGCAGGCTAAGCTGTCTCAAATTTCAGATGCCATAAGACACCTTGTTAGAGATTTCCCCATAGTATCTAGGGATAAAAATGTCCCACAACATTTTTTTTTAAATATCTTGTTTATTTGTGGTTGTCACAAAGGTATGTATCTTTCCAGAGCACTTAAAAATGGTTGCTTAGATCAATGCTTTCTTAATAAACTCATGGGGTAGAAAAATACCCCAATGGCCAAAATGCATAGATTATCTTTATTTTCTACCTAAGTGGGTTTTTTTTTACACAAAGTGAACTGCAAGTGGTAAGTATACTTTGCAGACAATACTACTGTATGGGAGGCAATGGCCTAAGAGGAAAATGTCATAGAATCCCTTGTCTCTAAATTCTACCCAAAAAACTGCAAAGAAGGTACCTGATTCCTTCCAACAGTGTTAATTCAATGAGATTACAAATCTAACATCACAAGAGTAACAGTTAGAAACAAATATTTTAGCAACTGCCAAAATCAAAGCAGAAAACAAGTTAATTACCCCAAGTAAACTTTAATCAAGCAACACCTAGAGTTTGCATAATCAGAAGAAGACGAAGAGTTGGTTTTATACCTTGCTTTTCTCTACCTTTAAGTAGTCTCAAAGTGGCTTGCAATTACCTTCCATTCCGCTCCCCACAACATACATCTTGTGAGGTAAGTGAGGCTGAGAGAGTTCGGAGAGAGCTGCGACTAGCCCAAGGTCACCCAGCAGGCTTCATGTGTAGGAGTGGGAAAATCATCCCGGTTCACCAGATTAGAGTCCGCCGCTCATGTAGAGGAGTGGGGAATCAAACCTGGTTCTCCAGATTAGAGTCTGCTGGTCTTAACCACAAAACTACCCTGGTTTATACCCTGGAAATCTTGATCTCTAGAGTGTTACAGGACCCGAATCAAACTATGTCAGAAAACTGACTCTGAACTTTATTCCAGCAAGCACCAACACAAAGATCTGTAATCTTTTTTTTAAAAAAACATTTTTTTCAAAAGATATAAACAAACAATTAAACAATTAATAAAAATCATCAAAAAGGTAAAAAACCCTTTGAATTATTGTTGAGAATACAAATGTAATCAAATGAAATACAAAGATCTCCATCTCTTTCTATCCCATTATAAAGTCATATATGCTTTTGTATAAAGTTCTAATCCTAATATTGTCACATATATGCAAATGAATTTCTTTGTCAAAATCAAATAAAATGAATTCATAATATCAAATCATATATAATTACAGGCTATCTTAAAATGGATCTTGTTATGATAACTATATATAATTATATAATTTAATATAAAAACATCCCTAACAATAGTAAAAAAAATGGATTAGATCGGTGAATAACCCTTAAATTCGCCCATTTGAAGTTCATTTTCACAATAGATTCTCCATGCCTCCCATTCACCCATAATTTGCGTATTGTCTCTTTGATTTATCAGTGCTGTAAGTTTAGCCATTTCCACCAGTTCCAACATTTTTTGTATCCAATCTTTTTTGTCTGGAATGTCCGTTGATTTCCATTTGGCTGCATAAATCAATTTTGCAGTGATGGTGGCATAAATTAAAAATGATCTCTGAGTTAAAATAGAGTCTGGTATCATACTAAGTAACATCATCTCAGGTGTTTTAGGTATATTATTCTGTATAATCAATCTTATTTCATTATAGATCATGTCCCAAAAGTTTTTGGCTTTATCACAAGTCCAACACATATGATGAAATGAACCTACTTCTGGTCTGCACTTCCAGCACTTTGGGGACATTGATTTGTAGGCAATGATCTGTAATCTTCAGGCTTCTCTATAGCTATGGGATTCTTCCAGCATGATCTTTTGACTCTCAAAAGCTTGTACCCTTGTTGGTCGTTAAGGTGCTACTGTATTTGCATCTTGCTCTTCTACTACCACCAACACATCTACCCACCTGAATGTACCTTGATGTAACTTAGGATGTAGAGAGGTAACCGAACCAGTCCCTTTGGGCAGACAAATCCAAGTACCTGGGGAGGAAATTTTTCCAGTGCTAGATGTGTGCATGTGAACCCTCATGCTCACCATCATATGGAAAATGGTGATAATTATCTCAGTATAGATTTGTGTATGTGTGTGTGTGTGTTAAGTGCCATCAAGTCGTTTCCGACTCATGGCGACCCTATGAATGAAAGTCCTCCAAAATGTCCTATCTTTGACAGCCTTGCTCAGATCTTGCAAATTGAAGGCTGTGGCTTCCTTTATTGAGTCAACCCATTTCTTGTTCGGTCTTCCTGTTTTCCTGCTGCCCTCCACTTTTCCTAGCATGACTTTTCCAGTGACTGGTTGGTGTGTAGGCAAGGCTAAAGAAGAACCTCTGTTTTATTGCCCTAATCTTGGAGCCAGGGTGGGACTGCCGGAACACTGGTGGAGCCAGAGGGTAGCATCATTGGGTGCCCTCACTAAAGGGGTGATAATAAGTTTAATAATTTTAGTTCAGCCTGAGCCATTAACATTAATAAACCTTCATTTAATCCATATGTGGTGCCTGCATCTTCCTTTTGGTGTTGGGGACCAATGTAGGTTTGAATGTACAACCAATCTTTCTCTTTCCTTTATGGACAGTCACGGCCCCTGTCTGCATGTAACGACAACTGTCATTCAGGTTATAGTAAGACCAAGGCAAAGATAGAAGGGAAACCATTTTGCTGCTATGACTGCATTAAATGTTCAGAAGGGAAGATTTCAGATCAAAAGGGTAAGTGATGAGGAGAATAATGCTTATCAATATATCTTGGCTTGTATCCTTAATGGCTTTAATGCATAAAGAGATGATCACTCAATTATGGCGATGACACCAGAAGAGAGGATACCACCTGACCCTCCCACTGATGAGTGTGTGTTCATCTGAAGAGCATCTCACCTCAACACACAAGATGTTGACTGATCTTTTGATTGTAATAAATGTTAATTGATTGAAACAAAAGATTCCACCATATCCAAATCAGAGGGTGTTAGTGGTGACTCTCAGTTAATGAGATTCACAGAGAGAAGACACTATAAGTGATCGGGTTAACAGTCCCATGATCACCCAAGTCCTAAAAACTGGGTTTCCACTGAATCGTTCCTGAGGTGTGTGACAGACTGGGAAGACTTGGTACAGAAACTCTTGTTTTCTTTTTCAGACATGGATTACTGTTTTCAGTGTCCTGAAGATCAATATCCAAACAATAACCAGGATTCTTGCATCCCCAGAATTATAAGCTTCCTGTCTTATGAAGAACCTTTGGGGATCACTTTGGCTGTTTTTGCTCTTCTCTTTTCTTTCCTTACAGTTCTAGTACTCGGGATCTTCATTAAACACCAAGACACTCCCATTGTCAAAGCCAACAACCGAGACCTCACCTACACACTTCTCGTCTCCCTCCTGCTCTCCTTCCTTTGCATTTTCCTATTCATTGGCCAACCAGAAAAACTGAAGTGTCTCCTTCAGCAAAGTGCTTTTGGCACAGTATTCTCTTTGGCGGTTTCCTGTGTGCTGGCCAAAACCATCATGGTGGTTCTAGCCTTCATGGCAACCAAGCCAGGCTCCAAGATGAGGAAATGGGTGGGAAAACGGTTGACCAACTCTATTGTTCTCTCCAGTTCCTTTATTCAAGCCACTATTTGTGTTGTGTGGCTTGCAACCTCTCCCCCCTTCCCAGATTTTGATAGGCACTCAACACCGGGAGAAACAGTATTACAATGTAATGAAGGGTCTGTGATAATGTTTTATTGTGTCCTGGGCTTTATGAGCTTCCTAGCTGTTATCAGCTTCACTGTTGCTTTCCTAGCCAGAAAGTTGCCTGACAGTTTTAATGAAGCCAAATTTATCACCTTCAGCATGTTGATCTTCTGTAGTGTTTGGTTATCTTTTGTTCCGAGCTACCTGAGCACAAAGGGAAAATACATGGTGGCTGTGGAGGTCTTCTCCATCTTGGCGACCAGTGCTGGGTTACTGATCTTCATCTTCTCTCCCAAATGCTATATCATTTTGATGAGGCCTGAACTGAACAAAAGGGGGCAGATAGTAAGACAAAAATATTAAAAAGTAAAATCAATACAGATCCAGGCCATGCAAATTTATCAAATCAGATTTATTTAAAACAGTCATAGACCAAAATATAAATAAGAACACAATTAATCCATAAGTAAAATAGCTTACATACTAACAATATATATCATATTAATGTACAGGTATACATAAGGCATCTTTATACGCCACTCCATGCTAATTTATCTCTGAATGTCTCATGGTACACACTCAAACACTTAAATCTTATGAAAACAGGAAAAACAAGCTAACTGAACTGATGCAAATGTCTTGTTGTGGCAAAATGGAGGTTCTTGGAGGAGACCCGAGACCGTTAGTCAAGAAAACAGTTTTATTACAGCTATGGCCCAGCCGCCTTAACAAGCATAAAAGACTGAGCCCCGGTTGTACTGGGGAATGAACTTTTATCCTAATTCCAGGCTAAGACATAACACATCACCATTTGGTGCTTATCTGGTAGCTTCACATAGTCGGGAGCACAAGAGCATAGCAGTTCTATCCAGTTCCCTTTATCATTCACCATGACTTTTCCCCCACTGACTCAACACACAGAGCTGTCTTGTACTGCAGCAGACTTGTTCCCTTGCTGTCTCAATACATTCACAGAGAAGGAGAAAAGGCTATCAAAAACTATTAAATCAAAATACTTAAGTGGATCCTCCACATTCAGAGGAAGTCTACCTTGCTGTCTCAGTCTCATGAAGCATGGCATGAGAACAGTCAGAGACCAAACCAGTCTGAAAAATCCCTCAAAACAAAAATGTATGAAAAGTCCCTGAATCATGCAAATAATGGAATCCTCTGAAAGCAATACCTGTACATTTATATTAAAAACAAATTCTTTGTTGAGCTGCATTTTTCTGTGTTGAGTGTGTGCCAAGATATGCTAGCAAGGTAACCAGTGTCTATTAAATGATATGTAGAAAATGTAGGACCTGGGAAGTAAATAAGTTACATTTTAGATAGATGTTATATAGGACCTGCCCTGCTCTGGATGGCCCGGGCTAACCTGATCTCATGACATTTTGAAAGCTAAGCTGGGTCAGCACTGCCTAGTATCATTAGTTGGAAGAAGAAGAAGAGTTGGGTTTTATATGCTGACTTTCTCTACCACTTAAGGGAGACTCAAACCGGCTTACAATCACCTTCCCTTTCCCTCCCTGTGAGGTGGGTGAGGCTGAGAGAGTGTGACTAGCTCAAGGTCACCCAGCTGGCTTTGTGTGTAGGAGTGGGGAAACAAATCCAGTTCACCAGATTAGCCTCCACCGCTCATGTGGAGGAGTGGAGATCAGACTCCACCACTCCAAAACACCACTCTTAACCACTACACCACACATGGTTTAACATTGCCTACGCAGGGACAGGTGGTAAACCATCTCTGAAAGTCCCTTGCTTAGAAAACCCTACAGGGTTGCCATGTCGGCTGTGACTTTATGGCCCTTTTCACCACCAATGTAGGACCTGAACCAAAGGGCTGGGTATAAAACAGTCAGGACCTTTGAGTCTGGTGAAAAGATATACTGGGCCATATAACTGCCACAGAAATAGGCAACATTACACCCACATCAGATCTCTGTCAGCTGATGGAGAAATAAGTTGATACCAATCCAAGTAGTCAGTAAACGTTTCCTTTTATATGGCCAACCAAAATCAGTCATTTCTAGATGTAGCTGATAGGATTTATAACAATAATCTGGCTTACGATGTTATATGAATTATCTGAAAGAACCATAAAGTGTGTTGTAAACAACAAAGGTGTGCTGATAATAAAAAAAATATGTTGCATTATCTGGTCTGGTTCAGTGACAGGTGTAATCCAGCACAGATAAAAAAATGCCTAATTAAGAAAAAGCATGTCAGACTTCACCAAATAGGCTAAGCTCAGCAAGTACATGCAAGCGGGAAGGGCCTCTAGCTGAATGGTTGAGCATCTGCTTGGCATGCAGAAGGTCCCAGGTTCAATCCCGACATATCCAATTAAAAGGGACCAGGTAATGTGAAAAACCTCTGCCTGAGACCCTGGAAAGCTGCTGCCAGTCTTAGTAGACAATACTGACTTTGATAGACCTGATTCAGTACATGGCAGCTTCATGTGTGTTCAAGTGACATTGTGCTTTAGGGGAAAACTCATTTTCAATATGACCCTCTTCCATTTTATCCTCCCCAGTGCCTCTCTGAGGTCAGTTAAGATGAGAGAGAATGGCTCACCTCAAATTATCTAGTGAGATGACATAGCTGAATGGAAATTTGCACCCAGGTCTCCTAATTCCTAGTATGTCATTCTAAGCACTATACTACACAGACTGTTGTCATGCCAAAGACTGCATACTCTATGCTTTGGGAAAGAGTGTATAGAGAATAAATCAATACTTCAGGAAAGAAGTAGAGAAACAATTGATTCGTTGGGAAAGATGCTAGATAATAAATTAATATCCAAGTAGAGAGTGGATCAAAATCAGATAACCATGAATGGGGGAGGGGGAAATGAAGGGAGGAATATTTTCTGATCCTCCCGTTCGCATGGCACCTTCCTCCTTTAGATAGCAACTCAAAATAGGTCTACACACAGTCCTACTCAGTGGGGCTTACACCCAGGAAAGTGTTCTGAGGATCACACTGCTGGTTACTTTGTTAAATCAACACTTACAATGTACGTATCAGAGTTTCAAGGTGAGGCCTTTCTAACCAAAGCTGCAGCCACCTCCTTTGTAAATGAACCCCTTTCTTCTCTGGGCAAGAGGGAGTGTCAGGAAGAGTGGGTATGTTTTATTGTGAATGAGATTTTTCTTGGCAAAGATAGTAAATCTCCTGGGTTGGCTGAACTTGTCTTTGGGTGCCTGCCATGATCTCCGTTTCTTCAACTCTTAGGGACAGAATTGTTGGACTGGGGAGGAAATGTTCTCAACATGTAGGGTTTCTAAGCAGATGATCAATGACCAGCACACAGATGTCTTCCTACAGTCTTCTCTATTTCAGCAGCACTTTGTGAACCCAGGAAGATGATTCCTGGGGTTGTGTCATCCATGCAGAGCAAAAGTCATGAAGGTTTGTGGGGTCGGGTGAGGAGGGACAAGGGGTTGAAATTGCCCTCTCCCCACAATGGAGCCCAACTTGTGGAGGAGGAACACACACACATGATCACAAATGAAGCTGCCTTATTCTGAATCAGACCATTGGTCCATCAATGTCACTATCATCTACTCAGACTGGCAGCAGCTCGCCAGGGGCTCGAGCAGAGGTCTTCCATATAACCTATTACCTAACCTCTTTTGCCTGGAGATGCCAGGGATTGAACCTGGGACCTCCTGCATGCCAAGCAGAGGCCCTTCCACTGAGCCACAGCTAGGGTTGCCAACCTCCAGGCAGTGGCTGGAGATCTCCTGGGATTACAATTGATCTCCAAGTGACAGAAATCAGTTCACCTGGAGAAAATGGCTGCTAGGTGGACACTAGGGCATTATACCCCACTGAAGTCCCTCCCCTCCCTAAATCCCACCCTCCTTGGGGCTCCCACCCCAAAGTCTTCAGGTATTTCCCAAACTGGAACTGGCAACCCTAGGTGCTTCCTATACCAGCTCTGGATTAGGAAATTCATGGAGATTTGAGGGGTGGAGCCTGGGGAGAGCATATAGTCTACCCCCCAGCAGCCCTTCCCCACTTGACCTTCCTCACTCTAGCCCAGTGGTTCCCAACCTTTTTTTGGCCATGCCCCACCTAAGCATCTCTAAAATCCTGATGTTCCCCCCCCCCACTGTGACATTGTCACCAGCTGACCACCGTATACATTCTGGTTTTAATTTAAAAAATGTGTATGTCACAATATATATGTATATATTGTTTATGAGGCCCCTAGAACCATAAGAAATGCAAAAGATTCACTGTTAATAACTCATTCTCGAATTGCCCCCCTTAAAAACCAAATTGCCCCCCTGTGGGGCGTGTGTCCCACGTTGGGAACCACTGCTCTAGCCCAACTGACACACACAGATATTGCTCTACACAGCTCCTGTGACCCTGGGAAATGATCTTTCCAGAGGCCAGAAGGGGCTTCAGGAACAGACAGGAATGCAGGAATTCTCTGCATTTTGTGCAAAGTGGTACAAGAAAGGCCATTGATCATGCCATGACAGCTGCAGTTTCCATTTAGATTCTGAAGCATTCCTGTTGTGAACAACTGGCCCAACTGACATATCCAAATTTGTACGCTGCTCCTATCAATGGCTACATTATTTATTTTTGGTGGTGATTTTGTGTAATTTTTTCTGTTCCTTATTGTCTCATAAAGATCCTTTTTTTGAGTCTGAAATATCACAGAGAACCATATACACACAGATGGTTATCTCCCCTGTAATTACCAAATTAACCTTGAGTATGCTGGCCCTTTTCTGCAAGTCCCTAGAGTGTTTCGGTGACTTCTAGCAAAGCAACAAACCAAGACTGAATAATCCTATGAATATTTCTTGTGTCATTCTGACTTGCTGACAGGCGCATACAGGGCTATGTACTTCTGCATAATGACATTTTGTACTGTATAGTCCATTCAATCAACTGAGTGAAATGAAGCACACTAAATCCTGAACCATATAAAAATACGTGAAAAAAGGAGAACTATTTATTTATATGAACGGCTGATGAAATGACATTGCAGTTATTGTAGAAAATATTAACCTAAATTATATGTTAAATTCCTCAATGGGTTTAAAGGCCTAACCTAACGATCCATTAGTCCTATTCACAAGTTACAGTGAATCCACGTGCAATCTGAGTAAAATTCAGATTCAGCAAAATTCGGCCTGTTTTTATTTGGGAAATGCCAAAGTTCGAACTCCCCCGATTCGTATCCGTGCAATTCGGCACGAGATTCGGAGTTCGGGGAAAAATTCAGCTGTTTAAAGCCTTTAAAAACACATTTGCGCCTTTCCGTGACTCTGGGGGGGCATGTTTGGAGGAAGAGGTCCCAAACTTTCAGTGTAGCTTGAGGGGATCCTTCTCGCAAGAACCCCCATGTTTTGTAAAGATTGGGTCAGGGGGTCCCGAGTTAGGGGGCCCGGAAGGGGTCCCCCCATGATCAGCCCATTGCAATAAAGCCATTAAGAACCCATTTGTGGCTTTCCGTGGCTCCGGGGGGGCCTTTTTGGAGGTAGAGGCCCCAAACATTCAGCGTAGCTTCAGGGGACCCTTTTTGCAAGAACCCCCAAGTTTGGTGATGATTGGGGCAGGGGGTCCCGAGTTATGAGACCCGGAAGGGGTCCCCCATCCGCCCATTGGAATAGAATAGAAATAAATAGACTGTTTAGACTCAGAGTTTGCAAAACCATGCAAAGCAACACGTGACGCAACCTTGGGAATTTGTAAACCATGGAAAGGGACAGAGGCGTGCTAGCTATGCATAAGGAGCAGGTGGGGGTGGAATTTCCCCTTTTGCATTGGACTCGGGAGTTGGGAGTCTTGGGACTGGGCAAATGCATTGTTTAAGTCACAAATTGAAAACCAGTTTTGAGCGAGCATCAAAATAGACCTAACTGATCTTATGAATGAGGGAAAACCTGAGGACACACAACTGAAGCCCCCCCCCCCTCAAAACAGGGAGAGAGAGACACGAGCAGGCACACACACACCCAGGAAGAATGGGCGAAAATCCCCCCCTCTCAAACCAGTACGTCTCAGCCCCAAACGGGAAAAAAACCAAGGAGAAGGAAGTGCAGTTGCTGAGCGGTGCCGGGGAGAAACTCACGCAAGCTGCACCGTCGCACTCAAACCCGGGCTAGGGGCAAAAAACAAAAGCAGAGCACAGCACACACTTTCACAGAGCGGTCACACACACCCCTCGGCAGAACAGGCAAAGCCCCCCCTCAAACCAGTATGGCTCGGCTCAACCCCAAACAGGAAAAAAACCAAGGAGGAGGAGAGGCAGCCCGGGTGCTGAGTAGAGAGAGACTCGCTAGCCACCGCACAGACTCAACTTTATACTTTAAAACTTTAAAAGCAGAACACACACTCCTGCAGAGGCGAGCGGGCACCCCCCCTCGGCAGAACAGGTGAAAGCCCCCTTTGGCTTCCCCCTACCCACAGAAATTGCTCCCCCCACACACAGACTCTGCTTCCCCCCACACACACACACACAGGAGAAAAGGTATAGAGAAAACCCCCAAAAATCAAACTGTGTGGCTGTCTTCCAGCAGGAGCATGGAGGAGAAGTAAATCTTTAGGCATACACCCCTCTACAGAATGGGAGAAAACCCCCTTTGGCTTCCCCCCCCCCCAGAAACTGCTCCCCCCCACACACACACAGAGGAAAAAAATTATAGAGAAAAGCCCCAAAATGGGTGTTACTGTGGATGTCTGACTCTTCTCTTCCATCAGGAGCAGGGACTAGGAGTCAGGACTCAGGAGTAATCCAATACGATCCCATTTGTGCACAGGAGGTTTTGCCTTGGATTTGCCGCTCTTTAGATGCACAGGATCGCCTGCTCCCAATCATTCCAGTGGGTGGATGGGGAGGGGGACCGCATAACTCGGGACCCCCTGCCTCAATTGTCACCAAACTTGGGGGTTCTTGCAAGAAGGGTCCCCTGAAGCTACACTGAAATTCTGGGACATCTACCTCCAAAAATGCCCCCCCCCCGGAGCCGTGGAAAGCTGTGAATGTGTTCTTATTCGCTTTATTCCATTGGGCAATTTGGAGGGGGGATCCCTTCTGGGTCCCATATTATGAGACCACCTGACCCAATCTTTACAAAACTTGGGGGTTCTTGCAAGAAGGGTCCCCTTAAGCTACACGGAAAGTTTTGGACCTCTACCTCCAAAAATGCCCTCCCGGAGCCACGAATGTGCACATGCACCCACCCCCAAGGGGATCTCTCTCACACACAAACAGACACTCTCTCTTTCTCTTCCTGGGCCATGCAGCAGTTGGGCTCATGCACTCAACTGCAACTGATTTGCCAGAAGAAGACCCAGCTTGGCCACCGATTGGCCGCGGGACAATGCTGCTTACTAACTGACGGTTTTACTGCTGATTCAGAGCCCCTGAATTTGCTGAATTAATCGGCAATTGCCCTGAACTCGCCGAATTTGGCTTGTCATTTTCCTGCCTTTTTTTAAATTCGGTTCCATCCGAACTAAAACCCGCCAAATCGGGGGAAATTCGGCTGTTTTTCAGTTCGGGACTAACCGACTCGACAGCCCTATTTACCATATCCACAATTTAACAGTCGCTTGGGGTGCCACAATTCAAGGAAGGTCATGGTGAAGGAAGAGTAAATTGGTATGGCTTACACTTATGGCTACCTGTCAGACCTGTCCCTTCCCCTGCAGGGTCCAATGTGAACTCCAGCTCTGCTAGTACCCCTATGGTGCTCACCTACTTCTCGAAGAACCATGACCAGAGCAAGTAGGGGGATTTACAGACATGCATCTCCTCCTCAACCTGCACTGCCCAAGAGGAAGGGATGCTCCAGTGGCATGGCTTTCCTTCCAGCCTAGCTTTGCCATTAGCCTGCTGGCAACTGACTCTCAATAAATTTGAGGAGCTGGATAAAAAAGATGGGGAGATGGCATCAATGGTGAGGGGCCTTTATACCCTGCTATGGGATCTCCAGAGGAACTGGTTGACCACTGTGTGAGACAGAATGCTGGACTTAATAGACCACTGGTCCTGACCTGAATTTTTCCTAAAGAAGTTAAATAAAAACCTTTGGTCTTCTTTAAGGCGCCACATGTCCAATCACTATTGAAGTATTGCCTAGATTTGCTAAGTCACAATGCAACTTCTCTCCAGATGAGCATGATCTTTACACAGAGGAGTGTCTGTGTGTGTTGAACTACATGTTTGGAGTTCTCTTCACTACCATGTTTATATTTATAATCTACAATGCTCTACCCAATGCAATGTTTTCTGTAGTGTTTGTAGGTTTGATCCAAAGAGCAGTAGCTCAGTGGCAAAGCATTTGTTTGGCGTGCAGAAGGTCCAAGTTTCAGTCCCTGGCATCTCCACTTAAAAGGATCAGGTGGTAAGTGATGCAAAAGACCTCCTCCTGAGACAGCCATTGAAATACTGAGTAGACAGTGCTGACATTGGTTGACCAATGATCAAATTCAGTATGAGGCAGCTTCATGTGTGTATTCAATCAGCTTTTCCACTGGGAACAAGGGAGGAGGAAGGAGTCCTCTTGACCACAAAGGCTCTGCTGATTACCATAGGACCTGCAATGGCAAAGGTTATGTGGGAAAGGGCTCCAGTAAGGAAGGGAACTGGGTGAGATGGAGTGAAAAAGTTGGCAGTTCAATGTGTGTTAGTTCAATGAAACTATGAGCTAGCAAATAGTTTAATCTCTGTCTGCTACCTTCAAGTAAAGTTATTTGTTCTTAATAGTCAAGGGAAAAAATATAGTGAAACAATGTAGACCTCTATTTAAAGATTTGATATTTTGGGTGGCCTTTTCCAACTTTGGGTCAGTAAAAAAATCACTGTCTCACTGTGCAGGATACAAACTTCTGTAGGGTTATGATAAAGAAAGTTTATTTGATAATTTTGTATAGGAGGTATTACTCTGAGTGATGATTATCTCCCTTGTAATTATTTAATTAACCAAGATTACTTCTGTTTTCTTCGGAAGTCCATTGGGATCGCCAGTGGACACCAGCAAAATTACAGAGTGAAACTGACAGATAATATTAATTCCCCCTGTGTTCTTAACAGATGGTGCTAGAGGTAGAAAAGACATCATACATGAGATTAGTGCTGTTTTCTGTTGTGCTGTCTTGATTTCAATGACTGGCCACATCATTAATGCTCTGCTATTTAAATGTTAAATCGTGGAAGAGTTGAATTAGCACAGAAAAGGATTTTAAAGAATGACGGTTCCACATATTGTGATACTTTTGGTGTCACTATCTCAACTGGAATGCAAGGATCCTGCTCTTAAGTGTTCCATAGGTGACCCTGTCCCTATTTTTCACAAGTCCTTTCAGTCAGGAGACCTCATCATTGCTGGCATTATTTCTCATATTTATATCCTTTCTAACTGCATAACATTTGGAAAACATCCTTCTCAGGAACTCCTTGATGATATCATGTAAGAACTTTGGGTTTGAGCCTCCTCATCGAGCTTTCTAGATAATATATTCAAAAATATCTCTTTCTGCTTCCAGCATAAGCCTGGTTTGAATATGTGAAAGGGCAGATGGCTCCCAATAATCCAGCCATAGCATATTTAATTGTGTCTGGTGTCCTTGCATGAAGGAAATAACATCTGAATGCCTGTACAAGAAGAAGAAGAAGAAGAAGAAGAAGAAGAAGAAGAAGAAGAAGAAGAAGAAGAAGAAGAAGAAGAAGAAGAAGAGGAGGAGGAGGAGGAGGAGGAGGAGGAGGAGGAGGAGTTGCTTTTTATATGCCGACTTTCTCTACCACTTAGGGAAGATTCAAACCGGCTTAAAATCACCTTCCTTTCCCCTCCCCACAACAGACACCCTGTGAAGAAGGTGGGGTTGAGAGAGCTCTGCCTAGCCCAAGGTCACCCAGCTGGCTTCATGCGTAGGAGTGGGGAAACAAATTATTTTCTCCAGATTAGCCTCCACCACTCATGTGGAGGAGTGGGGAATCAAACCCGGTTCTCCAGATCAGAGTCCACTGCTCCAAACCAGCACTCTTAACCACTACACCAAGCTGGTTACGTAAGTAGCCAACTTCACTTTTCTAAAGCATAGAGAAACAACCTATCAGTGTTGACATTGCCATGAATGGATGAAATGAAGCTCTTTCCATATAATAATATTCTTATTCATCTTTCAAATACATAAGAAGGAAAAGTTTCAAATCCATGATACTAAGCAAGATAGAGATTACATTTTAACCTGACTTAAATAGCCATGAGTGTGTGTGATATCTGATAATACCCACAGTTCAGAGCTTATGTTGAGAGAAGTCAAAAGTACATATTTGCATGCCAAAGTTGGTTGACTGTTCTGTGGCCTTCCACTATAGTGCAATATATTTAAGAAAAATAAGTAAAAATGAAATGTAGTTAACACTATGTTTGGAAGCAGGAGTGTTATTGTGACACTTAAAGTACATATTTTCATTGCAGATTAATGTCACATATTTACCAGCACATCCTGGCCTTGGCATTTGCGGTGAGGGAGATCAATGACAATCCACAGATCTTGCCCAATGTCACCCTGGGTTTCCACATCTACAATAGCTATTTCAGCCCAAGCAGGACTTATCAAGCATCAATGGATCTTCTATCTACAAGGAAGAGATTAATGCCTAACTACAAGTGTGATGCAAAGAGAAATCTGCTAGCTGTCATAGGAGCTTCTGATGTTGATGTCCACATGGTGAATGTGTTGAACATCTACAAGATCCCACAGGTGAGATGTATTCCTGGAGTGTGGGAAGCAAACAGGATATCTTCACTTCTTTTTGCTTTTAAATGTTTTCTTTGGTACTAAATGTTTTGTTTGGTAGTAAATAGCCTCATTTTCACTGATGTTCTTTAGATGTCCTGATATATTCCCAATCCAGTCAGAATAATATATATATCGATACATTAACAAAGTGAACATGTTTTCTTTTCTCTTTAGCTGACCTATGGATCTGCTTCAGTGGTGACTGAGAACAACCAATCTCCTTTCTCCTACTGGATGCTCCCAAATGTGGCCCATCAACACAACGGGATTCTCCGCTTACTACTGTACTTCAGATGGGTGTGGATAGGGTTGTTTTATCTGGACACTGAAAGTACAGAACAATTCATACAGAGTATCATCCCCTCTTTCTCCCAAAGGGGTGTCTGCTTTGATTTCATACAGGCTTTTCCAGATATAGGTTTTTCGGATGGCATCACTGAATTTGTGGCAGACAGGCTAGAGATATACAAGATGGCTATGAGAAGCACTGCCACCTCATTGGTCGTTCATGGTGAAATTCAGACAATGATGTACTTGAGGACAATGTACCAGGTTGCAAAATATGACACTGCACCAATTAAAACAAAAGGCAAAGTCTGGATTATGACTGCCCAGATGGAGTTCACATCACTTTCCTTCCAAAGAGATTGGGACATGGACATCATCATTCATGGAGCCTTATCCTTTGCAGTTCACTCGGAGGAGGTGTCTGGGTTTTTCAGATTTCTTCAGATGAGAAATCCGACCTTGCAGAAAGAAGATGGTTTCATTAAGGCCTTCTGGCAAAATGCATTTCTCTGTACATTCCCCAGCTTCACAGCAGTAAGCAAAGATGTGCAAATGTGCACTGGAGAGGAGAAGCTGGAGACTCTTCCTGCAGCTGTCTTTGAAACAAGGATGACTGGCCATAGCTATAGCATCTACAATGCTGTCTATTCTGTGGCGCGTGCCTTGCATGGCTTACACACGTTCCACTTCAGACCCAGAACAGTGGCTGACGGAGGAAGAAGGCAGCTTCTGAATCAACAGTTTTGGGAGGTGATGTAGTCTCAGAAGAGCTCACCATAATTGTGGTGCAACAATTTGCTGTAGACTAGTTGGAAAACTTTCTTCCTTCAAACCTGGAGTTTCATTATAGCTCACTGGGCAAGTTCTCTGAAATCGCATGGCTCTGCCTCTTGCTTTCAATATAAAAGGGCATTTTCCAAGCTAACATACAGTTTTTCATGGGTCTTTTAGTACAATCAGATACCAAATATTTTGCATTCAAAACCCCCCAAAATGCATATTGGTCTCTTTGGAATAATGTTCTAAATTTATTTTATTTTATTTTATTTGGAATGTAGGTTCATCGATTTCTGAGAGCTGTCTCCTTTAACAACAGTGCCGGGGAACGAGTTTCGTTTGACCAAAATAGGGAATTAATCAGTGGGTTTGATATTCTGAACTGGGTGACATTCCCAAATCAGTCCTTTGTCAGAGTCAAAGTTGGAAGGATAGACCCAGACATCCACACAGAGAACCTGTTCACCATTCGTGAGGATGCCATTGTGTGGCCCAGCATGTTCAACCAGGTAGAATCCATGCACTTTAGTGTAGCCTAGGTACCCATTTCTCCAGTGTACAAACAATGGGTCTTACAGATGCTGTAATACCTCTGTGTTCTGGGAACTAGGTGAGGGCCATGGTTTCAAGTTCCAGAATTTTGTCTGACGTGTACAATGCCTTCCAGTGTGAGATTATAAACCTAGATACTTTTATCCACTCCTGTTTAGAAAAAAAGTGGTGTTTTTTCTGAGTAAATGAGTGTGTTATATGTCACATTCATATTTTTCTGAGAATCCTTCCTCACAATAACTGATAAATAGGTTTGTCCATGGAGCAGTCCCTAGAACAGGGAGGAAAAACCCATACATTGTGAACCATACCATGATAAAAAATAAGGAACCTAAGAAAAATTAGCACTGACCATTGCAACAAACAGCAGACATTTTTGTGCAAACTATACTTGAATATTTTGCAATAGATAAAACTTTGACACAATGCACATACTGGCTTGAGAACTTTATTGTAAGAAAACTGCATTTCAGCAGTAGTGAAAGTTCTATCACGTCCCCAATATTCCCAGAACTGAAGTGATTATACTTTTGGAAATTGCCTCCTGACACAGAATACACTAGGTCTGTGCAATTAAAAAATGGGTAAATTTTGGGTTTGGGTTTATTGAGCCCGATATTTTTTGGGGAAACCTGAAATAAGCCGAATAATCATACCGTTAAATGGGTATTCTGGCTTTTTGTGTGTTTTCCTGGGGGAAAAAATCGGGTCCATTTTAGACTTTAGGAGTTTTTTCGAAGCTCCACTGGGGGCATTTTTAGAGGTAGAGTTTCCAAATTTGCAGGGCAGCTGCAAGGGACTCTTCTTGCATGAAACCAGCAGTTTGGTATAGTTTAGGTTGGGGGTCTGAATTTATGGGCCCCTGAAGGGGTCACCCCTTTCTTCATAGAAAATCATTGTGAACTTCACAATGTTCCTGTTGGCAGCAGAGGATAGGACTTGCAATATTGGGTTTAATTTATGGGCGGAAAGCCACCAGCTGGATATTAGGAAATATGTTTTTACAATAAAAGTTGTTCAACAGTGGAATCGGTGATCTATGGAGGTGGTGAGATCCCCCTCACTGGCAGTCTTTAAACAGAGGCTGGACAAGCACTTGTCAGGGATGCTCTAGGCTGATCCCACATTAAGCAGGGGATTGGACTAGATGGCCTGGATGGCCCCTTCCAACTCTATGATACTATGATTCTATGAACATTGTTGTGACCATATTTCCTACTACTCTTTACACAAAACCCCTTGAACACAGCTTCATGGACACGGGTAGTTCAAGAAGTCTGCCACCAGTCTTCTCTCCTTTTAAATATATAGACTGCCCATTATTCTGTCATCTCCCATCGGTTGCTCTCAAGGAGAGGCATAACATAACCTGTCCCTCACAATTCTCTTTTTCATTTGAGAACAGACCCGACCACTTTCCCTGTGCAATGAGAACTGTCATTCCGCTTATAGTAGAAGAAAGAAGGAAGGGAAGCCATTTTGCTGCTATGATTGCATTCCATGCCCAGAAGGGAAGATTTCGAATGAGAATGGTAAGGCCCATGGGGTAAAGAATTCCTCAAAATTACTTTCTGTGATCCAGTACAAGGAACATCAGAGGGTACAAACACTCATTTTGCTATTGTTTGAGGAATCATTTATATGGTGGCAGCCGATTTTGGGTACTTGGAATACTTGCCAATAATTTGGTAAGAAACCCCTCTTTTCATTTTTGCCATGCACAAAAGAAAACCCTGTCAGCAGGGTTTGGGGAACTTTTACAATGAAACATCCCTGATTCATTTATTATTAGTATATTGAATGATAAACTGGATGACCCTGTGTGGATGAGGAAAGCCACCAAACTAAATAACCCACAGATAATGTAGAAGCATCTTTGTACTCAGGAGGCTCACAAGTCTGTCAGAAAAGATGGCTTTGTAACTTAAGCAACAAATAAATTGATGGAAATTGAATAAGCTCTAGAAGGATTGGAATGTTCAGAGTAGCTCAAAAGAGAAAGTTCTCTACCTGCAGGGAAACTTAGTCATTTTTTAGAGTGGAACACTGGGAAGGATAAGATTTCAAAATCTCCCCACCCCAGTGATTCTTCACAAGCCACTTATATGGCTGGATCCTGTTAACTGAATGTCTTTGTTGTCCTAGCATATCTCATTGAGGATTTTATTCCTTACTAACTGATATGAACCAAAGAACTGAAGATGTTGTTTTCTTTTTTCAGATATGGATGACTGTTTTCCATGTGCAGAAGATCATTATCCAAACAACAAGCAGAATCGATGCCTTCCAAAAGACATAAGCTACTTGTCTTATGAAGAACCTTTGGGGGTCAGTTTGGCTTTCTTTTCCCTTGCCTTCTCGTTCATCACAGTTTTGGTACTCAGGATCTTCATTAAGCACCAGGATACTCCCATAGTCAAAGCCAACAACCAGAATCTGACCTACACTCTTCTCATCTCTCTCCTGCTTTCCTTCCTTTGTGCTTTGCTATTCATCGGCCACCCTGGGAAGGAGACCTGTCTCCTTCGACAAATGACTTTTGGCATCATCTTCTCAGTGGCTGTTTCTTGTGTTTTGGCCAAAACTATCATTGTGGTTTTGGCTTTCATGGCCACCAAGCCGGGGTCCAGGATGAGAAAATGGATGGGGAATCAACTGGCCATCTTCATTGTTCTCTTCAGCTCTCTTATACAAGCCATTATATGCACTGTGTGGGGGGCAACATGTCCACCATTCCCTGATTTTGACATGCACTCAATGACTGATGCAATTGTAGTGGAATGCAACGAAGGGTGGGTCACCATGTTTTATTGTGTCTTGGGCTTCCTGGGTTTCCTGGCCACTGTCAGCTTCACTGTGGCTTTCCTGGCCAGGAAGTTACCTGACAGTTTTAATGAAGCCAAATTCATTACTTTCAGCATGTTGGTCTTTTGCAGTGTTTGGTTGTCCTTTGTTCCAACCTATTTGAGCACCAAGGGAAAATACATGGTAGCTGTGGAGATCTTCTCTATTTTGGCTTCCAGTGCTGGGTTGCTAGGCTGTATCTTTTCCCCCAAATGTTATATTATTTTGTTGAGGCCAGAAATGAATAGTAGAGACCAGCTGATATGGAGAAAGCGCTGAAAACAACCTTAACAATTGAAGAGGCTTTTTTTGACTGAAGAGAAGGGGAAGAGAGCTCTACTCTGACTACCCTGAAAGGCTGTGCTGGGGATCATTGGGCTACCACTGAGAAAACTCAAGTGGAATAACGGTTGTAATGTAAACTGGTTGGGAAACCCAATTTAGGGTTCAGCCGATGGGGTCCAAATGACTAACCAGAATAAATAGTAGAAACCAGCTCTTTCCTATCTATTATTGATCATGAACAAGGGAAGTACATGTTCTCTAGAGAGTCCAAGATACTTACACCATTCTGTGCTTGAACCAAACATGTATAGACACTTTTACAGCAACAAGTACGTTTCCATTTAACCAATATGATTTATACAGTTAGTAGTCAGTAATTATCTCCATTTTCCTGGCTAACAGCCCATTCCTGAGCTGACGGTGTATGGAGACGGCGGGGAAGAGGCACAGCAGCGCCTCTTCCTAAACCATTTTCCATATACTGGAAAACAGCTTTTTTGTTTTGTTTTGTTTTAACAGGGCCTTTAGCCCCATTGAAAACAAAAGCAGGTGCAGCAACAATGTTCTCGCCACCACCGGCCAGGGCCAAAGAGGGATAGGAAGCTGCCTAACCAGCGGCTCCTTCCCCCAGCCAGCCCCTGGAATGCAACACGACTGCAAAACAACACAACCTTGTAAGCAACACCTTTGCAACTGTGCAAAGCAACACCTGACACCTGGGAGTTTGCAAACCATGGAAAGGGACAGAGGCAGCTAGCTATGCATAATGAGCAGGAGGGGTGGAAGTTCCCCTTTTGCATGGGACTCCAAATGCATTCTTTAAGTCACCATTTGAAAACCAGTTTTGAGCAAGCATCCAAATAGACCTAACCGCTCTTATAAATGAGGGAAAACCTGAAGACACACAACTGAACCCCCCCCTCAAACCAGGGAGAGAGAGACTCGAGGGGGAACACACCCCCAGGCAGAACCGGCAAAAGCCCCCTTTGGCTTCCCCCCCACCCACAGAAACTGCTCCCTTCCCACACACACACAGACTCTGCTTCCCCCCCACACACACACACAGGAGAAAAATTATAGATTAAAGCCCCCAAAGGGGTCTTACTGTGGCTGTCTTCTGTTCCATCAGGAGGGGCTGGGGAGGACTTGTAATCCAAGACGATTCCAATTAGGCACGGAACGTTTTGCTCTGGAGATGCATACAGGATCAGCTGATCCATTCATCTCAATAGGGGAAAGGGGAAAGCCCATATCTCGGGACCCCCTGACCCAATGTTTACAAAACTTGGGTGGTCTCTTAAGAAGGCTTGTCTGAAGCTCCGCTCAAAATTTGGGATCTGCACCCCCAATAATGCGCCCCCTGCAGCCATGGAAAGGGAAAAGGGGGGAGCCAATATTTCTGACCCACTGAACCTATCTTTGCAAAACTTGGGTGGTATCTTAAGAAGGATTGTCTGAAGCTATGCTGAAAGTTTGGGGGCTCTTTCTCCAACAAAGCGCCCCCTGCAGCCACGTAAATGGAAAAGGGGGGAAGGGAAAAGGGGTGGAGCCCATATCTCGAGACCCCCTGACCCAATGTTTACAAAACTTGGGGGGTATCTTAAGAAGGCTCATCTGAAGCTCCACTGAAAGTTTGGGGTTTGTACCCCCAAAAATGTGCCCCCTTCAGCCATGGAAAGAAAAAAGGGGGGAGCCCATATCTCGGGACCCCCTGACCCAATGTTTACAAAACTTGGGTGGTTTCTTAAGAAGGCTTGTCTGAATCTCTGCTGAAAGTTTGGGGTCTGTAATCCAAAAAATACGCCCCCTGCAGCCACAGAAAGGAGCGAATGTGCACAAGCACCCACACACACACACACACAAGGATTTCCCTCTCTCTCTCTCTCCCCGGCTGGGCCGCACATCAGCTGATTCCTCCAGTACTCAATCCTGACTGATTGGCCAGAAGAAGACCCAGCTTGGCCACCGATTGGCCGGGGAAGGAGAATGCTGCTTACTGATGGTTATGCTGCTTACTGACGCCCTGAATTGGCCGGATTTATTCGTGAACTCCCGAACTTGCTGAATTCGGCTCCCCGGTTGCCCTCCATTTTTGAGTTCGGTTCGTCCCGAACTAAAAACCACCGAATCAGGGGAAATTCGGCTGTTTTTCAGTTCGGGCCAAACCGAATCAACAGCCCTAAAGGGGAGCCATTTTGCTGCTACATTTGTGATTCATGACCGGAAGGGAAGATTTCAGACAAAGACGGTAGAAAATGCTCTGTTTCATGTTATTCCAGTTGAATATCCCCATATGTTTTTTAGACTGATCGCCTGAAGGGAGGGCATTTAAACCTCTCCACTTTTGGAAACATGAAAAAATGTCTCGGTACTGAACATTCCTTGCACTACTCCATTTATTTCCAATGATTTGCGTAATACTTTTTAGAAATAATGAGAACTTTCCTTTCCTTTTATCCCTTAGAAGCTCCTTGATCAATTGATCTTGAGCAGCATATATCTAGTGTTGGAGGGATATAAGGACTGAAACAAATCTTGCCACTGACAATGTAGCCTTGGGGTCCCTACCGCTTAGTAAAAAAGGCATTATGTCAGTCACAGAGGCATTGGATTTGTATATTAAAAGGGGGAAAATATAGTGCGATCGAAGTTCCTCGTAAAAGCGGCATTCCAAAAGGGCATGGCTTCGGCAGCACATATACTAAAATTGGAACGATACAGAGAAGATTAGCATGGCCCCTGCGCAAGGATGACACGCAAATAATGAGAACTCAGTTCCAAAGAAAACAAAACTCCCGGGCAGCAGAAGGGCATAGTTCTGTTTTAAAGAAAGAGACAACCTGGTATGAAATTGAGAAGTATCACCATGAAAGCCCAAACTCCCAGCAAGGTCCTTTCACCACAACAGGATTAACACTCTCATATCAATATATGTCTAGAGGCTGAAAGTCAATGCTGAGACAGGTTAACAAAACTGTTTTAATGAAGGGTTGCAAATGACAGCAAGTAGGCCGATAAACATACAAAGTATCACATAACTGTCATTATACTTCTTATATGTGTGTTTTATTATCTACTTAAACACTATGGACCATGATGGTTTCCCAGGTTGTAAGCCATTTCAAGGGTTTCTTCATCAGCCCATTAAACAGTTGCTACACTGATTCACAAATAATTAACAACTAACAAATATTTACACAGTGTTAAATATCATAGTGTGACTAATAAAGAAACCTACCAGTTTCTACAAGACACTGGTGGTTACAGCACTTTGTATTCCTAGCGATTTATTGAGAGTCTGAAAATGTTATAAAAAACATCGCTTTAAAGGGGTTTTTTGATATCCCTGCTAATACATGGTTAGAAGACGTCTTCACAGCTAAAGGTGCCAAACAAAGTGTGAACACTATTTTTTATAACGTTTTCAAACTCTTAATACATCGCTGGGAATACAAAGTGCGGTAACCCCCACTATCTAGTAGTCTTTCCTAATATAAAATTCTTTTACAGTCTCTTCAGTGTTAGTGAAAGGAAACACATCTTAACTCTATATAATTACATACAGGTGAATCCGCTACAGAAGAATGTCAGATCTTAAAGACACCTAGTATAGAACAGATCTTAAAGGGAACCTACTATACAAAACATTCGCATACAGATTGATTGTACACAGCATAAGGATTTTTTGTTATTTCATCAAGGGTTGACAATACAAGGTTAGGTACTATCTCATAAAATTGTTCTCATATGATGGAAGTGAATAAATAGGTTCTCTTCTCTTTTCAGACATGGATTCTTGCATGACTTGCTCTGAAGGTTATTATCCAAACCTGGCACAAGATCAATGCATTTCCAAGATTCCAAATTTTCTTTCCTTTTCCAGACCCTTGAGCATGATTTTAGCCTTTTTGGCTCTCTCCTTTTCTCTGATCACAACCCTGGTGCTCGCAATCTTTGTCAAGTACAAAGACACTCCCATTGTTAAAGCCAACAACCGGAGCCTCACCTACTGTCAACTCATCTTTCTCCTTCTCTGCTTCCTCTGCTCCTTGCTCTTCATTGGAAGGACTAACAAGGTGACCTGCCTCTTCTGACAAACGACTTTTGGTATCATCTTCTCAGTTGCTGTTTCTTCTGTCTTAGCCAAAACTGTCACAGTCGTGGTGGCATTTATGGCCTCTAAGCCAGGAAACATTTTTCGAAAGTGGGTGGGGAAACAATTGGCATGGTATATTGTTATCTTTTGCTTCTTTGTTCAAATTGGCATTTGTGCTCTTTGGTTGGCATCTTCTCCTCCCTTCCCACATGTGGACATGAACTCACTCAATAGAGAAATGATCGTGCAATGCAATGAAGGGTCAGCCACCATGTTTTACTGTGTCTTGGGCTACATGGGCTTACTGGCCTCAGTCTGCTTCATTGTGGCTTTCCTGGCCAGAAGGTTGCCCGACAGATTCAATGAAGCCAAGTTCATCACATTCAGCATGTTGGTCTTCTGCATGGGCTGTCCTTCGTCCCTACTTACCTGAGCACTCAAGGAAAAGACACGGTGGCCGTGGAGATCTTCTCCATCTTGGCCTCCAGTGCTGGGTTGCTGGGCTGCATCTTTTTCCCCAAATGCTGTATCATTATCCTGAGGCCTGAACTGAACAGAAGAGAGCAGCTGATAAGGAAAATGCATTGATCTTTTCAATCTTCTATTTACTTCTTTTGCAGCTGTATCTTTATCTCAATCGCATGTGGCTATTTTGTTTTCTGTACTGAATGAAACCCATAAACCTTTCCCTGATATTCCTCTGTAACAGGCATATCACGCACATTTACACAGTCTCTATGGGGCTGTATTCCTAAGTGGGGAGGTAGGAAGAATTCTACATTTGAATGTTTCATTCTTGTAAATCTCTAATGTAAAATGCTGTCTCAGGAGTTTCTATGTGAGATCGAGACTGAAAGCCTTATTGAGGACTAGGGTGCAAGGTACCCCTCTGCAACCAGATCGGAGTGGGGAGAATGTAACTGCAGCAAACTGTGGCCCAAGCTTCTGTTGTGGGTGATACCATTTTCACCATAGAGTTTTGCCCAAATACCAGCACCTATAAGTGTGTCCTTTAACAAATGTTGTACTCTGATTTTTCTCCCAATGAGGAACTAAAGCACTCTGCATTAGGCATCTCTCTACCATTTTATACCCATAACAACCCTGTGAAGAAATGTGGCTGAAAGGATGTGACTGGCCCAAGGTCAGCCAGTATACTGCCATTGGAATGTGGGGATTCAACCATAACTCTCCCTGATCCTTACTGGACATGTCAGCCTCTACCCACACAGGCTTTGAAAGGTCACGAAAGTGATTTGACTCCTTGTGCTTTGTCACAGAGGAGATATTTCCCACCCTCCTTGTCAGTTCTGACTGCCCTTCTCATGAGTAAAACTTTGCTTTCTTTGGGAAACACCATAGGTGTCTTTGGGAGATAAGCTTGTCTGAAAATGGAAGATTGGTACTGCAAGTCCCACAATCCTGAAGTGGATCACCTTTTTTGAAACCCACAGGTTTTTTTTCTTCTGATGCATCAATCCTGCCACCGGTAAACATGGCCGATTGCTTTCAACGGTGGGAAAGTTTGCCCGGCTTCTCCATAGAGAAGCATAGCAAAGTTCGCAATAGAGAATCACTATTTCTTCTCTATGGAGGAGGATGGTGGTGACCCCTTCCAAACCCCATAAAACTGGACCCCTGGACCCAATCTTCACCAAACATAGTGGCTCTACCTCAAAAAATGCCCCCCCAGGAGCTTCAAAAGCCCCAATGCCCTTTTTTTTTTTTTTTTTTAGGAAACCCGAAAATAAGCCTAATTCCCATATTTACCGGTATGGGAATTTGGCTTTTTTCAGGTTTCCTGAAAAAAAAATTGGGCCCAATAAACCCGAACCCAAAATTTACCAAAAAAAAATTGTGTGCTCAAGCCTATCTAAATGGCTTGCCGTTGAAAGAGCTGAAGGACCATTGATCCTATTCTGTACATCTCATGTATTAATTTTTTCCTCACCATTCAGATCCTTCTGTTCTCCACACCCCTGCATAGATAAGTGAGGCAGGTTGTGCCCAGAAACAGGGCTTTCCAATTTGACTTCTTGCCTGCAGAATGACTTTCCCATTAAGGTTCATCTGACACCTAAGCAACTATAATTTAGGTGCAAGGCCAAAACTGTTCTCTTTGCCAAGTGGTTAATTGCCTGGTGGATCTTCCAACATTTTGATCATTTGCCCCTAAACTGAGAGAACACACAGTTTAACTTGGGGTTTTAATGCTGGATTTTTAAGTTGGGTTTCCTGGAACTTTTAAAGATTCTATGCTGTTTGTGGCTTTATCATGCTTCACTTTGTAAAACACGTTGATCAGGGTCTCTGGACAAGTGGTGCAGAAATGTTCCAGATACATAAATAAATAAATTCATCTAAGGAGAAGTTGTTTGCAGTTCTTGCTTTGTGACTTCCATTCAGAGATTCCCAATATTTTTTATGGCATCATGGGTGGGCGGGGTGGTTATTCTGAGCTCACCATTCCAGCTGCTGGCTCACTACAAAGAAGCCGAGATCATAAAAAATATTTTTGCTTCACTAGTTCTGAAAGTAATTACCCTAGAAAAATATCAACAGTCTGCCAAAGGCGATAATTCCCACTTTAATTATCAGAATCACTGTCATTTCTTTGCCTAGTCTCAGTTCCAATAGCTTTCTAGAAGGAAACAGAAAACAAACCAGAAATAATATCTTAAATTTCTGCTTATAAAATCCGCCGCTGAGCCATTCACAGCTAAAATGAGGGACTAGACAAAGGCAATTTTCATATCAGTACTCAATATCTCTCGAATTTCATGCAAAGAAGTAGGTTGAGACATGAAAGAAAAGGTCCCTACGTCTTCCACTGTGGAAAAGAGTGTTGGAACGCTCAGGTGCCTTCTGAGCCACCTTCTTGAAACCAGGCAGAAACGAAGGATGATGCTGTAGAGGAGACCCAGGACAGTACGTGTGGAGAGAGAGGTGTTCTTGGATTTCACTTGGCAGAGTCTGAGATGTTGCTGCTGATACAGATGCTGCTTCTGCTCGTGGTGTATGAAGTACATAGTATGAAGTGCACCGGGAACATTTCTCCTCAGATTCCACATCAGTGGTATCAGCCAGGTGAACTCCTAATCGGTGGAATTGTATCACATATCGGTTGTAACTCCCAAGAAGTTCTGTTTGAGTGGCACCCTTCCCAGGATGATACATGTTTTCCAGTGTAAGGAATTCATAGCTCCACTAATGTAGAGTTGATGATGATGTCTGATTTTATTTTAGCAACTAAGTATATGTCCAAAACTGAATAGGCATTTTTAATAATGGATAGACAGTAAGTATAGTGACTACCAAAATGAAATACTCATGTTCCAAGACACAAAGTTTTTGCATATACCAGTGACATGACCTGTTGCTTCATGAAATATTTAGGAGCAGAATGTACTGCTTCAGTTATCATAACTATATATAAAGCTTTTTGAGCAAGGTGAGATCTACAAAGGGGATGCCAAGACTTCAAAATAAAGTAACCAAGAGAGAACTCATATCTGAAAAATATAGAAACCTTTGAGAAAATGTCAGTCTGATGAAGATGGGAAAAAATTGGTATTTCATAAGAGGCTTGTAATGTTTATTAGCGCAGAATGAACTAAGCGTAGCACCAGTGGGCACATATTTCTTCCCTCCCTTTCAAAAACTCTTCTACCTTAGAAAATGGGCGTAATTGTCAGGGCAGTAGCCATTCCAGCGCCCTGGAGTGTCGGGGTCCAAGGCAGGAGCCAGAGCAGGGCACCGCTCCACAGAGGTGAACCAATGTTTTCAGGAGACCCCTGGAATCCATCTTTGTGTATGTGCTGAGCCTTGGAGTTAGTAGCCGTGTTGGGTCAATGTACATTTTCCCAGGCTCAAGATATGCATAACTGTAAATAGGGGACTACCTCAGTGTCCCCTGCATCAGTGCCCCTAGCAGACACCTGGAAATCATTGAGGACTTTTAATCTCATCACTAGGGATAATCAGGCACACTAGCCCATCAATATAGCCATCAGGCATTTAGAAAAATTAGAGCAAATATCTCTTGTCTGATTCACACCCATCTTGGGAAACTCTCCTAGATATTTCCCCTCTTGAATATCTTCACAGCAATAATCTTGAATATCTTTGTCAGCTATCATCAGTCAAACAAACAAAGATCCTCTTGTTTTCTAACAATCATTAAACTTATCCTCTTCTTTTGTGTCACTTCAGAGGAGCAATCAAAGGGCGAAAACGCACGGTCGCTTTTGCCTCCTTTATTCCCTGTTTCAGCCAGGATTCAGCGTTTCTCCGATCATGCGTTCGATCCTGGCTGAGTCCTGGCTGAAACAGGGAATAAAGGAGGCTAAAGGGATCATGCGTTTCCGCCCAAAGTCACTTTGTAATCAAAGTCTCCCTGGTAAAGCATTCTTTTGCCAGTTACCTCATGCCACCCCAGGGCTCATTTTTACTAGAAATATTGGCCCTTTCACCATTCACTGGATCCAACCACATACCCCTTACTTGTGTGTAAGGTCTCTTCGCTTTACTTCGAAGAAATGCTGGTCCGTTTCTCTCCCCTCTTTGCCCTGCTTCCACCAGACATCACCCCTCAGGATAGGAAAATATTTCCAAAAGTACCCTCACTCTATTCGCACCCTTCCACCCCCTATTTCCTCCAGTTCTTGTGTGAATTGTGCATGAATAAGTCATTTAGCGTGTGTGTAAGATTCTTCTTCTTATTTTTAAAATTATAAAAACACTATATTTTGAACACTTGTCTCTTTATTAGGTGTTTTTCTTAAGGGACGTATCCACATTAATGCTGGTTAAAAGATCCCTAAAGTTGCCCCAGCCTCTAGCAAAGTGTAGTCTTTATGCTAACTAACCCAACTAAAATGGAGCCAGTGTGGTGTAGCCGTTACTAATGGTAGACTCTAATCTAGAGAACTGAGTTTGATTCCGCACTCCTCCACATGAGCAGCAGTCTCTAATATGGTGAACAGGGTTGTTTTCCCCACTCCTTCATATGAAGCCTGCTGGGTGACCTTTGGCTTGTCACAGTTCTCTCTGAACTCTCTCAGCCCCACCTGCCTCACATGGTGGTTGTGGGGAGAGGAAGGGAAGGTGATATGAAGCTGGTTTGAGTCCCCTTAATAAAATAGAGAAAATTGGGGTATAAAAACCAACTCTTCTTCTCTAATTAGGGTAACATATGAGGGGATATGTTAGATTAGAAATAGATTAGAAGGACAATTCAAATCGTTTGGACGAAACAGAATTAGAATATGTATGCAACAGTAAAACTCAGAATCACTGAATGAAATTGCTTGGCAGTACATGTAAAACAGAGGGAAGGTAGCATGATAAAGCCTTATCTCACCAGATCTTGGAAGCTAACATGAGTCTGTACTTAGAAGGGAGACCACCAAAGGAGATTTTGTGGAGGAGGACAATGGAAAACCTCATCTGTGTCTCACTTGCCTTGAAAGCCTCTTGCTGGGGTCACCATAAGTTGGCTGCAACCAGACGACACTTTACAAAAATATGTGTAGAATGGAATAGCCATTCTCCTCAGTTCTAAGAAACTATGCAGGGTCATTACTTAGAAGGAATACCACCAAGGAAGACTCTGCAGAGAAAGGCAATGGACAACCACCTCTGCTTCTCACTTGCCTTTCAAGACCCTTGCTGGGCAGACAAAAATTGGCGGCGACTTGACAGCAGTTTACACACGTATACTGGACAAACATAAGTAATTCCTCACAGAACACATGGGACTTGCTGACACACACTCTGTTGAAGGATGTTGAAGGATGCTGGATTATGTGTCTTCAAGGGGGTCAAAAGAAATGTGTAAATCTATTCAGGGGCAGTTCTATTGCTAACTAAGAGGAACCTCCAGTATCCACTTGAATGGTAGTCATTGGTGGACAGTGGGAATGGCTGATGGCTCAATGTCCAGCTTGTGGGTTTCCCAGTAGCACTGTGCTCTAGGAAATAAAAAGTGTCCCAGATGAGCCATTTCTCAGATTTAGTTGGGCCCTTATTGTGATCTTAGATTTATCTTTGACCAGTACAGATGCCGTACATTGAAGAGTTCTCTTCTCATACAGTAACTGATTTTGGTTCCAGCCTGATAACAAAGTTCTACCAGCACATCCTCGCCTTGGTGTTTGCCATCCATGAGATCAACAGGAACCCCAATATCTTGCCCAATGTCACTCTTGGGTTCCACATCCATGACTCCTACATATATCTGAAATGGACTTACAGGACCACCATGGACCTCCTCTTCACATCACTTGAACTTGTCCCAAACTTCAAGTGTGGCACCCAGAAAAAAATGATGGGTGTCATTGGGGGATATAGTTCTGAAACCTCAACAGACATGGCAACTCTCTTAAGTCGTTACAAGATCCCACAGGTAGGATCAGAGAACTGCAATTATTTGGAGTTTTACAAATCTCACATGCAGTTTAATCCCCCATCCTGATCTAGGGCCAAGGGTTCCAAAGAGTAAGAACTATGAGCAAAAAATACAGGGAGAGGTGAAATATGTAACATTGAATTTGGGTGTGATATGCATCTTGAAATGAGAGTTGTCAGGAAGGATTTCAAAGGATTTGTGTTGAATATTCCTTTTGAATATGTGGAGATGATTTGGGGGGCAGGAACGTGGTATAATACTTGATTCTGTTCAATGCATGGGTGTTGATTTGATTGTTGGCCAATTCCATCCATCTACTGGATAATCCATTCTAAGTACTATAAACAGTTCTTCTATTACAGTAGCTACTCAAAATGGAAGCAAAGAAGGGTTGCAGGGGAAAGTAAAAGAAGCAGATTCAGACAAGTCTTTTGAGATCTTCCCCTGTACTTAGCATATGCTCCAATTCTTAAAGTATAAATTTTAAGCATGCTTCTCTTGAATCCAAACTGTTTAATTCCAGAATCGTGCCCATAAGAAAGAGCACTGCTGGATTTTACATAGAATATAACACTGATTAAATGGTGTGTTGAAAGCAAGGTTCTGTTTTACTCATAGGAATTAGTCAAAAATAATTGTCAGATTAGCATAGAAGGTTACTGGTGAACAAGCAGTAAGACATGGCTCAGTAGGACAGCAACTGCTTGTTATAGAGAAGGTCCCAGGTTCAATCCCCAACATCTCCAGTTAAACTGATCAGGCAGTACTTAATGGGAGAGACCTCTGTGGAAACACTGGAGAGCCATTGCCAGTCAGGGTAGACAATACTGACCTTCCAATGAAGGGAATGCAAATTCTTGCTGAACAGCTTTACCTGATACACACTTAGGCAATCTGATTGTATTTTCTAAAACAATTAACAAAAAATAATCAATATCTACCCAAACTCCAGTACCATAAGGTATCATTTGGTTCACTTTTCCAAAAAAGGCTGCCAGATAATACATTCCTTTTGCTGTGTGAAAAATGTGTGTGTGTGTGTGTGTGTGTGTATAATCTTTTGAGAAATAAATTGAAATTGGGCATGATTGAGATTTAAAATTGTTATCTTTTATGTATTTTTTATACTTGTTTTATTCACACTATAAGCCGCCTTGAGTTCTGCAAGGTGAAAAAATGGCTAATATTTTAAATAAATAAAACAAAAATGTAAAACACTGCCACAGATCCAGACAAGTTAACTAGCTGCAACAGGAAATATGCAGGAAAAAAAAGATGTGCAACAGTCGGGAAAACTGAGTCGTCTTTTATGCAATTTATGTAACTGATATAATAGGATCGAGCTCTGAGGTAACATTTAACGACCTTCTGAAACAAGAAGGTGATAAATGAAGGATTCCTATTCTCCCTCTGTAACATGATTTTTTTTTTTTTGTTATTAGTTTTCATTTGGCTCATTTGAATCAGCAGTGGATAACCAAACCAGTCTCCCTCTCTTTTACCGCACGGTCCCCCAGGAAGCCCTTCAGTATGAGGGAATTGTCCAGCTACTTTTGCATTTCAGCTGGAAATGGGTTGGGCTCTACACTATGGATAATGAAGTAGGAGACCGTTTTTTGCAAGCATTTGAGCCGATGCTTTCCAGGAAAGGAATCTGTGTGGCCTTCAGAGAAAAAGCCGTAATACAAATCATGTCTGATGACATAAATTTTATATTAAAATATTTATTCAGTAGTAATACAGATTTCTTGGACAGCAAAGCCAATGCAATTGTTCTCCATGGAGAAAGTGTAACCCTTGTCTGGCTGGCAACCATTTTCGCTGTTCCCACAATTTTAATGAATGTAACAGGTTCTGATTACGTGGTGAGAACCTCTACAGGAAAGGTGTGGATTACAACAGCCCAGATTGACTTTGCATTCAGTATTACACAAAAGATATCTAATATACAAATATTTCATGGTGCTCTTTCCTTCACAATTCATTCAAAGGACATCCCAGGATTCCATAGATTTCTCCAACTTATAAAACCTTCCTGGGCAAAGGGGGATAGTTTTATCAAGGAATTCTGGGAACAAGTCTTTCAATGTGCATTACCAGATGACATTAATCCAATGAATTCGGAAGAGACATGCACTGGAGGGGAGAGACTGGAGACTGTCCCTGCACCTTTTTTTGAAATGAGCATGACTGGCCATAGCTACAGTATCTATAATGCTGTTTATGCCATTGCACATGCTCTACACAACTTGGCATCTGCCAGAACCAACCACAGAGCCATGGAGGATGTGGGCAGCCTGGCTTCTCTGAATGTGCCACCTTGGAAGGTATTTGCTCTTCACTGACAAAAAAAAATCCCCTGCCATGCTGAGGGTTGCAAAGAGGTAGGGCCGTTGAAAAAGTGTCACTGACGATTCGAGATCACCTCTGTGTTAAAACTCGGAAGTGACATCAACCCTCTGTCCCCAGCATGATGCTCTCAGAATTCCCCAAATTTCCATGGTAAAAGCCATAGAAATTATGGGAACTCCTATAGAATCATGGAGTGTTTCCCTCTGACTAATCAGAGCACAGATCTAGAGATGGAGTTGAAAAGTGAGAAATTACATCTCACCGCCTGGTAAGCTCTGACCCTCTGTCCCTTTCTGACCAGCCCCTGCAGACTTTGCTTCTTTTCATGCTTCCTTTGGCTTCCTGCAGCTCTGTAGGAAAGGTGGGAGCATGCATATTGTCCTTCTAATGGATACGTTCATTTGTGTATATATGACGATGAATGCTGCTGGCCAACAAAATGCACTCAGGATGCAACAAAACCAAAATGGATTTTTTTTGGGAAGCTCCCTCGGCAGCATTCATTCCAGAAACACCATGAATCAAACTTGATTCCTTTGTCTTGTTACTGGCCATGGAAGCTTATTCTTTCTTTTTTCTTTCTTTCTTTTTTTAAGCCATGGAAGATATTCTCATGAGCAACCAAAATAGTAGCATTCATTAAAAAAAAAAAACCTTCTGTTCTCGACGAAATTAATCTAAAAATCAGTTTGAAACTGAAAAGAATTGGTGTGAGTACATTCAAATCCATGGAATTGACTCCCGGGTCTTTAATACACTTTCTCTTTTGACTAAGCTCCACATACTTCTTCAGAGAATTGTTTTCAACAACAGTGCCGGAGATGAAGTGACCTTTAATGAACATGGAGAATTGAAAGGTGGATTTGATATTACCAATTTGGTCACTTTTCCAAATAAGTCCTATGTAAGAGTCCAGATCGGGAGTCTGGATCCTCAGGTTCCACTTAGTAAAAGATTTACCTTCAACGAGGACAGAATTAAGTGGAACAGGAACTTTGCACAGGTGAGAAAACCTCTCCATTGTCTCTCAAAAATATACAAAACTCTGTCATTTAATGAAATGAGTAGACAGAAGATTTAAGGAAGACAGAAAACAGACTCAACAATTTTTCAGTCCCTAAATGTTGCTGATTGAGACATGGGCTGCCCATTCCTGACCTTTTGGTGGCTGGGAACTAAGGCATGGCTGAGGCGTAGCTGAGGCACCTCCAAAGCCGGTTCCCAGCTGCCGATAGGCTTTAAAAAATCCTTTTGGAGGCTTTTTCTTTTGAAAATGGGGCATTTTGCCCCATTGAGAACAGCAAGGTTATGCCTGCAAAAAAGCCGAAAGAAAACAGGAAGCTGCCTATCGGCAGCTCCGCCCCCCAGCATGCCATAGGAACACCCCCCACACCAGGATGCCAGCATGGGGCTTTGTGCTGGAGGAACACCGGTGGAAGGCCCAGTCGCCGTCCACGGGTGGCAATGCCGCGGCAGCCCTGGGAGACCAGCGTACAGGTCTCCCCACCACCGTTGGGGCCACTCTGCGAGGAGTAAGTGGCCCAACCGCCGATGCAGGGCCCCCCAATGTTGGTGCAGCCCCTTCTTGGCCTCTAAAGGACTTTCATCCCAGAGATTCAGGAATGGTCTGTGAATTACACCATCATTGGGCTCAACATGCGTGAAACATTTCAACCTCCGTTGGTTCCATAGTGGTCTGGATGACGCAAATTTTCCCTTGATATCCAAGATGTTACTCTTCCCTTTACCTTGACAACTTTTACAGCTATTGTGAAGCAAAATACTCCCAAAATCTTCTCTGTTCTACATTCTCGTTTTCTTCAATGACAGCTTCCTCCCTTATCTTTGTGTAATGACAACTGCAAGCCTGGTTACAGCAAGAAAAAGAAGGAAGGGGAGCCATTCTGCTGCTATGATTGTGATGCATGTCCGGAAGGAAAGATTTCAGACAAAGAGGGTAGGAAATGCTCTGATTCATATTCCTCCTTGCGTTGCTCCATTTATTTCCAGAGACTTTTGTAATACATTTTAGAAATAATGGGAACTCGGTTCTTAAGAAAACACAACTCCCTGGCCGCAGATAGGCATAGTTCTGTTTCAAGGAAAGAGACAACCTGGTACGAAATTGTGAAGTATCACCATGAACTCCCAAACTCCCAGAAAGGTCCTTCCACCACAATAGGATTCACACTCTCATATCAATATATGTTTATAGGCTGATAGTCAATGCTAGGGCCGGTTAACAAAACTGTTTTCATCAATGGTAGCAAATGACAGCAAGTAGGCCAAACATACAAGGTGTCTAATAACTGTCACTATACTTCATATATGTGTGTTTTATTATCTCCTTAAATACTATGGACCATGATAGTTACCCAGTTTGTAAGCCATTTCGAGGGTGTCTTTATCAGCTCACTAAACAGTTGCTAGAAAGATTCATAAATAATTAAAAACTAACAGATATTTACACACTGTTAAAAATAATGTATGTGTTAAGTGCCGTCAAGTTGCATGTGACTAATAAAGAAACGTACCAGTTTCTAGGAGACACCATCTAGTAGTTTTCCCAAGTATAAAATTAATACAGTCCCTTCAGTGTTAGTGAAAGGAAACACATCATAACTTGATATAATTACATACAGGTGAACCAGCTATAGAAGTCTGTAAGACCTTAAAGACACCTACTTACAGTAGACACCTCTAACAGAACAGATCTTAAAGAGAACCCACTATACAAGTCATTTGAATTTCAGGTTGGTTGTACCCAGCATGGTGATTATTTATTATTTAATCAAGGGTTGATGATACAAGGTTAGGTACTATCTCATAGGGCTGTTGAAAAAAAAATTCGGTAAAGTTCAGCTTCAGCAAAATTTTGCCTTTTTAAATTCAGGCCGTGCCGAAGTCCAAACTCCCCCGCTTCGGATACCCAAAATTCGGTGGAAGATCTGGAGTTTGGGGAAAAATTCATCCGGGTCTTTGAAGTGCTGGGCGCCGCCTGTGCTGGGCACCTCCCCTGAAGGCACGTGGGGGGGGCTTGGAATAGATCTGCGCCTCCTGCCCGAGATCTAGTTAAAGACACCCCAAAGCTCCTTGAAGGCACGTGGAGGGGGGGAGGGGGGAAACAGATCTGCGCCTTCCAACTGTAAGGCGCAGATCTGTTTAAAGGGCCCGAATTTGCCGAATTTATTCAGGAACACCCCGAACTCGCTGAATTTGGCTCCCCGTTTTCTCCCCTTTTTGAGTTCGGTTCAATCCAAACCAAAAAAACGCTGAATCAGGGGAAATTCGGCTGTTTTACAGTTTGGGCCGAACCAAATCGACAACCCTACTATCTCATCAAACTGTTTTTATATGATGAATCTGTCTAAATAGGTTCTCTTCTCCTTTCAGACGTGGATTCTTGCATGACTTGCTCTGAAGGTCATTATCCAAATGTGAGACAAGTTCAATGCATTCCCAAGATTCCAAACTTCCTTTCCTTTGCAGAACCCTTGAGCATGATTTTAGCCTTTTTGGCTCTCTCCTTCTCTCTGATCACAGCCCTGGTGCTTGCAAACTTTGTCAAGTACAAGGACACTCCCATCGTTAAAGCCAACAACCGGAGCCTTACCTACTGTCTACTCATCTCTCTCCTTCTCTGCTTCCTCTGCTCCTTGCTCTTCATTGGAAAGCCGAATAAGGTGACCTGCCTCCTCCGACAAACGACGTTTGGCATCATCTTCTCAGTTGCCGTTTCTTCTGTCTTGGCCAAAACTGTCACGGTTGTGATGGCATTTATGGCCTCTAAGCCAGGAAACATTTTTCAAAAGTGGGTGGGGAAACAATTGGCATGGTATATTGTTATCTTTTGCTTCTTTGTTCAAATTGGCATTTGTGCTCTTTGGTTGGCATCTTCTCCTCCCTTCCCAGATGTGGACATGCATTCACTGCGTAGAGAAATCATAGTGCAATGCAATGAAGGGTCAGCCACCATGTTTTACTGTGTCTTGGGCTACATGGGCTTCCTGGCCTCAGTCAGTTTCATGGTGGCTTTCCTGGCCAGAAAGTTGCCTGACAGTTTCAACGAAGCCAAGTTCATCACCTTCAGCATGTTGGTCTTCTGCAGTGTTTGGCTGTCCTTTGTCCCCACCTACCTGAGCACTCAAGGAAGAGACATGGTGGCCGTGGAGATCTTCTCTATCTTGGCCTCAGGTGCTGGGTTGCTGGGCTGCATCTTTTTCCCCAAATGCTATATCATTATCCTGAGGCCTGAACTGAACAGAAGAGAGCAGCTGATAAGGAAAAAGCATTAAAGATTTCAATCTTCTATCCACTTCTTCTGCATCTGTACCTTTATCTCAATCGCATGTGGCTATTTTGTTTTCTGCACTGAATGAAACCCATAAACCTTTCCCTGATGTTCTTCTGTAACAGGCATATCAGGCACATTTACACAGTCTCTATGGGGCTGTATTCCTAACTGGGGAGGTAGAACGAATTCTACATTTGAATGTTTCATTGTTGTAAACCTCTAATGTAAAATGCTGGCTCAGGATTTGCTGTGTGAGATCGAGACTGAGAGCCTTATTGAAGAGTAGGGTGCCATGTACCCCCCTGCAACCAGTGTGGAATGGGGAAAATTTATCTGCAGCAGTGAGGCCTAGGCCTCTGTCGTGAGTGATACAATTTCACCATAGAGTTTTGCCCAAATACCAGATAGAATCGTAGAGTTGAAAGGGACCACCAGAGTGACCTAGTCCAACCCCCTGCAAAATCCAGGACATTCATAACTACCTACCCTCTACACCCCCAAGCACCCCTACTCCATGCCCAGAAGATGGCCAAGGTGCAGTCCCTCTCATCATCTGCTTAACGTTATAGAGTCACCATTGTTGACAGTTGGCCATCTAACCTCTTCTTAAAAACCTCCAGGGAAGGAGAGCTTACCACCTCCCAAGAAAGCCTGTTCCACTGAGGAACCACTCTAACTGTTAGAAAATTCTTTCTAACGTCTAGATTGAAATTATTTTGATTTAATTTCAACCCATTTTTTATGGTCTGACCTTCTGGGGCAACAGAAAAAAAACTCTGCACCCTCCTCTATGTTACAGGCCTTCAAGTACTTGAAGATGGTTATCATATCCCCTCTCAGTCTTCTTCTCTTCAGGCTAAACATAATCAGCTCCTTCAATCTTTCCTCCTAGGATTTGGTCTCCAGACCCCTCACCATCTTTGTTGCCCTCCTCTGGACATTTTCCAGCTTGTCTACATCTTTCTTAATTTGGGGTGACCAAAACTGAACACAGTACTCTAGGTGAGGTTTCATCGTCCCTGTGGTTGCTGGTGACATGATGATGGCACTTCTGCTGCTCTCTGGAAGTGGCACTGCTGCATTTCCTGCAACAGAGGCTTAGGACATGGTTTGCTTCTGGTAATTCCCTTAGGATCCCAGATGCCTGCAAATGGCGGCAATCTCCCGCCGATTCCTGCATCTCCCCACCGACCTTCAGCTGGTAGCCAGGAGGAAGCAAACTCATACACTGTTCTACTCTCTGCCATTTTATACTCCTAACAAGCCTCTGAAGAAGTGTGGCTGAGAGAGTGCACCAGCCCAAGGTGAGCGAGCACCCTGCCATTGGAGAGTGGGGATTGAACCCTGGCTCTCCCTGATCCCAATCGGACATTCCAGTCACTACACCACACAGTCTCTGAAAGGTCAGGAAAGTGGTTCGACTCCATCTGCTTTGTAGCAGAGGAGGTATTTCCCACCCTCCCTGTCAGCTCTGACTGCCCTTCTCAGGAGTAAAAGTTTGCTTTCTTTGGGGAAAAAAACAGATGTCTTTGGGGGAGAATCTTGTCTCAAAATGGAAGAATGGCACTGAAAGTCCCACAATCATCCTGTAACGGATCAGCTATTTTGAAACCCATAGCTTTGTTTTCTGATGTGTCAGTCCTGCCACAGGTAACCATGACTTCCAACACTAAAACAGAAGGGGATGGGAGCATTACTTGGGCCACCATGTTCCCATCCCTTTCTTGTTGGGTGTTCCCTTTGAGGCTCACCTTCCCTTGGAGACTCGCCTGACACCTACGCAACTGTCATTTAGGTGCAAGGCCAAAACTATTCACTTTCTCCGAGTGGGTAATACCCAGGTTGATCTTCCAACATTTTGATCATTGGCCCCTAACCTGAGGGAACACATGGTTTAACCTGGGGTTTTATTGCTGGATTTTAAGGCTCATTTTCTTGGAACTTGTAATGATTCTATGCTGTTTATGGCTTTATCCTGCTTCACTTTGTAAACCACTTTGAACGGGTTCTCTGGACAAGTGGGTAGAAATGTTCCAGATAGATAAATAAATTCCTCCACGGAGAATTTGTTTGCAGTTCTTGCATTGTCAATTCCATTCAGAGATTCCCAATTTTTTTATTGCATCATGGGTGGGCGGGGAAGTCCTAGTCATGCTCAGCTGCCCATTCCAGCTGCTGCCTCACTATACAGAAGCTGGGATGAGATCAGAAACAAAGATTTTTGCTTCACTAGTTCTGCAAATTATTATCCCAGAGCAATATTAGCCGTCTTCCAGAGGAGGGAAACCGTTTCTTGCAAGCATTGGGGCTGAAGCTTCCCAGCAATAGAATCTGTGTGGCCTTCACAGAAAAAGCTACAGGACAGACCAATTGGGATGATGTGCATTTTATGTTTAAATATCTTGACAGTAATATTACTGATTTCCTGGACAGCGCAGCCAATGCAATTATTGTACATGGAGAAACAGCAATACTTCTCTGGCTGGTGATCATTATCTGTATTCCCACAATGTTTATGAATGTAACAGGTTCTGATTATGTGGTGAGAATTAGGGCTGTCAATTCGGTTCGTCCGAACCAAAAAAACAGCTGAATTTTCCGCAATTCGGGGGTTTTCAGTTCGGATGGAACCGAACTGGGAAAAAAAAACGGGAAAACGACGCCCCAAATTCAGCAAATTCGGGGGGATCGCTGAATAAATTCAGCAGGTTCGGTGTTTCCGAACCTGCCTTTTCCTGCCTTTAAAGACCCCCCCCCCGCGCGAGCCTTCATGGGGCTTCCCTGAAGGCCTGAGGGGGCTCTTTAAACAGATCTGCGCCTCCCAGCTGGAAGGCGCAGATCTGTTTAAAGCGCCCCCTGCGCACCTTCAGGGAAGCCCCGTGAAGGCATGCAGGGGGGGAAACAGATCTGTGCCTCCCAGCTGGGGCTTCCCTGAAGGCGCGTGGGGGGCTCTTTAAACAGATCTGCGCCTCCCAGCTGGGAGGCGCAGATCTGTTTAAAGAGCCCCCTCGCACCTTCACGGGGCTTCCCAGCTGGGAGGTGCAGATCTGTTCCCCCCCCCCCCGCATGCCTTCACGGGGCTTCCCTGAAGGTGCGCAGGGGGCGCTTTAAACAGATCTGCGCCTTCCAGCTGGGAGGCGCAGATCTGTTTAAAGAGCCCCCCGCACACCTTCATGGAAGCCCCGTGAAGGCCCGTGAGGGGGGCGAATTTTTCCCCAAACTCAGGATCTTGTGCTGAATTTCGTGGATCCGAAGCTGGGGAGTTCAGACTTCGGCACGTCCTGAATTTAAAAGGGCCAAATTTTGCTGAAGCCGAACTTTACCGAATTTTTTTTTCAACAGCCCTAGTGAACATTTCTACAGGAAAGGTGTGGATTACAACAGCCCAGATTGACTTTGCATTCAGTCTTGTACAAAGGCTATTCGATATACAAATATTCCATGGTGCTCTTTCCTTCTCAATTCATTCAAAGAACATCCTCGGATTCCATACTTTTCTCCAACATATAAAACCATCCTGGGCAAAGGGGGATGGTTTTATCAAGACATTCTGGGAACAAATCTTTACATGTTCATTACCAGATTTCAGTAATCCAACAAATTCGAATGAGACATGCACTGGAGAGGAGAAACTGGAGACTGTCCCGGCACCTGTTTTCGAAATGAGCATGACTGGCCATAGCTACAGTACCTATAATGCTGTCTATGCCATTGCACGTGCTCTACACATCTTGGCATCTGCCAGAACCAACCACAGAGCCATGGAGGATGGGGGCAGCCTGGCTTCTCTGAATGTGCCACCTTGGAAGGTATTTACTCTTCACTAACAAAAAAAAATCCCTTGTCATGCTGAGGGTTGCAAAGAGGTGGAGCCGTTGAAAAAGTGTCACTGACGATTCGAGATCACCTCTGTGTGAAAACAAGGAAATGACATCAACTCCCTATCCCCATCATGATGCTGCAAGAATCCCCCAAAATTCCATGGTAAAAGCCATGGAAATTATGGGAACTCCTATAGAATCATGGAATATTTGCCTCTGATTAACCAGAGCACAAATCTAGAGATGGAGTTGAAAAGTGAGAAATTACATCTCACCTCCTGGTAAGTGCTGACCTTCTGTCCCTTTCTGACCAGCCCCTGCAGACTTCTAATGGATTGGCTCTTTTGCTTTTATATGGCGATGAATGCTGCTGGCCAACAAAATGCACTCTGGATGCAGCAAAATGAAAATGGTTTTTTTTTTAAACTCCCTCAGCAGCATTCATTCCAGAAATTCCCTGAATCATACTTCATTCCTTTGTCTTGTAACTGGCCATGCAAGCTTATTCTCATGAGCAACCAAAATGCTCGCATTCATTAAAAAAAATCTTCCGTCCTTAATGAAAGTAATCTAAAAATCAGTTTGAAACTGAAAAGTATTGCTGAGTGCTCTCCAGTCCATGCAACTGACCCCAGGCTCCTTTATGCTCTTTCTCTTTCTACTAAGCTCCACACACTTCTTCGGAGAATTGCTTTCAACAACAGTGCCGGAGATGAAGTGACCTTTAATGAACATGGAGAATTGGAAGGTGGATTTGATATTACCAATTTGGTCGTTTTTTTAAATAAGTCCTATGTCAGAGACAAGATCGGGAGTCTGGATCCTCAGGCGTAAGTGGCCCAGCCGCTGTTGCAGGGGGCCCCAATGCTAGTGCAGCCCCTTCTTGGCTTCCAAACACTTTCCCCCTCTAGAGGTTCAGGAATGGGCTGTGAATCACACCATCACTGGGCTCAACAAGCGTGCCACGTTTCAACCTCCGTTGGTTCCACAGTGTTTTGGATAATGCACATGCTCCCTTGATATCCAAGATGTTACTCTTCCCATTACCTTAACTTTTACAGCTATTGTGAAGCAAAATACTCCTAAAATCTTCTCAGTTCTACATTCTCATTTTCTCCAACGACAGTTGCCTCCCTTATCTGTGTGTAATGACAACTGCAAGCCTGGTTACATCAAGAGAAAGAAGGAAGGGCAGCCATTCTGCTGCTATGATTGTGAAGCTTGTCCAGAGGGGAAATTTTCAGACAAAGCCAGTAGGAAATGCTCTGATTCTATTACTCTTGTTGAAGATCCCCATATGTTTTTCAGACATGTGAAGGGAGGGCTATGACGCACCCCTCTTTCAACATCTTCAATATCCCACTCACTCAGCCCGGCCGTATTTGCTGAGGGGAAAAGTGTTGGCCTGAGTATATTTGTGAGGAGATTATTTTCCTTCTCCTCCAGTCCCACACCCGTATTTACCTCAGTGAGAAATAGGAGACAAGAGGCTTTTCAACTTAAACAGACAAAGCAGGGAAGTTTATTGAACAGAACTCACAGAGATTGGTTTTGAAGAAAAAGGCAGAATTTGGAGGGAAAACTCAAAGTCAGGTTTATATATGTAAGATTACTTCAGAGATAGCTTAGATGTTTTCTTCACTCAAGTTCCTTTTGTTCCTAGTTTCAAGCTTAGTTCTATCCCTCAGAATTATTATTCAGACTTTCAGACTCTCAGTCTCTGTCATTCAGCTTCAGACTCTCATCTCTGTCCCCAGCCTAGCTCTCTCTGACTACCCCACCTCAGTGGCTGTAATCCTCCACACCTTCCTGCTACCGGAATAGCTCTACCTCAGAGACTAATTCCCCTTGTGACTTGAGAATAGGGCTGTTGATTCGGTTCGTCCAAACCGAAAAACAGCTGAATTTTCCCTGATTCTGGGGTTTTCAGTTTGGATGGAACCGAATTTTAAAAAGACGGGAAAATGACAAGCCGAATTCGGCGAGTTCGGGGCAATCATTGAATAAATTCAGCAAATTCAGGGGCTCCGAATCAGCAGCCTAACCGTCAGTTTGTAAGCAACTAGCAGCATTCTCCCGTGGCCAATCGGTGGCCAAGCTGGGATTTCTTCTGGCCAATCATTTGCACTTGAGTGCGTGAACCCAGCTGCTGCATGGCCCAGGGAGAGAAAGAGAGAGCATCTGTTTGTGTGTGAGAGAGATCACAGTGGGGGTGTGTGTGTGCGTGTGCACATTCACAGCTTTCCATGGTTCCAGGGGGGGCATTTTGGAGGTAGACGTCCCAAACTTTCAGGGTAGCTTGAGGGGACCTTCTTGCAAGAACCCCCAAGTTTTGTTAAGATTGGATCAGAGGGTCCCGAGTTATGGGGCCTGGAAGGGGTCGCCCCCCCAAAATCGCCCACAGGAATAAAGGCATTAAAAACACATTTGCACCTTTCCACGGCTCTGGGGTGAGCATGTTTGGAGTTAGAGGTCCCAAAATCTCATTGTATTTTGAGGAGACCCTTCTTGCAAGAACCCCCAAGTTTTGTGAAGATTGGGTCCCCAAAGTTATGGGGCCCAGAAGGGGTCCCCCCATCTGTCCATTGGAATAAAGCCATTAAAAGGGATGTACTAAAACGAATGACAAGTCAGCCCATTGGAAGCAATGGGAGAGGCTACCCATCCCATTGAAGATAATGGGAGAGGGGAATGTCGGTTGACTTGCATTGACTCCACTGAAATATATTACAGGGGATGTACTAAAATGAATGACAGGCTAGCCCATTCGAAACAACAGGAGTGGTTACCCAGTTTGTAAGCCATTTCAAGGGTGTCTATATCAGCCCACTAAACTGTTGCAACAAAGATTCATAAATAATTAACAACTAACAGATATTTACACACTGTTAAGTCATAGTGTGGCTAATAAAGAAATCTAGCTGTTTTTAGGATACACTATCTAGTAGTCTTCAAAGGATAACATTATTTTACAGTCTTTTCAGTGTTCCTGAAAGGAAACACGTCTAAATGCTGTATAATTATATACAGGTGAACCAGCTGTAGAAGAATGTCAGATTAAAGACACCTACTATAGAATAGATCTTAAAGGGAACCTACTATACATAACATCTGGCTTTCAGGTTGATTGTACACAGCATAGTGATTTTTTGCTATTTCATCAAGGGTTGACCATACAAGGTTAGGTACTATCTCAGCAAATTGTTTTTATATGATTAATGTGTCTAAAAACGTTATCTTCTCCTTTCAGGCATGGAATCTTGCATGACTTGCTATGAAGGTCATTATCCAAACCTGGGATAAGATCAATGCATTCCCAAGAGTCCAAATTTCCTTGCCTTTTCCGAACCCTTGAGCATGATTTTAGCCTTTTTGGCTTTCTTCTTTTCCCTCATCACAGCCCTGGTGCTCGCCATCTTTGTCAAGTACAAGGACACTCCCATCATTAAAGCCAACAACAGGAGCCTCACCTACTGCCTACTCATCTCTCTCCTTCTCTGCTTCCTCTGCTCCTTGCTCTTCCTCGGAAGGTCCACAAGGTGACCTGCCTCCTCCGACATACGACTTTTGGCATCATCTTCTCAGTTCTCTTGGCCAAAACTGTTATGGTCGTGGTGGCATTTATGGCATCTAAGCCAGGAAATGTTTTTCAAAAGTGGGTGGGAAAACAGGTGGCATATTATATTGTAATCTTTTGCTTCTTTGTTCAAATTGGCATTTGTGCTGTTTGGTTGGGATCTTCTCCTCCATTTCCAGATGTGGACATGCATTCACTGTGCAGAGAAATCATAGTGCAATGCAATGAAGGGTCAGCTACCATGTTTTACTGTGTCTTGGGTTACATGGGATTTCTGGCCACCGTCTGCTTTATTGTGGCTTTCCTGGCCAGAATGTTGCCTGACAGTTTCAGCGAAGCCAAGTTCATTACCTTCAGCATGTTGGTCTTCTGCAGTGTTTGGCTGTCCTTCGTCCCGACCTACCTGAGCACTCAAGGAAAAGCCACAGTGGTCATGGAGATCTTCTCCATCTTAGCTTCCAGTGCTGGCTTACTCGGCTGCATCTTTTTCCCCAAATGCTATGTCATCATCCCAAGGCCTGAGTTGAACAGAAGAGAGCAGCTGATCAGGAAAAACCATTAAACCCTTCATTCATCTATTCACTGGTTCTGCAGCTCTATCTTTACCCAAAACTATCTATTTTTTATCTGTGCCTGTTTTGTTTTTATCTATTTATTTATCTGTGGCTATTTTGTTTTCTGCATAGAATGAAACTCAGAAACTTTCCCCTGAGATTCTTCTGTAATAGGCATCTTACACCCTATTCCTGAAAGGAGGGCCGGAACCTCTTAGTAGGCGGCGTTACCCTGCCGCCACCATAAGTGCGTGTAAAACCGTGATTACACACACTTACGATGGCAGCGAGGCCAGTCCCGCCGGTGGCTGAGCGTTGTGGGAACACACCTCGCCCCTCTGCCTGTGCGGCCCCTCCATGGCGCAGCCCACGGCGTAGAGAGGCCGCGCAGGGGAAGGGGGCGTTCCGGAGGTGAACTAGGGGGAGGAGCCATAGGTTAGGCAGCTTCCTATCCCGGTTTGGATGGTGGTGCCGGGAATGACGGTGCTTTACTTGCTTTTCAGCAAGCGCAGACTCGTTGTTTTCAATGGGGCTTTTTCCTGAGAAACTGCTTTTTTTGTTTTACGTCATGTGCTAATCGGCTTAGGAGGAGGCACCACTGCGACAGAGGTCTAGGCCGCTTTTTGCTGCTGGTAATTCTCTAAGAATCCCAAATGCCCACTAATAGTGAGCAATCACCTGCCAATCCTTGCCGCTCCCCACCAAAATTCAGCTGGTCAACGGGCGGAGGCAGACTGATAGAAAGGGGGGGTCAATCCACATCGCTACCTGATGAGGTCACTTTTGGACTGATGCAGAAGCACCCACATCACAGCAAGGGATGATCTAGCTCTCACTGCCAAAATGTATGAAAACCATAGACCAAGACCCTTTCTGTCCCACAACCAGGCCTGCAATCAGATTGGACGGCATGCTAACAAATCACCTCCTTCAGGAATATGTAAATATAACCATTTCACACATGTTCAGAAAGGACCCACTCACCACCTTGTTCTTCAATTTGTTTCTGGAGGTTAAGCTTTTTACCAAACAAATCCTCCAAAAGAGATCCCAGCCAAGTCCTGGGCGTGATGTCCACATTTCCCCTGCTGGCCAATTCTGAAACTTCCTGCACTTGCAATATGCAATGATACTTTGAATACTGAATGAACAGTTTTGCCTCATGCCAAAAAATCTGCAGCAACAGAACAACGGGTGATCGTTTCACAAATGTTATACACTGAGTTGTCTTCCTACGGGGCCCAAAAGAACCAGACACTGTTCTACTCTCTGCCATTTCATACTCATAAAAACCCTGTGAAGTAAGTGTGGCTGAGAGGGTGGGACCAGCGTAAGGTCAAACAGCATCCTGCAGGTGGAGAATGGGGATTCAACCCTGGCTCTCCCTGATCCTAGTCAGACATTCCAGCCACTACTTCACACAGGCTCTGAAAGGTCAGGAAAGTGGAGAAAGATCCTCCCTGGCTGCCTGTCTATTTCCTCGCAAAACTCAAAGTGCAAAATCTTATTTTCGGGCCCTCAATGGCTTGCAGTTGGAGGACACAAAGGACCACTTCCTCCCATACTGTACATCCCATCTATTAATGTTTCCCTCTCGGTTCAGATCCTCCTGCTCTCCGCACCCCTGCTTAAATCAGTGAGGCAGGTGGTGCTCAGAAACAAGGCTTGTCAATTTGGCATCTTACCTGTAGAATGCCCTTCCCTTTGAGGCTCGCCTGACACCGAGGTGCAAGGCCAAACTTACTCTCTTTTCCCAAGTGGTTAAAAGCCGGGTTGCTCGTCAAACATTTTGATCGTTTGCCCCTAACCTGAGAGAACACATGGTTTAACTTGAGGGTTTATTGCTGGATTTTTAGGCTGGGTTTCTTGGAACTTTTAATGATTCTATGCTGTTTATGGCTTTATCATGCTTCACTTTGTCAAACACTTTGAATTGGTTGTCTGGACAAGTGGTACAGAAATGTTCCAGACTATGGGGAGGGGGATGTGGCCCAGTGGTAGAGCATTTGCTTGGCATGCAGAAGATCCCAGGTTCGATCCCTGGCATCTCCAGTTAAAGGGTCTAGGGAGGGAGGTGATTTGAAAGACCTCTGCCTGAGACCCTGGAGAGCTACTGCAGGTCTGAGTACACAATACTGACTTCGATGGATCAAGGGCCTGACTCGGTTGAAGGCAGCTTCATGTGTTCATGTGATAAATAAATTCATCCAAGAAGAAGTTGACCATAGTTCTTGCTTTTTCACTTCCATTCAGAGACGCCCAGTTTTTTTTATTGCATCATGGGTGGGTGGGGGCCCCTGCTAGTCATTCTGAGCTCCCCACTCCAACTGCTGCCTCACTATAGAGAAGCTGGGATGAAATTAGAAAAAAATATTTTTGCTTCACTAGTTCTGAAAATTATTATCCCAGAACAATATTAGCTGTTTTCCAGAGGAGATAACCACCACTATAATTATCAAAATCACTGCAATTTCTAGGCCCAGTCTCAGTTCCATTAGCTTTCGAGAAGGAAATAGAAAACAAATCAGAAATAAAATCTGCTTATAAAACCCTCTGCTGAACCACTCTAAGCTAAAATGAGAGACTGCAGAGAGGTAATTTTTGTACCAGTACACAATATCTCTCGAATTTGATACAAAGAAGTAGGTTGAGACAAGAAAGAAACGTTTCCTACGTCCACTGTTGAAAAGAATGTTGGCACAATCAGGCGCCATCTTCACCTTTTGAAACCCAGCGGAAACTAAGGATGATGCTGTAGAGGAGTCCCAGGACAGTATATGTGGAGAGAGAGACGTTCTTGGATTTCACTTGGCAGAGTCTGAGATGTTGCTGCTGATACAGATGCTGCTTCCTCATGTGGTGTATGAAGTACATAGCATGAAGTGGACGGGGAACATTTCCCCTCAGATTCCATATCAGTGGCATCAGCCAGGTGAACTCCTAATTGGTGGAATTGTATCTCATATTGCTTGTACTTCCCAAGAAGTTCTATTTCATTGGCACCCTTCCCAGGATGATAATTGTTTTCCACTGTAAGGAAGTCATGGCTCCTCTTATGTAGAGTTGATGATAATGTCTGATTTTATTTTAGCAACTAAGTATACTCGCAAAACTGAATAGGCATTTTTAATAATAATGAGGCAGCATGAAGTGCCAAATGAATGCTTTACTTCCAAGAAATGCTGATCCCTTTTCCTCCCTCCTTCACCCTGCTTCCACCAGACATCACCCCTCTGGATAGGTAAATATTGCCCAAAGTACCCTCATTCTATTTGCACCCCTCCTCCCTTTATTTCCTCCAGTTCTTGTGTGAATTGTACATGAATAAGTCATTTAGCACTTATGTGATTCTTCTTATCTTTAAAATGATAAAAGCACAATATTTTGAACACCTGTCTCTTTATTAGTTATTTTCCCTAAGCCACTTATCCACATAAATGCTAGTTAAAAGATCCCTAAAGTTGATCCAGCCTCTTGCAAAGCCTAGTCTTAATGCTAATTCACCCAACTAAAATGGAACCAGTGTGGCGTAGGAGTTAAAAATGGTAGACTCAAAATCTAGAGAACCGAGTTTGATTCCGCATTCCTCCACATGAGCAGTGGTCTCTAATATGGTGAACAGGGTTGTTTTCACCATTCCTACACATGAATCCTGTTGGGTGATCTCGGGCTTGTCACAGTTCTCTTGTAACACTTTCAGCCCCACCTGCCTCACAAGGTGTTTGCTGTGGGGAGAGGAAGAGAAAGCAATATGAAGCTGGTTTTAGTCTCCTTTATAACAAAGAGGTAATTGGGGTATAAAAACCAACTCTTCTTCACTTATTGGGGTAACATATGAGGACGTATGTTAAAGAGATTAGAAAAAGATTAGAAGAAGATTACAAATAGTTTGCACAAAACAGATTTAGAATATGTATGCAACAGTAAAAATCAGAATCACTGAATGAAATTGCTTGGCAGTATGCTGGAGAAACAAAGTAATTCATCACAGAAAACATTGGACTTGCTGACACACACTCTTTTGAAGGATGCTGGATTATGTGTCTTCAAGGGGTCAAAACAAATATGTGGATCTATTCAGGGGCAGTTGTGTTTCTAACTAAGAGGAACCTACAGTATCCACTTGAATGCCAGTCATTGGTGGGCAGTGGGGATGTCTGATTGTTCAATGTCCAGCTTGTGGGTTTCCCAGTAGCATTGTGTTGGGGCAAATGAAAAGTGTCCCAGATGAGCCATTTCTCAGATTTAGTTGGGCCCTTGTTGTGTTCTTAGATCCATCAGTGACCAATACAGATGCCGTATGTTGAAGAGTTCTCTTCTTAAACAATAACTGATTTTGGTTGCAGCTTGATAACAAAGTTCTACCAGCACATCCTTGCTTTGGTGTTTGCCATCCATGAGGTCAACAAGAACCCCAATATCTTGCCAAATGTCACCCTTGGGTTTCACATTCATGACTCCTATGTATATCTGAAATGGACTTACAGGACCATCCTGGACCTACTCTTCACATCACTTGAACTTGTCCCAAACTACAAGTGTGGCACCCAGAAAAAAATGATCGGTGTCATTGGGGGATATACTTCTGAAATCTCAACAGATATAGCAACTCTCTTAAGTCTTTACAAGATCCCACAGGTATGAGCAGAGAACTGCGATGATTTGGACTTCCACAAATCTCACATGCAGTTTAAGACCCCTTCCTCATCTAGGGCCAATGGTTTCAACGAGTAAGCAAAAAATAGGGGGAGAGGTGAAATATGTTACTTTGCATTTGGGTGTGATATGCATCTTGAAATGGGAATTGTCAGGAAGAATTTCAAAGGATGTGTGTGGAATATTCCATTTGAATATGTTGAGATGATTTTTTTTGGGGGGGAGGATGTTATAATACTTGATTCTGTTCAATGCATGGATGTTGGTTTTATTATTGGCCAATTGCATCAGTCTACTGGATAATCCTTTCTAAGTACTATGAACAGTTCTATTACGGTAGCTACTCAAAATGGAAGCAAAGAAGGATTGCAGGGGAAAGGAAATGTGAAAGATTCACACACATCTGGCGACATTTGTCTGTGGGTTTTGGCATCTCAGATTATGAAGAACATTCTTAGAAGGCAACATTTTTGTTTCTACTCAGAATCCTTGTTTGAACACCAAAGCTAGAGATATCTGGTTCTTCTGGGATACTGCTAAAGAACTAAAATCAGCTTCATGACTCCATTTTCCACATCCTGGTGGGTTCTGAATAGTGTGACAGAAAGTCATGATCAAAAGAGGGAAAATACAAATCAAGTTTTCCCCCTGTATTGACCATATGCTGCGATTTTTAAAAATATAAATTTCGAACATGCTCTTCTTGAACCCATTCTGTTAAATGCCAGAATCATGCCCATGAGAAAGAGCACTGCTGGATTTTACATAGAATATAACACTGATTAAATGGCACATTGAAACCAAGGTTTCTTTTCACTCTGCTTGGAATGCAGAAGTTCGCAGGTTCATTCCACAGCATCTCCAGTTACTGATCAGGCATTACTTAATGGGAAAGACCTCTGCCGGAGACCCTGGAGAGCCATTGCCCGTCAGAGTAGACAATACTGACCTTCTTTCAATGAAGGGATTGCAAATTCTTGCTGAACAGCTATACCTGATACACACTTAGGCAATCTGATTATATGTCCCCAAAAAATTAACAAAAAGGAATCAATATTGTGTGAAATATCTTCTACCCAAACTCCAGTACTGTAAAGAATCATTGTTTCATTTTTCCCCAAAAGGGTTTAATGGCTGCCGGATAATTCGTACCTCCTGCTGTGAGAAAGAAAGAAAAAGATAAACCATTTAGATATGAGTATATCTTTTGAGAAATAAATGAAAATTGGGCATTATTGAGAATTAAATTTTGATCTTTTATGTATTTTTTAATAATATTTGTTTTATTCACACTATAAGCTGCCTTGAGTTCTGCAAGGTGAACAAATGGCTAATAAATATTTTAAATAAATAAAATAAAAATTTAAATCACTGCCATGGATCCAGACATGTTAACTAGCTGCAACAGGAAACATGCAGGAAAAAGAAAATGTGCAACAGTCTGGAAAACAGAGTAGTCTTTTATGCAGATTATGTAACCGATATAATAGGATTAAGATCTGAGGTAACATTTAAAAACCTTCTGAAACAAGAAGGTGATAAATGAAGGATTCCTATTCTCCCTCTGTAACATGATTTTTTTTCTTATTAGTTTTCATTTGGCTCATTTGAATCAGCAGTGGATAACCCAACCAGTCTCCCTCCCTTTTACCGCACGGCCCCCCAGGAAGCCCTTCAGTACGAGGGAATTGTCCAGCTATTTCTGCATTTCGGCTGGAAATGGGTTGGGCTCTTCACTATGGATAATGAAGTAGGAGACCATTTTTTGCAAGCAGTTGAGCTGATGCTTTCAAGGAAAGGAATCTGTGTGGCCTTCATAGAAAAAGCCATAATACAGGTCATATGGGATGACATAAATTTTATATTAAAATATTTCGACAGTAGTAAAACAGATTTCTTGGATAGCAAAGCCAATGCAATTGTTCTACATGGAGAAAGTATAACCCTTGCCTGGCTGACAACCATTATCTCTATTCCGACATTTTTAATGAATGTGACAGGTTCTGATTATGTGGTGAGAACCTCTACAGGAAAGGTGTGGATTACAACAGCCCAGATTGACTTTGCATTCACTATTGTACAAAAGATATCAAATATACAAATATTTCATGGTGCTCTTTCCTTCACAATACATTCCAAGGATATCCTAGGATTCCATACGTTTCTCCAACAAATAAAACCTTCCTGGGCTAAGGGGGATGGTTTTATCAAGCAATTCTGGGAACAAGTCTTTCAATGTGCATTACTAGATTCCATTAATACAACAAATTTGGAAGACACATGCACAGGAGAGGAGAGATTGGAGACTGTCCCGGCACCTTTTTTTGAAATGACCATGAGTGGCCATAGCTACAGTATCTATAATGCTGTCTACGCCATTGCACATGCTCTACACATCTTGGCGTCTGCTAGAACCAACTATAGAGGCATGGTTAGCCTGGCTTCTCTGAATGTGCCGCCTTGGAAGGTACTTGCTCTTCACTGACAAAAGAAAATCCCCTATCATGCTGAGGGTTGCAAAGAGGTGGGGCCATTGAAAAATTGTTACTGACAATTCGAGATCACCTCTGTGTGAAAACCCGGAAGTGACATCAACCCCCTGTCCCCAGCATGATGCTGTCAGAATTCCCCAAAATTCCATGGTAAAAGCCATGGAAATTATGGGAACTCCTATAGAGCCATGGAGTATTTCCCTCTGACTAACCAGAGCACAAATCTACAGATGGAGTAGAAAAGTGACAAATTACATCTCACCACCTGGTAAGCTCTGACCCTTTGTCATTTTCTGACCAGCCCCTGCAGAATTTGCTGCTCTTCATGCTTCCTTTGGCTTCCTGCAGCTCTGTAGGGTAGGTGGGGGCATGCCTATTGTCCTTGTCATGCAGGGGTGGGGAACCATTGTTCCACCAAGGGCCATTTGGAGGTTTATAACATCATTCATGGGCCATACAAAATTATCAACTTAAAAATTAGCCAACCCAGACCCAAGCAGGCAGTTACCCCAGATGACTCCCCTCCCTCGTGGAAAGCAGGGAGGCAACCAACCGGTGGCACGCTTGCCCACCAGGTGGCACAGGATGGTCTTGTGCACCAGACGGGCATAGCTGTCCAGCCACACACCACTCCTGCTCCGCACGGTCAGGGCAGGATTCCACAGCCGGCTCCTGCTACCTCCGCCTGCAGGGATGAAATGAGGACACACTGGCTAAGAACTCCCCCCACCCCGTGCATTCTGGCCCTACCCCCTTTAGCACCTCCATTGTCACCACTTCCACACCCAGGCCTCTGGAAGTACAGAGGGAATACGTTTCTCCATGGCCCAGGTGGGAAAGGGTTAACACAGTTTTTTGGGCTGTCATAGAAGCTTCATACCTGACGACTCTTCCTTTCTTTTTCTGAGCAAAACAAACTAAAATCTGACTTGAATGGAGGCTATTCCTGTCCACAGAAGGGGGCGGATCACCAGTCTTAGATCCTTCTGAGCTAGAGATCTACCAGGACACACAAAGTGCCAGATCAAATGTTTTCACGGGCCTTAAAAGGCCCCTGGGCCTGGAAGTTCCCTAACCCTGTTCTAATGGATAGGCTCATTTGCGTATATATAGCGATATGAATGCTGCTGGCCAAACAAATGCACTCTGGATGCAGCAAAACCAAAACGAATTTTTCTGGAAGCTCCTTCAGCAGTTTTTATTCCAGAAACACCCCGAATCAAACTTCATTCCTTTGTCCTGTAACTGGCCATGGAAGCTTATTCTCATGAGCAACCCAAATACTTGAATTCATAGAAAACCTTCCGTCTTTGATGAAAGTAATCTAAAAATCTGTTTGAAACTAAAAAGTATTGGTGAGGTCATTCCAATCCATGAAAATCACTCCAGGTTCCCTAATACAATTTATCTTTCTACTAAGCTCCACGCACTTCTTCAGAGAATTGCATTCAACAACAGTGCCGGAGATGAAGTGACCTTTAATGAACATGGAGAATTGAAAGGTGGATTTGATATTACCAATATGGTCACTTTTCCAAATGAGTTCTATGTCAGAGTCAAGATCGGGAGGCTGGATCCTCAGGTTCCACTTAGTGAAAGAGTTACCATCGACGAGGACAGAATTCAGTGGAACAGACACCTCACAGAGGTGAGAAAAAATCTCCACTGTGTCTCAAAATATACAAAACTTTAATGAAATGAGTAGACAGACGCTTTAAGGAAGATAGCAAACAGACTCAACCACTTTTTTAGGCAATGAATTTTGCGGATTAAGACACGGGCTGCCCATTCGAGACCTTTCCATGGCCTGGGACTGAGGCGTGGCTGAGGCGCTGCCGCGGCGCCTCCAAATCTGGTACCTGGGCTTTTGGAGGCTTTTTCTTTTTAAAATGGGGCATTTTGCTCCATTGAGAACAGCAAGGCTAACCCTGCAAAAAAGCCGAAAGGGGACAGGAAGCTTCCAATCTGCGGCACCGCCCCCCAGCACGTCTTAGCAACACCTCCCAGGATGTCAGATCAAGGCTTTGTGCTGGTGGAACACCGGTGGAAGGCCCATGCACCGTCCATGGGTGCCACTGCCCTGGCAGCAGTGGGAGACCAGCGTATGGCCTCCCCACCACCATTGGGGCCACTCTGCAAGGCGTAAGTAGCCCAGCAGCTGGTGCAGGGGGCCCCAATGCCGGTTCAGCCCTTCGTGGCCACCAAAGGACTTTCATCCTAGAGATTCAGGAACCAGTGTGAATGACACCATCACTGGGCACACAACATTTCAATCTTTGTTGATTCAGTAGTGGTTTGGATAACATGTATTCTCCCTTGATATACAGGATGTTACTGTTCCCATCACCTTGACAACATTTACAGCTATTGTGAAGCAAAATACTCCCAAAATCTTCTCAGTTCTCCATTCTCATTTTCTTCAATGACAGCTGCCTCCCTTATCTGTGTGTAATGACAACTGCAAGCCTGGTTTCAGCAAGAAAAAGAAGGAAGGGGAGCCATTCTGCTGCTACGATTGTGATCCATGTCCAGAAGGGAAAATGTCAGACAAAGAGGGTAGGAAATATGTATGTTTAGTGACAGATTAGTTATTCATATGACTGCTGTTGAAGATCCCAATATGTTTTTTGGACTGATTGCCTGAAGGGAGGGCATTTAAACATCTGCGCTTTGGGGACACATGAAAAGGCTCCTTGGTATTGAATGTGCCTTGCGTTGCTGCATTTATTTCCAGAGATTTGCGTTATACTTTGTAGAAATAATGGAACTCGATTCTAAAGAAAACACATCTCCCGGGCAGAAGAAGGGCATAGTTCTGTTTTAATGAAAGAGAGAACCGGGTACGAGATTGAGAAGTATCACCATGAACAGCAAAATCCCCAGAAAGGTCTGTTCACCACAATGGGATTAACACTCTCATATCAATATATGTCTATAGCCTGAAAATCAATGCTAGGATAGGTTAACAAAACTGTTTTAATCAAGGGTTGCAAATGACAGCACGTAGGCCAATAAACATACAAGGTCACTAAACTTCAATAACTGTCACTAAACTTCATACATTTGTGTTTTATTATCTACTTAAAATTCTATGAACTATGACAGTTACCGAGGTTGGAAGCCATTTCGAGGGTGTCTTCATCAGCCCACTAAACAGTTGCTATGAAGATTCATAAATAATTGACAACTAACACATATTTACACACTGTTAAAAATCATAGTGTGACTAATAAAGAAACCTAACAGTTTCTAGGAGACACTATCTAGTAGTCTTCCCAGGTATAACATTATTTTACAGTCTCTTCAGTGTTCCTGAAAAGAAACACATCCTAACTGTATCCGATTACATAAAGGTGAACCAGCTATAGAAGAATGTCAGATTAAAGACACCAACTATGGAACAGATCTTAAAGGGAACCAACTATACAAAATATTTGCATTTCAGGTTGATTGTACACAGCATAGTGATTTTTTGTTATTTCATCAAGGGTTGACCAAATTGTATTTATATGATGAATGTGTCTAAATAGGTTCCCTTCTCCTTTCAGACATGGATTCTTGCAGGAGTTGCTCTGAAGGTCATTATCCAAACCTGGGACAAGTCCAATGTATTCCCAAGATTCCAAATTTCCTTTCCTTTGCAGAACCCTTGAGCATAATTTTAGCCTTTTTGGCTCTCTTCTTTTCTCTGATCACAGCCCTGGTGCTCGCAATCTTTGTCAAATACAAGGACACCCCCATAGTTAAAGCCAACAACCAGAGCCTCACCTACTGTCTACTCATCTCTCTCCTTCTCTGCTTCCTCTGCTCCTTGCTCTTCATTGGATGGCCCAACCGGCTGACCTGCCTCCTCCGACAAACGACTTTTGGCATCATCTTCTCAGTTGCTGTTTCTTCTGTCTTGGCGAAAACGGTTACAGTCGTGGTGGCATTTATGGCCTCTAAGCCAGGAAATGTTTTTCGAAAGTGGGTGGGGAAACAATTGGCATGGTCTATTGTTATCTTTTGCTTCTTTGTTCAAGTTGGCATTTGTGCTGTTTGGCTAGGATCTTCTGCTCCATTTCCAGAAGTGGACATGCATTCACTGCATAGAGAAATCATAGTGCAATGCAATGAAGGGTCAGCCACCATGTTTTACTGTGTCTTGGGCTACATGGGATTTCTGGCCACCGTCTGCTTTATTGTGGCATTCCTGGCCAGAAGGTTGCCTGACAGTTTCAATGAAGCCAAGTTCATCACCTTCAGCATGTTGGTCTTCTGCAGTGTTTGGCTGTCCTTTCTCCCCACCTACCTGAGCACTCAAGGAAGAGACACGGTGGCCGTGGAGATCTTCTCCATTTTAGCTTCCAGTGCTGGCTTACTAGGCTGCATCTTTTTTCCCAAATGCTATGTCATCATTCTGAGGCCTGAGTTGAACAAAAGAGAGCAGCTGATCAGGAAAAATCATTAAACCCTTCATTCATTTGTTCTGCAGCTGTTATCTTTATCTGAATCTATTTATTTTTTTTATCTGTGGCTATTTTGTTTTTATCTATTTATTTATCTATTTATCCGTGGTTATTTAGTTTTATGCATAGAATGAAACCCAGAAACTTTCCCCTGAAATTCTTCTGTAATAGACATCTAAGACACATTTAGAGAATCTCTATGGGCCTTTATTCTTCGGTGGGGAGGTGGAAAAAATTCGACATTTGAATGTTTCATTCCTGTAAACCTCAAATCAAAAATGCTGGCTCAGGATTTTTTGGGTGAGAGAGTGAGAGAGAGTACTGAGAGGCCTAATCAAAGACCATCAACCTTATTTCTGGCATCCCTGTTATTGCACAAGCTTATTGAAGACTCAGGGTGTCAGATATGCCCCTGCAACCAGAGCGGGGAGGGAAGAATATGCTTGGAGCAAACTGAGGCCTAAGCCTCTGTTCTTGGTGACACCATTGTTACCAGAGGTTTTTTTCCCAGATACCAGGTCGTCCATGAGGTTGCTGGTGACATGAGGATGTCACTTCCCCTGTAGTCTGGAAATGGCACTTCTGTATTGCCTGCGACAGAGGTCTAGGCCGCTGTTTGCTGCTGGTAATTCCCTAAGGATCCCAAATGCCCGCCAATGACGAGCAATCACCTGCCAATTCTTGCCGCTTCCCACCGAAATTCAGCTGGTCGACAGGCAGAGGCAAACCGATAGAAAAGGGGGCCAAACCAAATCCCCTCCTGATAAGGTCATTTTTGGCCTGAGGCAGAAGCACCCACTACGCAGCAGGGGGATGATCTAGCTGTTACAGCCAAACTGTATGAAAAGGATAGACCAAGATCCTTTCTGTCCCACAACCAGGCCTGCAATCAGATTGGAAGAAATGCTAACAAATCACCTCCTTCTGGAACATGTAAATATAACCATTACACACATGCTCAGAAAGGACCCACTCGCCACCTTGTTCTTCAGTTTCTTTCTGGAGGTTAAGCTTTTTACCAAACAAATCCCCTAAAAGAGATCCCAGCCATGTCCTGGGGGTGATGTGCAAATTTCCCCTGCTGGCCAGTCCTGAAGCTTCCTGCGCTTGCAATATGCAATGCTACTTTGAATACTGAATGAGCAGTTTTGCCTCATGACACAAAATCTGCAGCAACAGAACAACGGGTGATCGTTTCACAAACGTGATACTCTGACTTTTCTTCCTACGGGGCCCAAAAGAACCAGACACTGTTCTACTCTCTGCCATTCATACTCATAACAACCCTGTGAAGTAAGTGTGGCTGAGAGGGTGGGACCAGCGTAAGGTCAAACAGCATCCTGCAGGTGGAGAATGGGGATTCAACCCTGGCTCTCCCTGATCCTAGTAAGAGATTTCAGCCACTACATCACACAGGCTCTGAAAGGTCAGGAAAGTGGAGAAAGACCCTCCATGGCTGCCTGTCTATTTCCTCGCAAAACTCAAAGAGCAAAATCTTATTTTCAGGCCCCAAATGGCTTGCAGTTGGAGAACACAAAGGACCACTTCCTCCCATACTGTACATCCCATCTATTAATGTTTCCCTCTCGGTTCAGATCCTCCTGCTCTCCGCACCCCTGCTTAAATCAGTGAGGCAGGTGGTGCTCAGAAACACGGCTTGTCAATTTGGCATCTTACCTGTAGAATGCCCTTCCCTTTGAGGCTCGCCTGACACCGAGGTGCAAGGCCAAACATATTCTCTTTTCCCAAGTGGTTAAAAGCAGGGTTGCTCGTCAAACATTTTGATTGTTTGCCCCTAACCTGAGAGAACACAGGGTTTAACTTGAGGGTTTATTGCTGGATTTTTAGGCTGGGTTTCTTGGAACTTTTAATGATTCTATGCTGTTTATGGCTTTATCATGCTTCACTTTGTCAAACACTTTGAATTGGGTCTCTGGATAAGTGGTGCAGAAATGTTCCAGCCTATAGGGAGGGGGCTGTGGCTCAGTGGTAGAGCATTTGCTTGGCATGCAGAAGATCCCAGGTTCGATCCCTGGCATCTCCAGTTAAAGGGTCTAGGGAGGGAGGTGATTTGAAAGACCTCTGCCTGAGACCCTGGAGAGCTACTGCTGGTCTGAGTACACAATACAGACTTCAATGGACCAAGGGTCTGATTCAGTTGAAGGCAGCTTCATGTGTTCATGTGATAAATAAATTCATCCAAGGAGAAATGATCCTTAGTTCTTGCTTTGTCACTTTCATTCAGAGATTCCCAGTTTTTTTATTGCATCATGGGTGGGCGGGGGCCCTGCTAGTCATTCTGAGCTCCCCAATCCAACTGCTGCCTCACTGTAAAGAAGCTGGGATGAAATAAAAAAAAAAATTTGCTTCACTAGTTCTGCAAACTATTATCCCAGAACAATATTAGCAGTCTTCCAGACGAGATGACCGCCACTATAATTATCAAAATCACTGTCATTTCCTTACCCAGTCTCAGTTCCAATAGCTTTCTAGAAGAAAACAGAAAACAAACCAGAAATAAAATCTAAGTTCTGCTTATAAAGCCCTCTGCTGAACCACTCTCAGCTAAAATGAGGGACTACAGAGAGGCAATTTTTGTATCAGTACACAATATCTCTCGAATTTGATACAAAGAAGCAGGTTGAGATATGAAAGAAAAAGTCCCTACATCCACTATTGAAAAGAATATTGACACAATCAGGCGCCATCTGAGCCTCCTTCTTGAAACCAGGCAGAAACTAAGGATGATGCTGTAGAGGAGACCCTGGACAGTACATGTGGAGAGAGAGGTGTTCTTGGATTTCACTTGGCAGAGTCTGAGATGTTGCTGCTGATACAGATGGTGCTTCTGCTCGTGGTGTATGAAGTACATAGCATGAAGTGCACGGGGAACATTTCCCCTCAGATTCCACAACAGTGGTATCAGCCAGGTGAAATCCTAATTGGTGGAATTGTATCTCATATTGCTTGTACTTCCCAAGAACTTCTATTTGAGTGGCACCCTTCCCAGGATGATACATGTTTTCCTGTGTAAGGACTTCATGGCTCCACTAATATAGAGTTGATGATGATGTCTGACTTTATTTTAGCAATTCTGTAGACTTACAAAAACTGAATAGGCATTTTTAATAGTAATGAGGCAGGATGAGGTGCCAAAGGAACATTTTACCAGGGACAAAGAAACTTTGATTGCTCTTCTGAAGGAACAGGTTTTTACTATAAATATTGGCCCTTTCACCATTCATTGGATCCAACCCCAAGCCCTTCCTTATGTAAGGTCTCCTCGCTTTACTTCCAAGAAATGCTGATCCCTTTTCCTCCCTTCTTCACCCTGCTTCTACCAGACATCACCCCTCAGGATAGGTAAATATTGCCCAAAGTACCCTAACTCTATTTGCACCCCTCCACCCTTTATTTCCTCCAGTTCTTGTGTGAATTGAGCATTAATAAGTCATTTAGCGCATGTGTGATTCTTCTTCTTATCTTTAAAATTATAAAAATACTATATTTTGAACCCCTGTCTCTTTTTTAGTTGTTTTCCCTAAGCCGCTTATCCAGATAAATGCTGGTTAAATGATCCCTAAAGTTGCCCCATCCTCTTGCAAAACCTAATCTTCATGCTAACTAACCCAACTAAAATGGAGTCAGTGTGGTGTAGCGGTTAATACATGAATCCTTTGGGTGACCTTGGGCTTGTCACAGTTCTCTCAGAACTCTCTCAGCCCCACCTGTCTCACAAGGTGTTTGTTGTTGGTAGAGGAAAGGAAGGCGATATGAAGCTGGTTTGAGTCTCCTTAATCAAATAGAGGTAACTGTGGTATAAAAACCAACTTTTCTTCTCTAATTAGGATAAAATATGAGGGCATATGTTAAACAAATTAGAAATAGATTAGAAGGAGAATACAAACAGTTTGGACAAAATAGATTCAGAATATGTATGCAACAGTAAAACTCAGAATCACTGAATGAAATTACTTGGCAGTATGCTGGAGAAACATAAGAAAGTAATTCCTCACAGAAAACATGGGACTTGCTGACACACACTCTGTTGAAGGATGCTGGATTCTGTGACTTCAAGGGGTGCAAAACAAATTTGTGGATCTATTCAGGGGCATTTGTGTTGCTAACTAAGAGGAACCTACAGTATCCACTTGAATGCCAGTCATTGGTGGGCAGTGGGAATGTCTGATGGTTCATTGTCCAGCTTGTGGGTTTCCCAGTAGCATTGTGCTGTGGGAAATGAAAAGTGTTCCAGATGAGCCATTTCTCAGATTTAGTTGGGGCCCTATTGTGTTCTCAGATCCATCTGTGACCAATACAGATGCCGTATGTTGAAGAATTCTCTTTTTAAAGGATAACTGATTTTGGTTGCAGCTTGATAACAAAGTTCTACCAGCACATCCTCACTTTGGTGTTTGCCATCCATGAGATCAACAAGAACCCCAATATCTTGCCCAATGTCACTCTTGGGTTCCACATCCATGACTCCTATATATATCTGAAATGGACCTACAGGACCACCCTGGACCTACTCTTCACATCACAAGAACTTGTCCCAAACTACAAGTGTGGCACCCAGAAAAAAATGATCGGTGTCATTGGGGGATATAGTTCTGAAACCTCAACAGACATGGCAACTCTCTTAAGTCGTTACAAGATCCCACAGGTATGATCAGAGAACTCTGATTATTTGGACTTCCACAAATCTCACATGCAATTGAAGACCCCTTTTCGATCTAGGCCCAAGGGTTTAAAAGAGTAAGCAAAAAATAGAGGGAGAGGTGAAATATGTTACTTTGCATTTGGGTGTGATATGCATCTTGAAGTGAGAGTTGTCAGGAAGGATTTCACAGGATGGATGTGGAATATTCCACTTGAATATGTTGAGATGATTTTTTTTTGGGGGGGGGAGGATGTTGCAATACTTGATTCTCTTCAATGCATGGTTTGATTATTGGCCAATTCCATCCATCTGCTGGATAATCCTTTCTAAGTACTGTGAACAGTTACTTTTTATTATTACGGTATTAAGCTTATTACGGTAGCTACTCAAAATGGAAGCAAAGAAGGATTGCAGGGAAAAGGAAATGTGGAGGATTCAAACACATCTGGCGACATTTGTCTGTGGGTTTTGGCATCTCAGATTATGAAGAACATTCTTACAAGGCAACATTTTTGTTTCTACTCAGAATCCTCTTTTGAACACCAAAACTAGAGGTATCTGGTTCTTCTGGGATACGACTAAAAAACTAAAATCAGCTTCATGACTCCAGTTTCCACATCCAGGCGGGATCTGAATAGTGTCAGGGAAAGTCATGATCAAAAGGAGGGACAATACAAATCAATATTTTCCCCTGTATTGACCATATGCTCCAATTTAAAAAAATATAAATTTCAAACATGGTCTTCTTGAATCCAATCTGTTTAATGCCAGAATCGTGCCCATGAGCAAGAGCACTGCTGGATTTTACATAGAATATAACACTGATTAAATGGCATCTTGAAACCAAGGTTCTGTTTCACTCACAAGAATTAGTCAAAAATAATTGTCAGATTAGCATAGAAAGTTACTGGTGAACAAGCAGTAAGACATGGCTCAGTAGGACAGCAACTGCTTGTTATAGAGAAGGTCCCAGGTTCAATCCCCAACATCTCCAGTTAAACTGATCAGGCAGTACTTAATGGGAGAGACCTCTGCGGAAACCCTGGAGAGCCACTGCCAGTCAGAGTAGAAAATACTGACCTTCTTCCAATGAAGGGATTACAAATTCTTGCTGAACAGCTATACCTGATACACACTTAGGCAATATGATTATATGCCCCAAAAAATTGACAAAAAGGAATCAATATTGTGTGAAATATCTTCGACCCAAACTACAGTACCATAAAGTATCATTGGTTCATTTTTCCCCAAAAAGGTTTTAATGGCTTCCGGATAATTCGTACCTCTTGCTGTGTGAAAGAAAAAAAAAGACAAACCATTTAGATATGGGGATATCTTTTGAGAAATACATTGAAATTGGGCATGACTGACATTTAAATTTTGATCTTTTATGTATTTTTTATAATATTTGTTTTATCCACACTATAAGCCACCTTCAGTTCTTTAAGGTGAGAAAATGGCTAATAAATATTTTTAAAAAATAAAACAAAAATGTAAAACACTGCCATGGATCCAGACATGTTCACTAGCTGCAGCTGGAAACATGCAGGAAAAAGAAGATGTGCAACAGTCTGGAAAACAGTCTTTTATGCAGTTTATGTTTCCAATATTATAGGACCAAGAACTGAGGTAACATTTAAAGAGCTTCTGAAACAAGAAGGTGATAAATGAAGTATTCCTATTCTCCCTCTGTAACATGATTTTTTTTCTTATTAGTTTTCTTTTGGCTCATTTGAATCAGCAGTGGATAACCCAACCAGTCTCCCTCCCTTTTACCGCACGGCCTCCCAAGAAGCCCTTCAGTACGAGGGAATTGTCCAGCTATTTCTGCATTTCGGCTGGAAATGGGTTGGGCTCTTCACTATGGATAATGAAGTAGGAGACCGTTTTTTGCAAGCATTTGCGTTGATGCTTTCCAGGAAAGGAATCTGTGTGGCCTTCATAGAAAAAGCCATAATACAGGTCAGGTGGGATAACATAAATTTTATATTAAAATATTTCGACAGTAGTACTACAGATTTCTTGGATAGCAAAGCCAATGCAATTGTTCTCCATGGAGAAAGTGCAACCCTTGCCTGGCTGGCAACCATTATGTCTATTCCCACAATTTTAATGAATGTGACAGGTTCTGATTATGTGGTGAGAACCTCTACAGGAAAGGTGTGGATTACAACAGCCCAGATTGACTTTGCATTCACTATTGTACAAAAGTTATCAAATATACAAATATTTCATGGTGCTCTTTCCTTCACAATACATTCCAAGGATATCCTAGGATTCCATAAGTTTCTCCAACAAATAAAACCTTCCTGGGCAAAGGGGGATGGTTTTATCAAGACATTCTGGGAACAAGTCTTTCAATGTGCATTACTAGATTCCATTAATAGAACAAATTTGGAAGACACATGCACGGGAGAGGAGAGATTGGAGACTGTCCCGGCACCTTTTTTTGAAATGACCATGAGTGGCCATAGCTACAGTATCTATAATGCTGTCTATGTCATTGCACATGCTCTACACATCTTGGCGTCTGCCAGAACCAACCATAGAGGCATGGAGGAAGGGGTTAGCCTGGCTTCTCTGAATGTGCCGCCTTGGAAGGTACTTGCTCTTCATTGACAAAAGAAAATCCCCTATCATGCTGAGGGTTGCAAAGAGATGGGGCCGTTGAAAAAGTGTTACTGACAATTCGAGATCACCTCTGTGTGAAAACCCGGAAGTGACATCAACCCCCTGTCCCCAGCATGATGCTGTCAGAATCCCCCAAAATTCCATGGTAAAACCATGGAAATTATGGGAACTCCTTTGGGGTCAGGGAGTATTTCCCTCTGACTAAGTAGAGCACAAATCTAGAGATGGAGTTGAAAAGTGAGAAATTACATCTCAACACCTGGTAAGCTCTGACCCTCTGTCATTTTCTGACCAGCTCCTGCAGACTTTGCTTCTCTTCATGCTTCCTTTGGCTTCCTGCAGCTCTGTAGGGTAGGTGGGGGCATGCCTATTGCCCTTGTAATGCAGGGGTGGGGAACCATTGTTCCACCAAGGGCCATTTGGAGGTTTATAACATCATTCATGGGCCATACAAAATTATCAACTTAGAAATTAGCCAACCCAGCCCCAAGCAGGCAGCTACCCCAGATGACTCCCCTCCCTTGTGGAAAGCAGGTAGGCAACCAACCGGTGGCATGCTTGTCCACCTGGTGGCACAGGATGGTCTTTTGCACCAGATGGGCATAGCCGTCCAGCCATACGCCACTCCTGCTCCGCACGGTCAGGGCAGGATTCCACAGCCGGCTCCTGCTACCTCCGCCTGCAGGGATGAAATGAGGACACACTGGCTAAGAACTCCCCCCACCCCGTGCATTCTGGCCCTGCCCCCTTTAACACCTCCATTGTCGCCACTTCCACACCCAGGCCTCTGGAAGTACAGAGGGAATACGTTTCTCCATGGCCCGGGTGGGAAAGGGTTAACACAGTTTCTTGGGCAGTCATAGAAGCTTCATACCTGATGACTCTTCCTTTCTTTTTCTGAGCAAAACAAAATCACATCTGCCTTGAATAGAGGCTGTTCCTGTCCACAGGAGGGGCGGATCACCAGTCTTAGATCCTTCTGAGCTAGAGATCTGCCAGGACACACAAAGTGCCAGTTCAAATGATTTCATGGGCCTTAAAAGACCCCTAGGCCTGGAAGTTCCCCAACCCTGTTCTAATGGATAGGCTCATTTGCGTATATATAGCGATATGAATGCTGCTGGCCAAAAAAATGCACTCTGGATGCAGCTAAACCAAAACGGATTTTTCTGGAAGCTCCTTCAACAGTATTCATTCCAGAAACACCCCGAATCAAACTTCATTCCTTTGTCCTGTAACTGGCCATGGAAGCTTATTCTCATGAGCAACCAAAATACTTGAATCCATAGAAAACCTTCCATCTTTGATGAAAGTAATCTAAAAATCTGTTTGAAACTAAAAAGTATTGGTGAGGTCATTCCAATCCATGAAAATCACTCCAGGTTCCCTGATACATTTTATCTTTCTACTAAGCTCCACGCACTTCTTCAGAGAATTGCATTCAACAACAGTGCCGGAGATGAAGTGACCTTTAATGAACATGGAGAATTGAAAGGTGGATTTGATATTACCAATATGGTCACTTTTCCAAATGAGTCCTATGTCAGAGTCAAGATCGGGAGGCTGGATCCTCAGGTTCCACTTAGTAAAAGAGTTACCATCGACGAGGACAGAATTCAGTGGAACAGACACCTCACACAGGTGAGAAAAAATCTCCACTGTCTCTCAAAATATACAAAACTTTAATGAAATGAGTAGACAGACGCTTTAAGGAAGATAGCAAACAGACTCAACAACCTTTTTAGTCCACGAATTTTCTGATTGAGACACGGGCTGCCCATTCCTGAGCTTTCCATGGCCGGGGACTGAGGCGTGGCTGAGGCGCTGCTGCGGCACCTCCAAATCTGGTTCCTGGCATTTTGGAGGCTTTTCTTTTTTAAATGGTGCATTTTGCTCCATTGAGAACAGCAAGGCTAACCCTGCAAAAAAGCCGAAAGGGGACAGGAAGCTGCCTATCGGCGGCACCGCCCCCCAGCACGTCTTAGCAACACCCCCAGGATACCAGCGCAGGGCTTTGTGCTGGTGGAACACCGGCGGAAGGCCCATCCACCGTCCATGGGTGGCGCTGCCCTGGCAGCAGTGGGAGACCAGTGTATGGGCCTCCCCACCACCACTGGGGCCACTCTGCAAGGCATAAGTTGCCAGCCGCTGGTGCAGGGGCCCCCAATGCCGGTTCAGCCCCTTCCTGGCCACCAAAGGACTTTTCTCCTAGAGATTCAAGAAGGGGCTGTGAATGCCACCCTCACTGGGCACGCAACATTTCAATCTCTGTTGATTCAGTAGTCTTCTTGGTAACGTGTACTCTCCCTTGATATCAGAGATATTACTCTTCCCATTAACTTGACAACTTTTTACAGCTATTGCGAGCCAAAATACTCCCCAAATCTTCTCAGTTCTACCTTCTCTTTTTCTTCAATGACAGCTGCCTCCCTTATCTGTGTGTAATGAAAACTGTAAGCCTGGTTTCAGCAAGAAAAAGAAGGAAGGGGAACCGTTCTGCTGCTACGATTGTGATCCGTGTCCAGAAGGGAAAATATCAGACGAAGAAGGTAGGAAATGCTCTTATTCATATGACTCCCGTTGAAGATCCCAATATGTTTTTTGGACTGATTGCCTGAAGGGAGGGCATTTAAACATCTGCGCTTTGGGGACACATGAAAAGGCTCCTCGGTATTGAACATGCCTTGCGTTGCTGCATTTATTTCCAGAGATTTGTGTTATACTTTTTAGAAATAATGGGACCTTGATTCTAAAGAAAAGACATCTCCCGGGCAGAAGAAGGGCATAGTTCTGTTTTAATGAAAGAGATAACCGGGTATGAGATTGAGAAGTATCACCATGAACACCGAAATACCCAGAAAGGTCCTTTCACCACAATGGGATTAACACTCTCATATCAATATATGTCTATAGCCTGAAAGTCAATGCTAGGATAGGTTAACAAAACTGTTTTAATCAAGGGTTGCAAATGACAGCACGTAGGCCAATAAACATACAAGGTCACTAAACTTCAATAACTGTCACTAAACTTCATACATTTGTTTTTTATTATCTACTTAAAATTCTATGAACCATGACAGTTACCCAGGTTGGAAGCCATTTCGAGGGTGTCTTCATCAGCCCACTAAACAGTTGCTACAAAGATTCATAAATAATTGACAACTAACACATATTTACACACTGTAAAAATCATGGTGTGACTAATAAAGAAACCTACCAGTTTCTAGGAGAAACTATCTAGTAGTCTTCCCAGGTATAACATTATTTTACAGTCTCTTCAGTGTTCCTGAAAAGAAACACATCCTAACTGTATCTGATTACATAAAGGTGAACCAGCTATAGAAGAATGTCCGATTAAAGACACCTACTATGGAACAGATCTTAAAGGGAACCAACTATACAAAACGTTTGCATTTCAGGTTGATTGTACACAGCATAGTGATTTTTTTGTTATTTCATCAAGGGTTGACCATAAAAGGTTAGGTACTATCTCATAAAATTGTTTTTATATGATGAATGTGTCTAAATAGGTTCTCTTCTCCTTTCAGACACAGATTCCTGCATGACTTGCTCTGATGGTCATTATCCAAACTTGGGACAAGTCCAATGTATTCCCAAGATTCCAAATTTCCTTTCCTTTGCAGAACCCTTGAGCATAATTTTAACCTTTTTGGCTCTCTCCTTTTCCCTGATCACAGCCCTGGTGCTCGCAATCTTTGTCAAATACAAGGACACCCCCATAGTTAAAGCCAACAACCGGAGCCTCACCTACTGTCTACTCATCTCTCTCCTTCTCTGCTTCCTCTGCTCCTTGCTGTTCCTTGGAAGGCCTAATGAGGTGACCTGCCTCCTCCGACAAACGACTTTTGGCATCATCTTCTCAGTCGCTGTTTCTACTGTCTTGGCGAAAACGGTTACAGTCGTGGTGGCATTTATGGCCTCTAAGCCAGGAAACGTTTTTCGAAAGTGGGTGGGGAAGCAATTGGCATGGTCTATTGTTATCTTTTGCTTCTTTGTTCAAGTTGGCATTTGTGCTGTTTGGCTAGGATCTTCTGCTCCATTTCCAGAAGTGGACATGCATTCACTGCATAGAGAAATCATAGTGCAATGCAATGAAGGGTCAGCCACCATGTTTTACTGTGTCTTGGGCTACATGGGATTTCTGGCCACCGTCTGCTTCATTGTAGCATTCCTGGCCAGAAAGTTGCCTGACAGTTTCAATGAAGCCAAGTTCATCACCTTCAGCATGTTGGTCTTCTGCAGTGTTTGGCTGTCCTTTCTCCCCACCTACCTGAGCACTCAAGGAAGAGACACTGTGGCCGTGGAGATCTTCTCCATCTTAGCTTCCAGTGCTGGCTTACTAGGCTGCATCTTTTTTCCCAAATGCTATGTCATCCTTCTGAGGCCTGAGTTGAACAAAAGAGAGCAGCTGATCAGGAAAAATCATTAAACCCTTCATTCATTTGTTCTGCAGCTGTTATCTTTATCTGAATCTATTTAGTTTTTATCTGTGGCTATTTTGTTTTTATCTATTTATTTATCTATTTATCCGTGGGTATTTAATTTTATGCATAGAATGAAACCCAGAAACATTTCCAAGAAATTATTCTGTAATAGGCATCTAAGACACATTTAGAGAATTCTTCGGTAGGGAGGTGGAAAAAATTCGACATTTGAATGTTTCATTCCTGTAAATCTCAAATCAAAAATGCTGGCTCAGGATTTTTTGGGTGAGAGAGTGAGAGTGAGAGAGAGTACTGAGAGGCCTAATCAAAGACCATCAACCTTATTTCTGGCATCCCTGTTATTGCACAGGCTTATTGAAGATTTGGGGTGTCAGATATGCCCCTGCAACCGCAGTGGGGTGGGAAGAATATGCTTGGAGCAAACTGAGGCCTAAGCCTCTGTTCTTGGTGATACCATTGTTACCAGAGTTTTTTTCCCAGATACCAGATCGTCCATGAGGTTGCTGGTGACATGAGGATGTCACTTCCCCTGTAGTCTGGAAATGGCACTTCTGTATTGCCTGAGACAGAGGTCTAGGCCGCTGTTTGCTGCTGGTAATTCCCTAAGGATCCCAAATGCCCGCCAATGACGAGCAATCACCTGCCAATTCTTGCCGCTCCCCACCGAAATTCAGCTGGTCGACAGGCAGAGGCAAACCGATAGAAAGGGGGGCCAGACCACATCCCCTCCTGATGAGGTTATTTTTGGCCTGAGGCAGAAGCACCCACTACGCAGCAGGGGGATGATCTAGCTGTCACAGCCAAACTGTATGAAAACCATAGACCAAGACCCTTTCTGTCCCACAACCAGGCCTGCAATCAGATTGGAAGGCATGCTAACAAATCACCTCCTTCAGGAACATGTAAATATAACCATTTCACACATGCTCAGAAAGGACCCACTGGCCACCTTGTTCTTCAATTTGTTTCTGGAGGTTAAGCTTTTTACCAAACAAATCCTCCAAAAGAGATCCCAGCCAGGACCTGGGGATGATGTGCAAATTTCCCCTGCTGGCCAATCCTGCGCTTGCGATATGCAGTGCTACTTTGAATGCTGAATGAGCAGTTTTTCCTCATAGCAAAAAATCGGCAGCAACAGAACAACGGGTGATCGTTTCACAAACATTATACTCTGAGTTGTCTTCCTACGGGGCCCAAAAGAACCAGACACTGTTCCACTCTCTGCCAGTCCATACTCATAATAACCCTGTGAAGTAAGTGTGGCTGAGAGGGTGGGACCAGCGTAAGGTCAAGCAGCATCCTGCAGGTGGAGAATGGGGATTCAACCCTGGCTCTCCCTGATCCTAGTCAGACATTCCAGCCACTACATCACACAGGCTCTGAAAGGTCAGGAAAGTGGAGAAAGATCCTCCCTGGCTGCCTGTCTATTTCCTCGCAAAACTCAAAGTGCAAAATCTTATTTTCGGGCCCTCAATGGCTTGCAGTTGGAGGACACAAAGGACCACTTCCTCCCATACTGTACATCCCATCTATTAATGTTTCCCTCTCGGTTCAGATCCTCCTGCTCTCCGCACCCCTGCTTAAATCAGTGAGGCAGGTGGTGCTCAGAAACACGGCTTGTCAATTTGGCATCTTACCTGTAGAATGCCCTTCCCTTTGAGGCTCGCCTGACACTGAGGTGCAAGGCCAAACTTATTCTCTTTTCCCAAGTGGTTAAAAGCCGGGTTGCTAGTCAAACATTTTGATCGTTTGCCCCTAACCTGAGAGAACACAGGGTTTAACTTGAGGATTTATTGCTGGATTTTTAGGCTGGTTTTCTTGGAACTTTCTATGCTGTTTATGGCTTTATCATGCTTCACTTTGTCAAACACTTTGAATTGGTTCTCTGGACAAGTGGTGCAGAAATGTTCCAGCCTATGGGGAGGGGGCTGTGGCTCAGTGGTAGAGCATTTGCTTGGCATGTAGAAGATCCCAGGTTCGATCCCTGGCATCTCCAGTTAAAGGGTGTAGGGAGGGAGGTGATTTGAAAGACCTCTGCCTGAGATCCTGGAGAGCTGCTGCTGGTCTGAGTACACAATACTGACTTCGATGGACCAAGGGTCTGACTCGGTTGAAGGCAGCTTCATGTGTTCATGTGATAAATAAATTCATCCAAGAAGTTGACCATAGTTCTTGCTTTTTCACTTCCATTCAGAGACGCCCAGTTTTTTTTATTGCATCATGGGTGGGTGGGGGCCCTGCTAGTCATTCTGAGCTCCCCACTCCAACTGCTGCCTCACTATAGAGAAGCTGGGATGAAATTAGAAAAAAAAATTTTTGCTTCACTAGTGCTGCAAATGATTATCCCAGAATAATATTAGCTGTCTTCCAGAGGAGATAACCACCACTATAATTATCAAAATCACTGCAATTTCTTTGCCCAGTCTCAGTTCCAATAGCTTTCAAGAAGGAAACAGAAAACAAATCAGAAATAAAATCTTTAAGTTCTGCTTATAAAATCCTCTTCTGAACCACTCTCAGCTAAAATGAGAGACTGCAGAGAGGCAATTTTTGTTCCAGTACACAATAACTCTCGAATTTGATACAAAGGAGTAGGTTGAGACACGAAAGAAACGTTTCCTACGTCCACTGTTGAAAAGAATGTTGGCACAATCAGGCGCCATCTGAGCCACCTTCTTGAAACCAGGCAGAAACTAAGGATGATGCTGTAGAGGAGACCCAGGACAGTATATGTGGAGAGAGAGGTGTTCTTGGATTTCACTTGGCAGAGTCTGAGATGTTGCTGCTGATACAGATGCTGCTTCCGCACGTGGTGTATGAAGTACATAGCATGAAGTGCACGGGCAACATTTCCCCTCAGATTCCACATCAGTGGCATCAGCCAGGTGAACTCCTAATTGGTGGAATTGCATCTCATATTGTCTGTACTTCCCAAGAAGTTCTATTTCATTGGCACCCTTCCCAGGATGATAATTGTTTTCCACTGTAAGGAAGTCATGGCTCCACTTGTGTAGAGTTGATGATAATGTCTGATTTTATTTTAGCAACTAAGTATACTCGCAAAACTGAATAGGCATTTTTAATAATAATGAGGCAGCATGAAGTGCCAAATGAATGCTTTACTTCCAAGAAATGCTGATCCCTTTTCCTCCCTCCTTCACCCTGCTTCCACCAGACATCACCCCTCTGGATAGGTAAATATTGCCCAAAGTACCCTCACTCTATTTGCACCCCTCCACCCTTTATTTCCTCCAGTTCTTGTGTGAATTGTACATGAATAAGTCATTTAGCGCTTATGTGATTCTTCTTCTTATCTTTAAAATGATAAAAACACAATATTTTGAACACCTGTCTCTTTATTAGTTGTTTTCCCTAAGCCACTTATCCACATAAATGGTGGTTAAAAGATCCCTAAAGTTGACCCAGCCTCTTGCAAAGCCTAGTTTTCATGATAATTCACCCAACTAAAATGGAACCAGTGTGGTGTAGCAGTTAAAAATGGTAGACTCTAATCTAGAGAACCGAGTTTGATTCCGCATTCCTCCACATGAGCAGCGGTCTCTAATATGGTGAACAGGGTTGTTTTCACCATTCCTACACATGAATCCTGTTGGGCGACCTTGGGCTTGTCACAGTTCTCTTGTGACACTTTCAGCCCCACCTGCCTCACAAGGTGTTTGCAGTGGGGAGAGGAAGGGAAAGCGATATGAAGCTGGTTTTAGTCTCCTTAATAACATAGAGGTAATTGGGGTATAAAAACCAACTCTTCTTCACTTATTGGGGTAACATATGAGGGCGTATGTTAAAGAGATTAGAAAAAGATTAGAAGAAGATTACAAATAGTTTGCACAAAACAGATTTAGAATATGTATGCAACAGTAAAAATCAGAATCACTGAATGAAATTGCTTGGCAGTATGCTGGAGAAACATAAAGTAATTCATCACAGAAAACATTGGACTTGCTGACACACACTCTTTTGAAGGATGCTGGATTATGTGTCTTCAAGGGGTCAAAACAAATATGTGGATCTATTCAGGGGCAGTTGTGTTTCTAACTAAGAGGAACCTACAGTATCCACTTGAATGCCAGTCATTGGTGGGCAGTGGGAATGTCTGATGGTTCAATGTCCAGCTTGTGGGTTTCCCAGTAGCATTGTGTTGGGGCAAATGAAAAGTGTCCCAGATGAGCCATTTCTCAGATTTAGTTGGGCCCTTGTTGTGTTCTTAGATCCATCAGTGACCAATACAGATGCCGTATGTTGAAGAGTTCTCTTCTTAAACAATAACTGATTTTGGTTGCAGCTTGATAACAAAGTTCTACCAGCACATCCTTGCTTTGGTGTTTGCCATCCATGAGGTCAACAAGAACCCCAATATCTTGCCAAATGTCACCCTTGGGTTTCACATTCATGACTCCTATGTATATCTGAAATGGACTTACAGGACCATCCTGGACCTACTCTTCACATCACTTGAACTTGTCCCAAACTACAAGTGTGGCACCCAGAAAAAAATGATCGGTGTCATTGGGGGATATACTTCTGAAATCTCAACAGATATAGCAACTCTCTTAAGTCTTTACAAGATCCCACAGGTATGAGCAGAGAACTGCGATGATTTGGACTTCCACAAATCTCACATGCAGTTTAAGACCCCTTCCTCATCTAGGGCCAATGGTTTCAACGAGTAAGCAAAAAATAGGGGGAGAGGTGAAATATGTTACTTTGCATTTGGGTGTGATATGCATCTTGAAATGGGAATTGCCAGGAAGGATTTCAAAGGATGTGTGTGGAATATTCCATTTGAATATGTTGAGATGATTTTTTTTTGGGGGGGAGGATGTTATAATACTTGATTCTGTTCGATGCATGGGTGTTGGTTTGATTATTGGCCAATTCCATCTATCTACTGGATAATCCTTTCTAAGTACTATGAACAATTCTATTACGGTAGCTACTCAAAATGGAAGCAAAGAAGGATTGCAGGGGAAAGGAAATGTGAAAGATTCATGCACATCTGGAGACATTTGTCTGTGGGTTTTGGCATCTCAGATTATGAAGAACATTCTTAGAAGGCAACATTTTTGTTTCTACTCAGAATCCTTGTTTGAACACCAAAGCTAGAGGTATCTGGTTCTTCTGGGATACTGCTAAAGAACTAAAATCAGCTTCATGACTCCATTTTCCACATCCTGGTGGGTTCTGAATAGTGTGACGGAAAGTCATGATCAAAAGGAGGGAAAATACAAATCAAGTTTTTCCCTTTATTGACCATATGCTCCTATTTTAAAAAAATATAAATTTCGAACATGCTCTTCTTGAACCCATTCTGTTTAATGGCAGAATCATGCCCATGAGAAAGAGCACTGCTGGATTTTACATAGAATATAACACTGATTAAATGGCACATTGAAACCAAGGTTTCTTTTCACTCTGCTTGGAATGCAGAAGTTTGCAGGTTCATTCCACAGCATCTCCAGTTACTGATCAGGCATTACTTAATGGGAAAGACCTCTGCCGGAGACCCTGGAGAGCCATTGCCCGTCAGAGTAGACAATAGTGACCTTCTTTCAATGAAGGGATTGCAAATTCTTGCTGAACAGCTATACCTGATACACACTTAGGCAATCTGATTATATGTCCCCAAAAAATTAACAAAAAGGAATCAATATTGTGTGAAATATCTTCTACCCAAACTCCAGTACTGTAAAGAATCATTGTTTCATTTTTCCCCAAAAGGGTTTAATGGCTGCCGGATAATTCGTACCTCCTGCTGTGAGAAAGAAAGAAAAAGATAAACCATTTAGATATGAGTATATCTTTTGAGAAATAAATGAAAATTGGGCATTATTGAGAATTAAATTTTGATCTTTTATGTATTTTTAATAATATTTGTTTTATTCACACTATAAGCTGCCTTGAGTTCTGCAAGGTGAACAAATGGCTAATAAATATTTTAAATAAATAAAATAAAAATTTAAATCACTGCCATGGATCCAGACATTTTCATTAGCTGCAACAGGAAACATGCAGGAAAAAGAAAATGTGCAACAGTCTGGAAAACAGAGTAGTCTTTTATGCAGATTATGTAACCGATATAATAGGATTAAGATCTGAGGTAACATTTAAAAACCTTCTGAAACAAGAAGGTGATAAATGAAGGATTCCTATTCTCCCTCTGTAACATGATTTTTTTTCTTATTAGTTTTCATTTGGCTCATTTGAATCAGCAGTGGATAACCCAACCAGTCTCCCTCCCTTTTACCGCACGGCCCCCCAGGAAGCCCTTCAGTACGAGGGAATTGTCCAGCTATTTCTGCATTTCGGCTGGAAATGGGTTGGGCTCTTCACTATGGATAATGAAGTAGGAGACCATTTTTTGCAAGCAGTTGAGCTGATGCTTTCAAGGAAAGAAATCTGTGTGGCCTTCAGAGAAAAAGCCATAATACAGGTCAGGTGGGATAACATAAATTTTATATTAAAATATTTCGACAGTAGTAAAACAGATTTCTTGGATAGCAAAGCCAATGCAATTGTTCTACATGGAGAAAGTATAACCCTTGCCTGGCTGACAACCATTATCTCTATTCCCACAATTTTAATGAATGTGACAGGTTCTGATTATGTGGTGAGAACCTCTACAGGAAAGGTGTGGATTACAACAGCCCAGATTGACTTTGCATTCACTATTGTACAAAAGATATCAAATATACAAATATTTCATGGTGCTCTTTCCTTCACAATACATTCCAAGGATATCCTAGGATTCCATACGTTTCTCCAACAAATAAAACCTTCCTGGGCTAAGGGGGATGGTTTTATCAAGCAATTCTGGGAACAAGTCTTTCAATGTGCATTACTAGATTCCATTAATACAACAAATTTGGAAGACACATGCACAGGAGAGGAGAGATTGGAGACTGTCCCGGCACCTTTTTTTGAAATGACCATGAGTGGCCATAGCTACAGTATCTATAATGCTGTCTACGCCATTGCACATGCTCTACACATCTTGGCGTCTGCCAGAACCAACTATAGAGGCATAGTTAGCCTGGCTTCTCTGAATGTGCCGCCTTGGAAGGTACTTGCTCTTCACTGACAAAAGAAAATCCCCTATCATGCTGAGGGTTGCAAAGAGATGGGGCCATTGAAAAATTGTTACTGACAATTCGAGATCACCTCTGTGTGAAAACCCGGAAGTGACATCAACTCCCTGTCCCCAGCATGATGCTGTCAGAATTCCCCAAAATTCCATGGTAAAAGCCATGGAAATTATGGGAACTCCTATAGAGCCATGGAGTATTTCCCTCTGACTAACCAGAGCACAAATCTACAGATGGAGTTGAAAAGTGAGAAATTACATCTCATCACCTGGTAAGCTCTGACCCTCTGTCATTTTCTGACCAGCCCCTGCAGAATTTGCTGCTCTTCATGCTTCCTTTGGCTTCCTGCAGCTCTGTAGGGTAGGTGGGGGCATGCCTATTGTCCTTGTCATGCAGGGGTGGGGAACCATTGTTCCACCAAGGGCCATTTGGAGGTTTATAACATCATTCATGGGCCATACAAAATTATCAACTTAAAAATTAGCCAACCCAGACCCAAGCAGGCAGTTACCCCAGATGACTCCCCTCCCTCGTGGAAAGCAGGGAGGCAACCAACCGGTGGCATGCTTGTCCACCAGGTGGCACAGGATGGTCTTGTGCACCAGACGGGCATAGCTGTCCAGCCACACACCACTCCTGCTCTTCACGGTCAGGGCAGGATTCCACAGCCGGCTCCTGATACCTCCGCCTGCAGGGATGAAATGAGGACACACTGGCTAAGAACTCCCCCCACCCCGTGCATTCTGGCCCTGCCCCCTTTAACACCTCCATTGTCGCCACTTCCACACCCAGGCCTCTGGAAGTACAGAGGGAATAAGTTTCTCCATGGCCCAGGTGGGAAAGGGTTAACACAGTTTCTTGGGCAGTCATAGAAGCTTCATACCTGACGACTCTTCCTTTCTTTTTCTGAGCAAAACAAACTAAAATCTGACTTGAATGGAGGCTATTCCTGTCCACAGAAGGGGGCGGATCACCAGTCTTAGATCCTTCTGAGATAGAGATCTGCCAGGACACACAAAGTGCCAGATCAAATGTTTTCACGGGCCTTAAAAGGCCCCTGGGCCTGGAAGTTCCCTAACCCTGTTCTAATGGATAGGCTCATTTGCATATATATAGCGATATGAATGCTGCTGGCCAAAAAAATGCACTCTGGATGCAGCAAAACCAAAACAAATTTTTCTGGAAGCTCCTTCAGCAGTTTTTATTCCAGAAACACCCCGAATCAAACTTCATTCCTTTGTCCTGTAACTGGCCATGGAAGCTTATTCTCATGAGCAACCAAAATACTTGAATTCATAGAAAACCTTCCGTCTTTGATGAAAGTAATCTAAAAATCTGTTTGAAACTAAAAAGTATTGGTGAGGTCATTCCAATCCATGAAAATCACTCCAGGTTCCCTAATACAATTTATCTTTCTACTAAGCTCCACGCACTTCTTCAGAGAATTGCATTCAACAACAGTGTCGGAGATGAAGTGACCTTTAATGAACATGGAGAATTGAAAGGTGGATTTGATATTACCAATATGGTCACTTTTCCAAATGAGTCCTATGTCAGAGTCAAGATCGGGAGGCTGGATCCTCAGGTTCCACTTAGTGAAAGAGTTACCATCGACGAGGACAGAATTCAGTGGAACAGACACCTCACAGAGGTGAGAAAAAATCTCCACTGTGTCTCAAAATATACAAAACTTTAATGAAATGAGTAGACAGACGCTTTAAGGAAGATAGCAAACAGACTCAACCACTTTTTTAGGCAATGAATTTTGCGGATTAAGACACGGGCTGCCCATTCGAGACCTTTCCATGGCCTGGGACTGAGGCGTGGCTGAGGCGCTGCCGCGGCGCCTCCAAATCTGGTACCTGGGCTTTTGGAGGCTTTTTCTTTTTAAAATGGGGCATTTTGCTCCATTGAGAACAGCAAGGCTAACCCTGCAAAAAAGCCGAAAGGGGACAGGAAGCTTCCAATCTGCGGCACCGCCCCCCAGCACGTCTTAGCAACACCTCCCAGGATGTCAGATCAAGGCTTTGTGCTGGTGGAACACCGGTGGAAGGCCCATGCACCGTCCATGGGAGACACTGCCCTGGCAGCAGTGGGAGACCAGCGTATGGCCTCCCCACCACCATTGGGGCCACTCTGCAAGGCGTAAGTAGCCCAGCAGCTGGTGCAGGGGGCCCCAATGCCGGTTCAGCCCTTCGTGGCCACCAAAGGACTTTCATCCTAGAGATTCAGGAACCAGTGTGAATGACACCATCACTGGGCACACAACATTTCAATCTCTGTTGATTCAGTAGTGGTTTGGATAACATGTATTCTCCCTTGATATACAGGATGTTACTGTTCCCATCACCTTGACAACATTTACAGCTATTGTGAAGCAAAATACTCCCAAACTCTTCTCAGTTCTCCATTCTCATTTTCTTCAATGACAGCTGCCTCCCTTATCTGTGTGTAATGACAACTGCAAGCCTGGTTTCAGCAAGAAAAAGAAGGAAGGGGAGCCATTCTGCTGCTACGATTGTGATCCATGTCCAGAAGGGAAAATGTCAGACAAAGAGGGTAGGAAATATGTATGTTTAGTGACAGATTAGTTATTCATATGACTGCTGTTGAAGATCCCAATATGTTTTTTGGACTGATTGCCTGAAGGGAGGGCATTTAAACATCTGCGCTTTGGGGACACATGAAAAGGCTCCTTGGTATTGAATGTGCCTTGCGTTGCTGCATTTATTTCCAGAGATTTGCGTTATACTTTGTAGAAATAATGGAACTCGTTTCTAAAGAAAACACATCTCCCGGGCAGAAGAAGGGCATAGTTCTGTTTTAATGAAAGAGAGAACCGGGTACGAGATTGAGAAGTATCACCATGAACAGCAAAATCCCCAGAAAGGTCTTTTCACCACAATGGGATTAACACTCTCATATCAATATATGTCTATAGCCTGAAAATCAATGCTAGGATTGTTGGAACATGAGACTGCACATGGCAAGCAGATGTAAAAGATCTATGTGACAGCCAGGTGATTGGTGGTGTCACATGACAGCTCAATGACTGAGCAGAAAAACTGGCTTGTACTGGACTGAGCTAGATAGTCCTGGAGACAAGGCAGCCAACAGGTGATTGGCTGAGAGACTATGCCAGATATGTATATAGGTGTGTTATATATGTATTGGGTTGTGGGTTGTGGAGAGTTGATGACCAAGCGGAGCATTCTGTCACTGTGAATAAAAGAGCACTTTTGTACTACGTGCTGAGTCTTCTGTGCTTACTCGCCTATAGAGCTGCAACGCTTTCTAACACACGCCAACAGGGTTATGGGCCCAGAACAGCTCAACTGCGCTACATCCTGGAGGTTCTGAGCAGAGGTACTATCTGTGGAACAAGGGCTGTAGTGAGCAGAAGGCGAGTGGATGTCTGAGGTTGAGTCAGACGGAGCAGAGGAGGTGCCCAGCAGGTCTGTCAGCAGCAGTGCGTCTGAGGCGGAGGAGGAGAGCGACACGGAGCAGGAGCAGCAGGGAGCGGGAGAAATTATGGCTCAAGCTGCAATGTCCTTGCTTGTGGAGAAGCTCACTTCTACCAACTACAATGTGTGGGCGTTACGAATGCAACACTACCTTAAAAGAGAGGCACTGTGGATTTATGTCTCCAACCCACCGGATCCTGAGACGCCGCAGGACGTGGTGAAAGATGAGAAGGCACTGGCAAGCATAGTGCTGAGCGTGGCTGACGACCAGCTTGTCCATGTGACGGGAGCTTTGAAAGCGAAAGCAGCCTGGAACTCATTATCTCAGGTCTACGTCCAAAAAACAGCTGGCTCTTTGATAGCCATAACGAGGCGTTTGTACAGAACTTTTCTTTTGCCGTCAGTTCCTGTGAGAAACCATATAAATGAACTGACTGAATGTTTCCAAATGCTGGAGCAGAGGGGGAAGACTCTACCGGAGGATGATAAAGTTTATATACTCCTGAGCTCTCTGTCTGAGCAGTATAACATGCTAATTACAGCTCTGGAGTCGGTTGAAATTGATAAACTAACTTTACAGTATGTTATTGGAAGAATTTTGGAACATGAAAAGAGATTGCTTGCAAGAAATCCTGAGAAGCCTGCCAAGCCGGAGGGAAACCTGCCAAGCCAGGAGACGCGGAGGTTTGCCGGCGGAGAAAGGAATGCGGAGCAGAGAAAGCCGGGTGATTTACAGCAGCACGTGGCTCTGAGGGTCAGACGTTGCTACATCTGCAAGGCTACAAATCACTTAAAGCGTGACTGCCCAGAAGCAAGGAAGAAAAGCCGAAGGGACCAGTCGTCACGTGAGTTTGTGAGCGGTCAGAAGGCATCATTGGTGCTGACTGAGCACAGTGACACAGCCGGTGTCTGGATTTTAGACTCTGGTGCGTCACAGACCATTTGCCGGCATCAGGAACTTTTAAAAGACACACGGGACTCAAGTTTGCCGCACGTAAGCCTCGCTGATGGAAGGAATTCTGAGGTGACACGTGAGGGGAGTGTGTGGTTCCCAGCTTTGAACTATACATTTAAAAAGGTGCTATGTGTCCCTGAACTAGAGAACAATTTGCTAAGTGTAAGTGCCCTTGACAGGGCTGGATATACTGTAACATTTACAGACAAGGCTTGTAAGATATCCAAAGGTGGGAAAGTGCTTCTTACAGGGAAAATGTGTAATAATGTGTATGTGGTAGAAAATAGGCATGTGGAGGCAAAGATGATAACTAATAAGAGCCCCCATGACAATTGCATACATCTGCTACATAGAAGGTTGGCTCATGCAAATTATGAGACCATAAAGAAAACGCTAGCCTTACTGGGGAAGGAAAAAGTTAAAGAGTGTGGGAACTACCTGGATTGTGAGGTATGCAAAAGTTCCAAATCTAAGGCTTACCCAGTGGCTAAGCATAGTGAGAGACTCTCAGACACTGCATTAAAGGTAGTGCATGCAGATGTAATAGGCCCCTACAGGGAGAGTCACTCAGGTAACCATTACGCGTTGATTCTGGTGGATGATTGCACCAGATTCTCCTGGGTGTATCCTTTGAAAAGGAAGTCACAGGTGTTTGAAACATTTAAGTATTGGGCCAAAAGAGTGCAGAAACAACTTAAATGTACCTTGGATTCTCTCCAAACAGATTTTGGGGGAGAATTCATGTCAAATGAGTTTAAGAAATGGTTACAGGTGCAAGGTGTGAGGCACAGAGTTGCCAACGTGGCGGTGCCAGCAGAAAATGGTGTTGCTGAGCGACATGGGGGAATGCTACAAACAAAAATGTATTCCATGTTGCAGGATGCAGGGTTGCCAATGACATACTGGGCAGAAGCAATAAAGGCCGCCTCCTATGTTTCCAACAGGATCTGGACCAGGTCCATACAAGACATACCTTATAGGGTTTTGTACCAGAGGGATCCTAGCTTAGGTTACCTCAGAGTGTTTGGTACAAAAGCCTGGGTTGATGTGCCAATATCCAAGAGAAGGAAAGGAGGAGCGAGAGCTAAAAAACTAACCTTCCTTGGGTATCAGTCTGGCATGAAATCATACAGGTTTGCTGATGAACATAATTCTCTCAGCTACAGCAGAGCTGCGAATTTTTGTGAGGGTAATAACTGGGCCAGAATTCATGGACAGGAGGAGCCAAAAGAAATTGGGCTACCATTGACAGATCTCTCACAGGATGCAGATGGGGTGAAGCAGGAGGGGTCTCCTCAAAGGGCTTCATCGCCAAGGGCTGAAGAGGGGAGACAGATTCCTAGGGTGTCAAGCAGGAGCACTAAAGGAATTCCCCCGGAGAGGTATGGTTTTGAGACCACTGATGTAAATCATGTACAAGTCAAAGAACCAAAGAGCTTTCAGGAGGTAATGGCTTTGGAAAGCAGGGAAAAAGAGGCCTGGCTAGAAGCCATGCAAACTGAGTTTGATTCCCTGAAAGAGAATAAGGTATTCTCTGTAACAAAACTGCCAGCTCAAAGAAAAGCCATAGGGTGCAGATGGCTTTACAAAGTCAAACAGTGTCCAGAAGGGAAGATACTCCGTAAGGCCAGGCTTGTGGCTAAGGGTTATTCCCAAGTTGAAGGACAAGACTTTGATGAATTATTTGCTCCCACTGTGAAGGCTGATACTATAAGAGCTGCATTGTGTAAAGCTGTCAGAGATAACATGTTAGTGCACCATTTTGACTTCACCACAGCATATCTGAATGCAACAATAAGTGAAGAAATATATATGGAGCAGATCCCTGGGTTTGAATGCAAGGGTAAACAAGGAGTATTAAAATTGCATAAGGCTCTGTATGGATTAAAGCAGAGTGCACGTGCATGATCCCAATGCATTAGTGAAGCATTGGCAAATCTTGGGTTTAAGCAAGGTGTTGCTGATCCTTGTATGTTTACCAAATGTGTAAAGGGCTCTGACTGTGTTGTATTTTTATATGTTGATGATCTTTGTTTGTTGTGTCATACAAAAGAACAACTAAACTGGTTTAAGGAGGCAACTGGAAAACTGTTTAAAATGAAGCATCTTGGTGACATTCAAAATTATCTGGGGGTAGAAATTACCAGGAACCCAGAAGGATATTTTGAATTGTGCCAGGAGAAAAAGATTGAACAGCTCCTAGAAAAATTTAAAATGACAGAGGCAAAAAGCACTGAGACTCCCATGACAACAGGGTATGTGAAAGAGGTGGATGATAAGGTATTCCATGATAAAAATCAATACCAATCGTTGGTGGGTTCATTGTTATATCTGTCATGTTGGACAAGACCAGACATTTGTATGGCAGTACATTTGCTTTGCCAGAAATGTGCATGTCCATACATGAAAGACTGGAATGCAGCAAAAAGGGTGCTGCGATACTTAAAAGGCTCAGCTTCAGCCAGGTTGTGTTTAAAGGCTGATGCAGAGGAAACAATCACAGTGTATAGTGACTCCAGTTGGGGGGAAAGAGAAGAAGGAAAGTCTACCACTGGGTACGTGTTATTTCTACATGGGGCACTGGTTATGTGGAAGTCTTTAAAACAGACTCATGTAGCTACCAGCACATGTGAGGCAGAATATTCTGCATTAAGCGACAGTGAGATTCAGCTGGAATGGCTGTGTCAACTGGCTAAAGACCTAAATCTTGAATGTGAAATGCCTGTAAGTGTTTACTGTGATAATACTGCAGCACAACAATTGGCTGGATATCAAGGTATTAGAACAAGAAGTAAACACATCACAATAAGATACCAGAATGTCAGGGAAGCGGTAAACAATGGTTTAATGGTTCTGAAACATTGTGCTTCAAATGTAAATATTGCTGACGTTTTCACCAAATGTTTGTCTACTGAAAAGTTTGAACTATTTAGAAGCAAATTGGGGCTTGCAATGTCAGTCTAGGAGGAGTGTTGGAACATGAGACTGCACATGGCAAGCAGATGTAAAAGATCTATGTGACAGCCAGGTGATTGGTGGTGTCACATGACAGCTCAATGACTGAGCAGAAAAACTGGCTTGTACTGGACTGAGCTAGATAGTCCTGGAGACAAGGCAGCCAACAGGTGATTGGCTGAGAGACTATGCCAGATATGTATATAGGTGTGTTATATATGTATTGGGTTGTGGGTTGTGGAGAGTTGATGACCAAGCGGAGCATTCTGTCACTGTGAATAAAAGAGCACTTTTGTACTACGTGCTGAGTCTTCTGTGCTTACTCGCCTATAGAGCTGCAACGCTTTCTAACACAAAACTGTTTTAATCAAGGGTTGCAAATGACAGCACGTAGGCCAATAAACATACAAGGTCACTAAACTTCAATAACTGTCACTAAACTTCATACATTTGTGTTTTATTATCTACTTAAAATTCTATGAACTATGACAGTTACCGAGGTTGGAAGCCATTTCGAGGGTGTCTTCATCAGCCCACTAAACAGTTGCTATGAAGATTCATAAATAATTGACAACTAACACATATTTACATACTGTTAAAAATCATAGTGTGACTAATAAAGAAACCTACCAGTTTCTAGGAGACACTATCTAGTAGTCTTCCCAGGTATAACATTATTTTACAGTCTCTTCAGTGTTCCTGAAAAGAAACACATCCTAACTGTATCCGATTACATAAAGGTGAACCAGCTATAGAAGAATGTCAGATTAAAGACACCAACTATGGAACAGATCTTAAAGGGAACCAACTATACAAAATATTTGCATTTCAGGTTGATTGTACACAGCATAGTGATTTTTTGTTATTTCATCAAGGGTTGACCAAATTGTATTTATATGATGAATGTGTCTAAATAGGTTCCCTTCTCCTTTCAGACATGGATTCTTGCAGGAGTTGCTCTGAAGGTCATTATCCAAACCTGGGACAAGTCCAATGTATTCCCAAGATTCCAAATTTCCTTTCCTTTGCAGAACCCTTGAGCATAATTTTAGCCTTTTTGGCTCTCTTCTTTTCTCTGATCACAGCCCTGGTGCTCGCAATCTTTGTCAAATACAAGGACACCCCCATAGTTAAAGCCAACAACCAGAGCCTCACCTACTGTCTACTCATCTCTCTCCTTCTCTGCTTCCTCTGCTCCTTGCTCTTCATTGGATGGCCCAACCGGCTGACCTGCCTCCTCCGACAAACGACTTTTGGCATCATCTTCTCAGTTGCTGTTTCTTCTGTCTTGGCGAAAACGGTTACAGTCGTGGTGGCATTTATGGCCTCTAAGCCAGGAAATGTTTTTCGAAAGTGGGTGGGGAAACAATTGGCATGGTCTATTGTTATCTTTTGCTTCTTTGTTCAAGTTGGCATTTGTGCTGTTTGGCTAGGATCTTCTGCTCCATTTCCAGAAGTGGACATGCATTCACTGCATAGAGAAATCATAGTGCAATGCAATGAAGGGTCAGCCACCATGTTTTACTGTGTCTTGGGCTACATGGGATTTCTGGCCACCGTCTGCTTTATTGTGGCATTCCTGGCCAGAAGGTTGCCTGACAGTTTCAATGAAGCCAAGTTCATCACCTTCAGCATGTTGGTCTTCTGCAGTGTTTGGCTGTCCTTTCTCCCCACCTACCTGAGCACTCAAGGAAGAGACACGGTGGCCGTGGAGATCTTCTCCATTTTAGCTTCCAGTGCTGGCTTACTAGGCTGCATCTTTTTTCCCAAATGCTATGTCATCATTCTGAGGCCTGAGTTGAACAAAAGAGAGCAGCTGATCAGGAAAAATCATTAAACCCTTCATTCATTTGTTCTGCAGCTGTTATCTTTATCTGAATCTATTTATTTTTTTATCTGTGGCTATTTTGTTTTTATCTATTTATTTATCTATTTATCCGTGGTTATTTAGTTTTATGCATAGAATGAAACCCAGAAACTTTTCCTGAAATTCTTCTGTAATAGACATCTAAGACACATTTAGAGAATCTCTATGGGCCTTTATTCTTCGGTGGGGAGGTGGAAAAAATTCGACATTTGAATGTTTCATTCCTGTAAACCTCAAATCAAAAATGCTGGCTCAGGATTTTTTGGGTGAGAGAGTGAGAGAGAGTACTGAGAGGCCTAATCAAAGACCATCAACCTTATTTCTGGCATCCCTGTTATTGCACAAGCTTATTGAAGATTTGGGGTGTCAGATATGCCCCTGCAACCGCAGTGGGGTGGGAAGAATATGCTTGGAGCAAACTGAGGCCTAAGCCTCTGTTCTTGGTGACACCATTGTTACCAGAGTTTTTTTCCCCAGATACCAGGTCGTCCATGAGGTTGCTGGTGACATGAGGATGTCACTTCCCCTGTAGTCTGGAAATGGCACTTCTGTATTGCCTGCGACAGAGGTCTAGGCCGCTGTTTGCTGCTGGTAATTCCCTAAGGATCCCAAATGCCCGCCAATGACGAGCAATCACCTGCCAATTCTTGCCGCTTCCCACCGAAATTCAGCTGGTCGACAGGCAGAGGCAAACCGATAGAAAGGGGGGCCAGACCACATCCCCTCCTGATGAGGTCATTTTTGGCCTGAGGCAGAAGCACCCACTACGCAGCAGGGGGATGATCTAGCTGTCACAGCCAAACTGTATGAAAAGGATAGATCAAGATCCTTTCTGTCCCACAACCAAGCCTGCAATCAGATTGGAAGAAATGCTAACAAATCACCTCCTTCTGGAACATGTAAATATAACCATTACACACATGCTCAGAAAGGACCCACTCGCCACCTTGTTCTTCAATTTGTTTCTGGAGGTTAAGCTTTTTACCAAACAAATCCCCCAAAAGAGATCTCAGCCAGGACCTGGGGGTGATGTGCAAATTTCCCCTGCTGGCCAATCCTGCGCTTGCGATATGCAGTGCTACTTTGAATGCTGAATGAGCAGTTTTTCCTCATGGCAAAAAATCGGCAGCAACAGAACAACGGGTGATCGTTTCACAAACGTTATACTCTGAGTTTTCTTCCTAGGGGGCCCAAAAGAACCAGACACTGTTCCACTCTCTGCCATTCCATACTCATAACAACCCTGTGAAGTAAGTGTGGCTGAGAGGGTGTGACCAGCGCAAGGTCAAACAGCATCCTGCAGGTGGAGAATGGGGATTCAACCCTGGCTCTCCCTGATCCTAGTAAGAGATTTCAGCCACTACATCACACAGGCTCTGAAAGGTCAGGAAAGTGGAGAAAGACCCTCCATGGCTGCCTGTCTATTTCCTCGCAAAACTCAAAGAGCAAAATCTTATTTTCAGGCCCCAAATGGCTTGGAGTTGGAGAACACAAAGGACCACTTCCTCCCATACTGTACATCCCATCTATTAATGTTTCCCTCTCGGTTCAGATCCTCCTGCTCTCCGCACCCCTGCTTAAATCAGTGAGGCAGGTGGTGCTCAGAAACACGGCTTGTCAATTTGGCATCTTACCTGTAGAATGCCCTTCCCTTTGAGGCTCGCCTGACACCGAGGTGCAAGGCCAAACATATTCTCTTTTCCCAATTGTTTAAAAGCAGGGTTGCTCGTCAAACATTTTGATCGTTTGCCCCTAACCTGAGAGAACACAGGGTTTAACTTGAGGGTTTATTGCTGGATTTTTAGGCTGGGTTTCTTGGAACTTTTAATGATTTTATGCTGTTTATGGCTTTATCATGCTTCACTTTGTCAAACACTTTGAATTGGTTCTCTGGACAAGTGGTGCAGAAATGTTCCAGCCTATGGGGAGGGGGCTGTGGCTCAGTGGTAGAGCATTTGCTTGGCATGCAGAAGATCCCAGGTTCGATCCCTGGCATCTCCAATTAAAGGGTCTAGGGAGGGTGGTGATTTGAAAGACCTCTGCCTGAGACCCTGGAGAGCTACTGCTGGTCTGAGTACACAATACAGACTTCGATGGACCAAGGGTCTGATTCAGTTGAAGGCAGCTTCATGTGTTCATGTGATAAATAAATTCATCCAAGGAGAAATGATCCTTAGTTCTTGCTTTGTCACTTTCATTTAGAGATTCCCAGTTTTTTTATTGCATCATGGGTGGGCGGGGGGCCCTGCTAGTCATTCTGAGCTCCCCAATCCAACTGCTGCCTCACTGTAGGGAAGCTGGGATGAAATTAGAAAAAAAATATTTTTGCTTCACTAGTTCTGCAAACTATTATCCCAGAACAATATTAGCAGTCTTCCAGACGAGATGACCGCCACTATAATTATCAAAATCACTGTCATTTCCTTACCCAGTCTCAGTTCCAATAGCTGTCTAGAAGAAAACAGAAAACAAACCAGAAATAAAATCTTTAAGTTCTGCTTATAAAGCCCTCCGCTGAACCACTCTCAGCTAAAATGAGGGACTACAGAGAGGCAATTTTTGTATCAGTAAACAATATCTCTCGAATTTGATACAAAGAAGCAGGTTGAGATATGAAAGAAAAAGTCCCTACATCCACTATTGAAAAGAATATTGACTCAATCAGGCGCCATCTGAGCCACCTTCTTGAAACCAGGCAGAAACTAAGGATGATGCTGTAGAGGAGACCCTGGACAGTACATGTGGAGAGAGAGGTGTTCTTGGATTTCACTTGGCAGAGTCTGAGATGTTGCTGCTGATACAGATGGTGCTTCTGCTCGTGGTGTATGAAGTACATAGTATGAAGTGCACGGGGAACATTTCGCCTCAGATTCCACAACAGTGGTATCAGCCAGGTGAAATCCTAATTGGTGGAATTGTATCTCATATTGGTTGTAACTCCCAAGAACTTCTGTTTGAGTGGCACCCTTCCCAGGATGATACATGTTTTCCTGTGTAAGGACTTCATGGCTCCACTAATATAGAGTTGATGATGATGTCTGATTTTATTTTAGCAATTCTGTAGACTTACAAAAACTGAATAGGCATTTTTAATAGTAATGAGGCAGGATGAGGTGCCAAAGGAACATTTTACCAGGGACAAAGAAACTTTGATTGCTCTTCTGAAGAAACAGGTTTTTACTATAAATATTGGCCCTTTCACCATTCATTGGATCCAACCCCAAGCCCTTCCTTATGTGTAAGTTCTCCTCGCTTTACTTCCAAGAAATGCTGATCCCTTTTCCTCCCTTCTTCACCCTGCTTCTACCAGACATCACCCCTCAGGATAGGTAAATATTGCCCAAAGTACCCTAACTCTATTTGCACCCCTCCACCCTTTATTTCATCCAGTTCTTGTGTGAATTGAGCATTAATAAATCATTTAGCGCATGTGTGATTCTTCTTCTTATCTTTAAAATTATAAAAATACTATATTTTGAACCCCTGTCTCTTTTTTAGTTGTTTTCCCTAAGCCGCTTATCCAGATAAATGGTGGTTTATCATATTGTCTGTACTTCCCAAGAAGTTCTATTTCATTGGCACCCTTCCCAGGATGATAATTGTTTTCCACTGTAAGGAAGTCATGGCTCCTCTTGTGTAGAGTTGATGATAATGTCTGATTTTATTTTAGCAACTAAATATACTCGCAAAACTGAATAGGCATTTTTAATAATAATGAGGCAGCATGAAGTGCCAAATGAATGCTTTACTTCCAAGAAATGCTGATCCCTTTTCCTCCCTCCTTCACCCTGCTTCCACCAGACATCACCCCTCTGGATAGGTAAATATTGCCCAAAGTACCCTCACTCTATTTGCACCCCTCCACCCTTTATTTCCTCCAGTTCTTGTGTGAATTGTACATGAATAAGTCATTTAGCGCTTATGTGATTCTTCTTCTTATCTTTAAAATGATAAAAACACAATATTTTGAACACCTGTCTCTTTATTAGTTGTTTTCCCTAAGCCATCCACATAAATGGTGGTTAAAAGATCTTTAAAGTTGACCCAGCCTCTTGCAAAGCCTAGTTTTCATGATAATTCACCCAACTAAAATGGAACCAGTGTGGTGTAGCAGTTAAAAATGGTAGACTCTAATCTAGAGAACCGAGTTTGATTCCGCATTCCTCCACATGAGCAGCGGTCTCTAATATGGTGAACAGGGTTGTTTTCACCATTCCTACACATGAATCCTGTTGGGCGACCTTGGGCTTGTCACAGTTCTCTTGTGACACTTTCAGCCCCACCTGCCTCACAAGGTGTTTGCAGTGGGGAGAGGAAGGGAAAGCGATATGAAGCTGGTTTTAGTCTCCTTAATAACATAGAGGTAATTGGGGTATAAAAACCATCTCTTCTTCACTTATTGGGGTAACATATGAGGGCGTATGTTAAACAGATTAGAAAAAGATTCGAAGGAGAATACAAATAGTTTGCACAAAACAGATTTAGAATATGTATGCAACAGTAAAACTCAGAATCACTGAATGAAATTGCTTGGCAGTATGCTGGAGAAACATAAGAAACTAATTTCTCACAGAAAACATTGGACTTGCTGACACACACTCTGTTGAAGGATGCTGGATTATGTGTCTTCAAGGGGGTCAAAACAAATTTGAGGATCTATTCAGGGGCAGTTGTGTTGCTAACTAAGAGGAACCTACAGTATCCACTTGAATGCCAGTCATTGGTGGGCAGTGGGAATGTCTGATGGTTCAATGTCCAGCTTGTGGGTTTCCTAGTAGCATTGTGTTGGGGCAAATGAAAAGTGTCCCAGATGAGCCATTTCTCAGATTTAGTTGGGCCCTTTTGTGTTCTTTTATCCATCAGTGACCAATACAGATGCCGTATGTTGAAGAGTTCTCTTCTCAAACAATAACTGATTTTGGTTGCAGCTTGATAACAAAGTTCTACCAGCACATCCTCGCTTTGGTGTTTGCCATCCATGAGGTCAACAAGAACCCCAATATCTTACCCAATGTAACCCTTGGGTTTCACATTCATGACTCCTATGTATATCTGAAATGGACTTTCAGGACCACCCTGGACCTACTCTTCACATCACTTGAACTTGTCCCAAACTACAAGTGTGGCACCCAGAAAAAAATGATCGGTGTCATTGGGGGATATAGTTCTGAAATTTCAACAGATATAGCAACTCTCTTAAGTCGTTACAAGATCCCACAGGTATGAGCAGAGAACTGCGATGATTTGGACTTCCACAAATCTCACATGCAGTTTAAGACCCCTTCCTCATCTAGGGCCAATGGTTTCAACGAGTAAGCAAAAAATAGGGGGAGAGGTGAAATATGTTACTTTGCATTTGAGTGTGATATGCATCTTGAAATGGGAATTGTCAGGAAGGATTTCAAAGGATGTGTGTGGAATATTCCATTTGAATATGTTGAGATGATTTTTTTTGGGGGGGAGGATGTTATAATACTTGATTCTGTTCAATGCATGGATGTTGGTTTTATTATTGGCCAATTGCATCAGTCTACTGGATAATCCTTTCTAAGTACTATGAACAGTTCTATTACGGTAGCTACTCAAAATGGAAGCAAAGAAGGATTGCAGGGGAAAGGAAATGTGAAAGATTCACACACATCTGGCGACATTTGTCTGTGGGTTTTGGCATCTCAGATTATGAAGAACATTCTTAGAAGGCAACATTTTTGTTTCTACTCAGAATCCTTGTTTGAACACCAAAGCTAGAGGTATCTGGTTCTTCTGGGATACTGCTAAATCAGCTTCATGACTCCAGTTTCCACATCCGGGTGGGTTCTGAATAGTGTGACGGAAAGTCATGATCAAAAGGAGGGAAAATACAAATCAATATTTTCCCCTGTATTGACCATATGCTGCGATTTTTAAAAAATATAAATTTCGAACATGCTCTTCTTGAACCCATTCTGTTAAATGCCAGAATCGTGCCCATGAGAAAGAGCACTGCTGGATTTTACATAGAATATAACAGTGATTAAATGGCACATTGAAACCAAGGTTTTTTTCACTCTTAGGAATTAGTGAAAAATAATTGCCAGATTAGTATAGAAGGTTACTGGTGAGCAAGTAGCCAGCCGTGGCTCAGTGGGACAAAAACTGCTTGGTATGCAGAAGGTCGCAGGTTCATTCCACAGCATCTCCAGTTAAAACTGATCAGGCAGTACTTAATGGGAAAGACCTCTGCCGGAGACCCTGGAGAGCCATTGCCCGTCAGAGTAGACAATACTGACCTTCTTCCAATGAAGGGATTGCAAATTCTTGCTGAACAGCTATACCTGATACACACTTAGGCAATATGATTATATGCCCCAAAAAATTGACAAAAAGGAATCAATATTGTGTGAAATATCTTCGACCCAAACTCCAGTACCATAAAGTATCATTGGTTCATTTTTCCCCAAAAAGGTTTTAATGGCTTCCGGATAATTCGTACCTCTTGCTGTGGGAAAGAAAAAAAAAGACAAACCATTTAGATATGGGGATATCTTTTGAGAAATACATTGAAATTGGGCATGACTGACATTTAAATTTTGATCTTTTATGTATTTTTTATAATATTTGTTTTATCCACACTATAAGCCACCTTCAGTTCTTTAAGGTGAGAAAATGGCTAATACATATTTTTAAAAAATAAAACAAAAATGTAAAACACTGCCATGGATCCAGACATGTTCACTAGCTGCAGCAGGAAACATGCAGGAAAAAGAAGATGTGCAACAGTCTGGAAAACAGAGTAGTCTTTTATGCAGTTTATGTTTCCAATATTATAGGACCAAGAACTGAGGTAACATTTAAAGAGCTTCTGAAACAAGAAGGTGATAAATGAAGTATTCCTTTTCTCCCTCAGTAACATGATTTTTTTTCTTATTAGTTTTCTTTTGGCTCATTTGAATCAGCAGTGGATAACCCAACCAGTCTCCCTCACTTTTACCGCACGGCCTCCCAGGAAGCCCTTCAGTACGAGGGAATTGTCCAGCTATTTCTGCATTTCGGCTGGAAATGGGTTGGGCTCTTCACTATGGATAATGAAGTAGGAGACCGTTTTTTGCAAGCATTTGCGTTGATGCTTTCCAGGAAAGGAATCTGTGTGGCCTTCATAGAAAAAGCCATAATACAGGTCAGGTGGGATAACATAAATTTTATATTAAAATATTTCGACAGTAGTAATACAGATTTCTTGGATAGCAAAGCCAATGCAATTGTTCTACATGGAGAAAGTGCAACCCTTGCCTGGCTGGCAACCATTATCTCTATTCCCACAATTTTAACGAATGTGACAGGTTCTGATTATGTGGTGAGAACCTCTACAGGAAAGGTGTGGATTACAACAGCCCAGATTGACTTTGCATTCACTATTGTACAAAAGATATCAAATATACAAATATTTCATGGCGCTCTTTCCTTCACAATACATTCCAAGGATATCCTAGGATTCCATACGTTTCTCCAACAAATAAAACCTTCCTGGGCAAAGGGGGATGGTTTTATCAAGACATTCTGGGAACAAGTCTTTCAATGTGCATTACTAGATTCCATTAATAGAACAAATTTGGAAGACACATGCACGGGAGAGGAGAGATTGGAGACTGTCCCGGCACCTTTTTTTGAAATGACCATGAGTGGCCATAGCTACAGTATCTATAATGCTGTCTATGTCATTGCACATGCTCTACACATCTTGGCGTCTGCCAGACCCAACCATAGAGGCATGGAGGAAGGGGTTAGCCTGGCTTCTCTGAATGTGCCGCCTTGGAAGGTACTTGCTCTTCACTGACAAAAGAAAATCCCCTATCATGCTGAGGGTTGCAAAGAGATGGGGCCGTTGAAAAAGTGTTACTGACAATTCGAGATCACCTCTGTGTGAAAACCCGGAAGTGACATCAACCCCCTGTCCCCAGCATGATGCTGTCAGAATCCCCCAAAATTCCATGGTAAAACCATGGAAATTATGGGAACTCCTATAGAGTCAGGGAGTATTTCCCTCTGACTAAGTAGAGCACAAATCTAGAGATGGAGTTGAAAAGTGAGAAATTAAATCTCACCACCTGGTAAGCTCTGACCCTCTGTCATTTTCTGACCAGCTCCTGCAGACTTTGCTTCTCTTCATGCTTCCTTTGGCTTCCTGCAGCTCTGTAGGGTAGGTGGGGGCATGCCTATTGCCCTTGTAATGCAGGGGTGGGGAACCATTGTTCCACCAAGGGCCATTTGGAGGTTTATAACATCATTCATGGGCCATACAAAATTATCAACTTAGAAATTAGCCAACCCAGCCCCAAGCAGGCAGCTACCCCACATGACTCCCCTCCCTTGTGGAAAGCAGGTAGGCAACCAACCGGTGGCACGCTTGTCCACCTGGTGGCACAGGATGGTCTTTTGCACCAGATGGGCATAGCCGTCCAGCCATACGCCACTCCTGCTCCGCACGGTCAGGGCAGGATTCCACAGCCGGCTCCTGCTACCTCCGCCTGCAGGGATGAAATGAGGACACACTGGCTAAGAACTCCCCCCACCCCGTGCATTCTGGCCCTGCCCCCTTTAACACCTCCATTGTCGCCACTTCCACACCCAGGCCTCTGGAAGTACAGAGGGAATACGTTTCTCCATGGCCCGGGTGGGAAAGGGTTAACACAGTTTCTTGGGCAGTCATAGAAGCTTCATACCTGATGACTCTTCCTTTCTTTTTCTGAGCAAAACAAAATCACATCTGCCTTGAATAGAGGCTGTTCCTGTCCACAGGAGGGGCGGATCACCAGTCTTAGATCCTTCTGAGCTAGAGATCTGCCAGGACACACAAAGTGCCAGTTCAAATGATTTCATGGGCCTTAAAAGGCCCCTGGGCCTGGAAGTTCCCTAACCCTGTTCTAATGGATAGGCTCATTTGCGTATATATAGCGATATGAATGCTGCTGGCCAAAAAAATGCACTCTGGATGCAGCTAAACCAAAACGGATTTTTCTGGAAGCTCCTTCAACAGTATTCATTCCAGAAACACCCTGAATCAAACTTCATTCCTTTGTCCTGTAACTGGCCATGGAAGCTTATTCTCATGAGCACCCAAAATACTTGAATCCATAGAAAACCTTCCATCTTTGATGAAAGTAATCTAAAAATCTGTTTGAAACTAAAAAGTATTGGTGAGGTCATTCCAATCCATGAAAATCACTCCAGGTTCCCTGATACATTTTATCTTTCTACTAAGCTCCACGCACTTCTTCAGAGAATTGCATTCAACAACAGTGCCGGAGATGAAGTGACCTTTAATGAACATGGAGAATTGAAAGGTGGATTTGATATTACCAATATGGTCACTTTTCCAAATGAGTCCTATGTCAGAGTCAAGATCGGGAGGCTGGATCCTCAGGTTCCACTTAGTAAAAGAATTACCATCGACGAGGACAGAATTCAGTGGAACAGACACCTCACAGAGGTGAGAAAAAATCTCCACTGTCTCTCAAAATGTACAAAACTTTAATGAAATGAGTACACAGACACTTTAAGGAAGATAGCAAACAGACTCAACAACCTTTTTAGTCCACGAATTTTCTGATTGAGACACGGGCTGCCCATTCCTGAGCTTTCCATGGCCGGGGACTGAGGTGTGGCTGAGGCGCTGCTGCGGCACCTCCAAATCTGGTTCCTGGCATTTTGGAGGCTTTTCTTTTTTAAATGGTGCATTTTGCTCCATTGAGAACAGCAAGGCTAACCCTGCAAAAAAGCCGAAAGGGGACAGGAAGCTGCCTATCGGCGGCACCGCCCCCCAGCACGTCTTAGCAACACCCCCAGGATACCAGCGCAGGGCTTTGTGCTGGTGGAACACCGGCGGAAGGCCCATCCACCATCCATGGGTGGCGCTGCCCCGGCAGCAGTGGGAGACCAGTGTATGGGCCTCCCCACCACCACTGGGGCCACTCTGCAAGGCATAAGTGGCCAGCCGCTGGTGCAGGGCCCCCCAATGCCGGTTCAGCCCCTTCCTGGCCACGAAAGGACTTTCCTCCTAGAGATTCAAGAAGGGGCTGTGAATGCCACCCTCACTGAGCACGCAACATTTCAATCTCAGTTTGATTCAGTAGTCTTCTTGGTAACGTGTATTCTCCCTTGATATCAGAGATATTACTCTTCCCATTAACTTGACAACTTTTTACAGCTATTGCGAGCCAAAATACTCCCCAAATCTTCTCAGTTCTACCTTCTCTTTTTCTTCAATGACAGCTGCCTCCCTTATCTGTGTGTAATGACAACTGTAAGCCTGGTTTCAGCAAGAAAAAGAAGGAAGGGGAACCGTTCTGCTGCTACGATTGTGATCCGTGTCCAGAAGGGAAAATATCAGACGAAGAAGGTAGGAAATGCTCTTATTCATATGACTCCCGTTGAAGATCCCAATATGTTTTTTGGACTGATTGCCTGAAGGGAGGGCATTTAAACATCTGCGCTATGGGGACACATGAAAAGGCTCCTCGGTATTGAACATGCCTTGCGTTGCTGCATTTATTTCCAGAGATTTGTGTTATACTTTTTAGAAATAATGGGACCTTGATTCTAAAGAAAAGACATCTCCCGGGCAGAAGAAGGGCATAGTTCTGTTTTAATGAAAGAGATAACCGGGTATGAGATTGAGAAGTATCACCATGAACACCGAAATACCCAGAAAGGTCCTTTCACCACAATGGGATTAACACTCTCATATCAATATATGTCTATAGCCTGAAAGTCAATGCTAGGATAGGTTAACAAAACTGTTTTAATCAAGGGTTGCAAATGACAGCACGTAGGCCAATAAACATATAAGGTCACTAAACTTCAATAACTGTCACTAAACTTCATACATTTGTGTTTTATTGTCTACTTAAAATTCTATGAACCATGACAGTTACCCAGGTTGTAAGCCATTTCGAGGGTGTCTTCATCAGCCCACTAAACAGTTGCTACAAAGATTCATAAATAATTGACAACTAACACATATTTACACACTGTAAAAATCATGGTGTGACTAATAAAGAAACCTACCAGTTTCTAGGAGAAACTATCTAGTAGTCTTCCCAGGTATAATGTCCGATTAAAGACACCTACTATGGAACAGATCTTAAAGGGAACCAACTATACAAAACGTTTGCATTTCAGGTTGATTGTACACAGCATAGTGATTTTTTGTTATTTCATCAAGGGTTGACCATAAAAGGTTAGGTACTATCTCATAAAATTGTTTTTATATGATGAATGTGTCTAAATAGGTTCTCTTCTCCTTTCAGACACAGATTCCTGCATGACTTGCTCTGATGGTCATTATCCAAACTTGGGACAAGTCCAATGTATTCCCAAGATTCCAAATTTTCTTTCCTTTGCAGAACCCTTGAGCATAATTTTAACCTTTTTGGCTCTCTCCTTTTCCCTGATCACAGCCCTGGTGCTCGCAATCTTTGTCAAATACAAGGACACCCCCATAGTTAAAGCCAACAACCGGAGCCTCACCTACTGTCTACTCATCTCTCTCCTTCTCTGCTTCCTCTGCTCCTTGCTGTTCCTTGGAAGGCCTAACGAGGTGACCTGCCTCCTCCGACAAACGACTTTTGGCATCATCTTCTCAGTCGCTGTTTCTACTGTCTTGGCGAAAACGGTTACAGTCGTGGTGGCATTTATGGCCTCTAAGCCAGGAAACGTTTTTCGAAAGTGGGTGGGGAAGCAATTGGCATGGTCTATTGTTATCTTTTGCTTCTTTGTTCAAGTTGGCATTTGTGCTGTTTGGCTAGGATCTTCTGCTCCATTTCCAGAAGTGGACATGCATTCACTGCATAGAGAAATCAATGAAGGGTCAGCCACCATGTTTTACTGTGTCTTGGGCTACATGGGATTTCTGGCCACCGTCTGCTTCATTGTGGCATTCCTGGCCAGAAAGTTGCCTGACAGTTTCAATGAAGCCAAGTTCATCACCTTCAGCATGTTGGTCTTCTGCAGTGTTTGGCTGTCCTTTCTCCCCACCTACCTGAGCACTCAAGGAAGAGACACGGTGGCCGTGGAGATCTTCTCCATCTTAGCTTCCAGTGCTGGCTTACTAGGCTGCATCTTTTTCCCCAAATGCTATGTCATCCTTCTGAGGCCTGAGTTGAACAAAAGAGAGCAGCTGATCAGGAAAAATCATTAAACCCTTCATTCATTTGTTCTGCAGCTGTTATCTTTATCTGAATCTATTTATTTTTTATCTGTGGCTATTTTGTTTTTATCTATTTATTTATCTATTTATCCGTGGTTATTTAGTTTTATGCATAGAATGAAACCCAGAAACATTTCCAAGAAATTCTTCTGTAATAGGCATCTAAGACACATTTAGAGAATTCTTCGGTAGGGAGGTGGAAAAAATTCGACATTTGAATGTTTCATTCCTGTAAATCTCAAATCAAAAATGCTGGCTCAGGATTTTTTGGGTGAGAGAGTGAGAGTGAGAGAGAGTACTGAGAGGCCTAATCAAAGACCATCAACCTTATTTCTGGCATCCCTGTTATTGCACAGGCTTATTGAAGATTTGGGGTGTCAGATATGCCCCTGCAACCGCAGTGGGGTAGGAAGAATATGCTTGGACCAAACTGAGGCCTAAGCCTCTGTTCTTGGTGATACCATTGTTACCAGAGTTTTTTTCCCAGATACCAGATCGTCCATGAGGTTGCTGGTGACATGAGGATGTCACTTCCCCTGTAGTCTGGAAATGGCACTTCTGTATTGCCCGCGACAGAGGTCTAGGCCGCTGTTTGCTGCTGGTAATTCCCTAAGGATCCCAAATGCCCACCAATGACGAGCAATCACCTGCCAATTCTTGCCGCTCCCCACCGAAATTCAGCTGGTCGAAAGGTAGAGGCAAACCGATAGAAAGGGGGGCCAGACCACATCCCCTCCTGATGAGGTCATTTTTGGCCTGAGGCAGAAGCACCCACTACGCAGCAGGGGGATGATCTAGCTGTCACAGCCAAACTGTATGAAAACCATAGACCAAGACCCTTTCTGTCCCACAACCAGGCCTGCAATCAGACTGGAAGACATGCTAACAAATCACCTCCTTCAGGAACATGTAAATATAACCATTTCACACATGCTCAGAAAGGACCCACTCGCCACCTTGTTCTTCAATTTGTTTCTGGAGGTTAAGCTTTTTACCAAACAAATCCCCCAAAAGAGATCTCCGCCAGGACCTGGGGGTGATGTGCAAATTTCCCCTGCTGGCCAATCCTGCGCTTGCGATATGCAGTGCTACTTTGAATGCTGAATGAGCAGTTTTTCCTCATAGCAAAAAATTGGCAGCAACAGAACAACGGGTGATGGTTTCACAAACGTTATACTCTGAGTTGTGTTCCTACGGGGCCCAAAAAAACCAGACACTGTTCCACTCTCTGCCAGTCAATACTCATAATAACCCTGTGAAGTAAGTGTGGCTGAGAGGGTGGGACCAGCGTAAGGTCAAACAGCACCCTCAGGTGGAGAATGGGGATTCAACCCTGGCTCTCCCTGATCCTAGTCAGAGATTCCAGCCACTACATCACACAGGCTCTGAAAGGTCAGGAAAGTGGAGAAAGACCCTCCCTGGCTGCCTGTCTATTTCCTCGCAAAACTCAAAGGGCAAAATCTTATTTTCGGGCCCTCAATGGCTTGCAGTTGGAGAACACAAAGGACCACTTCCTCCCATACTGTACATCCCTTCTATTAATGTTTCCCTCTCGGTTCAGATCCTCCTGCTCTCCGCACCCCTGCTTAAATCAGTGAGGCAGGTGGTGCTCAGAAACACGGCTTGTCAATTTGGCATCTTACCTGTAGAATGCCCTTCCCTTTGAGGCTCGCCTGACACCGAGGTGCAAGGCCAAACTTATTCTCTTTTCCCAAGTGTTTAAAAGCAGGGTTGCTCGTCAAACATTTTGATCGTTTGCCCCTAACCTGAGAGAACACAGGGTTTAACTTGAAGGTTTATTGCTGGATTTTTAGGCTGGGTTTCTTGGAACTTTTAATGATTCTATGCTGTTTATGGCTTTATCATGCTTCACTTTGTCAAACACTTTGAATTGGTTCTCTGGACAAGTGGTGCAGAAATGTTCCAGCCTATGGGGAGGGGCTGTGGCTCAGTGGTAGAGCATTTGCTTGGCATGCAGAAGATCCCAGGTTCGATCCCTGGCATCTCCAGTTAAAGGGTCTAGGGAGGGAGGTGATTTGAAAGACCTATTCTCCCTCTTTAACATGATTTTTTTTTCTTATTAGTTTTCATTTGGCTCATTTGAATCAGCAGCGGATAACTCAGCCAGTCTCCCTCCCTTTTACCGCACGGCCCCCCAGGAAGCCCTTCAGTATGAGGGAATTGTCCAGCTATTTCTGCATTTCGGCTGGAAATGGGTTGGGCTCTACACTATGGATAATGAAGGAGGAGACCGTTTTTTGCAATCATTTGAGCCAATGCTTTCCAGGAAAGGAATCTGTGTGGCCTTCAGAGAAAAAGCCATAATACAGTTTGTGTTCGATGACATACAATTTATATTAAAATATTTAGACAGCAGTAAAATAGATTTCTTGGATAGCAAAGCCAATGTGATTGTTCTTCATGGAGAAAGTGTAACCCTTGCCTGGCTGGCAACCATAATCTATATGCCCACAATTTTAATGAATGTAACAGGTTCTGATTACGTGATGAGAACCTCTACAGGAAAGGTGTGGATTACAACAGCCCAGATTGACTTTGCATTCACTATTTTGCCAAAGATATATAATATACAAATATTTCATGGTGCTCTTTCCTTCACAATACATTCCAAGGATATCCTAGGATTCCATACGTTTCTCCAACTTATAAAACCTTCCTGGGCAAAGGGGGATGGTTTTATCAAGCAATTTTGGGAACAAGTCTTTCACTGTGTATTAGTAGATTCCATTAATCCAACAAATTTGGAGGACACATGCACGGGACAGGAGAGATTGGAGACTGTCCCGGCACCTTTTTTTGAAATGAGCATGAGTGGCCATAGCTACAGTATCTATAATGCTGTCTATGCTATTGCACATGCTCTACACATCTTGGCGTCCGACAGAACCAACCACAGAGCCATGGAGGAAGGGGTCAGCCTGGCTTCTCTGAATGTGCCACCTTGGAAGGTATTTGCTCTTCACTGACAAAAAAAAAATCCCCTATCAAGCTGAGGGTTGCAAAGAGGCGGGGCCGTTGAAAAACTGTCATTGACAATTTGAGATCACCTCTGTGTGAAAAAACGGAAGTGACATCAACTCCCTGTCCCCAGCATGATGCTGTCAAAATTCCCCAAAATTCCATGGTAAAAGTCATGGAAATTATGGGAACGTCTATAAAGTCAGGGAGTATTTCCCTCTGACTAACCAGAGCACAAATCTAGAGATGGAGCTGAAAATTGAGAAATTATATCTCACCACCTGGTAAGCTCTGACCCTCTGTCCCTTTCTGACCAGCCCCTGCAGACTTTGCTTCTCTTCATGCTTCGTTTGGCTTCCTGCAGTTCTGTAGGGTAGGTGGGAGCATTCCTATTGTCCTTGTAATGCAGGGGTGGGGAAGCACTTTTCCACCAAGCGCCATTTGGATGTTTATAACATCATTCAAGGGCCATACAAAATTATCAACTTAAAAATTAGCCAACCCAGACCCAAGCAGGCAGCCAACCCAGATGAACCCCCTCCCTCATGGAAAGCAGGGAGGCATCCAACCGGTGGCACACTCGCCCACCTGGTGGCACAGGATGGTCTTTTGCACCAGATGGGCATAGCTGTCCAGCCACATGCCACTCCTGCTCCGCAAGGTCGGGGTAGGATTCTACAGGCGGCTCAAGCTACCTCTGCCTGCAGGGATGAAATGAGGACACACTAGCTAAGAACTCCCCCCCCCCGTGCATTGTGGCCCTGCCCTCTTTAACACCTCCATTGTCACCACTTCCACACCCAGCCCTCTTGTAGTACAGAGGGAATATGTTTCTCCATGGCCCGGGTGGAAAAGTGTTAACACAGTTTCTTGGGCAGTCACAGAAGCTTCATACCTGATGACTCTTCCTTTCTTTTTCTGAGCAAAACAAAATCACATCTGACTTGAATAGAGGCTATTCCTGTCCACGAGAGGGGGCAGATCACCAGTCTTAGATCCTTTTGAGCTAGAGATCTGCCAGGACCCACAAAGTGCCAGATTTTACGAGCCTTAAACGGCTCCTGGGCCTGACATTCCCCACCCCTGTTTTAATGGATAGGCACATTTGCATAAAGATAGTGATGAATGCTGCTGGCCAACAAAATTAACTCTGTATGCAGCAAAACCAAAACGGAATTTCTGGAAGCTGCTTCAGTAGAATTTATTCCAGAAACACCCTGAATCAAACTTCATTCCTTTGTCCTGTAATTGGCCATGGAAGCTTATTCTCATGAGCAACCAAAATACTTGAATTCATAGAAAACCTTCCGTCCTTGATGAAAGTAATCTAAAAATCTGTTTGAAACTGAAAAGTATTGGTGAGGTCATGGCAATCCATGTAATTCACTCCAGGCTCCTTAATACACTTTCTTTTTCTACTAAGCTCCACGTACTTCTTCGAAGAATTGCTTTCAACAACAGTGCGGGAGACGAAGTGACCTTTAACGAACATGGAGAATTGAATGGTGGATTTGATATTACCAATATGGTCACTTTTCCAAATGAGTCCTATGTCAGAGTCAAGATCGGGAGGCTGGATCCTCAGGTTCCACTTAGTAAAAGAGTTACCATCGACGAGGACAGAATTCAGTGGAACAGACACCTCGCACAGGTGAGAAAAAATCTCCCCTGTCTCTCAAAAATATACAAAACTTTAATGAATGGAGTAGACAGACACTTTAGGTAAGATAGCAAACTCACTCAATAACTTTTTTAGGCCACAAATTTTGCTGATTGAGACACGTGCTACCCTTTCTTAACCTTGCTGTGGCCGGGGACTGAGGCATGGCTGAGGTGCTGCGGCACCTCCAAATCTGGTTCTTTTTTAATTGGGCCATTTTGCTGCGTTGAAAACAACAAGGCTACCCCTGCAAAAAAGCCAAAAGGGGACAGGAAGCTGCCTACTGGCGGCTCAGCCCCCCAGCATGCCTTAGCAACACCCCCCAGGATGTCAGTGCGGGGCTTTGTGCTGGTGGAACACCGGTGGAGGGCCCATCCACCATCCATGGGTGGTGCTGCGCCGGCAGCAGTAAGAGACCAGCGTATGGGCCTCCCCATCGCCATTGGGGCCACTCTGCAAGGCATAAGTGGTCCAGCCGCTGGTCTAGGGGGCCCCAAAGCCGGTTCAGCCCCTTCTTGGCCACCAAATAATTTCATCCTAGAGATTCAGGAACGGGTGTGAATGACACCATCACTGGGCACGCAACATTTTAATCTCCGTTGATTCAGTAGTGGTCTGGATATCATGTATTCTCCCTTGAAATACAGGATGTTATTCTTCCCATCACCTTGACAACTTTTACAGCTATTGTGAAGCAAAATACTCCCAAAATCTTCTCAGTTCTCCATTCTCATTTTCTTCAATGACAGCTGCCTCCCTTATCTGTGTGTAATGACAACTGCAAGCCTGGTTTCAGCAAGAAAAGGAAGGAAGGGGAGCCGTTCTGCTGCTACGATTGTGATCCGTGTCCAGAAGGGAAAATATCAGACAAAGAGGGTAGGAAATGCTCTGATTCATATGACTCCTGTTGAAGATCCCAATATGTTTTTTGGACTAATTGCCTGAAGGTAGGGCATTTAAACATCTGTGTTAGGGGGAAACATGAAAAGGCTTCTCGGTATTGAACATTCCTTGCGTTGCTGCATTTATTTCCAGAAATTTGCGATATACATTTTAGAAATAATGGGAACTCGATTCTAAAGAAAACACATCTCCCGGGCATCAGGAGGGCATAGTTCTGTTTCAAGGAAAGAGACAACCCGGTACGAGATTGAGAAGTATCACCATGAAACCAAATCTCCCAGAAAGGTCCTTTCACCACAATAGGATTCACACTCTCATATAAAAATATGTCTATAGGCTGAAAGTCAATGCTAGGACCAGTCAACAAAACTGTTTTAATCAAGGGTTGCAAATGACAGCACATAGGCCAATAAACATACAAGGTATCTAATAACTGTCACTAAACTTATATATATAATCTACTTAAATACTATGGACCATGAGGGTTACCCAGGTTGGAAGACATTTCAAGGGTGTCTTCATCAGCCCACTGAACAGTTGCTACAAAGATTCATAAATTATTGACTACTAACACATATTTACACACTGTTAAAAATCTTATTGTGACTAATAGAGAGACCTTCAGTTTCTAGGAGACACTCTCTAGTAGTCTTCCCAAGTTTAACATTCCTTTACAGTCTCTTCAGTGTTCCTGAAAGGAAAAACATCCTAACGCTAGGGCTGTTGAAAAAAACAATCGGTAAAATTCGGATTCGGCAAAATTCGGCCCGTTTTTATTCAGGAAATGCCGAAGTTTGAACTCCCCCGCTTCGGGTCTGTGCAATCCAGCATGAGATTCGAGTTCGGGAAAAATTCGGCCGAATAAAGCCATTAAAAACACAATTGTGCCTTTCCGCCGCTCCGGGGAGGCATTTTTTGGGGTAGAGGTCCCAAACCTTCAGCGTAGTTTGAGGGGACCCTTCTTGCAAGAACCCCCAAGTTTTATGATTGGGTCGGGGGGCTGAGATATGGGCCCCAAAAGGGGTCCCCCCTTTGCAATTATCAGAGCTTGCCTCCCACGCCCAAAGCTCCCAGCCCTAACAAACAGCTGAGCTGCCCGGAGCAAATTGCAAACCCCCATTGTCAGAGATACACATTAAGGGTGGGGAAGAAGACCCAGCTTGGCCACCGATTGGCCGGGGTAGAATGCTGCTTGCTAACTGCTGCGCGGAACCCCGAATTTGCTGAATTTATTCGCCGTACACCCCAAACTCACTGAATTCGGCTCCCCGTTTTCCCGCCTTTTTTGAATTCGGTTCCATCCGAACTAAAAACTGCCGAATCAGGGGAAATTTGGCTGTTTTTCGGTTCGGGATTAACCGAATCGACAGCCCTACCTAACGCTATATAATTACATAAAGGTGAACCAGTTAAAGAAGAATGTCAGATTAAAGACACCGACTATAGAACAGATCTTAAAGGGAACCAACTATATATAACATCTGCCTTTCAGGTTGAATGTACACAACATAATGATTTTTTGTTATTTCATCAAGGGTTGACCATATAAGGTTAGGTACTATCTCATCAAATTGTATTTATATGATGAATGTGTCTAAATAGGTTCCCTTCTCCTTTCAGACATGGATTCTTGCAGGAGTTGCTCTGAAGGTCATTATCCAAATCTGAGACAAGTCCAATGCATTCCCAAGATTCCAAATTACCTTTCCTTTTCCGAACCCTTGAGCATGATTTTAGCCTTTTTGGCTCTCTCCTTTTCTCTGATCACAGCCCTGGTGCTCGCAATCTTTGTCAAGTACAAGGAAACCCCAATCGTTAAAGCCAACAACCGGAGCCTCACCTACTGTCTCCTCATCTCTCTCCTTCTCTGCTTTCTCTGCTCCTTGCTCTTCATTGGAAGGCCCAACTGGCTGACCTGCCTCGTCCGACAAACGACTTTTGGCATCATCTTTTCAGTTGCTGTTTCTTCTGTCTTGGCAAAAACTGTCACGGTCGTGGTGGCATTTATGGCCTCTAAGCCAGGCATCATTTTCCGAAAGTGGGTGGGAAAACAATTGGCATGGTCTATTGTTATCTTTTGCTTCTTTGTTCAAGTTGGCATTTGTGCTGTTTGGCTGGGATCTTCTCCTCCATTTCCAGATGTGGACATGAACTCACTCGATAGAGAAATGATCGTGCATTGCAATGAAGGGTCAGCTACCATGTTTTACTGTGTCTTGGGCTACATGGGCTTCCTGGCCTCAGTCAGTTTCATGGTGGCTTTCCTGGCCAGAAAGTTGCCCGACAGTTTCAACGAAGCCAAGTTCATCACCTTCAGCATGTTGGTCTTCTGCAGTGTTTGGCTGTCCTTCGTCCCCACCTACCTGAGCACTCAAGGAAAAGCCACAGTGGCCGTGGAGATCTTCTCCATGTTCGCTTCCAGTGCTGGCTTACTAGGCTGCATATTTTCCCCCAAATGCTATGTCATCATTCTGAGGCCTGAGTTGAACAGAAGGGAGCAGCTGATCAGGAAAAACCATTAAACCCTTCATTCATCTATTCAATTGTTCTGCAGCTGTATCTTTATCTGAATCTATTTATTTTGTATCTGTGGCTATTTTGTTTTCTTCTATTTCTTTACCTGAGGCTATTTTGTTTTCTGCATAGAATGAAACCCAGAAACTTTCCCCTGAAATTCTTCTGTAATAGGCATCTAAGACTCATTTAGAGAGTTTCTATTGATATGCCTGTATTATTGTATTAATTCCCAATGACAATAACACAGCAGGAGATTGAGAGTTCAAAGCAGTCTGTTTGTTAGGCCCAATATACACACTGGGTGAGAATTGCCCCAAATGCGCAAGACAATTCACACACCAGAACTAAGGATTGCAACAACGTTTATAACTTCTGGTCAGGGGTGTTACAATTACGTAATATAGTGCATAGAGACACAAAGACCCAATAATGGATACATTTGGAGCAGCATATCGTATCAGTGTGGTTTTGAGGCGTGGATTTAGGTGGCTACATGATCTGTAATGGAGAAACAAAACTTAACATTCTCATCTGACACCCCTAAATTCTCATCTGACACCCCTAATTCTCATCTGACACCCCCTTGGGCCTCATTAGGGCGGCTAGCTGAACCAGGCCTGCAAGGATGATCTCACTGGCACCTGATTCATAATGGCTGCTAGTTTACGCTAACTCAGTGATCACACAGGAGTGAAGAGGAACCAAAGAATAATACTTGATCCCTTATACATGGGGTATTGCCATTATATATGTGTACAGAATATGGTATTGTGCTAGATGCTAACCCTTATGCCCCGGGCTTAGCATCTTTATAAGTGTGAGTATGTGGACTGAGTATAAAAGCATACATTTCCAATAATAATGTAGATTATAGGCATAACACTATGGGCCTTTATTCCTTGGTGGGGAGGTTGAAAGAAATATACATTTGAATGTTTCATTCCTGTAAATCTCAAATCAAAAATGCTGGCTCAGGATTTTTTGGGTGAGAGAGAGAGAGAGAGAGAGAGAGAGAGAGAGAGAGAGAGAGAGAGAGTACTTAGAGGCCTAATCAAAGACCATCAACCTTATTTCTGGCATCTCTGTTATTGCACAGGCTTATTGAAGACTCGGGTTGTCTGATACGCCCCTGCAACCGCAGCTGGGAGGGAAGAATGTGCTTGCAGCAAACTGAGGCCTAAGCCTCTGTTGTTGGCGATACCATTGTTACCATAGTGTTTTGCCCAGATACCAGATCGTCCATGTGGTTGATGGTGACATGAGGATGCCTCTTCCCCGGAAGTCTTTTAATGGCAGTGCCGCATTGCGTGTGACAGAGGTCTAGGCCGCTGTTTGCTGCTGGTAATTCCCAAAGGATCCCAAATGCCCGCTAATGGCGAGCAATCACCTGCCAATCCTTGCCGCCCCCCAACAAAATTCAGCTGGTCGACGGGCGGAGGCAGACTGATTGAAAGGGGGGGGGGTCAATCCACATCCCTACCTGATGAGGTCACTTTTGGACTGATGCAGAAGCACTGCCAAAATGTATGAAAACCATAGACCAAGACCTTTTCTGTCCGGCAACCAGGCCTGCAATCAGATTGGGACACATGCTAACAAAGCACCTCCTTCAGGAATATGTAAATATAACCATTTCTCACATGCTCAGAAAGGACCCACTCGCCACCTTGTTCTTCAATTTCCTTGTGGAGGTTAAGCTTTTAACCAAACAAATCCCCCAAAGAGATCCCAGCCAAGTCCTGGAGGTGATGTGCAAATTTCCCCTACTGGCCAATCCTGAAGCTTCCCGCGCTTGCGATATGCAATGCTACTTTGAATGCTGAATGAGCAGTTCTGCCTCACGGCAAGAAATCTGCAGCAACAGAATGGGTGATCGTGTCACAAACGTTATACTCTGAGTTGTCTTCCAATGGGGACCAAAAGAACCAGACCAAGGTCAAAACAGCATCCCTTCCTTTTGAGGCTTGCCTGACACCTACGCAACTATCATTTAGGTGCAAGGCCAAACCTATTCTCTTTGCCCAAGAGGTTAATAGCTGGGCTGATCTTCCAACGTTTTGATCTTTTGCCCCTAACCTGAGATAACACAGGGTTTAACTTGGGGGTTTATTACTGGATTTTAAGGCTGTGTTTCTTGGAACTTTTAATGATTCTGTGCTGTTTATGACTTTATCATGCTTCACTTTGTAAAACACTTTGAATAGGTTCTCTGTTAAAAGTGGTGCAGAAATTATCCAGATTACAGGGAGGGGTCTGTGGCTTGGTGGTAGAGCATCTGCTTGGCATGCAGAAGATCCCAGATTCAATTCCTGGCATCTCCAGTTAAAGGGACTAGCCAGGTAGGTGTTGTGAAAGACCTCTGCCTGAGACCCTGTAGAGCCACTTCTGGTCTGAGTACACAATACTGACTTTGATGGACCAGGGATCTGATTCAATTGAAGGCAGCTTCATGTGTTCATGTAATAAATAAATAAATAAATTCAACCAAGGAGAAGTTGTCCGCAGTTTTTGCTTTGTCACTTCCATTCATAGATGCCCGGTGTTTTTTTTTTTTATTGTATCACGGGTGGGTGGGGGCCCTGCTAGCCATTCTGAGCATTCCATTCCAGCTGTTCCCTCAGTATAGAGAAGCTGGGATGAAATTAGAAAAATATATTTTTGCTTCACTAGTTCTGCAAATTATTATCCCAGAACAATATTAGCAGTCTTCCAGAGGAGATGACTGCCACTATAATTATCAGAATCACTGTCATTTCTTTGCCCAGTCTCAGTTCCAATAGCTTTCAAGAAGGAAACAGAAAACAAACCAGAAACAATATCTTAAAGTTCTGCTTATAAAACCCTCTGCTGAGCCATTCACAGCTAAAATGAGGGACTAGAGAGAGGCAATTTTCGTATCAGTACTAAATACCTCTTGAATTTCATGTGAAGAAGCACGTTGAGACACGAAAAAAAAGGTCCCCACGTCCACTGTGGAAAAGAGTGTTGAAAAACTCAGGTGCCTTCTGAGCCACCTTCTTGAAACCAGGCGGAAACTAAGGATGATGCTATAGAGGAGACCCAGGATAGTACATGTGGAGAGAGAGGTGTTCTTGGATTTCACTTGGCAGAGATGAGATGTTGCTGCTGATACAGATGCTGCTTCCGCTCGTGATGTATGAAGTACATAGCATGAAGTGCACGGGGTACCTTTCCCCTCAGATTCCACATCAGTGGTATCAGCCAGGTGAAATCCTAATTGGTGGAATTGTATCTCATATTGGTTGTAACTCCCAAGAACCTCTATTTGAGTGGCACCCTTCCCAGGATGATACATGTTTTCCTGTGTAAGGACTTCATGGCTCCTCTAATATAGAGTTGATGATGATGTCTGATTTTATTTTAGCAATTCTGTAGACTTGCAAAAACTGAATAGACATTTTTAATAATAATGATATGCCATAAGGTGCCAAAGCAACACTTTACAAGGGACAAAGAAACTTTGATTGCTCCTCTGAAGTGACGCAAAAGAAAGGAACAGGTCAGCTGCAACCTGCTGGCACTTTACACACATATATGCAGGATGGAGCGAAGGCAGCATGGTATAGCCATTCTTCTCAGTTCTCAGAAACTATGCAGGGTCAGGCTACATTTTAGTTGGGTTAGTTAGCATGAAGACTAGGTTTTGCAAGAGGCTGGGGAAACTTTATTTATTTTTTAACCAGCATTTATGTGCATAACTGGCTTAGGAAAAAAACTTAATAAAGAGACAAGTGTTCAAAATATAATGTTTATATAATTTTTTAAATAAGAAGAACTTAAAAGGGAGATCACCTCTGCAGGGAAAGGAAATGGACAACCACTTCTGCTTCTCACTTGCCTTCAAAGACCTTTGCTGGGGGCGCCATAAATTGGCTGAGACTTGACAGCAGATTACACACATATGCTGGAAAAACATTCCTCACCAAACACATGGGACTTGCTGACACAGACTCTGTTGAAGAATGCTGGATAATGTGTCTTCAAGGGGGTCAAAACAAATTAGCTGATCTATTCAGGGGCTGTTCTATTCCTAACTGAGAGGAACCTACTGTATCCACTTGAATGCCAGTCATTGGTGGGTAGTGGGAATGTCTGATGGTTCAATATCCAGCTTGTGGGTTTCCCAGTAGCATTGTGTTGGGGGAAATGAAAAGTGTCCCAGATGAGCCATTTCTCAGATTTAGTTGGGCCCTTATTGTGTTCTTAGATCAATCTGTGACCAATACAGATGCCATACGTTGAAAAGTTCTCTTCTCAACAAATAACTTATTTTGGTTGCAGCCTGATAACAAAGTTCTACCAGCACATCCTCGCCTTTGTGTTTGCCATCCATGAGATCAACAAGAACCCCAATATCTTGCCCAATGTCACACTTGGGTTCCACATCCATGACTCCTACATATATCTGAAATGGACTTACAGGACCACCCTGGACCTCCTCTTCACATCACTTGAACTTGTCCCAAACTACAAGTGTGGCACCCAGAAAAAAATGATCGGTGTCATTGGGGGATATAGTTCTGAAACCTCAACAGACATGGCAACTCTCTTAAGTTGCTACAAGATCCCACAGGTATAATCAGAGAACTGCGATTATTTGGAGTTTCACAAATCTCACATGCAGTTTAAGCCCCCTTCCCGATCTCGGGCCAAGGTTTTCAAAGAGTAAGAACTATGAGCAAAACAATAGGAAGAGAGGGGAATTATGTAACTTTGCATTTGGGTGTGATATGCATCTTGAAATGAGAGTTGTTGGGAAGGATGAATATTCCATTTGAAAATGGATGAATATTCCATTTGAAAATGTTGAGATGCTTTGGGGGGGGGAGGGTGTTAAATGTTTGATTCTGTTCAATGCATGGGTGTTGATTTGATTGTTGGCCAATTCCATCCATCTACTGGATAATCCATTCTGAGTACTATGAACTGTGCTTCTATTACGGTAGCTACTCAAAATAGAAACAAAGAAGGATTGCAGGGGAAAGGAAATGTGGCAGTTTCACTCACAACTGGCAACATTTGTCTGTGGGTTATGGCTTCTCAGATTATGAACAACATTCCTACAAGGCAACATTTCTGTTTCTACTCTGAATCCTCTTTTGGACACCAAAGCTAGAGGTGTCTGGTTCTTCTGGAATAATGCTAAGGAATGGAAATCAGATTTATGACTCCAGTTTCCACATCCAGGTGGGGTTTGAATGGGCTGAGGGAGTCATGAATAAAAGGAGGGAAAATACAACCTGAGATTTCCCCCTGTATTGACCATATGCTCCGATTTTTTAAAATATTAATTTTAACCATGCTCCTCTTGAATCCAATCTGTTTAATGCCAGAACCATACCCATAAGAAAGAGTACTGTTTTTGAAAGTAGAAAGCTCTCCTTGGTGCAACCTACCTTGTCTGGACAGCCTAACAAGGGGGTGGGAAGATGAAATTGAACTCCCAGTCAGTAGCTAGCCCTGAGAGAAGAATGTTCTTTGGCCAATCACAAAAACTGGATTCTCTATTCAAACCTTTCTATGTTTTGGCCAAAGGCTATACTACTTGGACTCTCTCTACTGGCTGTTGCTCACTGAGAGAGTTTGTTCTGGTGCAAAAACCTTAGCTTTTGCTCCTGCTGGCCTCATCCTGAGCTGACCTGGTGGGTTACAGCCTGCTGCTTCCATTGGATTGTTACTTGCCAGCTACCTGGAGGAGAAGAGAAGACATCTAACAGTCTGAGACCCTATCATTTTATTTCACATGCGGCTTTGTTTTCTAAATTTGGCTGCATGCAAGAAAGCAAGCAAGGGGAGGGGTTTCTGGGACTGAATTCACATTGGTTTCAACACTTTGTAGTTGTTATTGCTCATAACTGCTTAAATTCTTGTTTAATTCCTTTTTGATTAAACACTTTAAAAGTGTTAAAGGTTGGTTTGGTTCCTGTTTAAGTGTTGCCTGTTTGGTTTGTTTCTCTCTGTGTGTAGGAGCCATTTTACTTGGCTGCTGGTGGGTTTGTGTATCCTTATTGTGTGCCTAGTTGTTGTTGGGTTTGGCACTGTGCATCGGATTGGCTTGGTTGGCACCCTGTCTGGGCTGGCAGCAGTACCCCCAGACCTCCAGCTACTGGCATCATGTGGCTGGACATGGGTTTTGTGGGGTGTGTGCCGCCAGAGTGTGCCTGGGTGCTGCTGTGTCCAGTCTCCGCTGTGTGCATAGTGTAGGTTTTGTAAGGGATAGCACAAGCCCCACCCCCTTGGATTTACTTCTGGTGTCTTGTGTTTCGGGGGTTTTGTAAGGAATCTCAGCTGGCATAGACTTCTCCGTGTGGTTTGTTGTGCTGCTAGGTTATTGTGCTTCTAGGTAGCTAGATTGTAGTACTAGGTTGTCTGGTGGTTGTGTAGGGCTTGGCGGGCTTGCTTGCATTAGTTGTTAGGAAAGGAGAAAATGGGCTGGGGAAATTTCCCACCCATGTTAGCCTATGGGTTTTTTGTTTTGTTTTTGAAGCTGCTATGGGGAGGTTGCTAGAGGTCCCAAATTTTCAGGGTAGCTGGAAGGGACTCTCTTTGCAGGAACCCCCAGGTTTGGTAAAGATTGGGTCAGGGGTTCTGAAATTCTGGGGTCTGGAAGAGGTAGCCCCCTTCCTCCATTGAAATCAATTGCAAACACTTCACATTGGTCCCTATATAGAGGAAGGGAGGCAACCTCTTCCAGTCCCCATAACTTTGGAACCCCTCACCAAATCTTCACCAAACTTGGGGGTTCTTGCAAGGAGTAAAACTTCCAGCTACTCTGAAAATTTGGGATTTCTACCTGTAAAAATGCTCCCTGAGAAGCTGTGAAAACTGCAAAAAGGCCCCATAGGGTTTTAAAAGCTGAAATTTTGAGCAAACCCGAACGTAAAGCCAAATTCCTATCTTTACCGGGATATGAAATTCAGCATTTGGGTTTTCCCAGAAAAAAAATGGCCAAGAAACCCAAATCCGAATTTTCCGAGATTTGTATTTTTTTAACATCCCAACATTTGGTTCACTTTTCCCAAAAAAGGTTTTAATGGCTGCCGGATAATTCAGTCCCCCTGCTGTGTGAAAAAAAGTGATAAACCATTTAGATATGGTGATATCTTCTGAGAAATAAATAGAAATTGAGCATGATTGAGATTTAACATTGTAGACTTTTTTGTATTTTTTATAATACTTGTTTTATTCACACTATAAGCCGCTTGGCATTTTGCAAGGTGAAAAAATGGCTAATAAATATTTTAAATAAATAAAACAAAAATGTAAAAAACAGCCATGGTTCCAAACAAGTTTACTAGCTGCAACAGGAAATATGCAGAAAAAGAAAACGTGCAACATTCTGGAAAAAAAAGATTGGTCTTTTATGTAATTTACGTTGCTGATATAAAAGGATCATGATCTGAGGTAACATTTAAAGACCTTCTGAAACAAGAAGGTGGTAAATAAAGTATTCCTATAATCCCTCTGTTACATGTTTTTTTTTTTTTTCTTATTAGTTTTCATTTGGCTCATTTGAATCAGCAGTGGATAACCCAACCAGTCTCCCTCACTTTTACCGCACAGTCCCACAGGAAGCCCTTCAGTACGAGGGAATTGTCCAGCTATTTCTGCATTTCGGCTGGAAATGGGTTGGGCTCTTCACTATGGATAATGAAGTAGGAGACCGTTTTTTGCAAGCATTTGAGCCGATGCTTTCCAGGAAAGGAATCTGTGTGGCCTTCATAGAAAAAGCCATAATACAGATCATATGGGATGACATAAATTTTCTATTAAAATATTTTCTGAGTAGTAAAACAGATTTCTTGGATAGCAAAGCCAATGCAATTGTTCTACATGGAGAAAGTGCAACCCTTGCCTGGCTGGCAACCATTATGTCTATTCCCACAATTTTAATGAATGTGACAGGTTCTGATTATGTGGTGAGAACCTCTACAGGAAAGGTGTGGATTACAACAGCCCAGATTGACTTTGCATTCACTATTGTACAAAAGATATCAAATATACAAATATTTCATGGTGCTCTTTCCTTCACAATACATTCCAAGGATATCCTAGGATTCCATACGTTTCTCCAACAAATAAAACCTTCCTGGGCAAAGGGGGATGGTTTTATCAAGCAATTCTGGGAACAAGTCTTTCAATGTGCATTACTAGATTCCATTAATACAACAAATTTGGAAGACACATGCACGGGAGAGGAGAGATTGGAGACTGTCCCGGCACCTTTTTTTGAAATGACCATGAGTGGCCATAGCTACAGTATCTATAATGCTGTCTATGCCATTGCACATGCTCTACACAACTTGGCATCTGCCAGAACCAACTATAGAGGCATGGAGGATGGGGTTAGCCTGGCTTCTCTGAATGTGCCGCCTTGGAAGGTATTTTCTCTTCATTGACAAAAGAAAATCCCCTATCATGCTGAGGGTTGCAAAGAGATGGGGCCGTTGAAAAAGTGTTACTGACAATTCGAGATCACCTCTGTGTGAAAACCCGGAAGTGACATCAGCTCCCTGTCCCCAGCATGATGCTGTCAAAATTCCCCAAAATTCCATGGTAAAACCATGGAAATTATGGGAACTCCTATAGAGTCAGGGAGTATTTCCCTCTGACTAACCAGAGGACAAATCTAGAGATGGAGTTGAAAAGTGAGAAATTACATCTCACCACCTGGTAAGCTCTGACCCTCTGTCATTTTCTGACCATCCCCTGCAGACTTTGCTGCTCTTCATGCTTCCTTTGGCTTCCTGCAGCTCTGTAGGGTAGGTGGGGGCAAGCCTATTGTCCTTGTAATGCAGGGGTGGGGAACCATTGTTCCACCAAGGGCCATTTGGAGGTTTATAACATCATTCACACCCCGAATCAAACTTCATTCCTTTGTCCTGTAACTGGCCATGGAAGCTTATTCTCATGAGCAACCAAAATACTTGAATTCATAGAAAACCTTCCGTCTTTGATGAAAGTAATCTAAAAATCTGTTTGAAACTAAAAAGTATTGGTGAGGTCATTCCAATCCATGAAAATCACTCCAGGTTCCCTAATACATTTTATCTTTCTACTAAGCTCCACGCACTTCTTCAGAGAATTGCATTCAACAACAGTGCCGGAGATGAAGTGACCTTTAATGAACATGGAGAATTGAAAGGTGGATTTGATATTACCAATATGGTCACTTTTCCAAATGAGTCCTATGTCAGAGTCAAGATGGGGAGGCTGGATCCTCAGGTTCCACTTAGTAAAAGAGTTACCATCGACGAGGACAGAATTCAGTGGAACAGACACCTCACACAGGTGAGAAAAAATCTCCACTGTCTCTCAAAATATACAAAACTTTAATGAAATGAGTAGACAGACGCTTTAAGGAAGATAGCAAACAGACTCAACCAGTTTTTTAGTCCACGAATTTTGCTGATTGAGACACGGGCTGCCCATTCCTGACCTTTCCATGGCCGGGGACTGAGGTGTGGCTGAGGCGGTGCTGCGGCGCCTCCAAATCTGGTACCTGGACTTTTGGAGGCTTTTTCTTTTTTAAATGTTGCATTTTGCTCCATTGAGAACAACAAGGCTAACCCTGCAAAAAAGCCGAAAGGGGACAAGAAGCTGCCTATCGGCGACTCTGCCCCCTAGCATGTCATAGCAACACCCCCAGGATGCCAGCGCAGGGCTTTGTGTTGGTGGAACACAGGCGGAAGGTCCATCCACCGTCCATGGGTGGGAGACCAGTGTATGGGCCTCCCCACCACCATTGGGGCCACTCTGCAAGGCATAAGTGGCCCAGCCGCTGGTGCAGAGCCCCCCAATGCTGGTTCAGCCCCTTCCTGGCCACCAAAGGACTTTCATCCTAGAGATTCAAGAAGAGGCTGTGAATGACACCATCACTGGGCACGCAACATTTCAATCTCTGTTGATTCAGTAGTCTTCTTGGTAACGTGTATTCTCCCTTGATATCAGAGATATTACTCTTCCCATCAACTTGACAACTTTTACAGCTATTGTGAGCCAAAATACTCCCAAAATCTTCTCAGTTCTACCTTCTCTTTTTCTTCAATGACAGCTGCCTCCCTTATCTGTATGTAATGACAACTGCAAGCCTGGTTTCAGCAAGAAAAAGAAGGAAGGGGAGCCATTCTGCTGCTACGATTGTGATCCGTGTCCAGAAGGGAAAATATCAGACAAAGAAGGTAGGAAATGCTCTTATTCATATGACTCCTGTTGAAGATCCCAATATGTTTTTGGGACTGAGTGATTGCCTGAAGGGAGGGCATTTAAACATCTGCACTATGGGGACACATGAAAAGCCTCCTCGGTATTGAACATTCCTTGCGTTGCTGCATTTATTTCCAGAGATTTGTGTTATACTTTTTAGAAATAATGGGAACTCGATTCTAAAGAAAACACATCTCCCAGGCAGCAGAAAGGCATAGTTCTGTTTTAATGAAAGAGATAACCGGGTATGAGATTGAGAAGTATCACCATGAACACCGAAATACCCAGAAAGGTCCTTTCACCACAATGGGATTAACACTCTCATATCAATATATGTCTATAGCCTGAAAGTCAATGTCAGGATAGGTTAACAAAACTGTTTTAATCAAGGGTTGCAAATGACAGCAAGTAGGCCAATAAACATACAAGGTCACTAAACTTCAATAACTGTCACTAAACTTCATACATTTGTGTTTTATTATCTACTTAAAATTCTATGAACCATGACAGTTACCCAGGTTGAAAGCCATTTCGAGGGTGTCTTCATCAGCCCACTAAACAGTTGCTACAAAGATTCATAAATAATTGACAATTAACACATATTTACACACTGTAAAAATCAAGGGGTGACTAATAAAGAAAACTACCAGTTTCTAGGAGACACTATGTAAACATTTACAGTTAGGATGTGTTTCTTTTCAGGAACACTGAAGAGACTGCAAAATAATGTTATACCTGGGAAGACTAATGGATAAAGGTGAACCAGCTATAGAAGAATGTCAGATTAAAGACACCTACTATGGAATAGATCTTAAAGGGAACCAACTATACAAAACATTTGCATTTCAGGTTGATTGTACACAGCATAGTGATTTTTTGTTATTTCATCAAGGGTTGACCATACAAGGTTAGGTGTGTGTGTGTAAAGTGCCGTCAAGTCGCAGCCGACTTATGGCGACCCCTTTTGGGGGTTTTCATGGCGAGAGACTAACAGAGGTGGTTTGCCAGTGCCTTCCTCTGCACAGCAACCCTGGTATTCCTTGGTGGTCTCCCATCCAAATACTAACCAGGGCCAACCCTGCTTAGCTTCTGAGATCTGACGAGATCAGGCTAGCCTGAGCCATCCAGGTCAGGGCACAAGGTTAAGTACTATCTCATAAAAAAAAATTATATGATGAATGTGTCTAAATAGGTTCTCTTCTCCTTTCAGACATGGATTCCTGCATGACTTGCTCTGACAGTCATTATCCAAACCTGGGACAAGTCCAATGTATTCCCAAGATTCCAAATTTCCTTTCCTTTGCAGAACCCTTGAGCATAATTTTAGCCTTTTTGGCTCTCTCCTTTTCTCTGATCACAGCCCTGGTGCTCGCAATCTTTGTCAAGTACAAGGACACCCCCATCGTTAAAGCCAACAACCGGAGCCTCACCTATTGTCTACTCATCTCTCTCTTCCTCTGCTTCCTCTGCTCCTTGCTCTTCATTGGAAGGCCCAACAAGGTGACCTGCCTCCTCCGACAAACGACGTTTGGCATAATCTTCTCAGTCGCTGTTTCTTCTGTCCTGGCAAAAACTGTCACGGTCGTGGTGGCATTTATGGCGTCTAAACCAGGAAACGTTTTTCGAAAGTGGGTGGGGAAACAATTGGCATGGTCTATTGTTATCTTTTGCTTCTTTGTTCAAATTGGCATTTGTGCTGTTTGGCTAGGATCTTCTGCTCCATTTCCAGATGTGGACATGCATTCACTGCATAGAGAAATCATAGTGCAATGCAATGAAGGGTCAGCCACCATATTTTACTGTGTCTTGGCCTTCATGGGAATTCTGGCCTCCGTCAGCTTTATTGTGGCTTTCCTGGCTAGAAAGTTGCCTGACAGTTTCAACGAAGCCAAGTTCATCACCTTCAGCATGTTGGTCTTCTGCAGTGTTTGGCTGTCCTTCGTTCCCACCTACCTGAGCACTCAAGGAAAAGCCACAGTGGCCGTGGAGATCTTCTCCATCTTCGCTTCCAGTGCTGGCTTACTAGGCTGCATCTTTTTCCCCAAATGCTATGTCATCATTCTGAGGCCTGAGTTGAACAGAAGGGAGCAATTGATCAGGAAAAACCATTGAACCCTTCATTCATCTATTCACTTGTTCTGCAGCTGTATCTTTATCTGAATCTATATGTTTTTTATCTGTGGCTATTTTGTTTTTATCTATTTATTTATCTGTGGCTATTTTGTTTTCTGCATAGAATGAAACCCAGAAACCTTCCCCTGAAATTCTTCTGTAATAGGCATCTAAGACTCATTTGGAGAGTTTCTATGGGCCTTTATTCCTTGGTGGGGAGGTAGAAAAAATTCTACATTTGAATGTTTCATTCCTGTAAATCTCAAATAAAAAATGCTCAAATAAAAAATGCTGGCTCAGGATTTTTTGGGTGAGAGAAAGAGAGAGAGAGGAGAGAGAGAGAGAGAGAGAGAGAGAGAGAGAGAGAGAGAGAGAGAGAGAGAGAGAGAGAGAGAGAGAGAGTACTTAGAGGCCTAATCAAAGACCATCAACCTTATTTCTGGCATCCCTGTTACTGCACTGGCTTATTGACAACTCAGGTTGTCTGATACGCCCCTGCAACCGCAGCGGGGTGGGAAAAATGTGCTTGCAGCAAACTGAGGCCTAAGCCTCTGTCCTTGGTGATACCATTGTTAGCATTGTGTTTTGCCCAGATACCAGATCGTCCATGTGGTTGCTGGTGACATGAGGATGTCACTTCCCCTGTAGTATGGAAATGGAACTGCCGCATTGCCTGCGACAGAGTTCTAAACCGCTGTTTGCTGCTGGTAATTCCCAAAGGATCCCAAATACCAGCTAATGGCTAGCAATCACCTGCCAATAGGGCTGTCAAAAAAAAAATTCGGTACAGTTCGGATTCGGCCGAATTTGGCCCCTGTGGGTTCGGTATGTGCCGAAGTCTGAACTCCCCCACTTCGGATCCGTTCAATTCGGTGGGAATTCAAAGTTCGAAAACAAGTTCGGCCGAATAAAGCCATTAAAAACACAACCGCGCCTTTCCACGGCTCTGGGGGGGCATTTTTGGGCTTAGAAGTCCAAAACTTTTGGCAGAGCTTCAAAGGACGTTTATTGAAAGACTCCCCAAGTTTTGTAAAGATTGGGTCAGGGGGGGCTGAGATATGGGCCCTGAAAGGGGTCCCCCCACCCTTAATGTGCATCTCTCAGCAGAGCTTGCCGCCCACGCACAAAGCTCCCAGCCCGACAACAGCGGATAAATTAGCAAAACAACTGCAAACACAACCTTGTTAAACAACACCTTTGCAACACACAACTGAAACCTCCCCCCTCAAACCAGGGAGCGAGAGACTCGAGGGGGAACACACACCCCAGGCAGAACCGATGAAAGCCCCCTTTGGCTCCCCCCCCACCCACAGAAACTGCTCCCTCCCCACACACACACAGACTCTGCTTTCCCCCCACACACACACACATACACAGGAGAAAAATTATAGATTAAAGCCCCCAAAGGGGTCTTACTGTGGCTGTCTTCTGTTCCATCAGGACTGGCTGTAATCCAAGATGATTCCAATTAGGCACGGAACGTTATGCTCTGGAGAGTAGATGCACACAGGATCGGATCGGCTGCACCATTCATCCCAATAGGGGAAAGGGGAAAGCCCATATCTCGGGACCCCCTGACCCAATGTTCACAAAACTTGGGGGGTACTTTAAGAAGCTTCATCTGAAGTTCCAGTGAAAGTTTTGTGTCTGCACCCCCAAAAATGCACCCCCTGCAGCCATGGAAAGAGAAAAAGGGGGGAGGGGATATTTCTGCCCCCACTGAACCCATCTTTACAAAACTTGGGTAGTATCTTAAGAATAATTCACTGAAGCTATGCTAAAGGTTTGGGGGCTATATCCCCAAAAAATCCCCCCCTGCAGCCACATAAATGGAAAAGGGGGGGAGGGAAAAGGGGGAGAGCCCATATCTCGAGACCCCCTGACCCAATGTTTACAAAACTTGGGGGGTGTCTTAAGAACACGGGTCTGAAACTCCGCTCAAAGTTTGGGATGTGTACCCCCAAAAATGCGCCCCCTGCAGCCATGGAAAGAAAAAGGGGGGAGCCCATATCTCGGGACCCCCTGACCCAATGTTTACAAAACTTGGGGGGTACCTTAAGAAGCTTCATATGAAGTTCCAGTGAAAGTTTTGTGTCTGCACCCCAAAAAATGCTCCCCCTGCAGCCACAGAAAGGAGCGAATGTGCACAAGCACCCCCCCCACACACACACGAGGATTTCGCTCCCTCTCTCTCTCTCCCTGGCCGGGGCGCACATCAGCTGATTCCTCCAGTACTCAATCCTGACTGATTGGCCAGAAGAAGACCCAGCTTGCCCACCGATTGGCCGGGGGAGGAGAATGCTGCTTACTGACGGTTATGCTGCTTACTGACGGCCGAATTGGCCGGATTTATTCGCGAACTCCCAAACTCGCTGAATTCGGGCCCCCCGGTTGCTCGCCAGTTTTGAGTTCGGATCCGTCCGAACAGAAAAGCACCGAATCAGGGGAAATTCGGTTGATTTTCAGTTCGGACCGAACCGAATTGACAGCCCTACCTGCCAATTATTTCAGCATGTCGACAGGCAGAGGCCAACCGATAGAAAGGGGGGCCAATCCACATCGCCTCTTGATGAGGTCACTTTTGGCCTGACACAGAAGCACCCACTACGCAGCAGGGGGATGATCTAGCTCTCACTGTCAAACTGTATGAAAACCAGATTGGAAGACATGCTAACAAATCACCTCCTTCAGGAATATGTAAATATAACCATTTCACACATGCTCAGAAAGGACCCCCTCGCCACCTTGTTCTTCAGTTTCTTTCTGGAGGTTAAGCTTTTTTCCAAACAAATCCCCCAAAAGAGATCCCAGCCATGTCCTGGGGGTGATGTGCAAATTTCCCCTGCTGGCCAGTCCTGAAGCTTCCTGCACTTGCGATATGCAATGCTACTTTGAATGCTGAATGAGCAGTTTTGCCTCATGACACAAAATCTGCAGCAACAGAACAACGGGTGATCGTTTCACAAACGTTATACTCTGAGTTTTCTTCCTACGGGGCCCAAAAGAACCAGACACTGTTCTACTCTCTGCCAGTCCATACTCATAACAACCCTGTGAAGTAAGTGTGGCTGAGAGGGTGGGACCAGTGCAAGGTCAAACAGCATCCTGCAGGTGGAGAATGGGGATTCAACCCTGGCTCTCCCTGATCCTAGTCAGAGATTCCAGCCACTACATCACACAGGCTCTGAAAGGTCAGGAAAGTGGAAAAAGACCCTCCCTGGCTGCCTGTCTATTTCCTCGCAAAACTCAAAGAGCAAAATCTTATTTTCAGGCCCCAAATGGCTTGCAGTTGGAGGACACAAAGGACCACTTCCTCCCACACTGTACATCCCATCTATTAATGTTTCCCTCTCGGTTCAGATCCTCCTGCTCTCCGCACCCCTGCTTAAATCAGTGAGGCAGGTGGTGCTCAGAAACAAGGCTTGTCAGTTTGGCATCTTACCTGTAGAATGCCCTTCCCTTTGAGGCTCGCCTGACACCGAGGTGCAAGGCCAAACTTATTCTCTTTTCCCAAGTGGTTAAAAGCCGGATTGATCTTCAAACATTTTGATCGTTTGCCCCTAACCTGAGAGAACACAGGGTTTAACTTGGGGGTTTATTGCTGGATTTTTAGGCTGGGTTTCTTGGAACTTTTAATGATTCTATGCTGTTTATGGCTTTATCATGCTTCACTTTGTAAAACACTTTGAATAGGTTCTCTGGACAAGTGGTGCAGAAATGTTCCAGACTATGGGGAGGGGGCTGTGGCTCAATGGTAGAGCATTTGCTTGGCATGCAGAAGATCCCAGGTTCGATCCCTGGCATCTCCAGTTAAAGGGTCTAGGGAGGGAGGTGATTTGAAAGACCTCTGCCTGAGATCCTGGAGAGCTGCTGCTGGTCTGAGTACACAATATTGACTTCGATGGACTAAGGGTCTGATTCGGCTGAAGGCAGCTTCATGTGTTCATGTGATAAATAAATTCATCCAAGAAAAAGTTCACCATAGTTCTTGCTTTGTCACTTCCATTCAGAGATGCCCAGTTTTTTTTATTGCATCATGGGTGGGCGGGGGCCCATGCTAGTCTTTCTGAGCTCCCCATTACAACTGCTGCCTCACTATAGAGAAGCTGGGATGAAATTAGAAAAAAATATTTTTGCTTCACTAGTTTTGCAAATTGTTATACCAGAACAATATTAACTGTCTTCCAGAGGAGATAACCACCACTATAATTATCAAAATCACTGCAATTTCTTTTCCCAGTCTCAGTTCCAGTAGCTTTCGAGAAGAAAACAGAAAACAAACCAGAAATAAAATCTTTAAGTTCTGCTTATAAAACCCTCTGCTGAACCACTCTCAGCTAAAATGAGGGACTACAGAGAGGCATTTTTTGTATCAGTACACAATATCTCTCGAATTTGATACAAAGAAGTAGGTTGAGACACGAAAGAAAAGTTTCCTACGTCCACTGTTGAAAAGAATGTGGGCACAATCAGGTGCCATCTGAGCCACCTTCTTGAAACCAGGCGGAAACTAAGGATGATGCTGTAGAGGAGACCCAGGACAGTATATGTGGAGAGAGAGGCGTTCTTGGATTTCACTTGGCAAAGTCTGAGATGTTGCTGCTGATACAGATGCTGCTTCCGCACGTGGTGTATGAAGTACATAGCATGAAGTGCACGGGGAACATTTCCCCTCAGATTCCACATCAGTGGCATCAGCCAGGTGAACTCCTAATTGGTGGAATTGTATCTCATATTGGCTGTACTTCCGAAGAAGTTCTATTTCATTGGCACCCTTCCCAGGATGATAATTGTTTTCCATTGTAAGGAAGTCATGGCTCCTTCTATGTAGAGTTGATGATAATGTCTGATTTTATTTTAGCAACTAAGTATACTCGCAAAATTGAATAGGCATTTTTAATAATAATGAGGCATGATGAGGTGCCAAAGGAATGCTTTACTTCCAAGAAATGCTGATCCTTTTCCCTCCCTCCTTCACCCTGCTTCCACCAGACATCACCCCTCTGGATAGGTAAATATTGGCAAAAGTACCCTCACTCTATTTGCACCCCTCCACCCTTTATTTCCTCCAGTTCTTGTGTGAATTGTACATGAATAAGTCATTTAGCGCTTATGTGATTCTTCTTCTTATCTTTAAAATGATAAAAACACAATATTTTGAACACCTGTCTCTTTATTAGTTGTTTTCCCTAAGCCACTGATCCACATAAATGCTGGTTAAAAGATCCCTAAAGTTGACCCAGCCTCTTGCAAAGCCTAGTTTCCATGATAATTCACCCAACTAAAATGGAACCAGTGTGGTGTAGCAGTTAAAAATGCTAGACGCTAATCTAGAGACCCGAGTTTGATTCCGCATTCCTCCACATGAGCAGCGGTCTCTAATCTGGTGAACAGGGTTTTTTCCCCCACTCCTACACATGAATCCTGTTGTGTGACCTTGGGCTTGTCACGGTACTCTCGGGACTCTCTCAGCCCCACCTGTCTCACAAGGTGTTTGTTGTGGGGAGAGGAAAGGAAGGCGTTATGAAGCTGGTTTGAGTCTCCTTAATCAAATAGAAGTAATTGGGTTATAAAAACCAACTCTTCTTCTCAAATTAGGGTAACATATGAAGGCATATGGTAAACAGATTAGAAATAGATTAGAAGGAGAATACAAATAGTTTGCACAAAACAGATTTAGAATATGTACGCAACAGTAAAACTCAGAATCACTGAATGAAATTGCTTGGCAGTATGCTGGAGAAACATAAGAAAGTAATTCCTCACAGAAAACATGGGACTTGCTGACACACACTCTGTTGAAGGATGCTGGATTATGTGTCTTCAAGGGGGTCAAAACAAATTTGTGGATCTATTCAGGGGCAGTTGTGTTGCTAACTAAGAGGAACCTACAGTATCCACTTGAATTCCAGTCATTGGTGGGTAGTGGGAATGTCTGATGGTTCAATGTCCAGCTTGTTGGTTTCCCAGTAGCATTGTGTTGGGGGAAATGAAAAGTGTCCCAGATGAGCCATTTCTCAGATTTAGTTGGGCCCTTATTGTGTTCTCAGATCCATCAGTGACCAATACAGATGCCGTATGTTGAAGAGTTCTCTTCTCAAACAATAACTGATTTTGGTTGCAGCTTGATAACAAAGTTCTACCAGCACATCCTCGCTTTGGTGTTTGCGATCCATGAGGTCAACAAGAATCCCAATATCCTGCCAAATGTCACCCTTGGGTTTCACATTCATGACTCCTATATATATCTGAAATGGACTTACAGGACCACCCTGGACCTACTCTTCACATCACTTGAACTTGTCCCAAACTACAAGTGTGGCACCCAGAAAAAAATGATCGGTGTCATTGGGGGATATACTTCTGAAATCTCAACAGATATAGCAACTCTCTTAAGTCGTTACAAGATCCCACAGGTATGAGCAGAGAACTGCGTTTATTTGGACTTCCACAAATCTCACATGCAGTTTAAGACCCCTTCCTCATCTAGTGACAATGGTTTCAACGAGTAAGCAAAAAATAGGGGGAGAGGTGAAATATGTTACTTTGCATTTGAGTGTGATATGCATCTTGAAATGAGAGATGTCAGGAAGGATTTCAAAGGATGTGTGTGGCATATTCCATTTGAATATGTTGAGATGATTTTTTTTGGTAGGGAGGATGTTACAATACTTGATTCTGTTCAATGCATGGGTGTTGGTTTGATTATTGGTCAATTCCGTCAATCTACTGGATAATCCTTTCTAAGTACTATGAACAGTTCTATTACGGTAGCTACTCAAAATGGAAGCAAAGAAGGATTGAAGGGGAAAGGAAATGTGGAAGATTCACACAGATCTGGCGACATTTGTCTGTGGGTTTTGGCATCTCAGATTATGAAGAACATTCTTAGAAGGCAACATTTTTGTTTCTACACAGAATCCTCGTTTGAACACCAAAGCTAGAGGTATCTGGTTCTTCTGGGATATTGCTAAAGAACAAAAATCAGCTTCATGACTCCAGTTTCCACATCCGGGTGGGATCTGAATGGTGGGACGGAAAGTCATGATCAAAAGGAGGGAAAATACAAATCAAGTTTTCCCCTGTATTGACCATATGCTCCAATTTTTAAAAAATATAAATTTCGAACATGCTCTTCTTGAACCCCATCTGTTTAATCCCAGAATTGTGCCCATGAGAAAGAGCACTGCAGGATTTTACATAGAATATAACAGTGATTAAATGGCACATTGAAACCAAATTTTTTTTTTCACTCTTAGGAATTAGTCAAAAATAATTGCCAGATTAGTATAGAAGGTTACTGGTGTACAAGTAGCCAGCCGTGGCTCAGTGGGACAACAACTGCTTGGAATGCACAAGGTCACAGGTTCATTCCAAAGCATCTCCAGTTACTGATCAAGCAGTACTTAATGGGAAAGACCTCTGCCGGAGACCCTGGAGAGCCATTGCCAGTCAGAGTAGACAATACTGACCTTCTTTCAATGAAGGGATTGCAAATTCTTGCTGAACAGCTATACCTGATACACACTTAGGCAATCTGAATTTATGTCCCCAAAAAATTAACAAAAAGGAATCAATATTGTGTGAAATATCTTCTACCAAAACTCCAGTATCATAAAGTATCATTGTTTCATTTTCCCCAAAAAGTGTTTAATGGCTGCCGGATAATTCGTACCTCCTGCTTTGTGAAAGAAAGAAAAAGATAAACCATTTAGATATGGGGTTATCTTTTGAGAAATAAATGAACATTGGGCATGACTGAGATTTAAATTTTGATCTTTTATGTATTTTTTATAATATTTGTTTTATTCACACTATAAGCCGCCTTGAGTTCTGCAAGGTGAAGAAATGGCTAATAAATATTTTAAATAAATAATATAAAAATTTAAATCACTGCCATGGATCCAGACATGTTCACTAGCTGCAACAGGAAACATGCAGGAAAAAGATGTGCAACAGTCTGGAAAACAGAGTAGTCTTTTATGCAGTTTATGTAACCGATATAATAGGATTAAGATCTGAGGTAACATTTAAAGACCTTCTGAAACAAGAAGGTGATAAATGAAGGATTCCTATTCTCCCTCTGTAATATGATTTTTTTTTCTTATTAGTTTTCATTTGGCTCATTTGAATCAGCAGCAGATAACTCAACCAGTCTCCCTCACTTTTACCGCACAGCCCCCCAGGAAGCCCTACAGTATGAGGGAATTGTCCAGCTATTTCTGCATTTCAGCTGGAAATGGGTTGGGCTCTTCACTATGGATAATGAAGTAGGAGACCGTTTTTTGCAAGCAGTTGAGCCGATGCTTTCCAGGAAAGGAATCTGTGTGGCCTTCAGAGAAAAAGCCATAATACAGGTTGTGTGGGATGACATACAATTTATTTTAAAATATTTAGACAGCAGTAAAACAGATTTCTTGGATAGCAAAGCCAATGCAATTGTTCTCCATGGAGAAAGTGTAACCCTTGCCTGGCTGGCAACCATTATCTCTATGCCCACATTTTTAATGAATGTAACAGGTTCTGATTATGTGGTGAGAACCTCTACAGGAAAGGTGTGGATTACAACAGCCCAGATTGACTTTGCATTCACTATTGCACAAAAGATATCAAATATACAAATATTTCATGGTGCTCTTTCCTTCACAATACATTCCGAGGATATCCTAGGATTCCATACGTTTCTCCAACAAATAAAACCTTCCTGGGTAAAGGAGGATGGTTTTATCAAGCAATTCTGGGAACAAGTCTTTCACTGTGTATTAGTAGATTCCATTAATCCAACCAATTTGGAGGACACATGCACTGGAGAGGAGAGATTGGAGACTGTCCCAGCACCTTTTTTTGAAATAACCATGAGTGGCCATAGCTACAGTATCTATAATGCTGTCTATGCTATTGCACATGCTCTACACATCTTGGCGTCCGCCAGAACCAACCACAGAGGCATGGAGGATGGGGTCAGCCTGGCTTCTCTGAATGTGCCACCTTGGAAGGTATTTGCTCTTCACTGACCAAAAAAACAAAACAAATCCCCTATCATGCTGAGGGTTGCAAAGAGGTGGGGCCGTTGAAAAAGTGTCACTGACAATTCGAGATCACCTCTGTGTGAAAAAACGGAAGTGACATCAGCTCCCTGTCCCCAGCATGATGCGGTCAGAATTCCCCAAAATTCCATGGTAAAAGCCATGGAAACTATGGGAACTCCTATAGAGTCAGGGAGTATTTCCGTCTTACTAACCAGAGCACAAATCTAGAGATGGAGTTGAAAAGTGAGAAATTACATCTCACCACCTGGTAAGCTCTGACCCTCTGTCCCTTTCTGACCATCCCCTGCAAACTTTGCTTCTCTTCATGCTTCCTTTGGCTTCCTGCAGCTCTGTAGGGTAGGTGGGAGCATTCCTATTGTCCTTGTAATGCAGGGGTGGGGAACCATTTTTCCACCAAGGGACATTTGGAGGTTTATAACATCATTCATGGGCCATACAAAATTATCAACTTAAAAATTTGCCAACCCGGACCCAGGCCGGCAGCTACCCCAGATTACCCCCCTCCCTCGTGGAAAGCAGGGAGGCAACCAACCAGGTGGCACAATCGCCCACCTGGTGTCACAGGATGGTCTTTAGCATCAGCTGGGCATAGCCGTCCAGCCACATGCCACTCCTGCTCCACACAGTCGAGGCCAGATTCCACAGCCGGCTCCTGCTACCTCCGCCTGCAGGGATGAAATGAGGACACACTAGCTAAGAACTCCCCCCCCCCGTGCATTCTGGCCCTGCCTCCTTTAGCACCTCCATTGTCACCACTTCCACCCCCAGCCCTCTTGTAGTACAGAGGGAATACGTTTCTCCATGGCCCGGGTGGGAAAGGGTTAACACAGTTTATTGGGCAGTCATAGAAGCGTCATACCTCACGACACTTCTTTATTTTTCTCAGCAAAATGAACTCACATCTGCCTTGAATAGAGGCTATTCCTGCCCACGAGAGGGGGTGGATCACCAATCTTAGATCCTTTTGAGCTAGCGATCTGCCAGGACACACAAAGTGCCGGATCAAATGATTTTACGAGCCTTAAATGGCCCCTGGACCCACCCCTGTTCTTATGGATGGGCACATTTGCATATAGATAGCGATGAATGCTGCTGGCCAACAAAATTAACTCTGGATGCAGCAAAACCAAAACGGAATTTCTGGAAGCTCCTTCAGCAGTATGCATTCCAGAAACACCCTGAATCAAACTTCATTCCTTTGTCCTGTAATTGGCCATGGAAACCTATTCTCATCAGCAACCAAAATACTTGAATTCATAGAAAACCTTCAGTCCTTGATGAAAGTAATCTAAAAATCTGTTTGAAACAAAAGTATTGGTGAGGAGGTCATGGCAATCCATGTAATTCACTCCAGGCTTCTTAATACACTTTCTCTTTCTACTAAGCTCCATGCACTTCTTCGGAGAATTGCTTTCAACAACAGTGCCGGAGACGAAGTGACCTTTAACGAACATGGAGAATTGAATGGTGGATTTGATATTACCAATATGGTCACTTTTCCAAATGAGTCCTATGTCAGAGTCAAGATGGGGAGGCTGGATCCTCAGGTTCCACTTAGTAAAAGAGTTACCATCGACGAGGACAGAATTCAGTGGAACAGACACCTCGCACAGGTGAGAAAAAATCTCCACTGTCTGTCAAAAATATACAAAACTTTAATGAATTGAGTAGACAGAAGCTTTAAGTAAGATAGCAAACACACTCAACCACTTTTTTAGTCCAAGAAGTTTGCTGATTGAGACACGGGCTGCCCATTTTTGACCTTTCCATGGCCAGGGACTGAGGCGTGGCTGAGGTGCTGCTGCGGCACCTCCAAATCTGGTTCTTTTTAAAATGGGCCATTTTGCTCCGTTGAGAACAACAAGGCTACCCCTGCAAAAAAGCCGAAAAGGGACAGGAAGCTGCCTATTGGCGGCTCAGCCCCCCAGTACGCCTTAGCAACACCCCCCAGGATGTCAGTGTGGGGCTTTGTGCTGGTGGAACACTGGCGGAGGTCCCATCCACCATCCATGGGTGGCGCTGCCCCGGCAGCAGTGGGAGACCAGCGTATGGGCCTCCCCACCGCCATTGGGGCCACTCTGCAAGGCGTAAGTGGTCCAGCTGCTGGTCTAGGGGCCCCCAATGCCGGTTCAGCCCCTTCTTGGCCACCAAAGAACTTTCATCCTAGAGATTCAGGAACGGGTGTGAATGACACCATCACTGGGCACGCAACGTTTTAATCTCCGTTGATTCAGTAGTGGTCTGGATAACATGTATTCTCCCTTGAAATACAGTATGTTATTCTTCCCATCACCTTAACAACTTTTACAGCTATTGTGAACCAAAATACTCCCAAAATATTCTCAGTTCTCCATTTTCATTTTCCTCAATGACAGCTGCCTCCCTTATCTGTGTGTAATGACAACTGCAAACCTGGTTTCAGCAAGAAAAAAAAGGAAGGGGAGCCTTTCTGCTGCTACGATTGTGATCCCTGTCCAGAAGGGAAAATATCAGACAAAGAGGGTAGGAAATGCTCTGATTCATATGACTCCTGTTGAAGATCCCAATATGTTTTTGGGACTGATTGCCTGACGGGAGGGCATTTAAACATCTGTGCTATGGGGAAACATGAAAAGTCTTTTCGGTATTAAAAATTCCTTGTGTTGGTGCATTTATTTCCAGAAATTTGCGGTATACATTTTAGAAATAATGGGAACTCGATTCTAAAGAAAACACATCTGCCGGGAATCAGTAGGGCACAGTTCTGTTTCAAGGAAAGAGACAACCCGGTACGAGATTGAGAAGTATCACCATGAGCACCCAAACTCCCAGAAAGGTCCTTTCACCACAATAGGATTTACACTCTCATATAAAAAATATGTCTATAGGCTGAAAGTCAATGCTAGGACCAGTCAACAAAACTGTTTTTATCAAGGTTAAATACTATGGACCATGAGGGTTACCCAGGTTGGAAGACAATTCAAGGGTGTCTTCATCAGCCCACTGAACAGTTGCTACAAAGATTCATAAATTATTGACAACTAACAGATATTTACACACTGTTAAAAATCTTATTGTGACTAATAAGGAAACCTACCAGTTTCTAGGAGACACTCTCTAGTAGTCTTCCCAAGTTTAACATTCCTTTACAGTCTCTTCAGTGTTCCTGAAAGGAAAAACATCCTAACGCTATATAATTACAAAAAGGTGAACCAGCTATAGAGGAATGTCAGATTAAAGACACCGACTATAGAACAGATCTTAATGGGAACCAACCATACATAACATCTGCCTTTCAGGTTGAATGTAAACAACATAATGATTTTTTGTTATTTCATCAAGGGTTGACCATACAAGGTACTATTTCATCAAACTGTATTTATATGATGAATGTGTCTAAATAGGTTCTCTTCTCCTTTCAGACATGGATTCTTGCATGACTTGCTCTGAAGGTCATTATCCAAACCTGAGACAAGTCCAATGCATTCCCAAGATTCCAAATTTCCTTTCCTTTTCCGAACCCTTGAGCATGATTTTGGCCTTTTTGGCTCTCTCCTTTTCTCTGATCACAGCCCTGGTGCTCGCAATCTTTGTCAAGTACAAGGAAACCCCAATCGTTAAAGCCAACAACAGGAGCCTCACCTACTGTCTACTCATCTCTCTCCTTCTCTGCTTCCTCTGCTCCTTGCTCTTCATTGGAAGGCCCAACAAGGTGACCTGCCTCCTCCGACAAACGACTTTTGGCATCATCTTCTCAGTCGCTGTTTCTTCTGTCCTGGCAAAAACTGTCACGGTCGTGGTGGCATTTATGGCGTCTAAACCAGGAAGCATTTTCCGAAGGTGGGTGGGGAAACAATTGGCATGGTCTATTGTTATCTTTTGCTTCTTTGTTCAAGTTGGCATTTGTGCTGTTTGGCTGGGATCTTCTCCTCCATTTCCAGATGTGGACATGAATTCACTCAATAGAGAAATGATCGTGCAATGCAATGAAGGGTCAGCTACCATGTTTTACTGTGTCTTGGGCTACATGGGATTTCTGGCCACCGTCTGCTTTATTGTGGCTTTCCTAGCCAGAAAGTTGCCTGACAGTTTCAATGAAGCCAAGTTCATCACCTTCAGCATGTTGGTCTTCTGCAGTGTTTGGCTGTCCTTCGTCCCCACCTACCTGAGCACTCAAGGAAGAGACACGGTGGCCGTGGAGATCTTCTCCATCTTCGCTTCCAGTGCTGGCTTACTAGGCTGTATCTTTTTCCCCAAATGCTATGTCATCATTCTGAGGCCCGAGTGGAACAGAAGAGAGCAGCTGATCAGGAAAAAACATTAAACCCTTCATTCATCTATTCACTTGTTCTGCAGCTGTATCTTTATCTGAATCTATTTATTTTTTATCTGTGGCTATTTTGTTTTCTTCTATTTCTTTACCTGTGGCTATTTTGTTTTCTGCATAGAATGAAACCCAGAAACTTTCCCCTGAAATTCTTCTGTAATAGGCATCTAAGACTCATTTAGAAAGTTTCTATTGATATGCCTGTATTATTTTATTAATTCCCAATGACAATAACACAGTAGGAGGTTGAGAGTTCAAAGCAGTCTGTTTATTAGGCCCAATATACACACCGGATGGGAATTGCCCCAAATGCGCAGGACAATTCACACACCAGAACAAAGGATTGCAACGTTTATAACTTCTGGTCAGGGGTGTTACAATTATGTAATATAGTGCGTAGAGATACAAAGACCCAATAATGGATACATTTGGAGTAGCATATCGTATCAGTGTGGTTTTGAGGCCTGGATTTAGGTGGCTACATGATCTGTAATGGAGAAACAACACTTAACATTCTCATCTGACACCCCTAAATCACTGCCTTGGGCCTCATTAGGGCGGCTAGCTGAACCAGGCCTGCAAGGATGATCTCACTGGCACCTGATTCATAATGGCTGCTAGTTTACGCTAACTCAGTGATCACACAGGAGTGAAGAGGAACCAAAGAATAATACTTGACCCCCTATTCATGGGGTATTGTCATTATATATGTGTGCAGAATATGGTATTGTGCTAGATGCTAACCCTTATGCCCCGGGCTTAGCATCTTTATAAGTGTGAGCATGCGGACTGAGCATGCGGACTTATAAAAGCATACATTTCCAAAAATAATGAAGATTATAGGCATAACACTATGGGCCTTTATTCCTTGGTGGGGAGGTTGAAAAAAATATACATTTGAATGTTTCATTCCAGTAAATCGCAAATCAAAAATGCTGGCTCAGGATTTTTTGGGTGAGAGAAAGAGAAAGAGAAAGAGAAAGAGAAAGAGAGAGAGAGAGAGAGAGAGAGAGAGAGAGAGAGAGAGAGAGAGAGAGAGAGAGAGTACTTAGAGGCCTAATCAAAGACCATCAACCTTATTTCTGGCATCCCTGTTATTGCACAGGCTTATTGAAGACTCGGGGTGTCTGATACACCCCTGCAACCGGAGCGGGGTGGGAAGAATGTGCTTGCAGCAAAGTGAGGCCTAAGCCTCTGTTCTTGGCGATACCATTGTTAGCATAGTGTTTTGCCCAGATACCAGATCGTCCATGTAGTTGCTGGTGACATGAGGATGTCTCTTCCCCGGATGTTTGGAAATGCCACTGCTGCATTGCGTGTGACAGTGGTCTAGGCCGCTGTTGGCTGCTGGTAATTCCCAAAGGATCCCAAATGCCCGCTAATGGCCGCTCCCCACCGAAATTCAGCTGGTCGACAGGCAGAGGCAAACTGATAGAAAGGGGAGCCAAACCACATCCCCTCCTGATGAGGCCACTTTTGCCCTGAGGCAGAAGCACCCACATCGCAGCAGGGGGATGATCTAGCTCTCACTGCCAAACTGTATGAAAACCATAGACCAAGACCCTTTCTGTCCCACAACCAGGCCTGCAATCAGATTGGGACACATGCTAACAAAGCACCTCCTCCAGGAATATGTAAATATAACCATTTCACACATGCTCAGAAAGGACCCACTCAGCACCTTGTTCTTCAATTTCTTTCTGGAGGTTAGGCTTTTCACCAAACAAATCCCCCCCCCCAAATCCCAGCCATGTCCTGGGGGTGATGTTCAAATTTCCCCTGCTGGCCAGTCCTGAAGCTTCCCGCGCTTGCGATATGCAATGCTACCTTGAATAATGAATGAGCAGTTCTGCCTCATGGCAAAAAATCTGCAGCACAGAACGAGTGATCGTTTCACCAACGTTATACTCCGCGTTGTCTTCCAGTGGGGACCAAAAGAACCAGACCAAGGTCAAAACAGCATCCTGCCATTGGAGAATGGGGATTCAACCCTGGCTCTCCCTGATCCTAGTCAGAGATTCCAGCCACTACATCACACAGGCTCTGAAAGGTCGGGAAAGTGGAGAAAAATCCTCCCTGGCTGCCTGTCTATTTCCTCGCAAAACTCAAAGTGCAAAATCTTATTTTCAGGCCCTAAATGGCTTATAGTTGGAGGACACAAAGGTCTACTTCCTTCCATACTGTACATCCCATCTATTAATGTTTCCCTCATTGTTCAGATCCTCCTGCTCTCCCTGCTTAGATCAGTGAGGCTGGTGGTGCTCGGAATCATGGCTTGTCAATTTGGCATCTCACCCCCAAAGAATGCCCTTCCTTTTGAGTCTTGCCTGACACCTACGCAACTATCATTTTGGTGCAAGGCCAAACCTATTCTCTTTGCCCAAGAGGTTAATAGCCGGGTTGATCTTCCAACATTTTGATCGTTTACCCCTAACCTGAGAGAAAACACGGTTTAACTTGGGGGTTTGTTGCTGGATTTTAAGGCTGGGTTTCTTGGAACTTTTAATGATTCTGTGCTGTTTATGGCTTTATCATTCTTAACTTTGTAAAACCTTTTGAATAGGTTCTCTGTTAAAAGTGGTGAAGAAATTATCCAGATTTCAGGGAGGGGGTTGTGGCTCAGTGGCAGAGCATCTGCTTGGCATGCAGAAGATCCCAGATTCAATCCCCGGCATCTCCAGTTAAAGGGACTAGGCAGGTACTGTAGGTGTTGTGAAAGACCTCTGCCTGAGACCCTGGAGAGCCGCTGCTGGTCTGAGTACACAATACTGACTTCGATGGACCAGGGATCTGATTCAACTGAAGGCAGCTTCATGTGTTCATGTGGTCATGTGATAAATAAATAAATTCAGCAAAGGAGAAGTTGTCCGCAGTTTTTGCTTTGTCACTTCCATTCAGAGATGCTCGGGTTTTTTATTGCATCATGGTTGGGTGGGGGCCCTGCTAGTCATTCTGAACTCCCCATTCCAGCTCCTCCTAGTGAAGCTGGGATGAAATTAGAAAAAAATATTTTTGCTTCACTAGTTCTGCAAGTTATTATCCCAGAACAAAATTAGCAGTCTTCCAGAGGAAATGACCACCACCATAATTATCAAAATCACTGTAATTTCTTTGCTTGGTCTCAGTTCATATAGCTTTCTAGAAGGAAACAGAAAACAAACCAGAAATAAAATCTTTAAATTCTGCTTATAAAACCCTCTGCTGAGCCATTCACAGCTAAAATGAGGGACTAGAGAGAGGCAATTTTCGTATCAGTACTAAATATCTCTCGAATTTCATGCAAAGAAACAGGTTGAGACACGAAAGAAAAGGTCCCTACGTCCACTGTTGAAAAGAGTGTTGGAACACTTGGATGCCTTCTGAGCCACCTTCTTGAAACCAGGCGGAAACTAAGGATGATGCTGTAGAGGAGACCTAGGATAGTACGTGTGGAGAGAGAGGTGTTCTTGGATTTCACTTGGCAGAGTCTGAGATGTTGCTGCTGATACAGATGCTGCTTCCGCACGTGGTGTATGAAGTACATAGCATGAAGTGCACGGGGAACCTTTCCCCTCAGATTCCACATCAGTGGTATCAGCCAGGTGAAATCCTAATTGGTGGAATTGTAACTCATATTGGCTGTTCTTCCCGAGAAGTTCTATTTGAGTGGCACCCTTCCCAGGATGATGCATGTTTGCCAGTGTAAGGACTTCATGGCTTCTCTAATATAGAGTTGATGATGATGTCTGATTTTATTTTAGCAATTCTGTAGACTTGCAAAAACTGAATAGATATTTTTAATAATAATGATGTGCCATAAGGTACCAAAGGAACGCTTTACCAGGGACAAAGAAACTTTGATTGCTCCTCTGAAGTGACACAAAAGAAAGGAATAGGTCGGCTGCAACCTGATGGCACTTTACACACATATATGCAGGATGGAGCGAAGGCAGCATGGTATAGCCATTCTCCTCAGTTCTTAGAAACTATGCAGGGTCAGGCTACATTTTAGTTGGGTTGGTTAGCATGAAGACTTGGTTCTGCAAGAGGCTGGGGAAACTTTAGAGATTTTTTAACCAGCATTTATGTGCATAAGTGGCTTAGAAAAAAAAACTTAATAAAGAGACAAGTGTTCAAAATATAGTGTTTATATAATTTTTTTAATAAGAAGAACTTATAAGGTAGACCACCTAGGAAGACTCTGCAGAGAAAGGAAATGGACAACCACTTCTGCTTCTCACTTGCCTTCAAAGACCTTTGCTGGGGCCGCCATAAATTGGCTGCGACTTGACAGCAGATTACACACATATGCTGGAAATACATAAGAAAGTAATTCCTCACCAAACACATGGGACTTGCTGACACAGACTCTGTTGAAGAATGCTGGATAATGTGTCTTCAATGGGGTCAAAAGAAATCCTCTGATCTATTCAGGAGCAGTTCCACTGCTAACTGAGAGGAACCTCCAGTATCCACTTGAATGCCAGTCATTGGTGGGTAGTGGGAATGTCTTTTTTTTAAAATACATTTTTTATTATTTTTAGGGAATACAGAAAGGAAAGAAGGGGAAGGGAAAAGGTTTGCATCTGTTTGCAATAAATGGCATTGTCCCGATCATTGATATACACACATAGATTATGCTTAGTACCTAGATTATGTTATACTTATTGTAGCTATTACCGGTGATTCAAAATGTTAATTTCTATTCTATTTTTACTCAATAAAAAGTAGCATTGAGTTGGGGGAGATGAAAAGTATCCCAGATGAGCCATTTCTCAGATTTAGTTGGGCCCTTATTGTGTTCTTAGATCCATCAGTGACCAATACAGATGCTGTACGTTGAAAAGTTCTCTTCTCAAACAATAACTGATTTTGGTTGCAGCCTGATAACAAAGTTCTACCAGCACATCCTCGCCTTGGTGTTTGCCATCCATGAGATCAATCAGAACCCCAATATCTTGCCCAATGTCACTCTTGGGTTCCACATCCATGACTCCTACATATATCTGAAATGGACTTACAGGACCACCCTAGACCTACTCTTCACATCACGTGAACTTGTCCCAAACTACAAGTGTGGCACCCCAAAAAAAATGATCGGTGTCATTGGGGGATACAGTTCTGAAACCTCAACAGACATGGCAACTCTTTTAAGTCGCTACAAGATCCCACAGGTAAGAACAGAGAACTCTGATTATTTGGACTTCCACAAATCTCACGTGCAATTGAAGACCCCTTTTCGATCTAGGCCCAAGGGTTTTGCTCCTGCTAGCCTCATCCTGAGCTGACCTGATGGGTTACAGCCTGCTTCTTCCATTGGATTGTTACTTGCCTGCTACCTGGAGGAGAAGACATCTAGCAGTTTGAGACCCTATCATTTTATTTCACATGCGGCTTTGTTGTCTAAATTTGGCTGCATGCAAGCAAAGGGAGGGGTTTCTGGGACTGAATTCACATTGGTTTCAACATTTTGTAGATGTTATTGCTCATAACTGCTTAAATTCTTGTTTAATTCCTTTTTGATTTGTCTTTAAAAGTGGTAAAGGTTGGTTTGGTTCCTGTTTAAGTGTTTCCCATTTGGTTTCTTTCTCTGTGTGTGTGGGAGCCATTTTACTTGGCTGCTGGTGGGTTTGTGTATCCTTATTGTGTGCCTGGTTGTTGTCGGGTTTGGCACTGTGCATCGTATTGGCTTGGTTGGCACCACGTCTGGGCTGGCAGCAGTTCCCCCAGACCTCCAGCTACTGGCATCATGTGGCTGGACATGGGTTTTGTGTGTGTGTGGGGGGGTGCCTCCAGAGCGTGCCTGGGTGCTGCTGTATCCAGCCTCCGCTGTGTGCATAGTGTAGGTTTTGTAAGGGATAGCAAAAGCCCCTTTGGATTTTCTTCAGGTGCCTTGTGTTTTGGGTTTTTTGTAAAGAATCTCAGCTGGCATAGACTTCTCCGTGTGGTTTTTTGTGCTGCTAGGTTGTTGTGCTTCTAGGTAGCTAGGTTGTGCTACTAGGTGGTCTGGTGGTTGTGTAGGGCTTGGTGGGCTTGCTTGCATTAGTTGTTAAGAAAGGAGAAAATGGGCTGGGGAAATTTCCCACCCATGTTAGCCTGTGGGTTTTTTGTTTTGTTTTTGAAGCTGCTATGGGGGGTTGCTATTTGAGGTCCCAAATTTTCAGGTTTGCTAGAAGGGACACTCCTTGCAGGAACCCTCAGGTTTGGTGAAGATTGGCTCAGGGGTTCTGAAGTTCTGGGGTCTGGAAGAGGTAGCCCCCTTCCTCCATTTAAATCAAATGCAAACACTTCGCTTTGTTCCCTACAGAGTAAGGGAGGCAACCTCTTCCAGACCCCATAACTTTGGAACCCCGCACCCAGTCTTCATCAAACTTGGGGGTTCTTGCAAGGAAAGTAGCTTCATGCTACCCTGAAAATCAGGGACATCTAACTGCAAAAATGCTCCCTGAGGAGCTGTGAAAACCCCCAAAAGGCCCCATAGGGTTTTAAAAGCTGGAATTTTGAGCAAACCCGAATGTAAAGCCAAATTCCTATCTTTACTGGTAAAGGAAATTCAGAATTCGGGTTTCCCCAGAAAAAAAATGGCCAAGAAACCCAAATCCGAATTTTCCCAGATTTTCTTTTTTTAACACCCCAACATTTGGTTCACTTTTTCCAAAAAAGGTTTTAATGGCTGCCGGATAATTCAGTCCCCCTGCTGTGTGAAAAAAAAGGGATAAACCATTTAGATATGGTGATATCTTCTGAGAAATAAAGAGAAATTGAGCATGATTGAGATTTAAAATTTTGGCTTCTGATGTATTTTTATAATACTTGTTTTATTCACACTATAAGCCGCTTTGAGTTCTGCAAGGTGAAAAAATGGCTAATAAATATTTTAAATAAATAAAACAAAAATGTAAAAAACAGCCACGATTCCACACAAGTTTACTAGCTGCAACAGGAAATATGCAGAAAAAAGAAGACGTGCAACAGATTGGGAAAAAGATTGGTCTTTTATGCAATTTACGTTGCCGATATAATAGGATCATGATCTGAGAGAACATTTAAAGACCTTCTGAAACAAGAAGGTGATAAATGAAGGATTCCTATTCTCCTTCTGTTACATGATTTTTTTTTCTTATTAGTTTTCATTTGGCTCATTTGAATCAGCAATGGATAACCCAACCAGCCTCCCTCCCTTTTACCGCACGGTCCCCCAGGAAGCCCTTCAGTACGAGGGAATTGTCCAGTTACTTCTGCATTTTGACTGGAAATGGGTTGGGCTCTTCACTATGGATAATGAAGGAGGAGACCGTTTTTTGCAAGGATTTGAGCCGATGCTTTCCAGCAAAAGAATCTGTGTGGCCTTCATAGAAAAAGCCACACTAAAGATCGCTTGGGATGACATAAATTTTCTATTAAAATATTGTCTCAGTAGTAATACAGATTTCTTGGATAGCAAAGCCAATGCAATTGTTCTCCATGGAGAAAGTGTAACCCTTGCCTGGCTGGCAACCATTATCTCTCTTCCCACAATTTTTAAGACTGTAACAGGTGCTGATTATGTGGTGAGAACTTCTACAGGAAAGGTGTGGATTACAACAGCCCAGATTGACTTTGCATTCTCTATTGTACAAAAGATATTTACTATACAAATATTCCATGGTGCTCTTTCCTTCACAATTCATTCAAAGGACATCCTAGGATTCCATACATTTCTCCAACAAATAACACCTTCCCGGACAGAGGGGGATGGTTTTATCAAGCAATTCTGGGAACAAATCTTTACATGTTCATTTCCAGATTCCAGTAATCCAACAAATTCAGATGAGACATGCACTGGAGAGGAGAGATTGGAGACTGTCCCAAAAACCTTTTTTGAAATGACCATGATTGGCCATAGCTACAGTATCTATAATGCTATCTATGCCATTGCACATGCTCTACACATCTTGGTGTCTGCCAGAACCAACCACAGAGCCATGGAGCATGCGGGCAGCCTAGCTTCTCTGAATGTACCACCTTGGAAGGTATTTGCTCTTCACTGACAAAAAAAAATCCCCTATCATGCTGAGGGTTGCAAAGAGGTGGGGACATTGAAAAAGTGTTACTGACAATTCGAGATCACCTCTGTGTGAAAACCCGGAAGTGACATCAACTCCCTGTCCCCAGCATGATGCTGTCAGAATTCCCCAAATTTCCAGGGTAAAAGCCATGGAAATTATAGGAACTCCTATAAAATCATGGAGTATTTCCCTCTGACTAACCAGAGTACAAATCTAGAGATGGAGATGAAAAGTGAGAAATCACAACTCACCACCTGGTAATTACTGATCCTCTGTCCCTCTCTGACCAGCCCCTGCAGACTTTGCTTCTCTTCATGCTTCCGTTGGCTTCCTGAAGCTCTGTAGGGAAGGTGGGGGCATGGTATTGTCCTTCTAATGCAGGGGTGGGGAACCTTTTTTCCACCAAGGGCCATTTGGATATTTATAATATCATTCACGAGTCATACAAAGTTATCAAAATAAAAATTAGCCAACCAAACCTCAAGAAGGCAGCTGCCCCAGATGACCCCCCCCCCCATGTGGCAAGCAGGCAGGCATCCAGCTGCGCATTGACGTCCAGTTGCAGGCTGGAGTTGCTCCTGCTCTATACAGTTGGGGCCGGACTCTACAACCGGCTCCTGGTACCTCCTCCTGCCGGAATGAAATGAAGGCACACTGGATAAGAACTCCCCCCCACACACGCATTCCACCCCTGTCCTCTTTAACCCTCCTTTGCCACTAATTCTGTCCCCAGCCCTTTTATAGTACAGAGGGAATATGTTTCTCCATGGCCCCGGTTGGAAAGGGTTAACACAATTTCTTGGGTGGTCCTAGCAGCTCCATAGCTAACAACCCTTCTGCAAGGGGGGGGAAGGTTCTTTTTCTCGGCAAAACAAACTCACATCTGCCTTGAATACAGGCTATTCCTATCCGAGGGAGTGCACGGATCACCAGTCTTAGATCCTTCTGAGCTGGAGATCTGCCAGGACCCTCAAAGGGCCAGACCAAATCATTTTGTGGGCCTGAAACGGCACCCTGGCCTGACGTTCCCCACTCCTGTTCTAATGGATAGGCTCATTTGCGTATATATAGTGATGAAAGCTAATGGGTAATAAAATGCACTCTGGAAGCAGCAAAACCAAAATGGATCTTTTTTTAAAGCTCCCTCAGCAGCATTCATTCCAGAAACACTCTGAATCAAACTTCATTCATTTGTCTTGTAACTGGCCATGGAAGCTTATTCGCATGAGCAACCAAAATACTTGCATTCATAAAAAACCTTCCATCCTTGATGAAAGTAATCTAAAAATCTGTTTGAAGCTGAAAAGTACTGGTGAGTACATTCCAACCCATGGAATTGACTCCCAGCTCCTTAACGGTCTTTCTGTTTCTACTAAGATCCACACAATTCTTCAGAGAATTGCTTTCAACAACAGTGCTGGAGACGAAGTGACCTTTAACGAACGTGGAGAATTGAAAGGTGGATTTGATATTACCAATTTGGTCACTTTTCCAAATGAGTCATATGTCAGAGTCCAGATCGGAAGACTGGATCCTCAGGTCCCACTTGGGAAAAGAGTTACAATCGACGAGGACAGAATTAAGTGGAACAGACACCTCAAACAGGTGAGAAAATATCTCCACTGTCTCTCAAAAATATATAAAATTCTTTGCCATTTAATGAAATGAGTAGACAGAGGCTTTAAGGAAGATAGCAAATGGACTCAACAACTTTTTTGGTCCACAAATTTTGCTGATTGAGACAAGGGCTGCCCATTCCTGACTTTTTGGTGGCTGGGGACAGCATGACTGGGGCACCACGGCAATGCCTCCAAAGCTGGTTCCTGGCCGCTGAAAGGCTTTACAAAGCCTTTGGGAGGCTTTTCCTTTTTTAAATGGGGCATCTTGCACCATTGAGAACGGCAAGGCTACAGCTGCAAAAAAGCCGAAAGGGGACAGGAAGCTGCCTATCAGCAGCTCTGCCCCCAGCAAGTCTTAGCAACACCTTCCAGGATGCCAGCGCTGGGTTTGAAGGCCCAGACACCGTATATGGGCAGCGCTGCCATAGCACCACTGAGAAACCAGTGTAAGGGGCCTCCTCACTGAAGTTGGGGCCACTCTGCAAGGCGTAAGTGGACCAGCCGCCGGTGCAGGGGCCCCCAATGCCGATTAAGCTCCTTCTTGGCCTCCAAAGGACTTTAATCCTTGAGATTCAGGAATGGGCTATGAATCACACCATCACTGGGCTCAACAAGCGTGCAACACTTCAAACTACGTGATCTGGATAACGCACATTCTTCCTTGATATCCAAGATGTTACTCTTCCCATCACCTTGACGTTACAGCTATTGTGAACCAAAATACTTCCAAAATCTTCTCAGTTCTACCTTCTTGTTTTCTTCAATGACAGCTGCCTCCCTTATCTGTGTGTAATGACAACTGCAAGCCTGGTTTCAGCAAGAAAAAGAAGGAAGGAGAGCCATTCTGCTGCTATGATTGTGATCCATGTCCAGAAGGGAAAATGTCAGACAAAGAGGGTAGGAAATGCTCTGATTCATATGACTCCTGTTGAAGTTCGCCATGTTTTTTGGACTGATTGCCTGAAGGGAGGGCATTTAAACATCTGCACTATGGGGAAACATGAAAAAGCTTCTTGGTATTGAACATTGCTTGTGTTGCTGCATTTATTTCCAGAGATTTGCATAATACTTTTTAGAAATAATGGGAACTCGATTCTAAAGAAAACACATCTCCCGGGATGCAGAAGGGCATAGTTCTGTTTTAAGGAAAGAGACAACCTGGTACGAAATTGAGAAGTATCACCATGAACTCCAAAAACCCCTGAAAGGTCCTTTCACCACAATAGGATTCACACTCTCATATCAATATATGTCTATAGGCTGAAAGTCAATGCTAGAACCAGTTATCAAAACTGTTTTAATCAGGGGTTGCAAATGACAGCACATAGGCCAATAAACATACAAGGCATCTCATAACTGTCACTATACTTCATATATATGTGTTTTATTATCTATTTAATACTATGGACCATGACGGTTACCCAGGTGGGAAGACATTTTGAGGGTGTCTTCATCAGCCCACAAAACAGCTGCTACAAACATTCATAAATAATTAACAACTGACACATATTTACACACTGTTAAAAATCATTGTGTGACTAATAAAGAAACCTACCAGTTTATAGGAGGCACTATCTAATAGTCTTCCCATGTATAACATTATTTTACAGTCTTTTCAGTGTTCCTGAAAAGAAACAAACTCCTAACTCTATATAATTACATAAAGGTGAACCAGCTATAGAAGAATGTCAGACTAAAGACACCTGCTATAGAAAAGATCTTAAAGGGAACCAACTATACAAAACATTTGCATTCCAGGTTGATTGTACACAGCATAGTGATTTTTTTGTTATTTCATCAAGGGTTGACCATACAAGGTTAGGTACTATATCATAAAATTGTCTTCATATGATGAATGTGTCTAAATAGGTTCTCTTCTCCTTTCAGACATGGATTCTTGCATGACTTGCTCTGATGGTCATTATCCTAACATGGGACAAGATCAATGCATTCCCAAGATTCCAAATTTCCTTTCCTTTTCCGAACCCTTGAGCATGATTTTAGCCTTTTTGGCTCTCTTCTTCTCTCTGATCACAGCCCTGGTGTTCGCCATCTTTGTCAAGCACAAGGACACTCCCATCGTTAAAGCCAACAACCGGAGCCTCACCTACTGTCTCCTCATCTCTCTCCTTCTCTGCTTCCTCTGCTCCTTGCTCTTTCTTGGAAGGCCCAACAGGGTGACCTGCCTCCTCCGACAAACGACTTTTGGCATCATCTTCTCAGTCGCTGTTTCTTCTGTCTTGGCGAAAACGGTTACAGTCGTGGTGGCATTTATGGCCTCTCAACCAGGAAACATTTTCCGAAAGTGGGTGGGTAAACAATTGGCATGGTCTATTGTTATCTTTTGCTTCTTTGTTCAAATTGGCATTTGTGCTGTTTGGCTAGGATCTTCTGCTCCATTTCCAGATGTGGACATGCATTCACTGCATAGAGAAATCATCGTGCAATGCAATGAAGGGTCAGCCACCATGTTTTACTGTGTCTTGGGCTACATGGGATTTCTGGCCACCGTCTGCTTTATTGTGGCTTTCCTCGCCAGAAAGTTGCCTGACAGTTTCAATGAAGCCAAGTTCATCACCTTCAGCATGTTGGTCTTCTGCAGTGTTTGGCTGTCCTTTTTCCCCACCTACCTGAGCACTCAAGGAAGAGACACGGTGGCCGTGGAGATCTTCTCCATCTTAGCTTCCAGTGCTGGCTTACTAGGCTGCATCTTTTCCCCAAAATGCTATGTCATCATTCTGAGGCCTGAGTTGAACAGAAGAGAGCAGCTGATCAGGAAAAACCATTAAACCCTTCATTCATCTATTCACTTGTTCTGCAGCTGTATCTTTATCTGAATCTATTTATTTTTTATCTGTGGCTATTTTGTTTTCTTCTATTTCAAAGACAATCAACCTTATTTCTTGGATCCCTGTTATTGCACAGGCTTATTGAAGACTAGGGATGTCTGATACGCCCCTGCAACCGGAACGAGGTGGGAAGAATGTGCTTGCAGCAAACTGAGGCCTAAGCCTCTGTTCTTGGTGATACCATTGTTAGCATTGTGTTTTGCCCAGATACCAGATCGTCCATGTGGTTGCTGGTGACATGAGGATGTCACTTCCCCGGACGTCTGGAAATGGCACTGCCGCATTGCCTGTGACAAGGTCTAGGCCGCTGTTTGCTGCTGGTAATTCCCAAAGGATCCCAAATGCCGGCTAATGGCGAGCAATTACCTGCCAATGCTTGCCGTTCCCCACCAAAATTCAGCTGGTCGACAGGCAGAGGCAAACCGAAAGAAAGGGGGGCCAATCCACATCCCCACCTGATGAGGTCACTTTTGGCCTGAGGTAGAAGCACCCACATTGCAGCAGGGGGATGATCTAGCTCTCACTGCCAAACTGTATGAAAACCAGAGACCAAGACCGTTTCTGTCCCGCAACCAGGCCTGCAATCAGATTGGAACACATGCTAACAAATCACCTCCTTCAGGAATATGTAAATATAACCATTTCACACATGCTCAGAAAGGACCCACTCAGCACCTTGTTCTTCAATTTGTTTCTGGAGGTTAAGCTTTTAACCAAACAAATCCCCCAAAAGAGATCCCAGCCAGGACCTGGGGGGGATGTGCAAATTTCCCCTGCTGGCCAATCCTGCGCTTGCGATATGCAATGCTACTTTGAATACTGAATGAGCAGTTTTGCCTCATGACACAAAATCTGCAGCAACAGAACAACGGGTGATCGTTTCACAAACGTTATACTCTGAGTTTTCTTCCTACGGGGCCCAAAAGAACCAGACACTGTTCTACTCTCTGCCAGTCCATACTCATAACAACCCTGTGAAGTAAGTGTGGCTGAGAGGGTGGGACCAGCGCAAGGTCAAACAGCATCCTGCAGGTGGAGAATGGGGATTCAACCCTGGCTCTCCCTGAACCTAGTCAGACATTCCAGCCACTACTTCACACAGGCTCTGAAAGGTCAGGAAAGTGGAGAAAGATCCTCCCTGGCTGCTTGTCTATTTCCTTGCAAAACTCAAAGAGCAAAATCTTATTTTCGGGCCCTCAATGGCTTGCAGTTGGAGGACACAAAGGACCACTTCCTCCCATACTGTACATCCCATCTATTAATGTTTCCCTCTCGGTTCAGATCCTCCTGCTCTCCACACCCCTGCTTCAATCAGTGAGGCAGGTGGTGCTCAGAAACAAGGCTTGTCAGTTTGGCATCTTACCTGTAGAATGCCCTTCCCTTTGAGGCTCGCCTGACACGGAGGTGCACGGCCAAACTTATTCTCTTTGCCCAAGTGGTTAAAAGCCGGGTTGATCTTCAAACATTTTTATCGTTTGCCCCTAAACTGAAAGAACACGTGGTTTAACTTGGGGGTTTATTGCTGGATTTTAAGGCTGGGTTTCTTAGAACTTTTAATGATTCTATGCTGTTTATGGCTTTATCATGATTCACTTTGTAAAACATTTTGAATAGGTTCTCTGTTAAAAGTGGTGAAGAAATTATCCAGATTACAGGGAGGGGGGCATGGCTCAGTGGTAGAACATCTGCTTGGCATGCAGAAGATCCCAGATTTGATCCCCGGCATCTCCAGTTAAAGGGACTGGGCAGGTAGGTGTTCTGAAAGACCTCTGCCTGAGACCCTGGAGAGCCGCTGCTGGTCTGAGTACACAATACTGACTTCGATGGACCAGGGATCTGATTCAATTGAAGGCAGCTTCATGTGTTCATGTGATAAATAAATAAATTCAGCCAAGTTGTCCGCAGTTTTTGCTTTGTCACTTCCATTCAGAGATGCTCGGATTTTTATTGCATCATGGGTGGGGGGGGGCTGCTAGTCTTTCTGAGCTCCCCATTCCAGCTGCTCCCTCACTATAGAGAAGCTGGGATGAAATCAGAAAAAAATATTTTTGCTTCACTAGTTCTGCAAGTTATTATCCCAGAACAAAATTAGCAGTCTTCCAGAGGAGATGACCACCACCATAATTATCAAAATCACTGTAATTTCTTTGCCTGGTCTCAGTTCATATAGCTTTCTTGAAGGAAACAGAAAACAAACCAGAAATAATATCTTAAAGTTCTGCTTATAAAACCCTCTGCTGAGCCATTCACAGCTAAAATGAGGGACTAGAGAGAGGCAATTTTCATATCAGTACTAAATATCTCTCGAATTTCATGCAAAGAAACAGGTTGAGACACAAAAGAAAAGATCCCTACGTCCACTGTTGAAAAGAGTGTTGGAACACTCGGGTGCCTTCTGAGCCAACTTCCTGAAACCAGGCAGAAACTAAGGATGATGCTGTAGAGGGGACCCAGGACAGTATATGTGGAGAGAGAGGTGTTCTTGGATTTCACTTGGCAGAGTCTGAGATGTTGCTGCTGATACAGATGCTGCTTCCGCACGTGGTGTATGAAGTACATAGCATGAAGTGCACAGGGAACATTTCCCCTCAGATTCCATATCAGTGGCATCAGCCAGGTGAAATCCTAATTGGTGGAATTGTATCTCATATTGGTTGTAACTCCCAGGAACCTCTATTTGAGTGGCACCCTTCCCAGGATGATAAATGTTTTCCTGTGTAAGGACTTCATGGCTCCTCTAATATAGAGTTGATGATGATGTCTGATTTTATTTTAGCAATTCTGTAGACTTGCAAAAACTGAATAGGCATTTTTAATAATAATGAGGCAGGAGGAGGTGCCAAAGGAATGCTTTACCAGGGACAAAGAAATTTGGTTGCTCTTCTGAAGGAACAGGTTTTTACTATAACTATTGGCCCTTTCACCATTCATTGGATCAAACCACAAGCTCTTCCTTGTGTGTAAGGTCTCCTCGCTTTACTTCCAAGAAATGCTGATCCCTTTTCCTCCCTTCTTCACCCTGCTTCCACCAGACATCACCCCTCTGGATAGGTAAATATTGCCCAAAGTACCCTCACTCTATTTGCACCCATCCACCCTTTCTTTCCTCAAGTTCTTGTGTGAATTCAGCATTAATAAGTCATTTAGCGCATGTTTGATTCTTCTTCTTATTTTTAAAATTATAAAAATGCTATATTTTGAGCACCTGTCTCTTTATTAGTTGTTTTCCCTAAGCCACTTATCCAGATAAATGCTGGTTAAAAGATCCCTAAAGTTGCCCCAGCCTCTTGAAAAGCCTAGTCTTCATGCTAACTAACCCAACTAAAATGGAGCCAGTGTAGTGTAACAGTTAATAATGTTAGACTAAAATCTAGAGAACCGAGTTTGATTCCGCATTTCTCCACATGAGCAGCGGTCTCTAATCTGGTGAGCAGGGTTTTTTTCACCACTCTTACACATGAATCCTGTTGGGTGACCTTGGGCTAGTCACAGTTCTCTCAGAACTCTCTCAGCCCCACCTGCCTCACAAGGTGTTTGTTGTGGGAAGAGGAAAGGAAGGCGATATGAAGCTGGTTTGCGTCTCCTTAATAAAATAGAGATAATTGGGTATAAAACCAACTCTTCTACTCTAATTAGGGTAACATATGAGGGCATATGTTAAACAGATTAGAAATAGATTAGAAGGAGAATACAAATAGTTTGCACAAAACAGATTTAAAATATGTATGCAACAGTAAAACTCAGAATCACTGGATGAAATTGCTTGGCAGTATGCTGGAGAAACATAAGAAAGTAATTCCTCACAGAAAACATTGGACTTGCTGACACACACTCTGTTGAAGGATGCTGGGTTATGTGTCTTCAAGGGGGTCAAAAGAAATGTGTGGATCTATTCAGGGGCAGTTGTATTGCTAACTAAGAGGAACCTACAGTATCCACTTGAATGACAGTCATTGGTGGGCAGTGGGAATGTCTGATGGTTCAATGTCCAGCTTGTGGGTTTCCCAGTAGCATTGTGCTGTGGGAAATGAAAAGTCCAGATGAGCCATTTCTCACATTTAGTTGGGCCCTTATTGTGTTCTTAGATCCATGTGTGACCAAGACAAATGCCATACGTTGAAGAGTTCTCTTCTCAAACAATAACTGATTTTGGTTGCAGCCTGATAACAAAGTTCTACCAGCACATCCTCGCCTTGGTGTTTGCCATCCATGAGATCAACAAGAACCCCAATATCTTGCCCAATGTCACCCTTGGGTTTCACATTCATGACTCCTCTATATATCTGAAATGGACTTACAGGACCACCCTAGACCTTCTCTTCACATCACTTGAAATTGTCCCAAACTACAAGTGTGGCACCCCAAAAAAAATGATCGGTGTCATTGGGGGATACAGTTCTGAAACCTCAACAGACATGGCAACTCTCATAAGTCGTTACAAGATCCCACAGGTATGATAGGAGAACTGTGATTATTTGGACTTCCACAAATCTGACATGCAGTTTAAGACCCCTTTTCAATCTAGGCCCAAGGATTTCAAAGAGTAAGCAAAAAATAGTGGGAGAGGTGAAATATGTAACTTTGCATTTGACTGTGATATGCATCTTGAAATGAGAGTTGTCAGGAAGGATTTCACAGGATGTGTGACGAATATTCCATTTGAATATGTTGAGATGATTTTTTGTGGGGGGAGGATGTTATAATACTTGATTCTGTTCAATGCATGGGTGTTGATTTGATTATTGGCTAATTCCCTCTGTCTACTGGATAATCCTTTCTAAGTACTATGACCAGTTACTTTTTATTATTACGGTATTACGCTTATTACGGTAGCTACTCAAAATGGAAGCAAAGAAGGATTGCAGGGGAAAGGAAATGTGGAGGATTCACACACATCTGGCGACATTTGTCTGTGGGTTTTGGCATCTCAGATTATGAACAACATTCTTAGAAGGCAACATTTTTGTTTCTACTCAGAATCCATTTTTGAACACCAAAGCTAGAGGTATCTGGTTCTTCTGGGATACTGCTAAAGAACTAACATCAGCTTCATGACTCCAGTTTCCACATCCGGGTGGGGTCTGAATAGTGTGAGAGAAAATCATGATCAAAAGGCGGGAAAATACAAATCAAGATTTTCCCCTGTATTGACCATATGCTCTGATTTTTAAAAATATATAAATTTCGAACATGCTCTTCTTGACCCAAAGCTGTTTAATGCCAGAATCGTGCCCATGAGAAAGAGCACTGCTGGATTTTACATAGAATATTACACTGATTAAATAGCACGTTGAAACCAAGGTTCTGTTTCACTGTTAGGAATTAATCAAAAATAATTGCCAGATTAGTATAGAAGGTTACTGGTGATCAAATAGCCAGCCATGGCTCAGTTGGAAAACAACTGCTTGGTATGCAGAAGGTCGAAGGTTCAATCCCCAGCATCTCCAGTTACTGATCAGGCAGTACTTAATGGGAAAGACCTCTGCCGGAGAGCCATTGCCAGTCAGAGTAGACAAAACTGACCTTCTTCCAATGAAGGGATTGCAAATTCCTGCTGAACAGCTGTACCTGATACACACTTAGGCAATCTAATTATATGTCCCCCAAAAATTAACAAAAAGGAATCAATATCTACCAAAACTCCAGAACTGTAAAATATCATTTGGTTCACTTTTCCCAAAAAAGGTTTTAATGGCTGCCAGATAGTACATTCCTCCTGCTGTGTGGGGGGAAAAAGTGATAAACCATTTAGATATGGTGATATCTTTTGAGAAATGCTTGGACATGTTTGAGATTTAAAATTGTGGTCTTGTATGTATTTTTATAATACTTGTTTTATTCACACTATAAGCCTCCTTGAGTTCTGCAAGGTGCAAAAATGGCTAATAAATATTTTAAATAAATAAAATATAAATGTAAAATACTGCCATGGATCCAGACATGTTCACCAGCTGCAGCAGGAAACATGCAGGAAAAAGAAGATATGCAACAGTCTGGAAAACAGAGTAGTCTTTTATGCAGTTTATGTAACCGATATAATAGGATTAAGATCTGAGGTAACATTTAAAGACCTTTTGAAAAAAGAAGGTGATAAATGAAGTATTCCTATTCTCCCTCTGTAACATGATTTCTTTTCCTATTAGTTTTCATTTGGCTCATTTGAATCAGCAGTGGATAACCCAACCAGTCTCCCTCCCTTTTACCGCACAGCCCCCCAGGAAGCGCTTCAGTATGAAGGAATTGTCCAGTTATTTCTGCATTTCGGCTGGAAATGGGTTGGGCTCTTCACTATGGATAATGAAGTAGGAGACCGTTTTTTGCAAGCAGTTGAGCCGATGCTTTCCAGGAAAGGAATCTGTGTGGCCTTCAGAGAAAAAGCCATAGTACAGGTTGTGTGGGATGACGTACAATTTATATTAAAATATTTAGACAGCAGTAATACAGATTTCTTGGATAGCAAAGCCAATGCAATTGTTCTCCATGGAGAAAGTGTAACCCTTGCCTGGCTGGCAACCATTATCGCTATTCCGACATTTTTAATGAATGTAACAGGTTCTGATTATGTGGTGAGAACCTCTACAGGAAAGGTGTGGATTACAACAGCCCAGATTGACTTTGCATTCAGTATTATGCAAAAGATATATAATATACAAATATTTCATGGTGCTCTTTCCTTCACAATACATTCCAAAGATATCCTAGGATTCCATACGTTTCTCCAACAAATAAAACCTTCCTGGGCTAAGGGGGATGGTTTTATCAAGCAATTCTGGGAACAAGTCTTTCACTGTGCATTAGTAGATTCCATTAATGCAACAAATTTGGAGGACACATGCACTGGAGAGGAGAGATTGGAGACTGTCCCGGCACCTTTTTTTGAAATGACCATGAGTGGCCATAGCTACAGTATCTATAATGCTGTCTATGCTATTGCACATGCTCTACAAATCTTGGCGTCCACCAGAACCAACCACAGAGGCATGGAGGATGGGGTCAGCCTGGCTTCTCTGAATGTGCCACCTTGGAAGGTATTTGCTCTTCACTGACAAAAAAGAAATCCCCTATCATGCTGAGGGTTGCAAAGAGGTGGGGACATTGAAAAAGTGTCACTGACAATTCGAGATCACCTCTGTGTGAAAAAACAGAAGTGACATCAGCTTCCTGTCCCCAGCATAATGCTGTCAGAATTCCCCAAAATTCCATGGTAAAAGCCATGGAAATTATGGGAACCCCAATAGAGTCAGGGAGTATTTCCCTCTGACTAACCAGAGCACAAATCTAGAGATGGAGTTGAAAAGTGAGAAATTATATCTCACCACCTGGTAAGCTCTGACCCTCTCTCCCTTTCTGACCAGCCCCTGCCGACTTTGGCTCTCTTCATGCTTCCTTTGGCTTCCTGCAGCTCTGTAGCGTAGGTGGGAGCCTTCCTATTGTCCTTGTAATGCAGGGGTGGGGAACCATTTTTCCACCAAGGGCCATTTGGATGTTTATAATATCATTCACGGGCCATACAAAATTATCAACTTAAAAATTTGCCAATCCAGACCCAAGCAGGCAGCTACCCCAGATGACCCCCCTCCCTCGTGGAAAGCAGGGAGGCATCCAACCGGTGGCACACTCGCCCACCTGGTGGCACAGGATGGTCTTTTGCACCAGACGGGCATAGCCGTCCAGCCACACGCCACTCCTGCTCCACACGGTAGGGGCCAGATTCTACAGCCGGCTCAAGCTACCTCCACCTGCAGGGATGAAATGAGGACACACTAGCTAAGAACTCCCCCCCCCCCGTGCATTCTGGCCCTGCCCTCTTTAGCACCTCCATTGTCACCACTTTAACACCCAGCCCTCTTGTAGTACAGAGGGAATACGTTTCTCCATGGCCCAGGTGGGAAAGTGTTAACACAGTTTCTTGGGCAGTCATAGAAGCTTCATACCTCACGACTCTTCTTTTTCTCAGCAAAACAAACTCACATCTGCCTTGAATAGAGGCTATACCTGTCCACGAGAGAGGGCGGATCAACAGTCTTAGATCCTTTTGAGCTAGAGATCTACCAGGACCCACAAAGTGATGGATCAAATTATTTTACGAGCCTTAAACGGCCCCTGGGCCTGATGTTCCTCACCCCAGTTCTAATGGATAGGCATATTTGCATATAGATAGCAATGAATGCTACTGGCCAACAAAACAAACTCTGGATGCAGCAGAATTAAAACGGAATTTCTGGAAGCTCCTTCAGCAGAATTCATTCCAGAAACACCCTGAATCAAACTTCATTCCTTTGTTCTGTAATTGGCCGTGGATGCTTATTCTCATGAGCAACCAAAATACTTGAATTCATAGAAACCCTTCCGTCCTTGATGAAAGTAATCTAAAAATCTGTTTGAAACTAGAAAGTATTTGTGAGGTCTTTCCAATCCATGTAATTCACTCCAGGCTCCTTAATACACTTTCTCTTTCTACTAAGCTCCACGCACTTCTTCGGAGAATTGCTTTCAACAACAGTGCGGGAGACGAAGTGACCTTTAACGAACGAGGAGAATTGAAGGGTGGATTTGACATTACCAATATGGTCACTTTTCCAAATGAGTCCTATGTCAGAGTCAAGATCGGGAGGCTGGATCCTCAAGTTCCACTTAATAAAAGAGTTACCATTGACGAGGACAGAATTCAGTGGAACAGACACCTCGCACAGGTGAGAAAAAATCTCCACTGTCTCTCAAAAATATACAAAACTTTAATGAAATGAGTAGACAGAAGCTTTACGCAAGATAGCAAACACACTCAACCACTTTTTTAGTCCAAGAATTTTGCTGATTGAGACACGGGCTACCCATTCCTGACCTTTCCATGGCCAGGGACTGAGGTGTGGCTGAGGTGCTGCTGCGGCACCTCCAAATCTGGTTCTTTTTTAAATGGGCCATTTTGCTCCGTTGAGAACAACAAGGCTACCCCTGCAAAAAAGCCGAAAGGGGACAGGAAGCTGCCTATTGGCAGCTTCGCCCCCCAGCACGCCTTAGCAACACCCCCCAGGATGTCAGTATGGGGCTTTGTGCTGGTGGAACACCGGCGGAGGGCCCATCCACCATCCATGGGTGGCGCTGCCCCGGCAGCAGTGGGAGACCAGTGTATGGGCCTGCTCACTGCCATTGGGGCCACTCTGCAAGGCGTAAGTGGTCTAGGGGGCCCCAATGCCGGTTCAGCCCCTTCTTGGCCACCAAAGAACTTTCATCCTAGAGATTCAGGAATGGGTGTGAATGACACCATCACTGGGCACGCAACGTTTTAATCTCCGTTGATTCAGTAGTGGTCTGGATAACATGTATTCTCCCTTGAAATACAGGATGTTATTCTTCCCATCACCTTGACAACTTTTACAGCTATTGTGAGCCAAAATACTCCCAAAATCTTCTCAGTTCTCCATTCTCATTTTCTTCAATGACAGCTGCCTCCCTTATCTGTGTGTAATGACAACTGCAAGCCTGGTTTCAGCAAGAAAAAGAAGGAAGGGGAGCCGTTCTGCTGCTACGATTGTGATCCGTGTCCAGAAGGGAAAATATCAGACAAAGAGGGTAGGAAATGCTCTGATTCATATGACTCCTGTTGAAGATCCCAATATGTTTCTTAGACTGATTGCCTGAATGGAGGGCATTTAAACATCTGCGCTATGCGGAAACATGAAAAGGCTTCTCGGTATTGAGCATTCCTTGTGTTGCTGTATTTATTTCCAGAAATTTGCGATATACATTTTAGAAATTATGGGAACTCAATTCTAAAGAAAACACATCTGCTGGGCATCAGTAGGGCATAGTTCTGTTTCAAGTAAAGAAACAACCCGGTACGAGATTCAGAAGTATTAGCATGAACACCCAAACTCCCAGAAAGGTCCTTTCTCCACAATAGGACACACACTCTCATACAGTGAGGGAAAAAAAATATTTGAACCCTTGCTAAATTTTCCCTCTGACGAAGAAATGACCAGTCCATAATTTTAATGGTAGGTTTGTTGTAGCTGTGAGAGACAGAATAACAACAGGAAAACCCCCAGAAACCCAGAAGACAAAAGTCAGAGATTGGTGTGCATTATAATGAGGGAAATAAGTATTTGATCCCCTATCAACCAGCCAGATCCTAACCCTAACTCTAACCCTAACCCTCAACCTCCCTCGGTCTGGGGCTCCATGCAAGATCTCATCTCGTGGACTTGCAATGATTATGAGAACAGTGATGAAGCAGCCCAGAACTACACGGGGGGAACTTGTCAATGATCTTGCAGAGCCCGCAAGGCCCCCTTGCTCAAGACAGCACATGTACAGGCCCGTCTGCAGTTTGCCAATGCACATCTGAAGGACCCAAAGGAGAACTGGGTCATTCAGATGTGCATTGGCAAACTGCAGACAGGCCTCTACATGTGCTGTCTTGAGCAAGGGGACCTTGAGGGCTCTGCAAGATCTCAGTCCTTCACGGCGTAGTGTGGTACCAACTGTTTTCATGGTGACTATGGTCACAGCTGCCCTGAGATCATTGACAAGTTCCCCCCGTGTAGTTCTGGGCTGCTTCATCACCGTTCTCATGATGATTGCAACTCCACGAGATGAGATTTTGCATGGAGCCCCAGACCGAGGGAGGTTGAGGGTTAGGGTTAGGATCTGGCTGGTTGATGGGGGATCAAATACTTATTTCACTCATTATAATGCACATCAATCTCTTACTTTTGTCTTCTGAGTTTCTGGAGTTTTCCTGTTGTTATTATGTCGCTCACAGCTACAACAAACCTACCATTAAAATTATGGACTGGTCATTTCTTCGTCAGAGGGAAAATGGGCAAATTTAGCAGGGGATCAAATACTTTTTTCCCTCACTGTATGTGTTTTATTATCTACTTAAATACTATGGACCATAATGGTTGCCCAGGTTGGAAGCCATTTTGAGGGTGTCATTATCAGCCCACTAAACAGTTGCTACAAAGATTCATAAATAATTAACAACTAACACTTATTTACACACTGTTAAAAATCTTAGTGTGACTAATAAAGAAACCTACCAGTTTCTAGGAGACACTCTCTAGTAGTCTTCGAAAGTATAATATTCCTTTACAGTCTCTTCAGTGTTCCTAAAAGGAAACACATCCTAACGCTATATAATTACATGAAGGTGAAACAGCTATAGAAGAATGTCAGATTAAAGACACCGACTATAGAACAGATCTTAACAGGAACCAAGTATACATAACATCTGCCTTTCAGGTTGAATGTACACAGCATAGTGATTTTTTGTTATTTCATAAAGGGTTCACCATACAAGGATAGGTACTATCTCATAAAATTGTTTTTATATGATGAATGTGTCTAAATAGGTTCTCTTCTCCTTTCAGACATGGATTCTTGCATGACTTGCTCTGACGGTCATTATCCTAACCTGAGACAAGTCCAATGCATTCCCAAGATTCCAAATTTCCTTTCCTTTTCCGAAACCTTGAGCATGATTTTAGCCTTTTTGGCTCTCTTCTTCTCTCTGATCACAGCCCTGGTGCTCGCCATCTTTGTCAAGTACAAGGAAACCCCAATCGTTAAAGCCAACAACCGGAGCCTCACCTACTGTCTACTCATCTCTCTCCTTCTCTGCTTCCTCTGCTCCTTGCTCTTCATTGGAAGGCCCAACAAGGTGACCTGCCTCCTCCGACAAACGACTTTTGGCATCGTCTTCTCAGTCGCTGTTTCTTCTGTCCTGGCAAAAACTGTCACGGTCGTGGTGGCATTTATGGCTTCTAAGCCAGGAAACATTTTCCGAAGGTGGGTGGGGAAACAATTGGCATGGTCTATTGTTATCTTTTGCTTCTTTGTTCAACTTGGCATTTGTGCTCTTTGGCTGGGATCTTCTCCTCCATTTCCAGATGTAGACATGCATTCACTCAATAGAGAAATCATCGTGCAATGCAATGAAGGGTCAGCAACCATGTTTTACTGTGTCTTGGGCTACATGGGATTTCTGGCCACCGTCTGCTTTATTGTGGCTTTCCTGGCCAGAAAGTTGCCTGACAGTTTCAACGAAGCCAAGTTCATCACCTTCAGCATGTTGGTCTTCTGCAGTGTTTGGCTGTCCTTCGTCCCCACCTACCTGAGCACTCAAGGAAGAGACACGGTTGCTGTGGAGATCTTCTCCATCTTAGCTTCCAGTGCTGGCTTATTAGGCTGCATCTTTTCCCCCAAATGCTATGTCATCATTCTGAGGCCTGAGTTGAACAGAAGGGAGCAGTTAATCAGGAAAAACCATTAAACCCTTCATTCATTAATTCACCTGTTCTGCACCTGTATCTTTATCTGAATCTATTTGTTTTTTATCTGTGGCTATTTTGTTTTCTTCTATTTATTTATCTGTGGCAATTTTTTTTTTCTGCATAGAATGAAACCCAGAAACCTTCCCCTGAAATTCTTCTGTAATAGGCATCTAAGACTCATTTAGAGAGTTTCTATGGGCCTTTATTCCTTCGTGGGGAGGTTGAAAAATTTCTACATTTGAATGTTTCATTCCTGTAAATCTCAAATAAAAAATGCTGGCTCAGGATTTTTTGGGTGAGAGAGAGTGAGAGAGAGTACTTAGAAGCCTAATCAAAGACCATCAACCTTATTTCTGGTATCCCTGTTATTGCACAGGCTTATTGAAGACTTGGGTTATCGGATACGCCCCTGCAACCGCAGTCGGGTGGGAAGAATGTGCTTGCAGCAAACTGAGGCCTAAGATCTGTTCTTGGTGATACCATTGTTAGCATTGTGTTTTGCCCAGATACCAGATCGTCCATGTGGTTGCTGGTGACATGAGGATGTCACTTCCCCGGAAGTCTGGAAATGGCACTGCCGCATTGCCTGTGACAGAGGTCTAGGCCACTGTTTGCTGCTGGTAATTCCCTACGGATCCCAAATGCCCGCTAATGGCGAGGAATCACCTGCCAATTCTTGCCGCTCCCCTCTGAAATTCAGAAGGTCGACAGGCAGAGGCAAACCGATAGAAAGGGGGGCCAATCCACATCCCCTCCTGATGAGGTCACTTTTGGCCTGAGGCAGAAGCACCCACTACGCAGCAGGGGGATGATCTAGCTCTCACTGCCAAACTGTAAGAAAACCATAGACCAAGACCCTTTCTGTCCCACAACCAGGCCTGCAATCAGATGGGAAGACATGCTAACAAATCACCTCCTTCAGGAATATGTAAATATAACCATTTCACACATGCTCAGAAAGGACCCCCTCGCCACCTTGTTTTTCAATTTCTTTCTGGAGGTTAAGCTTTTTTCCAAAAAAATCCCCCAAAAGAGATCCCAGCCATGTCCTGGGGGTGATGTGCAAATTTCCCCTGCTGGCCAGTCCTGAAGCTTCCTGCGCTTGCAATATGCAATGCTACTTTGAATACTGAATGAGCAGTTTTGCCTCATGACACAAAATCGGCAGCAACAGAACAACGGGTGATCGTTTCACAAACGTTATACTCTGAGTTTTCTTCCTAGGGGGCCCAAAAGAACCAGACACTGTTCCACTCTCTGCCATTCCATACTCATAACAACCCTGTGAAGTAAGTGTGGCTGAGAGGGTGGGACCAGCGCAAGGTCAAACAGCATCCTGCAGGTGGAGAATGGAGATTCAACCCTGGCTCTCCCTGATCCTAGTCAGACATTCCAGCCACTACATCACACAGGCTCTGAAAGGTCAGGAAAGTGGAGAAAGAACCTCCCTGGCTTCCTGTCTATTTCCTCGCAAAACTCAAAGAGCAAAATCTTATTTTCGGGCCCTCAATGGCTTGCAGTTGGAGAACACAAAGGACCACTTCCTCCCATACTGTACATCCCATCTATTAATGTTTCCCTCTCGGTTCAGATCCTCCTGCTCTCCGCACCCCTGCTTAAATCAGTGAGGCAGGTGGTGCTCAGAAACATGGCTTGTCAATTTGGCATCATACCTGTAGAATGCACTTCCCTTTGAGGCTCGCCTGACACCGAGGTGCAAGGCCAAACATATTCTCTTTTCCCAAGTGGTTAAAAGCCGGGTTGATCTTTGAATATTTTGATCATTTGCCCCTAACCTGAGAGAACACATGGTTTAGCTTGGGGGTTTATTGCTGGATTTTTAGGCTGGTTTTCTTGGAACTTTTAATGATTCTGTGCTGTTTATGGCTTTATCTTGCCTCACTTTGTCAAACTTTGAATTGGTTCTCTGGATAAGTGGTGCAGAAATGTTCCAGACTATGGGGAGGGGGCTGTGGCTCAGTGGTAGAGCATTTGCTTGGCATGTAGAAGATCCCAGGTTCGATCCCTGGCATCTCCAGTTAAAGGGTCTATTTGAAAGATTTGAAAGACCTCTGCCTGAGACCCTGGAGAGCTACTGCAGGTCTGAGTACACAATATTGACTTCGATGGACCAAGGGTCTGACTCGGTTGAAGGCAGCTTCATGTGTTCATGTGATAAATAAATTCATCCAAGAAGAAGTTGACCATAGTTCTTGCTTTGTCACTTCCATTCAGAGATGCCCAGTTTTTTTATTGCATCATGGGTGGGCGGGGGGCCCTGCTAGTCATTCTGAGCTTCCCACTCCAACTGCTGCCTCACTATAGAGAAGCTGGGATGAAATTAGAAAAAAAAATTTTTGCTTCACTAGTTCTGCAAATTATTATCCCAGAACAATATTAGCTGTCTTCCGGAGGAGATAATCACCACAATAATTATCAAAATCACTGCAATTTCGTTGCCCAGTCTCAGTTCCAATAGCTTTCAAGAAGGAAACAGAAAACAAATCAGAAATAAAATCTTTAAGTTCTGCTTATAAAACCCTCTGCTGAACCACTCTCAGCTAAAATGAGAGACTGCAGAGAGGCAATTTTTGTACCAGTACACAATATCTCTCGAATTTGAGGCAAACAAGTAGGTTGAGACACGAAAGAAAAGTTTCCTACGTCCACTGTTGAAAAGAATGTTGGCACAATCAGGTGCCATCTGAGCCACCTTCTTGAAACCAGGCAGAAACTAAGGATGATGCTGTAGAGGAGACCCAGGACAGTATATGTGGAGAGAGAGGCGTTCTTGGATTTCACTTGGCAGAGTCTGAGATGTTGCTGCTGATACAGATGCTGCTTCCGCACGTGGTGTATGAAGTACATAGCATGAAGTGCACGGGGAACCTTTCCCCTCAGATTCCACATCAGTGGCATCAGCCAGGTGAACTCCTAATTGGTGGAATTGTATCTCATATTGTCTGTACTTCCCAAGAAGTTCTATTTCATTGGCACCCTTCCCAGGATGATAAATGTTTTCCACTGTAAGGAAGTCATGGCTCCTCTTATGTAGAGTTGATGATAATGTCTGATTTTATTTTAGCAACTAAGTATACTCGCAAAACTGAATAGGCATTTTTAGTAATAATGAGGCAGGATGAGGTGCCAAAGGAATGCTTTACTTCCAAGAAATGCTGATCCCTTTTCCTCCCTCCCTCACCCTGCTTCCACCAGACATCACCCCTCTGGATAGGTAAATATTGGCCAAAGTACTCTCACTCTATTTGCACCCCTCCACCCTTTATTTCCTCCAGTTCTTGTGTGAATTGTACATGAATAAGTCATTTAGCGCTTATGTGATTCTTCTTCTTATCTTTAAAATGATAAAAACACAATATTTTGAACATTGTCTCTTTATTAGTTGTTTTCCCTAAGCCACTTATCCACATAAATGCTGGTTAAAAGATCCCTAAAGTTGTCCCAGCCTCTTGCAAAGCCTAGTTTTCATGATAATTCACCCAACTAAAATGGAACCAGTGTGGTGTAGGAGTAAAAATGGTAGACTCTAATCTAGAGACCCGAGTTTGATTCCGCATCCCTCCAAATGAGCAGCGGTCTCTAATATGGTGAACAGGGTTGTTTTCACCATTCCTACACATGAATCCTGTTGGGTGACCTTGAACTTGTCACAGTTCTCTTGTAACACTTTCAGCCCCACCTGCCTCACAAGGTGTTTGCTGTGGGGAGAGGAAGGGAAAGCGATATGAAGCTGGTTTTAGTCTCCTTTATAACATAGAGGTAATTGGGGTATAAAAACCAACTCTTCTTCACTTATTGGGGTAACATATGAGGGTGTATGTTAAACAGATTAGAAAAAGATTAGAAGAAGATTACAAATACTTTGCACAAAACAGATTTAGAATATGTATGCAACAGTAAAACTCAGAATCACTGAATGAAATTGCTTGGCAGTATACTGGAGAAACATAAGAAAGTAATTCCTCACAGAAAACATGGGACTTGCTGACACACACTCTTTTGAAGGATGCTGGATTATGTGTCTTCAAGAGGGTCAAAACAAATTTGTGGATCTATTCAGGGGCAGTTGTGTTGCTAACTAAGAGGAACCTACAGAATCCACTTGAATATCAGTCATTGGTGGGCAGTGGGAATGTCTGATGGTTCAATTTCCGGCTTGTGGGTTTCCCAGTAGCATTGTGTTGGGGCAAATGAAAAGTGTCCCAGATGAGCCATTTCTCAGATTTAGTTGGGCCCTTTTGTGTTCTTAGATCCGTCAGTGACCAATACAGATGCCATATGTTGAAGAGTTCTCTTCTCAAACAATAACTGATTTTGGTTGCAGCTTGATAACAAAGTTCTACCAGCACATCCTCGCTTTGGTGTTTGCCATCCATGAGGTCAACAAGAACCCTAATATCTTGCCAAATGTCACCCTTGGGTTTCACATTCATGACTCCTATGTATATCTGAAATGGATTTACAGGACCACCCTGGACCTACTCTTCACATCACTTGAACTTGTCCCAAACTACAAGTGTGGCACCCAGAAAAAAATGATCAGTGTCATTGGGGGATATACTTCTGAAATCTCAACAGATATAGCAACTCTCTTAAGTCGTTACAAGATCCCACAGGTATGAGCAGAGAACTGCGATTATTTGGACTTCCACAAATCTCACATGCAGTTTAAGACCCCTTCCTCATCTAGTGCCAATGGTTTCAACGAGTAAGCAAAAATAGGGGGAGAGGTGAAATATGTTACTTTGCATTTGGGTTTGATATGCATCTTGAAATGAGAATTGTCAGGAAGCATTTCAAATGATGTGTGTGGAATAATCCATTTGAATATGTTGAGATGATTTTTTTTGGGGGGAGGATGTTATAATACTTTATTCTGTTCAATGCATGGGTGTTGGTTTGATTATTGGCCAATTGCATCAGTCTACTGGATAATCCTTTCTTTTTTTTTATAATTTTTTTTATTTTCTTAATAAACAAAAACAAAAAACAAAAAACAAAAAAAACAAAAAAAAACATGTATATATATAAAAAAAAACAAAAAATACATATTCATGACACAATTTCCGTTAATACAATATTCAAATCATTTTATAAACCATGTGCCCCGAATACAAAACCCATCCCCCCACCAGTGCCCTCCACCATTGAACTTCCGATGGAGTGTTATGGCATATAAAAAGAAAAAACTATTATTATATCATATTAAAAAACATCTTATACTATAATTCGTTAACTATACTTTTAAAATCCGTTTTTGCCACTTTATCCCAATATGCGGTCGCCTTAGCCCACGTACCTTTAAATTCTTCCATATCTTTATCATGTAAAAATGCTGTAATTTTGGCCATCCGCATATACATCCACAATTTTTCTCGCCATTCTTTAATTGAAGGTTTATTTGATTGCTTCCATTTTTTAGCAATTATAATTCTTGCTGCTGCAAAACTATATTGGCATATGACTCTATCACCTTTATCCAGATCTATTTTTGGTATTCCCAGTAAACAAAAGGCGGGATCTTTCTTGATTTTTAATTTAATCAAATCATTCGTTTCATTCAAAACTAATCTCCAAAACCTCCTTATTTTTTTACAAAACCACCAAACATGCATAAATGTACCTATTTCTGTACCGCATTTCCAACATATATTTTCTCCATCTTTCTTCATTTTGCTTAATAATACTGGAGTTATATGCCATCTATAAAACATTTTATATAAATTCTCTCTTATTTCATTTGAAATTGTAAACTTAAATTCTTTTTTCCATAACTTTTCCCAAATTTCCAAGTCTATATTATAACCTAAATCTCTCATCCATTTCAGCATCACTGATTTAATCCTTTCTTGTTCTAAATTTATCTCTATGAGTAATTTATAAACCCTGCCTATCAGTCCTTTATTACCCTTAGCTAATATAACCTCAAATTTTGATTTGGTTTGATTAAAACCCAACTTATTATCTTTATTAAAAACATCTCTTAATTTATAATACATAAACCAATCTTTAATCAAAATTTCTTCTCTTGATTTTAATACCCATATACCATCTTTATTTTCCGTTATTTCTCTATAATTACCACAATCCAAATTTAAATGTGCACCTCTTCTCATAAATGCTTCTATCGGATTAATCCAACCGGGTGTTTTACTTTCAAAAATTTCTTTATATTTATTCCAGATTTGCAGTAAATTTTTCCTAATTATATGAGAATTAAATTCTTTATTTACTTTCTCTTTATCATACCACAAGTAAGCATGCCATCCGAATCTCAATTTAAAACCTTCTAATTCTAATAGTTTCGGATTTTCTAAAAAAATCCAATTTTTAATCCAGGTAAAGCATGCTGCTTGATAGTACAATTTCAAATCTGGTAATCCAAATCCTCCCGTGTCTTTTTGCTCAATTAAATTGTTGTATGCAATCCTGTGTCTTTCTTTACTCCAAAGAAATCTCATAATATCTTTCTTCCAAACATCAAATATCTGTACGCCCTTGATTATTGGGAGATTTTGAAACAGAAAAAGCATTTTAGGTAATAACATCATTTTTACTACTGAAATTCTTCCCCATAACGATAATGGCAATTTTTCCCAACTTATCAAATCCTTTTTAATCTGTTGCCATTGATTCACGTAATTATCTTGAAATAAATTAAGATTATTGTTTGATAACCATATACCTAAATATTTAACTTTATTTTCAATATTAAACCCCGTCTTTTTTACTAGTGTTTGTTGTTGTGAGAGAGTCATATTCTTAGTTATAATCTTAGTTTTAATTTTATTAATTTTAAAGCCTGAAAGCTTTCCATAAACCTCCAAAATTTTATTCCATCTGTCAATTTGTTCAATCGTGTCGGTTAAAAAACATACTACATCATCCGCATATGCTTTAAACTTATAATGATTTCTACCAATTCGTACACCAACTACATCACTATTTCTAAGATTATACAATAATAGTTCTAATACTAAAATAAACAGTAAAGGGGAAAGAGGACACCCCTGTCTCGTTCCCCTTTGAATTTCAATTTTGGGTGATAATGACCCATTTATAATCAAGTTAGCAGATTGTTGTGTATATATGCCTTTTATAGCGGTTTTAAAATTCTTACCAAAATCCATAGAATCTAATACCTTAAACATAAACTGCCAATTAACATTATCAAAAGCTTTTTCAGCGTCCAAAAAAATCAAAGCTATAGGTGTTGTATCTTGCTCTACATATTCTAAGAGGTCAATTACTACCCTCACATTCTGACTCATCAACCTTCCTGATAAAAAACCAACTTGATCTTCATGTATTACTTGATTTAATACTCTTTTTAATCTTGTAGCTAAAACTGTTACAAATAATTTATAATCGGTATTTAATAATGATATTGGTCTAAAATTTTTAACTTCCAATGTATCAGAGTTTGCCTTTGGTATTAATACTATGTTTGCCTGCTTCCAAGTTTGAGGGATAATCCCTTCTATCAATCCTAAATTCATTACTTCCAATAAATAAGGGATTAGCTGGTCTTTAAATATTTTATAATAGGTTGCGTTAAATCCATCAGGACCGGGAGATTTATTTAATTTACTTTTCTTTATTGCCTCTTCCAACTCTTCTTTAGTTATTGGCAAATCCAAAGAATCTTTATTTTCTTGTGTTATTTTTCCCCAACCTCCTTTAGCAAGATACATATCTATTTCTACCTCTGGAGATGTCTTTTTATTGTATAAGTTTGTATAAAAATCTACAAATGTTTCAAGTATCTCGTCTTTTTTTCTTGTGACCTTGCCCTTCCTTTTAATTTGAGTTATTGGTATTTTTTTCTCCTTCTGCTTAAGTTGCCATGCTAACATTTTTCCCGGTTTATTTGCATGTTCAAAAAATCTTTGCTTATTATACATAAGTTTTCTTTCAATTTCTTCTGCAATTAAAAATTCATATTGCTGTTGCAAATTTCTAATCTTCACCAGTTGCTCATATTTACTTGCTTTATCTTGCAACCTGCTTAAGTATCTTTCCCCTTGTTTTATTTCATCTAATACATATTTTCTCTTATTCTCCCTTTCTCTATACCATCTTGTATTTTGTTGAATTAGTAATCCTCTAATTACTGCCTTACCAGCATCCCAAACTATATCTTGACGAGTACCCTTGTCTATATTTTCATTAAAATAATTCTGTATTTCCGTCTTCAATTTATCAACTATTTTAGAATTTTTTAAAAGTAAATCATTAATGCTCCAGGGTTTATATCCTCTATTTCCCAATTGGATTTTAACTGATACAGCATTGTGATCTGACAAAACTCTGGGTAAAATTTCTGGATTTTCCGATTTCTCTATTAGGCCTTTCGAAAGCCACAACATATCTATCCTGGAATATGTTAAATGTCTTTGTGAAAGGAAAGTATAACCTTTTTTATTTCCATGTGCCAGTCTCCAAACATCAAACATATTCCATTGATCAATAAGAGTATCAAAAACCCCTGGTAATTTTCCTTCATTAACCGCTTTTTTCTTTTTCCCAGATCTATCTATCTTAGGTAATTTAACCCCATTAAAATCCCCCATCCATATCATTTTTTCTATGGCAAACTCAGCTAGTATAATTGCTAATTTATCATAAAATATTTTTTGATTTATATTAGGAGCATATATTCCCACAAGCATTATCTTCTGAAATCCAGATGTTATTTCAACCAACAAAACTCTTCCCTCTGTATCTTGATATACAACCCTTGGTTCCAATGAAATAGGTATGTACATAGCTATTCCATTAGTCTTTTTAACACTATTACAAGCCGTGAAGAGTGTACCCAACCTTACATGTTCCAGTCTGGATATGTCCTTTGGGAGTATATGCGTTTCCTGTAAACAAATAATGTTAGCATTGCTTTTACGTAGATGGTGAAATATTTTTCTCCTTTTATTAGGAGAATTCAATCCATTAATGTTCCAAGATAGGACCTGTAACATATCAAAAGTCAATTAATTCCCATAATTTTCCCCATTCAACATAAACAACCATGTCAGTTATTGCCCCCCTTCTCCCCATTCTTTAGTCTTCAGTCGTCAGTTGTAGAGTCCTCAGAGGAGTCTATTGGTAAATCTCCACCTCCAGCTGCTTCAGATGCCTTTTCTTCTTCTGTAGATTCTCTAGTTGGAACTTGCTTAATTGATTTGGTAGGTTTAACCAGGTCTGCCTCATATCTTCTCAGAAACTGCTCCACCTTATCCACTTCTGTGTACTTGAACCTTTTTGCCTTGAAGGTAAAGGAGATACCCTGTGGGAATTCCCATCTGAATTGGATTCCACTAAGTCTTAAACATTGAACAATCTCCATGAAATCTTTCCTTTTCTTCAATAGTCTTGCCGGTATTTCTTTCATCAATCTCAAAGGCTCATCTTCTATTTTTAATGGAGTCTTGTAATGTGTATTTAGTATCAGATCCCGATGACTCCTCGAAAATAGTTGAAGCAGGCAATCCCTGCATCAGTCTACTGGATAATCCTTTCTAAGTACTATGAACAGTTCTATTATGGTAGCTACTCAAAATTGAAGCAAAGAAGGATTGCAGGGGAAAGGAAATGTGAAAGATTCACGCACATCTGGCGACATTTGTCTGTGGGTTTTGGCATCTCAGATTATGAAGAACATTCTTAGAAGGCAATATTTTTGTTTCTACTCAGAATCCTCTTTTGAACACCAAAGCTAGAGGTATCTGGTTCTTCTGGGATACTGCTAAAGAACTAACATCAGTAACATCAGATACCTTGTATGTTTATTGGCCTATGTGCTGTCATTTGCAACCCCTGATTAAAACAGTTTTGATAACTGGTCCTAGCATTGACTTTCAGTCTATAGACATACATTGATATGAGAGTGTGAATCCTATTGTGGTGAAAGGACCTTTCAGGGGTTTGGGGAGTTCATGGTGATACTTCTCATTTTCGTACCAGGTTGTCTCTTTCCTTAAAACAGAACTATGCCCTTCTGCATTCTGGGAGATGTGTTTTCTTTAGAACCGAGTTCCCATTATTTGTAAAGCCTTTTGGCGGCCAGGAACCAGCTTTGGAGGCATTGCCATGGTGCCTCAGTCATGCTGTCCCCAGCCACCGAAAAGTCAGGAATGGGCAGCTCTTGTCTCAATCAGCAAAATTTGTGGACCAAAAAAGTTGTTGAGTCCGTTTGCTATCTTCCTTAAAGCTTCTGTCTATTCAGGCCAGAGTTTGTTTTGCCGAGAAAAACAAGAAGGGTTTTTAGCTATGGAGCTGCTAGGACCACTCAAGAAATTGTGTTAACCCTTTCCAACCGGAGCCATGGAGAAACATATTCCCTCTGTACTATATGTTCTTAGCCAGTATGTCCTCATTTCATTCCGGCAGGAGGAGGTAGCAGGAGCCGGTTGTAGAGTCCGGCTCCAACTGTATAGAGCAGTTTCCACATCCGGGTGGGGTCTGAATAGTGTGAGGGAAAGTCATGATCAAAAGGAGGGAAAATACAAATCAAGATTTTCCCCTGTATTGACCATATGCTCCGATTAAAAAAATAAAATAAATTTTGAACATGCTCTTCTTGAACCCAATCTATTTAATGCCAGAATCGTGCCCATGAGAAAGAGCACTGCTGGATTTTACATAGAATATAACACTGATCAAATAGCACGTTGAAACCAAGGTTCTGTTTCACTGTTAGGAATTAGTCAAAAATAATTGCCAGATTAGTATAGAAGGTTACTGGTGATCAAGTAGCCAGCCATGGCTCAGTTGGAAAACAACTGCTTGGTATGCAGAAGGTCGAAGGTTCAATCCCCAGCATCTCCAGTTACTGATCAGGCAGTACTTAATGGGAAAGACCTCTGCCGGAGAGCCATTGCCAGTCAGAGTAGACAAAACTGACCTTCTTCCAATGAAGGGATTGCAAATTCTTGCTGAACAGCTATACCTGATACACACTTAGGCAATCTGATTATATGTCCCCAAAAAATTAACAAAAAAGGATCAATATCTACCAAAACTCCAGTACCGTAAAATATCATTTGGTTCACTTTTCCCAAAAAAGGTTTTAATGGCTGCCAGAGAGTACATTCCTCCTGTTGTGTGGGGGGAAAAAAGTGATAAACCATTTAGATATGGTGATATCTTTTGAGAAATGCTTGGACATGACTGAGATTTAAAATTGTGGTCTTGTATGTATTTTTATAATACTTGTTTTATTCACACTATAAGCCGCCTTGAGTTCTGCAAGGTGAAAAAATGGCTAATAAATATTTTAAATAAATATAATAAAAATGTAAAACACTGCCATGGATTCCAGAAACATGCAGGAAAAAGAAGATGTGCAACAGTCTGGAAAACAGAGTAGCCTTTTATGCAGTTTATGTAACCGATATAATAGGATTAAGATTTGAGGTAACATTTAAAGACCTTTTGAAAAAAGAAGGTGATAAATGAAGGATTCCTATTCTCCCTCTGTAACATGATTTCTTTTCCTATCAGTTTTCATTTGGCTCATTTGAATCAGCAGTGGATAACCCAACCAGCCTCCCTTACTTTTACCGCACAGCCCCCCGGGAAGCGCTTCAGTATGAAGGAATTGTCCAGTTATTTCTGCATTTCGGCTGGAAATGGGTTGGGCTCTTCACTATGGATAATGAAGTAGGAGACCGTTTTTTGCAAGCAGTTGAGCCGATGCTTTCCAGGAAAGGAATCTGTGTGGCCTTCAGAGAAAAAGCCATAGTACAGGTTGTGTGGGATGACGTACAATTTATATTAAAATATTTAGACAGCAGTAATACAGATTTCTTGGATAGCAAAGCCAATGCAATTGTTCTCCATGGAGAAAGTGTAACCCTTGCCTGGCTGGCAACCATTATCGCTATTCCGACATTTTTAATGAATGTAACAGGTTCTGATTATGTGGTGAGAACCTCTACAGGAAAGGTGTGGATTACAACAGCCCAGATTGACTTTGCATTCACTATTTTGCAAAAGATATATAATATACAAATATTTCATGGTGCTCTTTCCTTCACAATACATTCCAAGGATATCCTAGGATTCCATACATTTCTCCAACATATAAAACCTTCCTGGGCTAAGGGGGATGGTTTTATCAAGCAATTCTGGGAACAAGTCTTTCACTGTGCATTAATAGATTCCATTAATCCAACAAATTTGGAGGACACATGCACAGGAGAGGAGAGATTGGAGACTGTCCCGGCACCTTTTTTTGAAATGACCATGAGTGGCCATAGCTACTGTATCTATAATGCTGTCTATGCTATTGCACATGCTCTACACATCTTGGTGTCTGCCAGAACCAACCACAGAGGCATGGAGGATGGGGTCAGCCTGGCTTCTCTGAATGTGCCACCTTGGAAGGTATTTGCTCTTCACTGACAAAAAAATATACCCCCTATCATGCTGAGGGTTGCAAAGAGGTGGGGACATTGAAAAAGTGTCACTGACGATTCTAGATCACCTCTGTGTGAAAACCCGGAAGTGACATCAACTCCCTGTCCCCAGCATGATTCTGTCAGAATTCCCCAAAATTCCATGGTAAAAGCCATGGAAATTATGGGAACTCCTATAGAGTCAGGGAGTATTTCCCTCTGATTAACCAGAGCACAAATCTAGAGATGGAGCTGAAAACTGAGAAATTACATCTCACCACCTGGTAAGCTCTGACCCTCTCTCCCTTTCTGACCAGCCCCTGCAGACTTTGGTTCTCTTCATGCTTCCTTTGGCTTCCTGCAGCTCTATAGGGTAGGTGGGAGCATTCCTATTGTCCTTGTAATGCAGGGGTGGGGAACCATTTTTCCACCAAGGGTCATTTGGATGTTTATAACATCATTCACGTTATAAATTTATAATGATGTTTATAACATCATTCACGTCCAGCCACCTGCCACCCCTGCACCACACGGTCGGGGCCAGATTCTACAGCCGGCTCAAGCTACCTCCGCCTGCAGGGATGAAATGAGGACACACTAGCTAAGAACTCCCCCCCCCACCCCGTGCATTCTGGCCCTGCCCTCTTTAGCACCTCCATTGTCACCACTTCCATACCCAGTCCTCTTGTAGTACAGAGGGAATACGTTTCTCCATGGCCCGGGTGGGAAACTGTTAACACAGTTTCTTGGGCAGTCATAGAAGCTTCATACCTCATGACTCTTCTTTTCTTTTTCTCAACAAAACAAACTCACATCTGCCTTGAATAGAGGCTATTCCTGTCCACGAGAGGGGGCGGATCACCAGTCTTAGATCCTTTTGAGGTAGAGATCTGCCAGGACCCACAAAGTGCCAGATCAAATGATTTTACGAGCCTTAAACTGCCCCTGGGCCTAAAATTCCCCACCCCTGTTCTAATGGATAGGCATATTTCCATATAGATAGCGATGAATGCTGCTGGCCAACAAAATAAACTCTGGATGCAGCAAAATCAAAACAGAATTTCTGGAAGCTCCTTGAGCAGTTTTCATTCCAGAAAAACCCTGAATCAAACTTCATTCCTTTGTCCTGTGATTGGCCATGGAAGCTTATTCTCATGAGCAACCAAAATACTTGAATTCATAGAAACCCTTCCGTCCTTGATGAAAGTAATCTAAAAATCTGTTTGAAACTAGAAAGTATTTGTGAGGTCTTTCCAATCCATGTAATTCACTCCAGGCTCCATAATACACTTTATCTTTCTACTAAGCTCCACTCACTTCTTCGGAGAATTGCTTTCAACAACAGTGCCGGAGACGAAGTGACATTTAACGAACATGGAGAATTGAAGGGTGGATTTGACATTACCAATATGGTCACTTTTCCAAATGAGTCCTATGTCAGAGTCAAGATGGGGAGGCTGGATCCTCAGGTTCCACTTAGTAAAAGAGTTACCATCGACGAGGACAGAATTCAGTGGAACAGACACCTCGCACAGGTGAGAAAAAATCTCCACTGTCTCTCAAAAATATACAAAACTTTAATGAATTGAGTAGACAGAAGCTTTAAGTAAGATAGCAAACACACTCAACCACTTTTTTAGTCCAAGAATTTTGCTGATTGAGACACGGGCTGCCCATTCCTGACCTTTCCATGGCCAGGGACTGAGGCGTGGCTGAAGTGCTGCTGCGGCACCTCCAAATCTGGTTTTTTTTTAAATGGGCCATTTTGCTCCGTTGAGAACAACAAGGCTACCCCTACAAAAAAAGCTGAAAAGGGACAGGAAGCTGCCTATCGGCGGCACCACCCCCCAGCACGCCTTAGCAAAACACCCGAGGATGTCAGTGCGGGACTTTGTGCTGGTGGAACACCGGCGGAGGGCCCATCCACCATCCATGGGTGGCGCTGCCCCGGCAGCAATGGTAGACCAGCGTATAGGCCTGCCCACCGCCATTGGGGCCACTCTGCAAGGCGTAAGTGGTCCAGCCGCTGGTCTAGGGGCCCCCCATGCTGGTTCAGCCCCTTCTTGGCCACCAAAGAACTTTCATCCTAGAGATTCAGGAACGGGTGTGAATGACACCATCACTGGGCACGCAACATTTTAATCTCCGTTGATTCAGTACTGGTCTGGCTAACATGCATTCTCCCATGAAATACAGGATGTTATTCTTCCCATCACCTTAACAACTTTTACAGCTATTGTGAGCCAAAATACTCCCAAAATCTTCTCAGTTCTCCATTCTCATTTTCTTCAATGACAGCTGCCTCCCTTATCTGTGTGTAATGACAACTGCAAGCCTGGTTTCAGCAAGAAAAAGAAGGAAGGGGAGCCGTTCTGCTGCTACGATTGTGATCCGTGTCCAGAAGGGAAAATATCAGACAAAGAGGGTAGGAAATGCTCTGATTCATATGACTCCTGTTGAAGATCCCAATATGTTTCTTGGACTGATTGCCTGAAGGGAGGGCATTTAAACATCTGTGCTATGGGGAAACATGAAAAGGTTTATCGGTATTGAACATTCCTTGCGTTGCTGCATTTATTTCTAGAAATTTGCAATATACATTTTAGAAATAATGGGAACTCGATTCTAAAGAAAACACATCTCCCGGGCATCAGGAGGGCACAGTTCTGTTTCAAGGAAAGAGACAACCTGGTACGAGATTGAGAAGTATCACCATGAACACCCAAACTCCCATAAAGGTCCTTTCACCACAATAGGATTCACACTCTCATATCAGTGTATGTCTATAGGCTGAAAGTCAATGCTAGGACCAGTTATCAAAACTGTTTTAATCAGGGGTTGCAAATGACAGCACATAGGCCTATAAACATACAAGGTATCTAATAACTGTCACTAAACTTCATATATTTGTATATATGTGTGTGTGTATATATATATATATATATATATATATATATATATAGGTTGGAAGACATTTCAAGTGTGTCTTCATCAGCCCACTGAACAGTTGCTACAAAGATTCATAAATTATTGACAACTAACACACATTTACACAGTGTTCCTGAAAGTAAAAACATCCTAACGCGATATAATTACATAAAGGTGAAGGAGCTATAGAAGAATGTCAGATTAAAGACACCGACTATAGAACAGATCTTAAAGGGAACCAACTATACATAACATCTGCCTTTCAGGTTGAATGTACACAACATAGTGATTTTTTGTTATTTCATCAAGGGTTGACCATAGAAGGTTAGATACTATCTCATCAAATTGTATTTATATGATGAATGTGTCTAAATATGTTCTCTTCTCCTTTCAGACATGGATTCTTGCAGGAGTTGCTCTGAAGGTCATTATCCAAACCTGAGACAAGTCCAATGCATTCCCAAGATTCCAAATTTCCTTTCCTTTTCCGAACCCTTGAGCATGATTTTAGCCTTTTTGGCTCTCTTCTTTTCTCTTATCACAGCCCTGGTGCTCGCAATCTTTGTCAAGTACAAGGAAACCCCAATCGTTAAAGCCAACAACAGGAGCCTCACCTACTGTCTCCTCATCTCTCTCCTTCTCTGTTTCCTCTGCTCCTTGCTCTTCATTGGAAGGCCCAGCCGACTGACCTGCCTCCTCCAACAAACGACTTTTGGAATCATCTTTTCAGTTGCAGTTTCTTCTGTCTTGGCAAAAACTGTCACTGTCGTGGTGGCATTTATGGCCTCTAAGCCAGGAAACATTTTCCGAAAGTGGGTGGGGAAACAATTGGCATGGTCTATTGTTATCTTTTGCTTCTTTGTTCAAGTTGGCATTTGTGCTCTTTGGCTGGGATCTTCTCCTCCATTTCCAGATGTGGATATGCATTCACTCAATAGAGAAATCATAGTCCAATGCAATGAAGGGTCAGCAACCATGTTTTACTGTGTCTTGGGCTACATGGGATTTCTGGCCACTCTCTGTTTTATTGTGGCTTTCCTCGCCAGAAAGTTGCCTGACAGTTTCAACGAAGCCAAGTTCATCACCTTCAGCATGTTGGTCTTCTGCAGTGTTTGGCTGTCCTTTGTCCCCACCTACCTGAGCACTCAAGGAAAAGCCACAGTGGCCGTGGAGATCTTCTCCATCTTAGCTTCCAGTGCTGGCTTACTAGGCTGCATCTTTTCCCCCAAATGCTATGTCATCATCCTGAGGCCTGAGTTGAACAGAAGAGAGCAGCTGATCAGGAAAAACCATTAAACCCTTCATTCATCTATTCACTTGTTCTGCACCTGTATCTTTATATGAATCTATTTATTTTTTTATCTGTGGCTATTTTGTTTTCGTCTTTTTATTTATCTGTGGCTATTTTGCTTTTCTCTATTCATTTATCTGTGGCTGTTTTGTTTTCTTCTATTTATTTATCTGTGGCTATTTTGTTTTCTGCATAGAATTAAACCCAGAAACGTTCCCCTGAAATTCTTCTCTAATAGGCATCTAAGACTCATTTAGAGAGTTTTTATGGGCCTTATTTCCTTGGTGGGGAGCTTGAAAAAATTCTACATTTGAATGTTTCATTCCAGTAAATCGCAAATCAAAAATGCTGGCTCATGATTTTTTGGGTGAGAGAAAGAGAGAAAGAGAAAGAGAGAAAGAGAGAAAGAGAGAAAGAGAGAAAGAGAAAGAGAAAGAGAAAGAGAGAGAGAAAGAGAGAGAGAGAGAGAGAGAGAGAGAGAGAGAGAGAGAGAGAGAGAGAGAGAGAGAGAGAGAGTCTGGAAATGGCACTGCCGCATTGCCTGTGACAGAGGTCTAGGCCGCTGTTTGCTGCTGGTAATTCCCTAAGGATCCCAAATGCCCGCTAATGGCGAGGAATCACCTGCCAATTCTAGCTGCTCCCCACTAAAATTCAGCTGGTCCGCAGGCAGAGGCAAACCGATAGAAAGGGGGGGGGCAATCCACATCCCCACCTGATGAGGTCACTTTTGGCCTGAGGCAGAAGCACCCACATCGCAGGAGGGGGATGATCTCGCTCTCACTGCCAATCTGTATGAAAACCATAGACCGAGACCGTTTCTGTCCCGCAACCAGGCCTGCAATCAGATTGGAAGACATGATAACAAATCACCTCCTTCAGGAATATGTAAATATAACCATTTCACACATGCTCAGAAAGGACCCCCTCACCAGCTTGTTCTTCAATTTCTTTCTGGACGTTAAGCTTTTAACCAAACAAATCCCCCAAAAGAGATCCCAGCCAGGACCTGGGGGGGATGTGCAAATTTCCCCTGCTGGCCAATCCTGAAGCTTCCTGCGCTTGCGATATGCAATGCTAGTTTGAATACTGAATGAGCAGTTTTGCCTCACGTCAAAATATCTGCAGCAACAGAACAATGGGTGATCGTTTCACAAACGTGATACTCTGAGTTTTCTTCCTATGGGGACCAAAAGAACCAGACCAAGGTCAAAAGAAAATCCGGTAGGTGGAGAATGGGGATTCAACCCTGGCTCTCCCTGATCCTAGTCAGACAGTCCAGCCACTACATCACAAAGTCTCTGAAAAGTCGGGAAAGTGGAGAAAGAGCCTCCCTGGCTGCCTGTCTATTTCCTCGCAAAACTCAAAGGGGTATTCTTCATGGAGATTTGCTGCTGTTTCGATGCTGATTTGCATCGGAGGCAAATTTTGGTTATTCACTGCAGATCCGTGTTTTCCCCCACTGAGCAAAATAAGCCGGGTTAAAAGAGAGGCAATCCAAACCACTTCTGAGCCGTACTTTCCAGTAGAAGAGTGTTTTGTTGCTTGGATGCCCATGAAAAAATGTTTGCGTCGCTCCCCGGGTCGTCTCCTTTCTCCTCCCCCAAGAACGGTGATTAGCTGGGGGAGTTGCCACTCTAACAGCATCGCACCGGCAGGAGGGAGACCCAAAGCAGACTGGCTGCCCCTCTTCAGAAGGGTGATGGGGGTTTTGGCTTGGATTTGCCGCTCTCAGGATACCCCCCCCAAACACACACACACATAGGATCGCACCGGCTGGAGAGAGACCCAGAGCAGACTGGCTGCCCCACTTCAGAAGGGTGATGGGGGTTTTGGCTTGGATTTGCCGCTCTCAGGATACCCCCCCCCAAACACACACACACATAGGATCGCACCGGCTGGAGGGAGACCCAGAGCAGACTGGCTGCCTCTCTTCAGAACGGTGACGGGAGTTTTGGCTTGGATTTGCTGCTCTCAGGATGCCCCCCCCCAAACACACACACACAGGATCATGGGAAGAGTGGGCGGGATTAGGCGGATTTTGAGCGGTGAGTCATGAGCGGCAGCAGACGTAAGCAGCGAAGAGAAGTGCGCTGTTTCTCCCGTAAAAAATTGAAAATGCCTCGGGATGGAGGGAGAATCTGCGCTGCCATGAAAAAGCTATTTAAATCGGTTTATTGTTTGCTCCGATTCGAAACCGAAGCAAAATCCACCGTGAAAAATACCCCAAATGGCAAAATCTTATTTTCAGGCCCTAAATGGCTTGCAGTTGGAGGACACAAAAGTCTACTTCCTTCCATACTGTACATCCCATTATTAATGTTTCCCTCACTGTTCAGATCCTCCTGCTCTCTGCACCCCTGCTTAGATCAGTGAGGCGGGTTGTGCTCAGAAACACACTTTTCAATTTGGCATCTCACCCCCAAAGAATGCCCATCCTTTTGAGGCTTGCCTGACACCTACGCAACTATCATTTAGGTGCCAGGCCAAACCTATTCTCTTTGCCCAAGTGGTTAATAGCCGGGATGATCTTCCAACATTTTGATCGTTTGCCCCTAACCTGAGAGAACACAGGGTTTAACTTGGGGGTTTATTGCTGGATTTTTAGGCTGGGTTTCTTGGAACCTTTAATGATTCTGTGCTGTTTATGACTTTATCATGCTTCACTTTGTAAAACTCTTTGAATAGGTTCTCTGTTAAAAGTGGTGCAGAAATGTTCCAGACTATGGGGAGGGGACCCTGGCTCAGTAGTAGAGCATCTGCTTGGCATGCAGAAGATCCCAGATTCGATCCCTGGCATCTCCAGTTAAAGGGACTAGGCCGGTAGGTGTTGTGAAAGACCTCTGCCTGAGATCCTGGAGAGCCGCTCCTGGTCTGAGTACACAATACTGACTTCGATGGACCAAAGATCAGATTCAATTGAAGGCAGCCTCATGTGTTCATGTGATAGATAAATAAATTCAGCCAAGGAGAAGTTGTCCGCAGTTCTTGCTTTGTCACTTCCATTCAGAGATGCCCGGGTGGGCGGAGGCACTGCTAGTCATTCCGAGCTCCCCATTCCAGCTGCTCCCACAGTAGAGAGTATCTGGTATGAAATCAGGAAAAAAATATTTTTGCTTCACTAGTTCTGCAAATTATTATCCCAGAACAATATTAGCAGTCTTCCAGAGGAGATGACAGACACCATAATTATCAGAATCACTGTCATTTCTTTGCCCGGTCTCAGTTCCTATAGCTTTCTAGAAGGAAACAGAAAACACACCAGAAATAATATCTTAAAGTTGTGCTTATAAAGTCTTCTGCTGAGCCATTCACAGCTAAAATGAGGGATCAGAGAGAGGCAATTTTCGGATCAGTACTAAATATCTCTCGAATTTCATACGAAGAAGCAGGTTGAGACATGAAAGAAAAGGTCCCTACGTCCACTGTTAAAAAGAGTGTTGGAACCAGGTGCCTTCTGAGCCACCTTCTTGAAACCAGGCAGAAACTAAGGATGATGCTGTAGAGGAGACCCAGGACAGTACGTGTGGAGAGAGAGGTGTTCTTGTATTTCACTTGGCAGAGTCTGAGATGTTGCTGCTGATACAGATGCTGCTTCCGTACATGGTGTATGAAGTACATAGCATGAAGTGCACGGGGAACCTTTCCCCTCAGATTCCACATCAGTGGTATCAGCCAGGTGAACTCCTAATTGGGGGAATTGTATCTCATATTGGTTGTAACTCCCAAGAAGTTCTATTTCAGTGGCACCCTTCCCAGGATGATACATGTTTTCCTATGTAAGGAATTCATGGCTCTTCTAATATAGAGTTGATGATGATAGCTGATTTTATTTTAGCAATTCTGTATACTTGCAAAAACTGAATAGACATTTTAAATAATAATGATGCGGCATAAGGTGCCAAAGGAACGCTTTACCAGGGACAAAGAAACTTTGATTGCTCCTCTGAAGTAACACAAAAGAAAGGAATAGGTTGGCTGCAACTTGACGGCACTTTACACACATATATGCAGGATGGAGCGAAGGCAGTATGGTATAGCCATTCTCCTCAGTTCTCAGAAACTATGCAAGGTCAGGCTACATTTTAGTTGGATAGACTCAATAAAGGAAGCCACAGCCTTCAATTGGCAAGATCTGAGCAAGGCTGTCAAAGATAGGACATTTTGGAGGACTTTCATTCATTGGGTCGCCATGAGTCGAAAGCGACTTGACGGCACTTAACACACACACATAGGCTATTTATTCATGGAAGGTTTTGCCTTGGAGTTGCCACTCTTTAGATGCACTTTTCCCCCCATTCATATTCTCAAAACTCAACAATAAGCCCCCATGCAGAGTTTTGAGAATTCAGATGGGGTAAATGTGCATCTATAGAGTGGCAACTCCAAGGCAAAACCTTCCATGAATAAATGGCCACAGATAGCATGAAGACTAGGTTTTGCAAGAGGCTGGGGAAACTTTAGAGATTTTTTAACCAGCATTTATGTGCATAACCAGCATTTAGGAAAATCACCTAATAAAGAGACAAGTGTTCAAAATATAGTGTTTATATAGTTTTTAAAATAAGAAAGAAGGGAAACCACCTAGGAAGACTGCAGAGAAAGGAAATGGACAACCACTTATGCTTCTCACTTGCCTTCAAAGACCTTTGCTGGGGCCGCCATAAATTGGCTGTGACTTGACAGCAGCTTACACACATATGCTGCGAAAACATAAAGTAATTCCTCACCAAACACATGGGACTTGCTGATACACACTCTGTTGAAGAATGCTGGATAATATGTCTTCAAGGGGGTCAAAACAAATTCGCTGATCTATTCAGGGGCAGTTCTACTGCTAACTGAGAGGAACCGCCAGTATCCACTTGAATGCTAGTCATTAGTGGGTAGTGGAAATGTCTTTTTAATATATATATATATATATATATATATATATATATATATATATATATATATATATATATATATATATATATATATATATATATATATATTATTTTTAGGGAATACAGAAAGGAAAGAAGGGGAAGGGGAAACGTTTGCATCCGTTTGCAATAAATGACATTGTCTCAATCATTGATATACACACATAGATTATACTTAGTACCTAGATTATGTTATACTTTTTGTAGTTATTACTACTGATTCAAAATGTTCATTTCTATTCCATTTTTACTCGATAAAAAGTAGTGGGAACGTCTGATGGTTCAATATCCAGCTTGTGGTTTCCCAGTAGCATTGTGTTGGGGGAAATGAAAAGTGTCCCAGATGAGCCATTTCTCAGATTTAGTTGGGCCCTTACTGTGTTCTTAGATCCATCTGTGACCCATACAGATGCTGTACGTTGAAAAGTTCTCTTCTCAAACAATAACTGATTTTGGTTGCAGCCTGATAACAAAGTTCTACCAGCACATCCTCGCCTTGGTGTTTGCCATCCATGAGATCAACCAGAACCCCAATATCTTGCCCAATGTCACTCTTGGGTTCCACATCCATGACTCCTACATATATCTGAAATGGACTTACAGGACCACCCTAGACCTACTCTTCACATCACGTGAACTTGTCCCAAACTACAAGTGTGGCACCCAGAAAAAAATGCTCGGTGTCATTGGGGGATATAGTTCCGAAACCTCAACAGACATGGCAACTCTCTTAAGTCGCTACAAGATCCCACAGGTATAATCAGAGAACTGCGATTTTTTGGAGTTTCACAATTCTCACATGTTGTTTAAACCCCCTTCCCTATCTAGGGCCAAGAGTTTCAAAGAGTAAGAATTATGAGCAAAAATAGGGGGAGATGTGAATTATGTAACTTTGCATTTTGGGTGTGATATATATCTTGAAATGAGAATTGTCAGGAAGGATTTCAAAAGATGTGTGATGAATATTGCATTTGAAAATGTTGAGAGTATTTGGGGGGAGGGTGCTATAATACTTGATTCTGTTCAATGCATGGGTGTTGATTTGATTGTTGGCCAATTTTGTCTGTGAGTTATGGCTTCACAGATTATGAACAACATTCCTACAAGGCAACATTTTTGTTTCTACTCTGAATCCTCTTTTGGACACCAAAGCTAGAGGTGTCTGGTTCTTCTGGGATAATACTAAAGAACGGAAATCAGCTTGATGACTCCAGTTTCCACATCCGGGTGGGGTTTGAATGGGCTGAGGGAGTCATGATCAAAAGGAGGGAAAATACAACGTGAGATTTCCCCCTCTATTGACCATATGCTCCAATTTTTAAAAATATAAATTTTAAACATGCTCCTCTTGAATCCAATCCGTTTAATGCCAGAACCTCATAAGAAAGAGTACTGCTGGATTTTACATAGAATATAACACTGATTAAATGGCATGTTGAAACCAAGGTTGTGTTTCACACATTAGAATTAGTAAAAAATAATTGCCTGATTAGCATAGAAGGCTACTGGTGAACAAGCAGTCAGCTATGGCTCAGTGGGACAGTAACTGCTTGGTATGCAGAAGGGTCCAGGTCCAATATCCTGCATCTTCAGTTAAACTGATTAGGCAGTACTTAATGGGAAAGACCTCTGCCGGAGACCCTGGAGAGCCATTGCCGGTCAGAGTAGACAATACTGACCGTCTTCCAATGAAGGGATTTCAAATTCTTGCTGAACAGCTATACCTGGTACACACTTAGGCAATCTGATTATATTTCCAACAACAACAACAAAATAACAAAAAGGAACCAATGTTGTGTGAAATATATTCTACCCAAACTCCAGTACCGTAAAGTATCATTTGGTTAGGGCTGTGCATTTGGTAAGAACCAAACCAAAAATATATTGGAAAAAATGCCATTTTGGTAAATTTCTGGTTCGGGTTTACCAAGTCCACAAAATCCGGGAGGTTGGCAAAGCCCAATTTGCCATTCCCAAAAATCTGGCTTTTTCATTATTCTCTTTCCAAGGCTCCTGTTGGGAGGGGACATTTTTGCAGGCAGAGGTCTCAGATTTTCAGGGTGGCTAGAAAGGCCTCTCCTTACAAGAACTCCCAAGTTTGGTAAAGGTTGGGTCAGGGGGTCTGGAGTTATCGGGTCTGGAAAGGGTAATCCCATCCTCCTCCTTAGAAAAGATATAGGCTATTTATTCATGGAAGGTTTTGCCTTGGAGTTGCCACTCTTTAGATGCACTTTCCCCCCCATTCATATTCTCAAAACTCAACAATAAGCCCCCATGCAGAGTTTTGAGAATTCAGATGGGGGAAATGTGCATCTATAGAGTGGCAACTCCAAGGCAAAACCTTCCATGAATAAATGGCCATAGGGAAGTGGATGTGTTTAGATTCCTTAGTGTGATCTTTGCAGGGTACCTCAATAGAGGAGCCGGCTTAAAATGGTGGGAAAGTTTGCCCGGCTCCTCCAAAGGGATACAATGTATCTATAATTGAGAAAGCTATTTCCCGCGCTTTTGAAAGTAGAAAGCTCTCCTTGGTGCAACCTACCTTGCATGGACAGCCTAATAAGCGGGAGGGAAGGGGAATTGAACTCCCAGACAGTGGCTAGCCCGAAGAGAAGAGTATTCTTTGGCCAATCACAGAAGCTGGATTCTCCATTCAATCTTTTCTATGTTTTGGCCAAAGGCTAGACTACTTGGTCTCTCTCTACTGGCTGTTGCTCACTGAGTTTGTTCTGGTGCAAAAACCTTGGCTTTTGCTCCTGCTGGCCTCATCCTGAGCTGACCTGATGGGTTACAGCCTGCTGCTTCCATTAGATTGTTACTTGCCTGCTCCCTGGAGGAGAAGAGAAGACATCTAACAGTTTGAGACCCTATAATTTTATTTCATTTGGGTTTTTCCCCAAAAAAACCTGGCTGCATGCAAGCAAGGGGAGGTGTTTCTGGGACTGAATTTACATTGGTTTCAACACTTTGTAGTTGTTATTGCTCATAACTGCTTAAATTCTTATTTAATTCCTTTTTGATTTGTATTTTAAAGGGTTAAAGGTTGGTTTGGTTCCTGTTTAAGTGTTTCCTGTTTGGTTTCTTTCTCTGTATCCTGACTGCATGCCTGATTGTTTTTGTCGGATTTGGCACTGTGCATTTGGTTGACTTGGTTGGCACCACGTCTGGACTGGCAGCAGTGCCCCCAGACCTCCAGCTACTTGGCATCATGTGGCTGGACATTGGATTTGTGGGGTGTGGGCCGCCAGAGCGTGCCTGGGTGCTGATGTCCAGCCTCCGCTTTGTGCATAGTCAAAGTTCTGTTAGGGATGGCAAAAGGACCCCCCCCCCTTTGGATTTTGTTCTGGTTTCTTGTGTTTTGGGGTTTTTGTAAAGAGTCTCAGCTGGCATAGACTTCTCCTTATGGTTTGTTGTGCTTCTAGGCTGTTGTGCTTCTAGGTAGCTAGGTTGTGCTACTAGGTGGTCTGGTGGTTGTGTAGGGCTTGGTGGGCTTGCTTGCATTAGTTGTTAAGAAAGGAGAAAATGGGCTGGGGAAATTTCCCACCCATGTTAGCCTATGGGTTTTTTGTTTTGTTTTTGAAGCTGCTATGGGGGGTTGCTATTTGAGGTCCCAAATTTTCAGGGTTGCTAGAAGGGACACTCCTTGCAGGAACCCCAGGTTTGGTGAAGATTGGGTCAGGGGTTCTGAAGTTCTAGGGTCTGTAAGAGGTCGCCTCCCTACCTCCATTGAAATCCATTGCAAATACTTCACATTGGTCCCTATGCAGGAAGGGAGGCGACCTCTTCCAGACCCCATAACTTTGGAAGCTTTCACCCAATCTTCACCAAACTTTGGGGTTCTTTCAAGGAGAGTACCTTCCAGCTACCCTGAAAATTAGGGACCTCTACCTGCAAAAATGCTTCCAGAGAAGATGCGAAAACCACAAAAAGCCCCCATAGGGTTTAAATATCTGGATTTTTCGGGACACCCAAATGTAAAGCCAAATTCCTATGTTTACTGGTATAGTAAATTTGGCAGTCGGGTTTTCCCAGAAAAAAAAATGGCCAAGAAACCAGAACCCGAATTTTGCCGGATTTTTTTTTTTTAACACCCATACATTTGTCGAAGGCTTTCACGTTCAGAGTTCATTGGTTCTTGTAGGTTATCCGGGCTGTGTAACCGTGGACTTGGTATTTTCTTTCCTGACGTTTTGCCCGCAGCTGTGGCAGGCATCTTCAGAGGACACTGTCACAGCTGCGGGAGAAACGTCAGGTAAGAAAATACCAAGACCACGGTTACACAGCCCGGATAACCTACAAGAACCCATACATTTGGTTCACTTTTCCCAAAAAAGGTTTTAATGGCTGCCGGATAATTCATTCCCCCTGCTGTGTGAAAAAAAGCGATAAACCATTTAGATATGGTGATATCTTCTGAGAAATAAATAGAAATTGAGCATGATTGAAATTTAAAATTGTGGTCTTTTATGTTTTTTTATAATACTTGTTTTATGCACACTATAAGCCGCTTTGAGTTCTGCAAAGTGAAAAAGTGGCTAATAAATATTTTAATTAAGAAAATAAAAATGTAAAAAACAGTCACGGATCCACACAAGTTTACTATCAGCAACAGAAAACATGCAGAAAAAAGAAGACGTGCAACAGTCTGGAAAAAGATTAGTCTTTTATGCAATTTACTTTGCCGATATAATAGAATCATGATCTGAGGTAACATTTTAAAGACCTTCTGAAACAAGAAGGTGATAAAGTATTCCTATTCTCCTTCTGTTACATGTTTTTTTTTCTTATTAGTTTTCATTTGGCTCATTTGAATCAGCAGTGGATAACCCAACCAGTCTCCCTCCCTTTTACCGCACGGTCCCCCAGGAAGCCCTTCAGCATGAGGGAATTGTCCAGCTATTGCTTCATTTCGGCTGGAAATGGGTTGGGCTCTTCACTATGGATAATGAAGTAGGAGAACGTTTCTTGCAAGCATTTGAGCCGATGCTTTCCAGGAAAGGAATCTGTGTGGCCTTCAGAGAAAAAGCCATAGTACAGGTTGTGTGGGATGACATACAATTTATTTTAAAATATTTAGACAGCAGTAAAACAGATTTCTTGGATAGCAAAGCCAATGCAATTGTTCTCCATGGAGAAAGTGTAACCCTTGCCTGGCTGGCAACCATTATCTCTATGCCCACATTTTTAATGAATGTAACAGGTTCTGATTATGTGGTGAGAACCTCTACAGGAAAGGTGTGGATTACAACAGCCCAGATTGACTTTGCATTCAGTATTTGGCAAAAGATATATAATATACAAATATTTCATGGTGCTCTTTCCTTCACAATACATTCAAAGGATATCCTAGGGTTCCATACGTTTCTCCAACTTATAAAACCTTCCTGGGCAAAGGGAGATGGTTTTATCAAGCAATTCTGGGAACAAGTCTTTCAATGTGCATTACTGGATTCCATTAATCCAACAAATTTGGAAGACACATGCACAGGAGAGGAGAGACTGGAAACAGTCCCAACACCTTTTTTTGAAATGACCATGAGTGGCCATAGCTACAGTATCTATAATGCTGTCTATGCTATTGCACATGCTCTACACATCTTGGTGTCTGCCAGAACCAACCACAGAGGCATGGAGGATGGGGTCAGCCTGGCTTCTCTGAATGTGCCACCTTCGAAGGTATATTCTCTTCACCTAAAAAAAAACCCTATCATTTTGAGGTTTGTAAAGAGGTGGGGCCGTTGAAAAAGTGTCACTGACGATTTGAGATCACCTCTGTGTGAAAAAACTGAAGTGACATCAACTCCCTGTCCCCAGCATGATGCTGTCAGAATTCCCAAAAAATCCATGGTAAAAGCCAAGGGAATTATGGGAACTCCTAAAGAATCATGGGGTATTTCCCTCTGACTAACCAGAGCACAAATCTAGAGTTGCAAAAGAAAAGTGAGAAATTACATCTCACCACCTGGTAAGCTCTGACCCTCTGTCCCTTTCTGACCAGCCCCTGCAGACTTTGCTTCTCTTCATGCTTCCTTTGGCTTCCTGCAGTTCGGTAGGGTAGGTGGGGGCATACCTATTGTCCTTGTAATGCAGGGGTGGGGAAGCATTTTTCCACCAAGGGCCATTTGGAGGTTTATAACATCATTCGCAGACCATACAAAAATATCATCTTAAAAATTAGCCAACCCTGACCCAAGCAGTCAGCTATCCTAGATGACACCCCTCCCTCGTGGAAAGCAGGGAGACAACCAACTGGTGGCACACTCACCCACCTGGTGGCACAGGATGGTCTTTTGCACCACACGGGCATAACCGTCCAGCCACACGCCACTCCTGCTCCACACGGTCGGGGCAGGATTCCACAGCCTGCTCCGGCTACCTCCGCCTGCAGGGATGAAATGAGGACACACTGGCTAAGAACTCCCCCCACCCCGTGCATTCTGGCCCTGCCCCCTTAACACTCCATTGTTGCTACTTCCACACCCAGCCCTCTGGTAGTACAGAGGGAATACATTTCTCCATGGCCCGGGTGGGAAAGGGTTAACACAGTTTCTTGGGCTGTCATAGAAGCTGCATACCTGACGACTCTTCTTTTTCTCAGCAAAACAAACTCACATCTACCTTGAACAGAAGGTATTCCTGTCCACGGGAGGGGGCAGATCACCAGTCTTAGATCCTTCTGAGCTAGAGATCTGCCAGGACCCACAAAGTGCTAGATCAAATGATTTCACGAGCCTTAAATGGCCCTTGGGCCTGACGTTCCCCACCCCTGTTCTAATCGATAGGTTAATTTGCATATATATATGCAATGAATGCTGCTGGCCAACAAAATTAATTCTGGATGCAGCAAAACCAAAACAGTTTTTCTGGAAGCTCCTTCAGCAGTATTCATTCCAGAAACACTCTGAATCAAACTTCATTACTTTGTCCTGTAACTGGCCATGGCAGCTTATTCTCATGAACAACCAAAATACTTGAATTCCTAGAAAACCTTCCATCCTTGATGAAAGTAATCTAAAAATCTGTTTGAATCTGAAAAGTATTGGTGAGGTCATTCCAATCCATGTAATTCACTCCAGGCTCCTTAATACACTTTCTCTTTCTACTAAGCTTCATGCACTTCTTCGGAGAATTGCTTTCAACAACAGTGCCGGAGACGAAGTGACCTTTAACGAACATGGAGAATTGAAGGGTGGATTTGATATTACCAATATGGTCACTTTTCCAAATGAGTCCTATGTCAGAGTCAAGATCGGGAGGCTGGATCCTCAGGTTCCACTTAGTGAAAGAGTTACCATCGACGAGGACAGAATTCAGTGGAACAGACACCTCGCACAGGTGAGAAAAAATCTCCCCTGTCTCTCAAAAATATACAAAACTTTAATGAATGGAGTAGACAGACACTTTAGGTAAGATAGCAAACACACTCAGCAACTTTTTTAGGCCACAAATTTTGCTGATTGAGACACGGGCTACCCATTCCTGACCTTTCAGTGGCCGGGGACTGAGGCGTGGCTGAGGTGCTGCAGCACCTCCAAATCTGGTTCTTTTTTAAATGGGCCATTTTGCTCCGTTGAGAACAACAAGGCTACCCCTGCAAAAAAGCCGAAAGGGGACAGGAAGCTGTCTATTGGCGGCTCTGCCCCCCAGTACGCCTTAGCGTCACCACCACCATTGGGGCCACTCTGCAAGGCGTAAGTGGTCCAGCCGCTGGTCTGAGGGCCCCAATGCTGGTTCAGCCCCTTCTTGGCCACCAAAGAACTTTCATCCTAGAGATTCAGGAACGGGTGTGAATGACACCATCACTGGGCACGCAACGTTTTAATCTCCGTTGATTCAGTAGTGGTCTGGATAACACGGATTCTCCCTTGAAATACAGGATGTTATTCTTCCCATCACCTTGACAACTTTTACAGCTATTGTGAACCAAAATACTCCCAAAATCTTGTCAGTTCTCCATTCTAATTTTCTTCAATGACAGCTGCCTCCCTTATCTGTGTGTAATGACAACTGCAAGCCTGGTTTCAGCAAGAAAAAGAAGGAAGGGGAGCCGTTCTGCTGCTACGATTGTGATCCATGTCCAGAAGGGAAAATATCAGACAAAGAGGGTAGGAAATGCTCTCATTAATATGACTCCTGTTGAAGATCCCAATATGTTTTTTGGACTGATTGCCTGAAGGGAGGGCATTTAAACATCTGTGCTATGGGGAAACATTAACAGGCTTCTCGGTATTGAACATTCCTTGAGTTGCTGCATTTATTTCCAGAAATTTGCAATATACATTTTAGAAATAATGGGAACTCGTTTCTAAAGAAAACACATCTCCCGGGCATCAGGAGGGTACAGTTCTGTTTCAAGGAAAGAGACAACCCGGTACGAGATTGAGAAGCATCACCATGAACACCCAAACTCCCAGAAAGGTTATTCACCACAATAGGAATCACACTCTCATATAAAAATATGTCTATAGGCTAAAAGTCAATGCTAGGACCAGTCAACAAAACTGTTTTTATCTAGGGTTGCAAATGACAGTACGTACCCCACTAAACATACAAGGTATCTAATAATTGTCACCCACTGAACAGTTGCTACAAAGATTCATAACATATTTACCCACTAACACATATTTACCCACTGTTAAAAATCATAGTGTGACTAATAAAGAAACCTGCCAGTTTCTAGGAGACACTATCTAGTAGTCTTCCCAAGTATACAATTCTCTTACAGTCTCTTCAGTGTTCCTGAAAAGAAATACAACCTGACTCTATATAATTACATAAAGGTGAACCAGCTATAGAAGAATGTCAGATTAAAGACACCTACTATAGAACAGATCTTAAAGGGAACCAACTATACATAACATCTGCCGTTCAGGTTGAATGTACACAACATAGTGATTTTTGGTTATTTCATCAATGGTTGACCATGTAAGGTTAGGTACTATCTCATCAAATTGTATTTATATGATGAATGTGTCTAAATAGGATCTTTTCTCCTTTCAGACATGGATTCTTGCATGACTTGCTCTGAAGGTCATTATCCAAACCTGAGACAAGTCCAATGCATTCCCAAGATTCCAAATTACCTTTCGTTTTCCGAACCCTTGAGCATGATTTTAGCCTTTTTGGCTCTCTTCTTTTCTCTGATCACAGCCCTGGTGCTCGCAATCTTTGTCAAGTACAAGGAAACCCCAATTGTTAAAGCCAACAACCGGAGCCTCACCTACTGTCTACTCATCTCTCTCCTTCTCTGCTTCCTCTGCTCCTTGCTCTTCATTGGAAGGCCCAACAAGGTGACCTGCCTCCTCCGACAAACGACGTTTGGCATAATCTTCTCAGTCGCTGTTTCTTCTGTCCTGGCAAAAACTGTCACGGTCGTGGTGGCATTTATGGCGTCTAAACCAGGAAACATTTTCCGAAAGTGGGTGGGGAAACAATTGGCATGGTCTATTGTTATCTTTTGCTTCTTTGTTCAACTTGGCATTTGTGCTGTTTGGCTGGGATCTTCTCCTCCATTTCCAGATGTGGACATGAATTCACTCAATAGAGAAATGATCGTGCAATGCAATGAAGGGTCAGCAACCATGTTTTACTGTGTCTTGGGCTACATGGGATTTCTGGCCACCGTCTGCTTTATTGTGGCTTTCCTAGCCAGAAAGTTGCCTGACAGTTTCAACGAAGCCAAGTTCATCACCTTCAGCATGTTGGTCTTCTGCAGTGTTTGGCTGTCCTTTGTCCCCACCTACCTGAGCACTCAAGGAAAAGCCACAGTGGCCGTGGAGATCTTCTCCATCTTTGCCTCCAGTGCTGGCTTACTAGGCTGCATCTTTTTTCCCAAATGCTATGTCATCATCCTGAGGCCTGAGTTGAACAGAAGAGAGCAGCTGATCAGGAAAAACCATTAAACCCTTCATTCATCTATTCACTTGTTCTGCAGCTGCATCTTTATCTGAATCTTTTTATTTTTTATCTGTGGCTATTTTGTTTTTGTCTTTTTTTAATCTGTGGCTATTTTGTTTTTGTCTTTTTATTTATCTGTGGCTATTTTGTTTTCTTCTATTTATTTATCTGTGGCTATTTTGTTTTTTGCATAGAATTAAACCCAGAAACGTTCCCCTGAAATTCTTCGCTAATAGGCAACTAATACTAATTTAGAGAGTTTTTATGGGCCTTTATTCCTTGGTGGGGAGGTTGAAAAAATTCTACATTTGAATGTTTCATTCCTGCAAAACTCAAATCAAAAATGCTGGCTCAGGATTTTTTGGGTGAGAGAGAGAGAGAGAGAGAGAGAGAGAGAGAGAGAGAGAGAGAGAGTACTTAGAGGCCTAATCAAAGACCATCAACCTTATTTCTGGCATCCCTGTTATTGCACAGGCTTATTGAAGACTCGGGTTGTCTGATACGCCCCTGCAACCGGAGCGGGGTGGGAAGAATGTGCTTGCAGCAAACTGAGGCCTAAGCCTCTGTTCTTGGCGATACCATTGTTACCATAGTGTTTTGGCCAGATACCAGATCATCCATGTAGTTGCTGGTGACATGAGGATGTCACTTCCCCGGAAGTCTGGAAATGGCACTGCCGCATTGCCTGTGACAGAGGTCTAGGCCGCTGTTTGCTGCTGGTAATTCCCTAAGGATCCCAAATACCCGCTAATGGTGAGCAATCACCTGCCAATTCTTGCTCCTCCCCACTGAAATTCAGCTGGTCGACAGGCAGAGGCAAACCGATAGAAAGGGGGGCCAATCCACATCCCCACCTGATGAGGTCACTTTTGGCCTGAGGCAGAAGCACCCACTACGCAGCAGGGGGATGATCTAGCTCTCACTGCCAAACTGTAAGAAAACCATAGACCAAGACCCTTTCTGTCCCACAACCAGGCCTGCAATCAGATTGGAAGACATGCTAACAAATCACCTCCTTCAGGAATATGTAAATATAACCATTTCACACATGCTCAGAAAGGACCACCTCGCCATCTTGTTCTTCAGTTTCTTTCTGGACGTTAAGCTTTTAACCAAACAAATCCCCCCAAAGAGATCCCAGCCAGGACCTGGGGGTGATGTGCAAATTTCCCAAGCTGATCAATCCTGAAGCTTCCTGCTCTTGCGATATGCAATGCTAGTTTGAATACTGAATGAGCAGTTTTGCCTCACGGCAAAATATCTGCAGCAACAGAACAACGGGTGATCGTTTCACAAACGTGATACTCTGAGTTTTCTTCCTACGGGGACCAAAACAACCAGACCAAGGTCAAAAGAAAATCCTGGCTCTCCCTGATCCTAGTCAGACATTCCAGCCACTGCATCACAAAGGCTCTGAAAGGTCAGGAAAGTGGAGAAAGATCCTCCCTGGCTGCCTATTTCCTCGCAAAACTCAAAATGCAAAATCTTATTTCCAGACCCTAAATGGCTTGCAGTTGGAGGACACAAAGGTCTACTTCCTTCCATACTGTACATCCCATCTATTAATGTTTCCCTCACTGTTCAGATCCTCCTGCTCTCTGCACCCCTGCTTAGATCAGTGAGGCGGGTTGTGCTCAGAGACACGGCGTTTCCATTTGGCATCTCACCCCCAAAGAATGCCCATCCTTTTGAGGCTTGCCTGACACCTACGCAACTATCATTTAGGTGCCAGGCCAAACCTATTCTCTTTGCCCAAGTGGTTAATAGCCGGGATGATTTTCCAACATTTTGATTGTTTGCCCCTAACCTGAGAGAACACAGGGTTTAACTTGGGGGTTTATTGCTGGATTTTAAGGCTGGGTTTCTTGGAACTTTTAATGATTCTGTGCTGTGTATGACTTTATCATGCTTCACTTTGTAAAACACTTTGAATAGGTTCTCTGTTAAAAGTGGTGCAGAAATGTTCCAGACTATGGGGAGGGGACCCTGGCCCAGTAGAAGAGCATCTGCTTGGCATGCAGAAGATCCCAGATTCGATCCCTGGCATCTCCAGTTAAAGGGACTAGGCAGTTAGGTGTTGTGAAAGACCTCTGCCTGAGATCCTGGAGAGCCGCTGCTGATCTGAGTACACAATACTGACTTCGATGGACCAAAGATCTGATTCAATTGAAGGCAGCCTCATGTGTTCATGTGATAGATAAATAAATTCAGCCAAGGAGAAGTTGTCCACAGTTCTTGCTTTGTCACTTCCATTCAGAGATGCCCGGGCAGGCGGAGGAACTGCTACTCATTCATGGGTGGGCGGAGGCACTGCTAGTCATTCTGAGCTCCCCATTCCAGCTGCTTCCTCAGTATGGAGAAGCTGGGATTAAATTAGAAAAAAATATTTTTGCTTCACTAGTTCTGCAAATTATTATCCCAGAACAATATTAGCAGTCTTCCAGAGGAGATGACAGACATCATAATTATCAGAATCACTGCCATTTCGTTGCCCGGTCTCAGTCCATAGCTTTCTAGAAGGAAACAGAAAACAAACCACAAATAATATCTATCACAGCTAAAATGAGGGACTGGAGAGAGGCAATTTTCGTATCAGTACTAAATATCTCTCGAATTTCATACGAAGAAGCAGGTTGAGACATGAAAGAAAAGGTCCCTACGTCCACTGTTAAAAAGAGTGTTGGAACACTCAGGTGCCTTCTGAGCCACCTTCTTGAAACCAGGCAGAAACTAAGGATGATGCTGTAGAGGAGACCCAGGACAGTACGTGAGGAGAGAGAGGTGTTCTTGGATTTCGCTTGGCAGAGTCTGAGATGTTGCTGCTGATACAGATGCTGCTTCCGTACGTGGTGTATGAAGTACATAGCATGAAGTGCACGGGGAACCTTTCCCCTCAGATTCCACATCAGTGGTATCAGCCAGGTGAACTCCTAATTGGGGGAATTGTATCTCATATTGGTTGTAACTCCCAAGAAGTTCTATTTCAGTGGCACCCTTCCCAGGATGATACATGTTTTCCTATGTAAGGAATTCATGGCTCCTCTAATATAGAGTTGATGATGATAGCTGATTTTATTTTAGCAATTCTGTATACTTGCAAAAACTGAATAGACATTTTAAATAATAATGATGCGGCATAAGGTGCCAAAGGAACGCTTTACCAGGGACAAAGAAACTTTGATGGCTCCTCTGAAGTATCACAAAAGAAAGGAATAGGTCGGCTGCAACTTGACGGCACTTTACACATATATATGCAGGATCGAGCGAAGGCAGTATGGTATAGCCATTCTCCTCAGTTATCAGAAACTATATAAGGTCAGGCTACATTTTAGTTGGATTGACTCAATAAAGGAAGCCACAGCCTTCAATTGGCAAGATCTGAGCAAGGCTGTCAAAGATAGGACATTTTGGAGGACTTTCATTCATTCAGAATTCAGTGGAACAGACACCTCGCACAGGTGAGAAAAAATCTCCACTGTCTCTCAAAAACATACAAAACTTTAATGAAATGAGTAGACAGACGCATTAAGGAAGATAGCAAATGGACTCAACAACTTTTTTAGTCTAAGAATTTTGCTGATTGAGACACGGGCTTCCCATTTGTGACCTTTCCATGGCCGGGTACTGAAGCATGGCTGAGGCGCTGCCGTGGCGCCTCCAAATCTGGTTCCTGGCCTTTTCTTTTTTAAATCGGGCATTTTGCTCCATTGAGAACAGCAAGGCTACACCTGCAAAAAAGCCAAAAGGGGACAGGAAGCTTCCTATCGGTGGCTCCGCCCCCCAGCACATCTTAGCAACACTCCCCAGGATGTCAGCGCAGGGCTTTGTGCTGGTGGAACACCGGAGGAAGGCCCATCCACCATCCATGGTGGTGCTGCCCCAGCAACAGTGGGAGACCAGCGTATGGGCCTCCCCACAGCCATTGGGGCCACTCTGCAAGGTATATGTGGCCCAACTGCTGGTGCAGGGCCCCCCAATGCCGATTCAGCACTTTCTTGGCCACCAAAGGACTTTCCTCCTAGAGATTCAGGAACTGGCTGTGAATGACACCATCACTAAGCATGCAACATTTCAATCTCTGTTGATTCAGTAGTTTTCTGTGTAACGTGTATTCTCCCTTGATATCCAAGATGTTACTCTTCCCATTAACTTGACAACTTTTACAGCTATTGTGAACCTAAATACTCCCAAAATCTCCATTCTCATTTTCTTCAATGACAGCTGCCTCCCTTATCTATGTATAATGACAACTGCAAGCCTGGTTTCAGCAAGAAAAAGAAGGAAGGGGAGCCATTCTGCTGCTAAGATTGTGATCCATGTCCAGAAGGGAAAATATCAGACAAAGAGGGTAGGAAATGCTCTGATTCATATGACTGCTGTTGAAGATCCCAATATGTGTTTTGGACTGATTGGCTGAAGAGAGGGCATTTAAACATCTGGACTATTGGGAAACATGAAAGGCTTCTCGGTATTGAACATTGCTTGCGTTGCTGCATTTATTTCCAGAGATTTGTGTTACACATTTCAGAAATAATGGAAACTTGGTTCTAAAAAAAAGGAGGGCATCGTTCTGTTTTAAGGAAAGAGACAACCCGGTACAAGATTGAGAAGTATCACCGTGAACTCCCAAACTCCCAGAAAGGTCCTTTCACCACAATGGGATTCACACTCTCATATCAATATATGTCTATAAGCTGAAAGTCAACGCTAGGACAGGTTAACAAAACTGTTTCAGTCAAGGGTTGCAAATGACAGCACGTAGGCCAATAAACATACAAGGTATCTAATAACTGTCACTAAACTTCATACATATCTGTTTTATTATCTACTTAAATACTATGGACTATGAGGGTTACCCTGGTTGGAAGACATTTCGAGGGTGTCTTCATCAGCCCACTGAACAGTTGCTACAAAGATTCATAAATAATTGACAACTAACATATATTTACACACTGTTAAAAATCTTATTGTGACTAATAAAGAGACCTACCAGTTTATAGGAGACACTATCTAGTAGTCTTCCCATGTATAACATTATTTTACAGTCTCTTCAGTGTTCCTAAAAATAAACACATCCTAACTCTATATAATTACATAAAGGTGAACCAGCTATAGAAGAATGTCAGAGTAAAGACACCTACTATAGAACAGATCTTAAAGGGAACCAACTATACAAAACATTTGCATTTTAGGTTGATTGTACACAGCATAGTGATTTTTTGTTATTTCATCAAGGGTTGACCATACAAGGTTAGGTACTCTCTCATACAATTGTCTTAGTTTGATGAATGTGTCTAAATAGGTTCTCTTCTCCTTTCAGACATGGATTCTTGCATGACTTGCTCTGACGGTCATTATCCAAACTTGGGACAAGTATTCCCAAGATTCCAAATTTCCTTTCCTTTGCAGAACCCTTGAGCATAATTTTAGCCTTTTTGGCTCTCTCCTATTCTCTGATCACAGCCCTGGTGCTCACAATCTTTGCCAAGTTCAAGGACACCCCCATCGTTAAAGCCAACAACCAGAGCCTCACCTATTGTCTACTCATCTCTCTCTTTCTCTGCTTCCTCTGCTCCTTGCTCTTCATCGGAAGGCCCAACAAGGTGACCTGCCTCTTCCGACAAACGACTTTTGGCATCATCTTCTCAGTCGCTGTTTCTTCTGTCCTGGCAAAAACTGTCACGGTCGTTCTGGCATTTATGGCCTCTAAACCAGGAAACATTTTTTGAAAGTGGGTGGGGAAACAATTGGCATATTCTATTGTCATCTTTTGCTTCTTTGTTCAAGTTGGCATTTGTGCTGTTTGGCTGGGATCTTCTCCCCCTTCCCAGATGTGGACATGCATTCACTGCGTAAAGAAATCATTGTGCAATGCAATGAAGGGTCAGCCGCCATGTTTTACTGTGTCTTGGGCTACATGGGATTTCTGGCCACCATCTGCTTTATTGTGGCTTTCCTGGCCAGAAAGTTGCCTGACAGTTTCAACGAAGCCAAGTTCATCACCTTCAGCATGTTGGTCTTCTGCAGTGTTTGGCTGTCCGTCCCCACCTACCTAAGCACTCAAGGAAAAGCCACAGTGGCCGTGGATATCTTCTCCATCTTCGCTTCGAGTGCTGGCTTACTAGGATGCATCTTTTTCCCCAAATGCTATGTCATTATCCTGAGGCCTGAGTTGAACAGAAGAGAGCAGCTGATAAGGAAAAACCATTAAACCCTTCATCCATCTATTCACTTGTTCTGCAGCTGCATCTTTATCTGAATCTTTTTATTTTTTATCTGTGGCTATTTTGTTTTTATCTATTTATATATCTATTTATCTGTGGCTATTTTGATTCAATGTAAGCCTGATTAAGTATAAGGCAGCTTCAATGTGTTCATGTGATAAATAAATAAATTCATTCAAGGAGATGTTTTCCACAGTTCTTGCTTTGTCACTTCCATTCAGAGATGCCCAATTTTTTTATTGCATCATGGGTGGGCGGGGGCCCTCCTAGTCATTCTGAGCTCCTCATTCCAGCTGCTCCCTCACTATAGAGAAGCTGGGATGAAATCAGAAAAAAATATATATTTTTGCTTCACTATTTCTGCAAATTATTATCCCAGAACAATATTAGCAGTCTTCCAGAGGAGGTAACCGCCACTATAATTATCAAAATTACTGCAATTTCTTTGCCCAGTCTCAGTTCCTATAACTTTCTAGAAGGTAACAGAAAACAAACCAGAAATAAAATATTAAAGTTCTGCTTATAAAACCCTCCGCTGAGCCATTCACAGCTAAAATGAGGGACTAGAGAGAGGCAATTTTTGTATCAGTACTACATATCTCTCGAAATCCATGCAAAGAAGTAGGTTGGGACAAGAAAGAAAAGGACCCTATGTCCACTGTTGAAAAGAGTGTTGGAACGATCAGGCGCCATCTGAGCCACCCTCTTGTAACCAGGCAGAAACTAAGGATGATGCTGTAGAGGAGACCCAGGATAGTACGTGTGGAGAGAGGTGTTCTTGGATTTCACTTGGCAGAGTCTGAGATGTTGCTGCTGATACAGATGCTGCTTCCACTCATGGTGTATGAAGTACATAGCCTGAAGTGCACGGGGAACCTTTCCCCTCAGATTCCACATCAGTGGTATCAGCCAGGTGAAATCCTAATTGGTGGAATTGTATCTCATATTGGTTGTAACTCCCAAGAAGTTCTATTTCAGTGGCACCCCTCCCAGGATGATATATGTTTTCCAGTGTAAGGAATTCATGGCTCCTCTAATATAGAGTTGATGACGATGTCTGATTTTATTTTAGCAATTCTGTATACTTGCAAAAACTGAATAGGCATTTTTAATAATAATGAGGTGGCATGAGGTGCCAAAGGAACATTTTAGCAGGGACAAAGAAACTTTGATTGCTCCTCTGAAGTGACACAAAAGAAAGGAATAGGTTTTTACTACAATTTTTGTCCTTTTCACCATTCATTGGATCTATCCCCCTACCCCTTCCTTGTGTTTAAGGTCTCCTCACTTTACTTCCAAGAAATGCTGATTCTTTTATTTCCCTTCTTTGGTTTGCTTCCACCAGACATCACCCCTCAGGATAGGTAAATATTGCCCCAAGTACCCTTACTCTCTTCGCACCTTCCACCCTTTATTTTCTCCAGTTCTTGTGTGAATTGTGCATTAATAAGTCATTTAGCCTGTGCGTGATTCTTCTCCAAGTTAGGAGGGGCGCTTAATACCATGGAGGATAGGGTCAGAGTTCAGAATGACCTTGGTAGACTGGACACCTGTGACACAAGTAACAAAATGGATTTCAATAGGGAGAAGTGTAAAGTACTTCACCTAGGCAGAAACAACATAAGGCCCAGGTACAGGATGGGAAATAGTTGGCTTGACAACAGAACATGTGAAAGAGATCTGGGAGTCTTAGGGTGAAAACGCATGGTCACTTTATCCTCCTTTAATCCCTGTTTTAGCCAGGATCGAACGCACATTAAGCGAAACGCATGCGTTCGATCCAGGCTGAATCCTGGCTGAAACAGGGATTAAAGGAGGATAAAGCGACCATGCGTTTTCGCCCTTAGTGGACCACAGACTGAACTTGAGTCAACAGTGTGATATGGTGGCTAAGAAGGCCAATGCAATTCTGGCTGCATCAATAGGAGTATTGAGTCTAGATCAAGGGAAGTCATACTACCTCTGTATTCTGCATTGGTCAGACCTCACTTGGAATACTGTGTCCAGTTTTGGGCCATGTTTAAATATTTGAAGGGATGTCATGTTGTTGGGGGAACTAGCTTGTTCTCTGTTGCTCCAGAGACTAGGACACGGAGTAATGGATTTAAACTAAGAGAAAAGCGATTCCACCTAAACATTAGGATTAACTTTCTGACAGGGAGGGCTGTTCGATGGTGGAATGCACTTCCTCAGAGGGTGGTGGAGTCCCCATCTTTGGAGGTCTTTAAGCAGAGGTTGGATGTCCATCTGTCGGGAGTGCTTTGATTATGTGATCCTGCATGGTAGGGGTAGGGTTGGGGTCACTGGGGATGTGGGGGGGAGGTAGTTGTTAATTTCTTGCATTGTGCATGGGGTTGGACTAGATGATCCTGGTAGTCCCTTCCAACTCTATGATTCTATGATTCTATAATTCTTATTTTTAAAATTATAAAAAACTATATTTTGAACACTTGTCTCTTTATTAGGTGTTTTTCCTAAGCGATGTATCCACATAAATTCTGGTTAAAAAATCCCTACAGTTGCCCCAGCCTCTTGCAAAGGCTAGTCTTTATGATAATTCACCCAACTAAAATGGAGCCAGTGTGGTGTAGCAGTTAATAATGGTAGACTCTAATCTAGAGAACCGAGTTTGATTCCGCACTCCTCCACATGAGCAGCGGTCTCTAATCTGGTGAACAGGGTTGTTTTTCCCACTCATACACATAAAGCCTGCTGGGTGACCTTAGGCTAGTCACAGTTCTATTAAGAGCTCTCTCAGCCCCACCTGCCTCACAAGGTGTTTGTTGTGGGAAGAGTAAGGGAAGGCAATTTGAAGCTGGTTTGAGTCTCCTTAATAAAATAGAGAAAAGTGGGGTATTAAAAACCAAGTCTTCTTCTCTATTTAGGGTAACATATGAGCGCATATGTTAAATAGATTAGAAGAAGAATACAAATGGTTTGATCAAAACAGAATTAGAATATGTACGCAACAGTAAAACTCAGAATCACCAAATGAAATTGCTTGGCAGTACATGCAGGACAGAGGAGAGACAGCATGATCAAGCCTGATCTCACCAGATCTTGGAAGTTAAGATGAAGCTGTACTTGGAAGGGAGACCAGCAAGGGAGATTCTGTGGAGGAGGAACTAAGAAGAACCTCCAGTATCCACTTGAATGCCAGTCATTGGGGGGTAGTGGGAATGTCTGATGTTTCAATGTCCAGCTTGTGGGTTTCCAGAAACATTGTGCTGTGGGAAATGAAAAGTGTCCCAGATGAGCCATTTCTCAGATTTAGTTGGGCCCTTACTGTGTTCTTAGAACCATCTGTGACCAATACAGATGCCGTACATTGAAGAGTTCTCTCCTCAAACAATAACTGATTTTGTTTGCAGCCTGATAACAAAGTTCTACCAGCACATCCTCGCCTTGGTGTTTGCCATCCATGAGATCAACAAGAACCCCAATATCTTGCCCAATGTCACTCTTGGGTTCCACATCCATGACTCCTACATATATCTGAAATGGACTTACAGGACCACCCTAGACCTACTCTTCACATCACGTGAACTTGTCCCAAACTACAAGTGTGGCACCCAGAAAAAAATGATCGGTGTCATTGGGGGATATAGTTCCGAAACCTCAACTGACATGGCAACTCTCTTAAGTCGCTACAAGATCCCACAGGTAAGAACAGAGATCTGCCATTAATTGGACTTTCAAATGTCTCACATGCAGTTTAAGCCCCCTTCCCGAACAAGGGCCAAGGGTTTCAAATAGTAAGAACTATGAGCAAAAAAATTGGGGGAGAGGTGAATTATGTAACTTTGCATTTGGGTGTGATATGTATCTTGAAATGAGAATTGTCAGGAAGGATTTCAGAGGATGTGTGACGAATATTCCGTTTGAATATGTTGAGCTTATTTGGGGGGGGGGAGGATGTTATAATGCTTGATTCTGTTCAATGCATGGGTGTTGATTTGATTGTTGGCCAATTCCATCCATCTACTGGATAAACCATTCTAAGTACTATGAACTGTGCTTCTATTATGGTAGCTACTCAAAATGGAAACAAAGAGGGATTGCAGGGGAAAGGAAATGTGGCCATTTCACACACATCTGGCGACATTTGTCTGTGGGTTATGGCTTCTCAGATTATGAACAACATTCCTACAAGGCAACATTTTTGTTTCTATTCTGAATCCTCTTTTGGACATCAAAGCTAGAGGTGTCTGGTTCTTCTGGGATAATGCTAAAGAATGGAAATCAACTTCATGTCTCCAGTTTCCACATCCAGGTGGGGTTTGAATGGGTTGAGGGAAAGTCATGATCAAAAGGAGGGAAAAAACAAAGCAAGATTTCCCCCTGTATAGACCATATGCTCCGATTTTTAAAATATAAATTTCAAACATGCTCCTCTTGAATGCATTCTGTTTAATGCCAGAACCGTGCCCATAAGAAAGAGTACTGCTGGATTTTACATAGAATATAACACTGATTAAATGGCATGTTGAAACCAAGGTTCTGTTTCACTCATACCGGTAGTCAAAAATAATTGCCTCATTAGTATAGAAGGTTACTGGTGAACAAGCAGTCATCCATGGCTCAGTGAGATAGTAACTGCTTGGTATGCAGAAGGTTCCAGGTTCAATCCCCTGCATCTCCAGTTAAATTGATTAGGCATTATTTAATGGGAAAGACCTCTGCCGGAGACCCTGGAGAGCCATTGCCGGTCAGAGTAGACAATACTGACCTTCTTCCAATGAAGGGATTGCAAATTCTTGCTGAACAGTTATACTTGATACACACTTAGGCAATCTGATTATATTTCCCCAAAAAATTAACAAAAAGGAACCAATGTTGTGTGAAATATATTCTACCCAAACTCCAGTGCCATAAAGTATCATTTGGTTAGGGCTGTGCATTCTGTAAGAACCGAACTGAATATTGGAAAAATATTGGAAAAAAGCCATTTTGGTAAATTTCTGGTTTACCAATTCCACAAAATCCAGGATGTTGGCAAAGCCGAATTTGCCATTCCCGAAAATCTGGCTTTTTCAGGATTGTCTTACCGAGGCTCCTGGAGGGGGGCATTTTTGCAGGTAGAGGTCTCACATTTTCAGGGTAGCTAGAAGGGACTCTCCTTACAAGAACCTCCAAGTTTGGTAAAGATTGGGTCAGGGGGTCTGTAAGTATGGGGTCTGTAAGTGGTAACCCCATCCTCCTCCATAGAAAAGATATAGGAAAGTGGGCGTGTTTAGACTCCTTAGTGTGATCTTTGCAATGTACCTCAATGGAGGAGCCGGCTTTAAACGGTGGGAAAGTTCGCCCGGCTCCTCCATAGGGATACAATGTATCTGTAGTGGAGGAAGTTATTTCCCCTGTTTCTGAAAGTAGAAAGCTCTCCTTGGTGCAACCTACCTTGCCTGGACAGCCTAACAAGGGGGAGGGAATTGGGAATTTAATGCCCAGACAGTCCCTAGCACTGAGAGAAGAGTGTTCTTTGGCCAATCACAGAAGCTGGATTCTCCATTCAATCTTTTCTATGTGTTGACCAAAGACTATAATACTTGGTCTCTCTCTACTGGCTGTTGCTCACTCAGAGAGAGAGAGAGTTTGTTCTGGTGCAAAAACCTTGGCTTTTGCTCCTTCTGGCCTCATCCTGAGCTGACCTGATGGATTACAGCCTGCTGCTTCCATTGGATTATTACTTGCCTTCTACCTGGAGGAGAAGAGAAGACATCTAACAGTTTGAGACCCTATCATTTTATTTCATTTGTTTTTTTCTTCCAAAACCTGGCTGCATGCAAGCAAGGGGAGGTGTTTCTGGGACTGAATTCACATTGGTTTCAACACTTTGTAGTTGTTATTGCTCATAACTGCTTAAATTCTTATTTAATTCCTTTTTGATTTGTATTTTAAAGGGTTAAAGGTTGGTTTGGTTCCTGTTTAAGTGTTTCCTGTTTGGTTTCTTTCTCTGTACCCTTATTGCATGCCTGATTGTTGTTGTCAGGTTTGGCACTGTGGATTGGGTTGGCTTGGTTGGCACCACATCTGGGCTGGCAGCAGTGCCCCCAGACCTCCAGCTACCTGGCATCATGTGGCTGGACATAGGTTTTGTGGGGCGTGTGCCGCCAGAGAGTGCCTGGGTGCTGCTGTGTCCAGCCTCCGCTTTGTGCATAGTTTAGATTCTGTTAGGGTTGGCAAAAGGACCCCCCCCCTTTGTATTTTGTGCATAGACTTCTCCGTGTGGTTTGTTGTGCTGCTAGGTTGTTGTGCTTCTAGGTAGCTAGGTTGTGCTACTAGGTTGTCTGGTGGTTGCATAGGTCTTGGCTGGCTGGCTTGCATTAATTGTTAGGAATAGAGAAAACGGGCTGGGAAAATTTCCCACCCATGTTAGTCTATGGGTTTTTTGTTTTGATTTTGAAGCTGCTATGGGGGGTTGCTATTAGAGGTCCCAAATTTTCAGGGTAGTTAGAAGGGACTCTCCTTGCAGGAACCCCCAGGTTTGGTGAAGATTGGGTCAGGGTAATCCCATCCTCCTCCATAGAAAAGATATAGGAAAGTGGGGTCTGAGGTTCTGGGCTCTGGAAGAGGTCGCCCCCCTACCTCTATTGAAATCCATTGCAAACGCTTTGCATTGGTCCCTATGGAGGAAGGAAGGTGACCTCTTCCAGACCCCATAACTTCAGAACCCCTCACCCAATGTTCACAAAACTTCGGGGTTCTTGCAAGGAGAGTACCTTCCAGCAACTCTGAAAATTTGGGATATCTACCTGCAAATATGCCCCCCGAGGAGCTGCGAAAACATCAAAAAGTCCCCACAGGGTTTAAATGGCTGAATTTTTCAGGAAACCTGAACGTAAAGCCGAATTCCTATGTTTACTGGTATAGTAAATTTGGCATTCTGGTTTTCCCAGAAAAAAAATGGTCAAGAAGCCCGAACCCGAATTTTCCTGGATTTTCTTTTACACCTCTACATTTGGTTCACTTTTCCCAAAATAAGGTTTTAATAGCTGCTGGATAATTCATTCCCCCTGCTGTGTGAAAAAAAGTGATAAACCATTTAGATAGGGTGATATATTCTGAGAAATAAATTGAAATTGGGTATGATTGAGATTTAAAATTGTGATCTTTTATGTATTTTCTATAATACTTGTTTTATTCACATTATAAGCCGCCTTGAGTTCTGCAAAGTGAAAAAATGGCTAGTAAATACTTTAAATAAATAAAACAAAAATGTAAAAAAACAGCCATGGATCCAGACAAGTTTACTAGCTGCGACAGGAAATATGAAGGGGAAAAAAGACGTGCAACAGTCTAGAAAACAGTGTAGTCTTTTATGCAGTTTACGTTGCAGATATAACAGGATCAAGATATGAGGTAACAATTAAAAACCTGCTAAAACAAGAAGGTGATAAATAAAGTATTCCTATTCTCACTCTGTAACATTATTTTTTTCCTATTAGTTTTCATTTGGCTCATTTGAATCAGCAGTGGATAACCCAACCAGTCTCCCACCCTTTTACCGCACGGTCCCCCAGGAAGTCCTTCAGTATGAGGGAATTGTCCAGCTATTTCTGCATTTTGGCTGGAAATGGGTTGGGCTCTTCACTATGGATAATGAAGTAGGAGACCGTTTTTTGCAGGCATTAGAGCCTATGCTTTCCAGGAAAGGAATCTGTGTGGCCTTCAGAGAAAAAGCCATAATACAGATCGTGTGGGATGGCATACAGTTTATATTAAAATATTTCGACAGTAGTAATACAGATTTCTTGGATAGCAAAGCCAATGCAATTGTTCTACATGGAGAAAGTGCAACCCTTGCCTGGCTGGCCACCATTATCTCTATTCCCACAATTTTAATGGATTTAACAGGTTCTGATTATGTGGTGAGAACCTCTACAGGAAAGGTGTGGATTACAACAGCCCAGATTGACTTTGCATTCACTATTTTGCAAAAGATATCAAATATACAAATATTCCATGGTGCTCTTTCCTTCACGATTCATTCAAAGGACATCCTAGGATTCCATACATTGCTCCAACAAATAAAACCTTCCCAGACAGAGGGGGATGGTTTTATCAAGCAATTCTGGGAACAAGTCTTTCAATGTACGTTACCAGATTACATTAATCCAACAAATTCAGAAGACACATGCACTGGAGAGGAGAGATTGGAGACTGTCCCAACACCTTTTTTTGAAATGAGCATGAGTGGCCATAGCTACAGTATCTATAATGCTGTCTATGCCATTGCACATGCTCTACACATCTTGGCGTCTGCCAGAACCAACCACAGAGGCATGGAGGATGACGGCAGCCTGGCTTCTCTGAATGTGCCACCTTGGAAGGTATTTGCTCTTCAATGACAAAGAAAAATCCCCTGTCATGCTGAGGGTTGCAAAGAGGTGGGGCCGTTGAAAAAGTGTCACTGACGATTTGAGATCACCTCTGAGTGAAAACCCAGAAGTGACATCAACTCCCTGTCCCCAGCATGATGCTGTCAGAATTACCAAAAATTCCATGGTAAAAGCCATGGAAATTATGGGAACTCCTACAGAATCATGGAGTATTTCCCTCTGACTAACCAGAGCACAAATCTAGAGATGCAGATGAAAAGTGAGAAATTAAATCTCACCACCTGGTAAGCACTGACCATCTGTCCCTTTCTGACCAGCCCCTGCAGACTTTGCTTCTCTTCATGCTTCCTTTGGCTTCCTGCAGCTCTGTAAGGAAGGTGGGGGCATGCCTATTGTTCTTCTAATGGATAGGGTCATTTGCGTATATATGGCGATGAATGCTGCTGGCCAACAAAGTGCACTCTGGAGGCAGCAAAACCAAAATGGATTTTTTTGGAAGCTTCCTCAGCAGCATTCATTCCAGAAACTCCCTGAATCAAACTTCATTCCTTTGTCTTGTAACTGGCCATGGAAGCTTATTCTCATGAGCAACCAAAATACTCCCATTCATAAAAAAAACCTTCCGTCCTTAATGTAAGTAATCTAAAAATCAGTTTGAAACTGAAAAGTATTGCTGAGTACACTCCAATCCATGGAATTGACCCCACGGTCTTTAATGCTCTTTCTCTTTCTACTAAGCTCCACACACTTCTTCAGAGAATCGCTTTCAACAACAGTGCTGGAGATGAAGTGACCTTTGACGAACATGGAGAATTGAAAGGTGGATTTGATATTACCAATTTGGTCACTTTTCCAAATGAGTCCTATGTCAGAGTCAAGATCGGGAGGCTGGATCCTCAGGTTCCAATTAGTAAAAGATTTACCATCGACGAGGACAGAATTAAGTGGAACAGACACCTCGCACAGGTGAGAAAACATCACCACTGTCTCTCAAAAATATACAAACTTTAATGAAATGAGTAGACAGGAGATTTAAGGAAGATAGCAAACAGAGTCAGAAACTTTCTTAGTCCATGAATTTTGCTGATGGAGATACTGACCTTTCAGAGGCTGGGGACAGCGTAGTTGAGGCACTGTTGCGGTGCCCCCAAAGCCGGTTCCCAGCCACTGAAAGGCTTTAAAGGGCATTTGGCTCCATTGAGAACAGCAAGGCTATGCCTGCAAAAAAGCCAAAAGGCACAGGAAGCTTCCTATCGGCAGCTCTGCCCCCCCAGCATGCCTTAGGAACCCCCTCCAGGTTGCCAGCGTTGGGCTTTGTGCTGGTGGAACATCTACTCCCCATCTACTTTGGGTCCACCCTGCAAGACTTAAGTAGCCCAGCCGCCAGTGTAGGGGCCCCCAAAGCCAATTAAGCCCATTGTTGGCCTCCAAAGGACTTTCATCCTAGAGATTGAGGAGTAGGCTGTGAATTGCACCATCACTGGGCTCAACAAGCATGCAACATTTCAACCTCCGTTGGTTCCATAGTGCTTTGAATAATGAGCATTCTTCCTTGATATCCAAGATATTCCTCTTCCCATTATCTTAACAACTTTTACAGCTATGTGAACTAAAAGACTCCCAAAATCTTCTCAGTTCCCCATTCTCGTTTTCTTCAATGACAGCTGCCTCCCTTATCTGTGTGTAATGACAACTGCAAGCCTGGTTACAGCAAGAAAAAGAAGGAAGGGGAGCCATTCTGCTGCTATGTTTGTGATTCATGTCCGGAAGGGAAGATTTCAGACAAAGAGGGTAGGAAATGCTCTGATTCAGATGACTCCTGCTGAAGATCCCCATATGTTTTTTAGGCTGATCGCCTGAAGGGAGGGCATGTAAACACATGAAAAAGCTTCTCAGTATTGAACATTCCTTGCGTTGCTCCATTTATTTCCAGATATTTGCGTAATACTTTTTTAGAAATAATGGGAACTTGGTTCCAAAGAAAACACATCTCCCGGGCAACAGGAGGGCATAGTTCTGTTTTAAGAAAAGAAGCAACCCGGTACAAGATTGGGAAGTATCACCATGAACTCCCAAACTCCCAGAAAGGTCCTTTTCACCACAATAGAATTCACACTCTCATATCAATATATGTGTATAGGCTGAAAGTCAATGCCAGGACAGGTTAACAAAACTATTTTCATCAAGGGTTGCAAATGAGAAAGGCCAATAAATATACAGCTCTCTTAGAGCTCTCTCAGCCCCACCTACCTCACAGGGTGTCTGGTTTGGGGTAAAGGAAGGTGTTTGTAAGCCGGTTTAAATCTCCTTAAGTGGTAGAGAAAGTCGGCATATAAAAACCAACTCTTCTTCTTCTTCTTCTTCTTCTTCAGAAGTTTAAGATACATGCCAGTATTCCTGATTGTTTGTGCCTTTAAATTGTATTTTTTATTTATATATCAAATGCATTTTTGCTGTAAACATACAGGTATATAATAACTGTCACTATACTTCATATAGATGTGTTTTATTATCTACTCAAATACTATGGACCGTGACGGTTACTCAGAATGTAAACCACTTTGAGGGTGTCTTCATCAGCCCACTAAACTGTTGCTACAAAGATTCAGAAATACTTAACAACTAACACATATTTACACACTGTTTAAAAATCCTAGTGTGATTAATAAAGAAACCTACCAGTTTCAAGGAGACACTATCTAGTAGTTTTCCCAAGTATAAAATTCTTTTACAGTCCCTTCAGTGTTCCTGAAAAGAAACATACATAATTACATATAGGTGAACCAGCTATAAAAAAACTGTCAGATCTTAAAGACACCTACTATAGAACAGATCTTAAAGGGAACCTACCATACAAAACATTTGCATTTCAGGTTGATTGTACACAGCATAGTGAGTTTTGTTATTTCATCAAGGGTTGACCATACAAAGTTAGGTACTATCTCATCAAATTGTTTTTATATGAGGAATGTGTCTAAATAGGTTCTCTTCTCCTTTCAGACATGGATTCTTGCATGACTTGCTATGAAGGTCAATATCCAAACCTGGGACAAGATCAATGCATTCCCAAGATTCCAAATTTCCTTTCCTTTGCTGAACCCTTGAGCATGATTTTAGCCGTTTTGGCTCTCTTCTTTTCTCTGATCACAGCCCTGGTGCTTGCAATCTTTGTCAAGTACAAGGACACTCCCATCGTTAAAGCCAACAACCGGAGCCTCACCTACTGTCTACTCATCTCTCTCTTTCTCTGCTTCCTCTGCTCCTTACTCTTCATCGGAAGGCCCAACAAGGTGACCTGCCTCCTCCGACAAACGACTTTTGGCATCATCTTCTCAGTTGCTGTTTCTTCCGTCTTGGCAAAAACTGTTACAGTCATTGTGGCATTTATGGCCTCTAAACCAGGAAACGTTTTTCGAAAGTGGGTGGGGAAACAATTCGCATGTTATATTGTTATCTTTTGCTTCCTTGTTCAAATTGGCATATGTGCTGTTTGGCTGGAGTCTTCTCCTCCCTTCCCAGATGTGGACATGCATTCACTCAGTAGAGAAATCATCGTGCAATGCAATGAAGGATCAGCCACCATGTTTTATTGTGTTTTGGGCTACATGGGCTTACTGGCCTCAGTCAGTTTCATGGTGGCTTTCCTCGCCAGAAAGTTGCCTGACAGTTTCAACGAAGCCAAGTTCATCACCTTCAGCATGTTGGTCTTCTGCAGTGTTTGGCTGTCCTTTGTCCCCACCTACCTGAGCACTCAAGGAAAAGACATGGTGGCCGTGGAGATCTTCTCCATCTTAGCTTCCAGTGCTGGCTTACTAGGCTGCATCTTTTCCCCCAAATGCTATGTGATTATCCTGAGGCCTGAGTTGAACAGAAGAGAGCAGCTGATCAGGAAAAAGCATTAAACTCTTCATTCATCTATTCACTTGTTCTGCAGCTGTATCTTTATCTGAATCTATTTATTTTTTATCTGTGGCTATTTTGTTTTTATCTATTTATTTATCCATTTATCTGTGGCTATTTTGTTTTATGCATAGAATGAAACCCAGAAACCTTCCCCTGATATTCCTCTGTAATAGGCATCTGAGACACATTTAGAGAGTTTCTATGGGCCTTTATTTCTTGGTGGGGAGGTTGAAAAAAAATCTACATTTGAATGTTTCATTCCTGTAAATTTAAAATCTAAAATGCTGGTTCGGGATTTTCTGTTTGAGAGAAAGAGGGAGAGAGAGTACTTAGAGGCCTAATCAAAGACAATCAACATTATTTCTGACATCCCTGTTATTGCACAGGCTTATTGAATATGAGGGTTGTCAGATAAGCCCCTGCAACCGGAGCAGGGTAGGAAGAATGTGCTTGCAGCAAACAGAGGCCTAAGCCTCTGTTGTTGGGGATACCATTTTTATCAAAGTGTTTTGCCCAAATACCAGATTGTCCATGTGGTTGCTGGTGACATGATGATGTCCCTTCCACTGCTCTCTGTAAATGGCGCTGGTGCATTCCCTGTGACAGACGCCTATGCCACTATTTGCTGCTGGTAATTCCCTGAGTATCCCAGAGGCCCACTAATGGCGAGCACTCATCTGCCGATTCCTGCTGCTCCCCACCGAAATTCAGCTGGTTGATGGGTGAAGGCATACTGATGTTAATGCCCTTCCCTTTGAGCAGTGGTGGGGAATCTTTTTTCTGCCAAGGGCCATTTGGATATTTAGAACATCATTCCCGGGCCATACAAAATTATCAACTTAAAAAGTAGCCTGCTATATTTGGTCAAACATTTAGCCAAGAGGCACGACCGGAGACGGCTCAAAGTGTCTGCCACATAGAGCGACTCGCTTTTGAGCTCTGCTATCCCCAGCTGGGCCCAAGAGATTCAGGTAGGGCAGCATCCGTCTGAGCTAGAGATCTGCCAAGACCCATGAAGGGTCAGACCAAATGATTTTGCGGGCCTTATACAGCCCCCGGGCCTGACATTCCCCACCCCTGCCTTTGAGGCTCACCTGACATCTATCACTTAGGTGCAAGGCCAAACCTATTCTCTTTGCCCAAGTGGTTAATTGCCGGATTGATCTTCCAACATTTTAATCCTTTGTCCCTAACCTGAGAGAACACAGGGTTTAACTTGGGGGTTTATTGCTGGATTTTAAGGCTGGGTTTCTTTGAACTTTTAATGATTCTATGCTGTTTGCTGCTTTATCATGCTTCACTTTGTAAAACCCTCTGAACAGGTTCTCTGGATAAGTGGTGCAAAAATGTTCAAGATAGATAAATAAAGGAATTCATTTAAGGAGAAGTTGTTCACAGTTCTTGCTTTGCAACTTCCATTCAGAGATTCCCAATTTTTTTATTGCATCATGGGTGGGCGGGGGCCTCTTCTAGTCAATCTGAGCTCCCCATCCCAGTTGATGCCTCATCATAAAGAAGCTGGGATAAGATTTTTAAAAACTCTTTTTGCTTCGCTAGTTCTGCAAATTGTTATACCAGAACAATATTAGCAGTCTTCCAGGGGAGATAACCGCCACTATAATTATCAGAATCACTGTAATTTCTTTGCCCAGTCTCAGTTCCAGTAGCTTTCCAGAAGGAAACAGAAAACGAATCAGAAATAGAATCTTATGAGTTCAGCTTATAAAACTCTCCGCTGAGCCATTCACAGCTCAAATGAGGGCCTAGAGAGAGGCGATTTTCGTATCAGTACTCAATATCTCTGGTATTGCATACAAAGAAGTAGGTTGAGACAGGAAAGAAACGTTCCCTACGTCCACCGCTGAAAAGAGTGTTGGAAGAGTCAGGGGCCATCTGAGCCACCCTCTTGAAACCAGGCTGAACCTAATGATGATGCTGTAGAGGAGGCCCAGGACAGTGCATGTGGAGAGAGAGGTGTTCTTGGATTTCACATGGCAGAGTCTGAGATGTGGCTGCTGATACAAATGCTGCTTCTGCTTGTGGTGTATGAAGTACATAGTACGAAGTGCACGGGGGACAATTCTCCTCAGATTCCACATCAGTGGCATCAGCCAGGTGAACTCCTAATTGGTGGAATTGTAAATCATTTTGGTTGTACTTCCCAAAAAGTTCAATTTGAGTGGCACCCCTCCCAGGATGATACATGTTACCCAATGTAAGGAATTCAAGGCTCCTCTAATGTTGAGATGATGATGTCTGACTATATTTTAGAATTTTGCATATTTGCAAAACTGAATAGACATTTTATAATAATAATGAATAGACAATTATTGTGGCAACCAAAATAAGAAACTCATGTTCTAAGACACATTGGCTATTTATGCATGGTCAGTTTTGATGCTCACTCAAAGCTCCTTTTTTAAATGGGACTTTAAAAATGCCTAATCACGGTCCTGACGCAAAAGGAGAACACCCCCCCACTCGCCTTCATTCCTGTTTGCATAGCCATTAGCATGTGCATAGCTAACGCACTGCTGTTATTTTGCATGGTTCTTTGATTTCACTTGGCAGTGTTTGGCAGTGTGGCTGCTGATAAAGATGCTGCTTCTGCACGTGGTGTATGAAGTACATAGTACGAAGTGCACAGGGAACATTTCTCCTCAGATTCCACATCAGTGGTATCAGCCAGGTGAAATCCTAATTGGTGGAATTGTTACTCATTTTGGTTGTTCTTCCCAAGAAGTTCCTTTTCAACGGCACCCCTACCATGATGATACATGTTATCCAACGTAAGGAATTTGTGGCACCGCAAATGTAGATTTGATGATGATGTCTGGTTTTATTTTAGCAATTCTGTATATTTGCAAAACACAATAGGCATTTTTTAATAATAATGGATAGACAATAAGTATTGTGGGGACCAAAATGAAAGACTAATGTTCCAAAACACAAAGATTTTGCTTATATCAGTTACATGACCTATTGCTTCATGAATAATTTAGGAGTAGATTGCTCTGTTTCAGTTATCATACCTATACACTGAGCTTTTTTGAGCAAGGTCAGTTCTAAACAAGGGATGTCAGGACTTCAAAATAAAGTTACTAAGAGAGAAGTAATATTTTAAAAATATAGAAAATTTTGAGAAAATTAATGGCTCCACTAATGTAGAGATGAAAATGTCTAATTTTAGTAATTCTAAATATTTGAAAAAGTGAATAGTGGGAATGACTGATGGCTCAATGTCCAGCTTGTGGGTTTCCCAGTAGCGATGTGAGAAAAGAAAAGCGTCCGAGATGGGCCATTTGTCTGATTTAGCTGTGGCCTTATTGTGTTCTTAGATCCAAGGCCATAGATAGAAGCATTCTCTTTCAAACAACAATTTATTTTCTCTGCAGCCTGACAACAAAGTACTACCAGCATATCGTTGCCTTGGTGTTTGCCATCCATGAGATCAACAAGAACCCCAACATCTTGCCCAATGTCACTCTTGGGTTCCACATCCATGACTCCACTACAGACCAAAAATGGACATTCAGGACTACCTTGGATCTGCTTTTCACATCACTTGAACTCGTCCCCAACTACAAATGTGGCACCCAGAAAAAAGTGATGGGCGTCATTGGGGGACTTAGTTTTGAAATCTCATCAAACATGGCAACTCTCTTAAGTCGTTACAAGATCCCACAGGTATGATCAGAGAACTGAGATTATTTCGACTTTCACAAATCTCCCGTGCAGTTTAATCTCCCTTCCTGATCTAGTGTCAAGGGTTGCAAAGAGTAAGAACTATAAGCAAAAAATAGGGGGAGAGGTGAAATATGTTACATTGAATTTGGGTGGGATATGGGACTTGAAATGATAGTTGTCAATAAGGATTCCAAAGCATGTGTGTTGAATATTTGATTTGAATAAGTTGAAATGATTTGTGGGGGAGATCGTATAATAGTTTCATTCTGTTCATGCATGGGTGTTGGTTTGATTTGTTGGCCAACTCCATCCATCTACTGGATGATCCATTCTAAGTACTATGAACTGTGATTTTATTACAGTAGCTACTTAAAATGGAAGAAAATAAGAATTGCAGGGGGAAAGAAATATTATGGATTCACACAAATCTGGCAACTTTTTCTGTGGTTTTTGCCTTCTCAGATTATGAACAACATTCCTAGAAGGCATCATTTTGGTTTTTACTCTGAATCCTATTTTGAACACCAAGGCTAAAAGAATCTGATTCTTCTAGGATACTGCTAAAGAACTGAAATCAGCTTTCTCGTTCCAGTTTCCACATCTGGGTGGGGTCTGAATGGTATGAAGGAAGGTCATGATCAAAAGGAGGGAAATACAAAGAGATAATATCCCCTGTAGTGACTATATGGTCCAATTTTTAAAATATATATTTTAAACAAGCTACTCTTGAACTCAATTGATTAATGCCAGAATCTTGCCCATAAGAAAGAGCACTGCTGGATTTGACATGGAATATAGCACTGGATTCAATGGCATGTTGAAACCAAGGTTCTGTTTCACTTATACCAGTTAGTCAAAACTCATTGCCAGATTAGCATAGAAGGTTACATGTGAACAATCAATCAGCAATACTTTGGGGCATGGAAGGACACAGGCAGAAAGGAAATGATACCCAAAACACACCTAAAGTTCAACAATATTGATTAAGTTTGAAAACTGCTGATCTCAGTAGGAATCGATGTCATCTGAAATATCTTCTACCCAGACTCCAGTACCATAAAGTATCATTTGGTTCATTTCCCCCAAAAAGGTCTTAATGGTTGCCGGATAAGACATTCCTCCTACTGTGTGAAAAAAAATGCTAAAGTGTTTAGATATGGTGATATCTTTTGAGAAATTACCTTAAATTGGGCATGATTGATATTTAAAATTGTGGTCTTTTATGTATTTATTAATACTTGTTTTAATCACATTATAAGCCTCCTTGAGTTCTGCAAGGTGAAAAGATGGCTAATAAATATTTTAAATAAATCATACAAAAGTTTAAAACACTGCCACGGTTCCAGGTAAGTTTACTAGCAGCAGGAGGAAATGTGCAGACAAAAGAAGACATGCCATGGACTGGAAAACAGAGTTGTCTTTTATGCAATTTACATTGCCAATACAATAAGTTCAAGATCTAGGATAACATTTAAAGACCTTCTGAAAGAAGAAGGTGATAAATACAGTATTCCTATTCTCTCTCTGTAACATGATTTTTTTCCTTATTAGTTTTCATTTGGCTCATTTGAATCAGAAGTGGATAACCCAACCAGTCTCCCTACCTTTTACCGCACGGTCCCCCAGGAAGCCCTTCAGTATGAGGGAATTGTCCAACTACTTCTATATTTTGGTTGGAAATGGGTTGGGCTCATCACTCTGAAGGATGAAGGGGGAGACCGTTTCTTGCAAGCATTGGAACCGATGCTTTCCAGGAATGGAATCTGTGTGGCCTTCACAGAAAAAGCTACAGGACAGATCCATTGGGATGACATACATTTTATGTTGAAATATCTTGACAGAAGAAATACAGATTTCCTGGATAGCAAAGCCAATGCAATTGTTGTACATGGGGAAACTACAGCATTTCTCTGGCTGGTGACCATTATCTTTATTCCCACATTTTTAGTGAATTTTACAGATTTGGATTATGTGGAGAGAATCTCTACAGGAAAAGTGTGGATTACAACAGCCCAAATGGATTTTGCATTCAATTTTGTACAAAAGCCATATGATATACAAATATTCCATGGTGCTCTTTCCTTCACAATTCATTCAAAGGACATCCTAGGATTCCATACGTTTCTCCAACAAATAAAACCTTCCTGGGCAGAGAAGGATGGTTTTCTCAAGGCATTCTGGGAACAAGTCTTTGATTGTGCATTGCCAGATTCCATTAAGCCAACAAGTTTGGATGAAAAATGCACTGGAGAGGAGAGACTGGAGACTGTCCCGGCACCTTTCTTTGAAATGAGCATGACTGGCCATAGCTACAGTATCTATAATGCTGTCTATGCCATTGCACATGCTCTACACATCTTGGCCTCTGCCAGAACCAACCACAGAGTGATGGAGGATGGGAGCATCCTGGCTCTTCTAAATGTGCAACCATGGAAGGTATTTACTCCTCACTGACAAAAAAAGAACCCTGCCATGCTTAGGGTTACAAAAGGGTGGAGCCAAATGTTGCTGATTGTGCAAGATCACTTCTGTGTTAAAACCTGAAAGTGACATCAATCCCCTATTCTTAGCATGATGCTGTCAGAATTCTGCAAAATTCTATGGTAGATGCCATGTAAATTATGAGAAGTCCTACAGAATCATGGAGTATTTCCCTCTGACTAAGAGGAGCAAAAATCTAAATATCGTGTTGAAAAGTGAGAAATTACATCTCACCATGTGGTAAGTGCTAATCCTCTGTCCAGGAGTTTTACCAACTCCCTTTCTGACCAGCCCCTGCGGACTTCTCTTCCTGCTTCCTTTGGCTTCCTGCAGCTTTGTAGGGAACATGGGGGCATGCCTATTGTCCTTCTAATGGATAGGCTCATTTTCTTATATATGGTGATGAATGCTGCTGGCCAACAAAATGCACTCTGGATTAGGGCTGTTGAAAAAAAATTCGGTAAAATTCGGATCTGGCAAAATTTGGCCCATTTTTATTCGGGAAATGCTGACGTCCGAACTCCCCCGATTTAGATCCGTGGAATTCAGCATGAAATTCGGAGTTTGTGAATAATTCGGCCGTTAAAAGCCATTAAAAACATATTTGCGCCTTTCTGCGGCTCCCGGGGGAATATGTTTGGAGGTAGAGGTCACAAACTTTCAGTGTAGCTTGAGGGGACTCTTCTTGCAAGAACCCCCACATTTTGTGAATATTGGGTCAGGGGGGCCCAAGTTATGGGGCCCGGAAGGGGTCCCCCATCTGCCCACTGGAATAAAGCCATTAAAACAAATTTGCTGCTTTCTGTGGCTCCGCAGGGGGGCATTTTTGGAGGTAGAGGTCCCAAACTGTCAGTGTAGCTTGAGGGGACCCTTCTTGCAAGAACCCCCAAGTTTTGTGAAGATTGGGTCAGGGGCCCCCAAGTTATGGGGTCCCCCCCAATTGGAATAAAGCCATTTAATGCACATTCGTAGCTTTCCGCGGCTCCAGGGGGGCATTTTTGGAGGTAGAGGTCTCAAACCAGTGTAGCTTGAGGGGACCCTTCTTGCAAGAACCCCCAAGATTTGTGAAGATTGGGTCCAATCTTCACAAAACTTGGGGGTTCTTGCAAGAAGAGTCCCCTCAAGCTACACTGAAAGTTTGAGACTTCTACCTCCAAAAATGTCCCCACCTGGAGCCGCGGAATGCAGCGAATGTGTTTTTAATGGCTTTATTCCAATGGGCAGATTGGGGGGACCCCTTCCGGGCCCCATGACTCAGGGGGCCCTGACCCAATCTTCACAAAACTTGGGGGTTCTTGCAAGAAGGGTCCCCTCAAGCTACACTGAACTTTGGGACCTCTACCTCCAAACATGACCCCCGGAGCCGCGAAAAGGTGCCAATGTGTACATGCACCCCCCCCCCCATGGCAATCTCTCTCACACACAAACAGATACTCTCTCTTTCTCTCCCTGGGCTGCGCAGCAGCCGGGTTCACACATTCATCCACAACTGATTGGCCAGAAGAAGACCCCGCTTGGCCACCGATTGGCCACGGGAGAATGCTGTTTCAGGGCGCTGAACTTGTACGAATTTCTTTGATGTCTGCCCGAACTCATTGAGTTCAGTTCGTCGTTATCCCGCCTTTTTTTACTTTAGGTCCATTCGAAGTAGAAACAGCTGAATCAGGGAAAATTCAGCTGTTTTTCATGTCGGATGGAACCGAATTGACAGCCCTACTCTGGATGCAGCAAAACCAAAATGGACTTTTTTGGAAGCTCCCTCAGCAGCATCCGTTCCAGAAACACACTGAATCATACTTCATTCCATTATCTTGTAACTGGCAATGGAAGCTTATTCTCATGAGCAAGCAAAATCTTCCATCCTAGAAGAAAGTAATCTAAAAATCTGATTCAAATCTAAAAGTATTGGTGAGTAAATTCCAATCCGTCCAGTTGACTCCAGTTACCTTAATGCTCTTTCTCTTTCTACTAAGCTCCACGCCCGTCTTCAGAGAATTGCTTTCAACAACAGTGCTGGAGATGAAGTAACCTTTAACGAACATGGAGAATTGAAAGGTGGATTTGATATTATCAACTTGGTCACTTTTCCAAATAAGTCCTATGTCAGAGTCAAGATCGGGAGGTTGGATCCTCAGGTTCCGCTCAATAAAAGAGTTATCTTCAATGAAGACAGAATTAAGTGGAACAGACACCTCACACAGGTGAGAAAACATCTCTGCTTTCTCTGAAAAATATACAAAACTCTTTCTCATTTAGTGAAATGAGGAGACAGAAGATTTAAGGAGGATAGCAAATGGACTCAACGATTTTTAATCCACGAATTTTGCTGATTGAGCACTTAATAACAGCATCAATGGGCTCAACAAGCATGCAACATTTCAACCTCTGTTGGTTCCATGGTCCTTTGGATAATACACATTCCTCCTTGAGTTCTTAGATAGTACTCTTCCATTACCTTGACAACTTTTACAGGTCTTGTAAAGCAAAATAGTCCCAGAATCTTTTCAGTTCTACATTCTTGTTTTCTTCAAGCACAGCTACCTCCCTTATCTTTGTGTACTAACTACTGCAAGCCTGGTTACAGCAAGAAAAAGAAGGAAGGGGAGCCATTCTGCTGCTACGATTGTGATCCATGTCCAGAGGGGAAAATTTCAGAGAAAGAGGGTAGGAAATGCTCTGATTCATATTGCTCCCATATGCTTTGTAGACTGATTGCATGAAGGGAAGGAATTTAAACATCCACACTATGGGGGAAATGGGGAAACATGAAAAAACTTCTTGGTATGGAACATTCCTTGGGTTGCCCCATTTATTTCTAGAGATTTGATTAATACTTCTAAGAAATAATGGAAACTCAGTTTAAAAGAAAACAGAACTTCCGGGCATTGATGAAAGTGTCTAAATAGGTTCTCTTCTCCTTTCAGACATGGATTCTTGCATGCCTTGCTCTGAAGGTCATTATCCAAACCTGGCACAAGATCAATGCATTCCCAAGATTCCAAATTTCCTTTCCTTTTCTGAACCCTTGAGCATAATTTTAGCCTTTTTGGCTCTCTCCTTTTCTCTGATCACAGCCCTGGTGCTCGCAATCTTTATCAAGTACAAGGACACCCCCATCGTTAAAGCCAACAACCGGAGCCTCACCTACTGTCTACTCATCTCTCTCCTCCTATGCTTCCTCTGCTCCTTGCTCTTTCTCGGACAGCCTAACAAGGTGACCTGCCTCCTCCGACAAACGACATTTGGCATCGTCTTCTCAGTTGCTGTTTCTTCTGTCTTGGCAAAAACTTTCACAGTCATTCTGGCATTTATGGCCTCTAGGCCAGGAAACATTTTTCGAAAGTGGGTGGGGAAACAATTGGCATATTACATTGTTATCTCTTGCTTCTTTGTTCAAGTTGGCATATGTGCTGTTTGGTTGGCATCTTCTCCTCCCTTCCCAGATGTGGACATGCATTCACTCAGTAGAGAAATCATAGTACAATGCAATGAAGGGTCAGCCACCATGTTTTACTGTGTCTTGGGCTACATGGCCTTACTGGCCTTAGTCTGCTTCACTGTGGCTTTCCTCGCCAGAAAGTTGCCCGACAGTTTCAACGAAGCCAAGTTCATCACCTTCAGCATGTTGGTCTTCTGCAGTGTTTGGCTGTCTTTTGTCCCCACCTACCTGAGCACTCAAGGAAAAGACATGGTGGCCATGGAGATCTTCTCCATCTTCACTTCTAGTGCTGGCTTACTAGGCTGCATCTTTTCCCCCAAATGCTATGTCATTATCCTGAGGCCTGAGTTGAACAGAAAAGAACAGCTGATCAGGAAAAAAGCATTAAACCAGGATGGTCAAACATAAGGCCCGAGGGCTGGATCCAGCCCCTTGATAGCTCTTATCCAGCCCATGAACCAGCTAAGGGAGCCACCGCCACCACCCCACTCTCAATTTTGGCTGACAAGGCAGGTCCTGGCCCGAGCAAGTGACATTATTTCATATCCGGCCCTCATAACATTTGAGGTCATCATCATCATTTATTTATTACGGTCAAATACCAGCTTACACAAAAAGAAATATCATAAATAATTTAAAAATGTCTAGTATTTGATCAAATGAAAATTTAGTTACAACAACTCTTGGTAAAATGGTCTGTTTAACATGTCTGTTAATGTTATAATGTCTTTTAAACAGCTTCTTCTGCCTTATTACACATGCCCTGGCACAGAATCTCGCAACCTGATAGGTAATATCTTTAACACAATCATCTAATAACAAAGTAGTGTGGCTAACTCTATCTCTATCTGGAAAGCTAGACAAAAGTGGATCGATGAACATTTTACGTATGTCTTGATAAAATGGGCATTGTAAAAGAACATGTTCAACTGTTTCCACCATTCCAGATTGACATGGACAGAGGCGGAGTTCGTAAGGGAGACAGGCATATCTCCCTTCAAGAAGAGCAGACGGAAGGGCATTAAAGCTGGCCAAAGTAAAGGCTCTCCAATGTTTGGGGTAATCTAAGGCATAGAGATAATTTGCGGGAGCCAAAAAATTAATACGGTTCTCCACTACTGGAACCGAGTGAGCCCTTGATCTGTCAGCTTAAAGGGCAGTGTCCCATAGCCTCTGTTTGGCTACAGTTTTTGCTCTTTGATAGCCAAGATTTAGTAGAGTTGTGCTTGATAATCCTAAATGTTGCTATTTATCCTCAATTGATTTAATCCATTTTGAGGAAAAATTATCTGCAAAGATTGGGGGAGTTAAACCAGATGGGAACAGCTTAAGTTTAACCAATTAGAAATAGCATGGTACCATGCACATGTTTCTAATGTTACCATCCTGGCTTCCAGTCTGATCAATGCATTTGAAATACATTGTGGGACTCCGAATAGGGATCTGAGGACTGGACCACTTCTAATTTGTAGTATCTGTTATAGAGGCATATCTGCCACCCAAACATGAGTTGAGGAATTACCTTTCCCTGGAAAACTTTCATAGCAGAAGGTATGTGAGAACCCCCTTTAGTAAGAAAGAATCTCAGAGTTGCCATAGCAGTCGTCTGAGATGACTCAGACACTTGGGACAGCTGAGCTGACCATGAGCCAGAGGCTTGAAATACTATGCCTAGGTATCTAAACACCTTGACTTGGTCGATCTCATGACCATCTATCTGCCACTATGTTTTATGGTCTTATGAGAGAAGACCATAATTTTGGTCTTAGTGAACTTAATTAATAAGTGCTCCTCTTTACAATAGTTCACAAGTGCTCTAAGGGCTCTTCTAAGCCCTATCTCTGTGTGAGCTAAGATTACCGTGTCATCTGCATACAAAAGTGTGGAGATTGGTCTGTTTGCCATGTTGGCTGGATGGAAATTAGAGTTGGATAAACATCGTACCATAGAGTTTATATAAAAATTAAAGAGCAGAGGAGCTAAAACGCATCTTTGTTTCACTCCTCTTTTAACTAGGATCTTATGTGATAAATGACCTTGGGGGTTACATCTCACTGCTAAATAATTGTTCTCATGCAGTGTGCGTATGAGGGCAAGCAGTCTCCAGTCTATAGTGGAAGCTTCTAATTTTTTCCAGAGTCTGTTACGTGAAATGCTATCAAACACCATCTTATAATCAACGAAGGCTGCATAAAGGGCCCCCCGTGGTCTGTCAGTATATTTCTCTACCAAGTGGCATAGAATCAGACATTAATCCATTATGGAGTGGCCTCTTCTAAATCCAGCTCGTTCTTTTGCTAGAATCTCCTCTCTATCAAGCCAGTCCCAGAACTTCCAGGACAGGTGTCTAGAATAAAGTTTGCTCACCACACTAAGAAGGCTTATAGGGTGATAATTTGATGGATCTGACTTCAACCCTTTTTTATAGATCGGAATAATAATGGCCAGGCCCCAGTCTCTGGGAATCTGTGCAGTTTGGTCTAAATAAGTGAAAAGCTTTGCAATGACTGGTGCATGTGTTCGATCCTGGCTGAATCCTGGCTAAAACAAGGAATAAAGGAGGCTAAAGCGACCATGCATTTTCGCCCTATGGCACAGTCCCTTCCTTCCCAAACCCTGCCCTCCTCAGGCTCCCCCCAAAAAAACTCCTGCCAGTGGCGAAGAGGGAGCTGGCAACCCTATCAGTAGCTTTGAGAACACAGGAACAGTCTTGCAAATCCTGATTGAGTTTTCCTCCTCCCTTCTTCTTGCTGCATAAAGGCACTACCCAGCAAGTAGTTGTTTAAGTAGTCTCAATATGGATATAAATCATATAAATACATGCTGTGATTTAATAAAATCTGACCATTTGATGTTTTTCAGAAAAATCTCATTTACTGTCAATTGGTCAGGTTGAACTGGAAGCATTTCTGCATATGCACAATTTTGCAAAAACCCAGTGAGAACCTGATCTCCAAGTGAACTAATCTCTGTCACCAGGAGATCAGTTGTAATAGCAGATCTCCAGTTACTACCTGGAGGTTGGCAACACCAAAATCAGGGTGCTTCTACACATTACCTGGGCCAGCATCTCTTGATTTCTTTCCTTCTATGCTATTTGTTGCTTTTTCATGTTTGACTTTGCAAACTACTTTGAAAAGGTCATCTGGACAAGTGGTGCAAAAATGTTCTAAATAAATGAATTCCCTCAAGGAGAAGTTGTTCACACTTCTTGCTTTGTTACTTCCTTTCAGAGATTCCTGATTTTTTTTTTATTGGATTGCATCATGGGTGGGCAGAGACTCTGGTGGTTATTCTGAGCTCAACATTCCAGGTACTGGGATAGAGAAGCTGGGATGAGATCAGACAAATATTTTTGCTTCACTAGTTCTGCAACTAATTATCCCAGGCAAATATTAACAGTCACACAGAGGAGATTATCTTCACTATAATTATCAGTATCACTGTCATTACTTCTCCCAGTCACAATTCTAATGTTTCCAGAAAGAAACAGGAAAAAAAAAACAGAAATAAAATCTTAAAGATCTCATTATAAAACCCTCCACTAAGCCATCCACAGCTAAAATGAGGCCGTTTTCACATTGCCACTCAATATCTCTCAAGCAGCATATGAAGTAGACAGTTGGGACATGAGAGATGAGGTTCCTACGCCCACTGTTGAAAAGAGTGTTGGAAGAGTCAGGCGCCATCTGAGCCGGCCTCTTGAAACTAGGCAGAAGCTAATGGTGATGGCTATAGAGGAGACCCAGGAGAGTCCGTGTGAAGGGAGAGGTGCTTTTTGATTTCACATATCAGAGTCTGAGATGTTGCTGCTTATCCAGATGCTGCTTCCTTGGGTGGTGTACAAAGTATATAGTATGAAGTGCACCAGAACCAATCCTCATCACATTCCATATCAGTGGTATCAGCCAGGTGAAATCCTGGTTGGTGGAATGGTAACTCATATTGGTTGTCCTTCCTATGAACCTGATTATGAGAAGAACCCCTCAGGGGATTATGAATGTTATCCAGTGTAAGGAATTCATTGTTCCTCTAACTTTGAAATGATGATGATGATGATGATGTCTGGTTTTATTTTAGCAATTCTGTATACTTGCAAAATGGAATAGGCCACTAAGCATTGTGGCTAGCACTTATACACATTTGTAGGACAAATGTAAGAAAGTAATTCTTCACAGAACACATGGGATTTGCTGATGCACACTTTGCAGAAGGATTACATGTCTTTAAGGGAGTTAAACAAATTCATGGATATATCAGGGGCTAGTTGTTTTGCTAAGTAACAGGAACCTCCAGTATCAATTTGAACGCCAGTCCTAGGTGGGCAGTGGGAATGTCTGATGGCTCATTGTCCTGCTTGTGAGTTTACAAGTAGCATTGTGGTGTGGGAAAGGAAAAGTATTGCAGATGGGCCATTTCACTGATTTAGCTGGGGCCTTATTGTGTTCTTAGATCCATCTGTGACCAATACAGATGTCATACATTGAAGCATTCTCTTCTCAAACAATAACTGATTTTCGTTGCAGCCTGATAACAAAGTTCTACCAGCACATCCTCGCCTTGGTGTTTGCCATCCATGAGATCAACAAAAACCCCAGCATCTTGCCCAATGTCACTCTTGGATTCCACATTTATGACTCCACCATGGATCCGAAATGGACTTACAGGACCACCCTGGACCTCCTCTTCACATCACTTGAACTTGTTCCAAACTACAAATGCGGCACCCAGAAAAAAGTGATGGGTGTCATTGGGGGATATAGTTCTGATACCTCATTAGACATGGCCATTCTCTTAAGTCATTACAAGATCCCACAGGTATGATCACAGAACGATGATTATTTGGACGGTCACAAATCTCCCATGCATGTTAATCCCCCTTCCTGATCTCATGTCAAGGGCTGCAAAGAATAAGAACTATAAGCAAAAAATAGGGGGAGCGGTGAAGTTTGTTAAATTGCTTTTGGGTGTGATATGGGTCTTGAAATGATAGTTGTCAGGAAGGATTTCAAAGGATATGTTGAATACTCGATTTAAATATGTTGAAAAGATTTGGGGTTGTTACAAATTTTTTATTCTGTTCAATGCATGGGCGCTGATTTGATCTGCTGACCATCCATCTACAGGATGCTCCATCTACTGGATGATCCATTCTAAGTAGTATGAACGCTGTTCCTATTACGGTCACTATTCAAAGTGGAAGAAAAGAAGAATTACAGGGAAAAGGAAATATGATGGATGATAGTTGTCATGAAGGATTCCCAAGGATGTGTGTTGAATATTCCATTTGAATATGTTTCACATTCTCAGATTATGAACAACATTCTTTGAAGAAAACATTTTGTTTTTACTCTGAATCCTCTTTTGAACACCAAGGCAAGAGGTGTCTGGATAGAAAATTAATTATTAATTTTATCTCAGGGGATTTTATTGGGATGATTTAGCTTATGGTCTTGAGGCCAATAGAGATGTTCCATTAAAGTGAAGTTTCCTGACTCCAGTTTCCATATCGGGTGGGGGGTCTTAATGGTGTGAGGGAAAGTCATGATCAAAAGGGGGGAAATAACAAATGGAGATTTCCCCTTGTTTTGAGCACATGCTCCAATTTTTAAAATATGTATTTTAAACATGCTCTTCTTGAACCCTATCTGTTGAATGCCAGAATTTTGACCACAAGAAAGAGCACTGCTGGATTTGACATGGAATATAGCACTGCATTAAATGGCATATTGAAAACAAGGTTCTGTTTCACTCATAGAAATTATTCAAAAGTAATTGCCAGATTTGCCTGGGAGGTTGCTTGTAAAAACTCAGTCAGCATCTCTGTGGGGCAAAGAAGGGCATAGGCAGAAAGGAAATGATACCCACAACACCCCCCAAAGGTCAACAATATTGACGAGGTTGGAATGCCGCTCATCTCAACAGGGATATCTCCTTGATTGGGAAGACGATTCATTCGACAAATCAGTAACAATTCATACAGCTTGACACAACGAACAATGAATTTGAATCCAAGGGAAGAAGTGTTTATCCATTTAGTAAGATTCTTCCATCTCATGCACTTATTCTCCTGACCACATTTATACCTGTGCTTTTATGTCTGTACACACAGCATGAACGCAGAAGTCATCTAATGTTCAACAAAGGACTACATGAGATTTCTGGCTGAAAATATTAATTAGGGAAAAGCGAAATGCTTTTTTTTTAATGGAAACTATATTATCATTACTATATTATCATTACGTAAAGGTTTAATGATAGAAGAGTGCGGGTGTTAGAAGCTTAGAGTTGTTTTCAGAAATCATATTTTATCTTGAGAAAAACGACGTGTGCAGGCCAGGTAGTAAGAAATGAATATATATATATGTTCATAAGAACATAAGAAAAGCCCTGCTGGATGAGACCAAGGCCCATCAAGTCCAGCAGTCTGTTCACACAGTGGCCAACCAGGGGCCTCCAGGAAGCCCACAAACAAGACGACTGCAGCAGCACCATCCTGCCTGTGTTCCATGGCACCTGATATAATAGACACGCTCCTCTGATCCTGGAGAGAATAGGTATGCAGCATGACTAGTATCCATTCTAACTAATAGCCATGAATACCCCTCTCCTCCATGAATATGTCCACTCCCCTCTTAAAGCCCTCCAAGCTGGCAGCCATCACCACATCCTGGGGCAGGGAGTTCCACAATTTAACTATGTGTTGTGTGAAAAAATACTTCCTTTTATCTGTTTTGAATCTCTCACCCTCCAACTTCAGCAGATGACCCCGCGTTCTAGTATTATGGGAGAGGGAGAAAAACCTCTCCCTGCCCACTCTATCCAAATGATGCATAATTTTATAGACCTCTATCATGTCTCCCCTCAGCCGCCTTCTTTCCAAGCTAAACAGCCCTAAGCATCCTAACCGCTCTCCATAGGACAGTTGCTCTATTCCCCTAATCATTTTGATTGCTCTTTTCTGCACCTTCTCAAGCTCTGTAATATCCTTTTTTAGGTGTGGTGACCAAAACTGTACACAGTATTCAAAGTGTGGTCTCACCATAGATTTGTACAAGGGCACTATGATAGCAGCAGTTTTATTCTCAATTCCTCGTCTAATTATGGCCATCATGGAATTTGCCTTTTTTACAGCAGCCACACACTGGGTTGACATCTTCATTAAGCTATCCACTACCACCCCAAGATCCCTTTCTTGGTCTGTCGCTGCCAGAACAGACCCCATCAGTGTATATGTGAATTTAGTTTAACATACAAAGGTTTAATAGACTGCAGTAGAACAATTGATGTTAGAAGGCTAGAATTGACAAAATCTTGATATTTTTATAAACTATATTTCCATGTTGGGTAAACTGTCTTGAGTAATGTAGGCCATGCAATAGGGCTGACGATTCGGTTTGTCCCGAAACGAAAAACAGCTGAATTTCCCCTGATTCGGCGGTTTTTAGTTCGGATGGAACCAAACTCAAAAAAGGCTGGAAAACGGGAGCCAAATTCAGCGAGTTCATGGTGTTCAGTGAATAAATTCAGCAAATTCGGGGTTCGGCGCAGCAGCATAACCGTCAGTTAGTAAGCAGCATTGTCCCGTGGCCAGGCTGGGTCTTCTTCCCCACCCTTAATGTGCATCTCTGACAATGGGGGTTTGCAATTAGCAGAGCTTGCCGCCCACACCCAAAGCTCCCAGCCCCGACAAACAGCTGAGCTGCGGGGAGCAAGGGCGGGGCAGGTGCGAAGAAGATGGAACAGAAGACATCCACAGTAAGACCCATTTTGGGGCTTTTCTCTATAATTTTTCTCCTCTGTGTGTGTGTGTGTTGGGGGGAAGCAGAGTCTGTGTGTGGGGGGGGGAGGGAGCAGTTTCTGTGGGTGGGGGGGAAGCTTTCACCTGTTCTGCAGGGGGGGTGCCCCCTGATGGAACAGAAGACATCCACAGTAAGACCCATTTTGGGCCTTTTCTCTATCATTTTTCTCCTGTGTGTGTGTGTGGGGAGGGAGCAGTTTCTGTGGGGGGGGAAGCCAAAGGGGGCTTTCGCCTGTTCTGCGGGGGGTGCCCCCTGAGTTTCTCTCTCCCTGGTTTGAGGGGGGGCTTCAGTTGTGTGTCCTCAGGTTTTCCCTCATTCATAAGATCGGTTAGGTCTATTTTGATGCTTGCTCAAAACTGGTTTTCAAATTGTGACTTAAAGAATGCATTTGCCTGGTCCTGAGTCCGATGCAAAAAGGGAAACTCCACCTCCTCCTGCTCCTTATGCATAGCTAGCTGCCTCTGTCCCTTCCCATGGTTTGCAAACTCCCAGGTGTAAGGTGTTGCTTTGCATGGTTGCAAACGTGTTGCTTTGCATGGTTTGAATGGTTGCAAATGTGTTGCTTTGCAAAGTTTGCATGGTTGCAAACATGTTGCTTTGCAAGGTTTGTATGGTTGCAAATGTGTTGCTTTGCATGGTTTGCATGGTTTGCATGGCTGCAAATGTGTTGCTTTGCAAGGTTTGTATGGTTGCAAATGTGTTTCTTTGCATGGTTTGCATGGTCTGCATGGCTGCAAATGTGTTGCTTTGCATGGTTTGCAAACTTCTTCACACCTGCCCCGCCCTTGCTCCCCGCAGCTCAGCTGTTTGTTGGGGCTGGGAGCTTTGGGCATGGGCGGCAAGCTCTGCTAATTGCAAAACCCCATTGTCAGAGATACATATTAAGGAGGGAGAACCCCTTTCGGGGCCCATATCTCAGCCCCCCCCCTGACCCAATCTTTACAAAACTTGGGGGTTCTTGCAAGAAGGGTCCTCTGAAGCTACTCTGAAGGTTTTGGACCTCTACCCCAAAAAATGCCCCCCCCCCCGGAGCTGCAGAAAGGCGCAATTGAGTTTTTAATGGCTTTATTCGGCCGAATTTCCCCCCGAACTCCGGATCTCATGCTGAATTGCATGGACCCGAAGTGGGGGAGTTCAGACTTCAGCATTTCCCAAATAAAAACGAGCTGAATTTTGCCAAATCCGAATTTTATCGAATTTTTTTATCAACAGCCCTGCCATGCAGCCATGTAACATATATGCATGTAAGTATTTTTTTTCTTTATCTGAATTGTTCTATTTTTCAAATGTCCCCACTTCCTGTATTTTTCCTACCCCTTTGCTTCATTTTAAAAATAAAACATTTTTAAAAAGGAAGTACATCTGGTGGGCATATAAGAGAAGGTCTCTTCAGAGGCAGTGCTACGATTATGGAAGAATCTCTTCTGGGAGATGCACCTGGCCCCCTCGCTTTCAGTCTTTTCGAAGCAGCTGAACACAGTTTTATTTAGGATTTGTTTGATTAATAAAGTCCTTTATTTATTAAGATTTAAAATGGTGTTCTTTTATATATTTTTACAATACTTGTTTTGTTCACATTATAAGCCACCTTAGGTTCTGCAAGGTGAAAAGATGGCTAATAAATAAAACAAACATTTTAAAAACTGCTACAGGTTCCAGACAAGTTTATTAGCAGCAAGAGAAACAACACGGACCAAAAAAACAGGTCTGGAAAGCAGAGCTTTATTTTAGGCAATTTAAGTTGTGGATAGGTTCAAGATCTGGGGTAACATTTAAAGACCTTTAAGACTTCGAAACAAGAAGTTGATTAATAGAGTTGAGTGTTCCTATTCTCCCTCTGAAACATGATTTTTTTCTGCTTTTAGTTTTCATGCGGCTCGCTTGAATCAGAAGTGGATAACCCAACCACTTTCCTTTCCTTTTACCGCATGTTCCCTAAGGAAGCCCCTCAGTATGAGGGAATTCTCCGGTTACTTCTGCATTTCGGCTGGAAATGGGTTGGGGTCATCACTCTGGATGATGAAGGTGGAGACCATTTCTTGCAGGCACTGGAGCCAATGCTCTCCAGCAATGGAATCTGTGCAGCCTTCATAGAAAAGGCTACAACAGAGGTCCAGTGGGATGACATAGATTTTATGACCAAATACTATGGCAATAATAAAGCAGATTTCCTGGACAGCAAAGCCAATGCAATTGTTGTACATGGAGAAACTGGAACATTTATGTGGCTGGCAGCAGTTATATCTTTCCCCCCACACATAAACACCCCAACAGGTTCTGATTATGGGATGAGAACTTCTGCAGGAAAAGTGTGGATTACGACAGCCCAGATTGATTTTGCGTTCACTACTATACAAAAGACATTTGATATACAAATGTTCCATGGTGCTCTTTCCTTCTCAATTCATTCAAAGGACATCTTAGGATTCCATACATTTCTCCAACAAATAAAACCTTCCTGGGCGAAGGGGGATGGTTTTATCAAGGAATTCTGGGAACAAGTTTTTGAATGTGCATTTCCAGATTCCAGTAGTCCAGCAGAGTCTAGTGAAACATGCACCGGAGAGGAGAGACTGGAATCTGTCCCAGCATCTATCTTTGAAATGAGCATGACTGACCATAGCTACAGTATCTATAATGCTGCCTATGCCGTTGCACATGCTCTACACATCTTGGACTCATCTAGAACCAACCACAAAGCCATGGATGATGGGGGCAGCCTGGCTCCTCTGAATGTGCCACCATGGAAGGTAATTACTCCTCACTGACAAAAACAGTCCCCTGCCATGCTTAAGGTACCATAAGTTGGTATGAGTGAGGAAATGGGGCTTTTGAGCCTTTTTTTTCTGCCCATCTGGGAGTGAGGAAATCACTTAGTTGTCATGGTCTCCTGCCCAGTGAGGCTTCTCCCTCTCTCTACTCCTGAATTTCTCCTGTCTCTGGATTTTGATGCCATTTATACACTACAGTAATGGGTATTCTCTTCCCATGGACTTGATTATAGACTCCTTGACCATGTTGCCCTTCCAGGCTTAGCTCTTGTGTTCTCCTGGGAAGCATGGCAGCTGCAATAGCTCTCTTCCCTTCTTTTTGTTCAATGGAGTAGGAAAGGGCTTTAATGTGGATTGCAGAGACCAGAATGGCTGCATTTTAAATGAATTTGTTAAAAAAAATTATTAATTTAATTTATTAAACAATTGAAATTGCTCCCAGTATTTCTAAAAAAAAATAAAAAAAATAAAAATGCTGAGCGAAGTCTAAAGAAAAGCTGGAAAAACAACAATTCCCAGTGATACACAACCTGAACAATGAAAAATGAGAATAGGCTATCGATTTGGGGAGGTGCAAGTATTTATGCGCCCTGACCTGGATGGCCCAGGCTTGCCTGATCTCGTCAGATCTCAGAAGCTAAGCAGGGTCAGACCTGGATAGTATTTGGATGGGAGACCACCAAGGAATACCAGGGTTGCTGTGCAGAGGAGGGCACTGGCTAACCACCTCTGTTAGTCTCTTGCCATGAAAACCCCAAAAAAGGGGTTGCCATAAGTCGGCTGCAACTTGACGGAACTTTATACACACACACACACACAAACACACAAGTATTTATGCTAGGGATTGTCCGTGGGACCTTCTGAATGCCAAACAAATGCTCAACACTGAGCCATGGATGTAGCAAAACCAAATAGATCAAGAGAATTCCTCAGAAACACCCTGAATAATACTTCATTCATTTGTCTTTTAACTGGCAATGGAAGCTTATTCACGTGAACAAGCAAAATACTTGCATTCATAAAACACCTTCTATCCTAGAAGAAAGTAATCTAAAAATCTGTTTGAAACAGCAATGTTGTAGTGAGTACATTCCACTCCATCCAATTGACTCTAGGCTCCTTAATCCTCTTTCTCTTTCTGCTGAGCTCCACATACTTCTTCAGAGAATTGCTTTCAACAACAGTGCCGGAGATGAAGTGACCTTTAATGAACGTGGAGAATTGAAAGTTGGATTTGATATTACCAACTTGGTCACTTTTCCAAATAACTCCTATGTCAGAGTCAGGATCGGGAGGCTGGATCCTCAAGTTCAACTTAGTCTAAGAGTGATCATCAATGAGGACAGAATTAAGTGGAACAGACATCTTGCCCAGGTGAGAAAACATCACTCTCTCGCAAAACTACACAAAGCTCTTTCTCATTTAATGAAATGGATTGGCAGCAGTTTTAAGGAGAGCAGATAGAGTCCATGAAATTTTAATCCACGAATTTTGCTAAGTCAACACTTAATTACATGTATCACTGCAACATTTAAAACTTTGTTGGTCCCATCATGCTTTGGACAGGACACATTCCTCTTTGAGATCCGTGACATGACTCCATTACCTTCACAATTACTAGAGAAATTCAGGAACAAACAACTCCCATTATCTTCTCAGTTCTACATTCTTGTTTTCTTCAATGACAGCTGCCTCCTTTATCGTTGTGTAATGACAACTGCAAGCCTGGTTACAGCAAGAAAAAGAAGGAAGGGGAGCCATTCTGCTGCTATGATTGTGATGCATGTCCAAATGGGAAAATGTCAGACAAAGAGGGTAGGAAATGCTTTGATTCATACTGCTCTTGTTGACGATCCCCATATGTTTCGTAGACTAGTCACCTAAAGGTAGGAAACTTAACATCTGGATTTCAGGGAAACATGAAAAAGCTTCTGAATATTGAACATTCCTGTGCGTTGCTCCATTTATTTCCAGAGATTTGCTTAATACTGTTGAGAAATCCTGGGAACTCAGTTCTAAAGAAAATAGAACACCTGGGCAGCAGGAGGGGATAATTCTATTTTAAGGAAAGAGACAACCAGGTAAGAAATTGAGAAGTATCACCATGAACTCTATAAATCCCATAAACTTCCCACCATAGGATTCACAATCTCATTTCGGCATCTGTTGAAAAGCTGAACAGCTGGCATTGCTCCTTCAGTATTTTTTATATTAGGACAAGTTTACAAAACTGATTTCATCCAAGATTTCTTGTTTTCATATCACATGAAACATGTGATACACATGAAAGTGTCTCAATAGGTTCTCTTCTCCTTTCAGACATGGATTCTTGCATGACATGCTCTGAAGGCCATTATTCAAACCTGGGACAAGATCAATGCATTCCCAAGATTCCAAATTTCCTTTCATCTGCAGAACCCTTGAGCATGATTTTAGCCTTTTTGGCCCTCTCCTTTTCTCTGATCACAGCCCTGGTGCTCGCAATCTTTGTCAAGTACAAGGACACCCCCATCGTTAAAGCCAACAACCGGAGCCTCACCTACTGTCTACTCATCTCTCTCCTTCTCTGCTTCCTCTGCTCCTTGCTCTTCATTGGAAGGCCTAACAAGGTGACCTGCCTCCTCCGACAAACAACTTTTGGCATCATCTTCTCAGTTGCAGTTTCTTCTGTCTTGGCCAAAACTGTTACGGTCGTTGTAGTATTTATGGCCTCTAAGCCAGGAAACATTTTTCGAAAGTGGGTGGGGAAACAATTAGCATATTACATTGTTATCTCTTGCTTCTTTGTTCAAGTTGGCATTTGTGTTTTTTGGCTGAGCTGTTCTCCACCCTTCCCAGATGTGGACATGCATTCACTCAGTAGAGAAATCATAGTGAAATGCAATGAAGGGTCAGCCGCCATGTTTTACTGTGTCTTGGGCTACATGGGCTTCCTGGCCTCAGTCTGCTTCATTGTGGCTTTCCTCGCCAGAAAGTTGCCTGACAGTTTTAACGAAGCCAAGTTCATCACCTTCAGCATGTTGGTCTTCTGCAGTGTTTGGCTGTCCTTCGTCCCCACCTACCTGAGCACTCAAGGAAAAGACACGGTGGCCGTGGAGATCTTCTCCATCTTCGCTTCCAGTGCTGGCTTACTAGGCTGCATCTTTTTCCCCAAATGCTATGTCATTATCCTGAGGCCTGAGTTGAACAGAAGGGAGCAGCTGATCAGGAGAAAGCATTAAACCCTTCAATCAGCTGTTCACTTGTTCTGCAGCTGTATCTTTATCTGAATCAAATTTGGCAATTTTGTTTTCTGCATAGATTGAAACCTGTGAACCTTTCCTTGACATTCTTCTGTAATAGGCATCTAAGACACATTTACAGAGTTGCTATGGGCCTTTATTCCTAAGCAGGGAGATAGGAAGAATTTTACATTTGAGTGGCAACTGTCTGTGGCTCAGTGGTAGAGCATCTGCTTGGCATACAGAACATCCCAGGTTCAATCCCTGGCATGTCCAGTTAAAAGGACTAGGCAAGCAGGTGATGTGAAAGACCTCCGTGTTTAGGATGCAATTATCCTGGGTAAGGTTTATGTCCTTGCTTAAACTATTTGTGGGATTTTTTTGTTTTATTTTATTTTGCTATGTCTATGTTACATGTAGCGTTCTTTTCTTTTTTAAAACAATTTTTATTTTCCATAACGTTATAACCAAATATTTCAACAATATGTACAATTTATCAGTTAAAAAAATGAAAAGAAAAAACAGTATATTATTGTTGAAAATACATCTTTGTTATTAAGTAAAATATGAAAAACTTCCCCTTCATCTTCCTCCATCTTTTTATAGACTTATTGCTCTTTTGCTTTAGAAATTCTAATCCTAATATTGTTTTATATATTTAAATGTAATTTCTTCGTTCAAAATCAATTCAACTATAATTACAAAGTAATTCAAACCAGAAATGCTTATTTGATTGTTTTAACCCAAATATAATATAACAATTATAGATTGTAATTATTAAGTATTGTATATAGTAATAAAACAATTAAAACTAAAAATAAAATTAATATATCATGTTTTTCCAACAATATCTTTGAAAAGTGGATTAGATCAATTAATAAGCTTTAAGTTCCCCCATTTGAAGTTCAATTTCACAGTAAACCCTCCATGCCTCCCATTAACCATGAATTGTACATAGTCTTACTGATTTATCAATGCAGTAAGTTTTGCCATTTCTGCCATTTCTAACATCTTCTGTATCCAGTCTTTTTTGTCTGGAATTTTCATTGTCTTCCATTTAGCTGCATAGTGGCATATATCAAAAATGATCTCTGAGATAAGATAGAGTCAGGTATCATACTTAGTAACATCATCTCAGGTGTTTTAGGTACATTGTTTTGTATAATTAACCTTATTTCATGGTAAATCATGTCCCAAATTTTTTTTTGCTTTATCACAAGTTCACCACATATGGCGAAATGAACCTATTTTGTTATTGCATTTCCAACACTTTGGGGACATCAATTTGTAAGTCATTGCCAGTTTTTTAGGTGTTAAATACCATCTGTACATCATTTTATAGATATTTTCTCTTAGTGATTGTGAAAGTATGAGTTTCATGTCTTGTGACCGAAGTCTTTCCCATTTGTTTAATGGTATATCATGGCCCAGCATCTGTGCCCAGCTAATCACAGTGGGTTTTATTCGTTCTTGTTCACAATAAAGTTCTAACAATAACTTGTACATTTTGGATATTAAATGATCATTTGTATCCAGTAAAAGTTTTTGGAAGATTGATTTATTTTTAAGAAAACCTGTTTTCAAATCCTGAAATTACATGTAGCTTTCATGGCACATATTTGTTACATCTTGACGGTCCGTACCGGATGCACAGAACACAATTCGCTTTAAAGTGCTGCCGGTTTACTTGTATCTCATTGATCTGATGAAGTCCCCCAAAACGTGGATGTATGACTAGCCACACGTACTCTTCTGCTGCAAGTATTTGGACTTTTGCCTTCAGGCAAGTTGAACTATGCTCCTTACCCCCCCCCCCTTGAACTTTCACCATATCACGGTTCCATGCGGTTTTTGCGGGAGGGGCAGTCATTCTACGAGGCCTCCTGCCTCTGCTTTGATGTTTCATGTGTGTATGTATGTATATGTGCCAGTGTGTTGCATTGGATATCCTTGTACTTCACCTTTTGCTGTTGCTTGTTTCATTTTTGTTACAATATTGCATTTATAGTCAGCATGAAATGAATGTCTGACCATTTAAATTTTGCATTGTCGTTCGTTTATTTTTGAGCCTTCGTGCTGCAAACCTCCAGGTAATAGCTGGAAACTTCCTGCTATTACAACTGATCTCCAGCCGATAGAGATCAGTTCACCTGGAGAAAATGTCTGCTATGCCAATTTCGACTCTATAGCATTGAAGTCCCCCCTCTCCAAACCCTGCGCTCCTTAGGCTCCACCCCCAAAATCTCCTGCCGGTGGTGAAAAGGGACCGGGTAACCCTAGTTTGAGACCCTGGAGAGCTGTTGCCGATCAGAGTAGACAATACTGACTTTGATAGACCAAGGGTCTGATTCAGTATAAGGCAACTTCATGTGTTCATGTGAGTGTTTAATTCTTGTAAGTCTCAAATGTAAAATGCTGGTTCAGGATATTATGAGAGAGAGAGAGAGAGAGAGAGAGAGAGAGAGAGAGAGAGAGAGAGAGAGAGAGAGAGAGAGTATTTAGAGGCCTAGTAAGAGACAATCAGCATTATTTCTGGCATCCCTCTTATTGCACAGCTTTATTGAAAAGAAATGCCCTTACCTGCATGGCCCAGGCTAGCCCGATTTAGTCAGATCTCAGAAGCTAAGCAGGGTCAGCCCTGGTTAGCATTTGGATGGGAGACCACCAAGGAATACCAGGGTTGCTGTGCAGAGGCCACCTCTGTTAGTCTCTTGCCATGAAAACCCAAAAAAAGGGGTCGCCATAAGTCGGCTGCGACTTGACGGCACTTTACACACACACACACACACACACATTGAAAAGAAAACTTGCCAGGTACCCCTTGCAACTGGTGGGGGGTGGGGGAACTTACCTGCAGGACACTGAAGCCTAGGCCTCTGTCATCAGCAGTGCCATTTTTATGACACAGTTCTGCTCAAATTCCAAGTCATACATGTGGTTGCCAGTGACATGATGATGTCACTTCTGCTGCACACTGGAAATAGGGTTGCCAACAGATCAGTGACACCACAGAGGGACCGACTGACAAAAGGAAGGAGGCACAGGCGGATGGAAAGTCAGATGATGAAAAGACAGGCAGATGGATGGATGAACAGAAGGATAGATGGATAGATGGATGGACAGACGATGGTGGAGAAAAGGATGGGCGGATCCTTTCACTTGTATATACTCCCCTGATGGGAGTCCAGTAGCAACTTTTAGTTCAACAAGCATTTGAGGGTATAAGCTTTGGAGAGTCAAAGCTCCTTTTGTAAGATATAAGAGCTTTAACCATAGAAATGTTAGACCCCGCAATTTTACTGCAGACCAGCACAGTTCCCTCTAAAACTATCCTCATGAGCAAAGTTTCTAAACCTGTACAACCCTCTAAAAACCCAAATCATGTTGGAGAAGGCCAGCAGATATCCTTTGAATAAAGTGTTCCTTCAACTATATTTGACTCATAAGGTGCGAAGTTGGTGTGGTGTGAGTACAGTGAAGCTTTTCTTGTTACTCACTTTATCACTCCACTGCAGAAAGATCCTCCCTGGCTGCCTTTCTATTTCCATTCAAAAGTCAAATTGCAAAATCTTATTTTCAGGCCCTAAATGGCTTGCAGTTGGAGGACACAAAGGACCACTTCCTCCCCTACTGTACATCCCATCTATTAATTTTCCCCTCACTGTTCAGATCCTCCTGTTCTCCACACCCCTGCTTCAATCAGTGAGTCACCTTGGGCCCAGAAACAGGGCTTTTCCATTTGGCATCTTGCCCATTAGAATGCTCTTCCCTTTGAGGCTCGCCTGACACCTACACAACTATCATTTAGGTGCAAGGCCAAACCTATTCTCTTTGCCCAGTTGTTTGCAAATATACACTGGTTACTGGAGCGTACGAGAGAATTTCAGAAGAAAATCAGCTTGTGTTTCATAGATTACAGCAAAGCTTTTGACTGTGTGGATCATGAAAAGCTATGGCTGGTTTTAAAGGAATGGGTGTGCCACTACATCTGATCATTTTGATGCGCAACCTGTACTCTGGACAAGAGGCCACAGTTAGAACAGAATATGGAGAAACGGAATGGTTTCCAATTGGCAAAGGTGTCAGACAAGGATGTATTTTATCTCCCTATCTCTTCAATCTATACGCAGAACATATAATTAGGAAAGCTCGATTAGATTTAGATGAAGGTAGAGTGAAAATTGGAGGGAGGAATATTAATAATTTGAGACATGCTGATGACACTACATTATTGGCAGAAAATAGTGAAGATTTGAAATGACTACTGCTGAAAGTTAAAAGAGAAAGTACCAAAGCAGGACTACAGCTGAACATCAAGAAAACAAAAGTAATGACTACAGGAGAATTACACAACTTTAAGGTTGACAATGAGGAAATTGAAATTGTTCAAGACTTTCTATTCCTTGGCTCCACCATCAACCGAAAGGGAGACTGCAGCCAAGAAATTAGAAGGAGATTGAGACTGGGAAGGGCAGCCATGAAGGAGCTAGAAAAGATTTTGAAGTGTAAGGATGTGACTCTGGCCACCAAGACTAGATTAATTCATGCCATCATATTCCCTATTACTATGTATGGGTGTGAAAGCTGGACAGTGAAGAAAACTGATAGGAAGAAAATAGATTCCTTTGAAATGTGGTGTTGGAGGAGAGTGTTACGGATTCCGTGGACTGCAAAAAAACAAATCAGTGGGTTATAGATCAAATCAGGACTGAACTGACCCTAGAAGCTAAAATGACTAAACTGAGGCTATCGTATTTTGGTCACGTCATGAGACGACAAGAGTCACTGGAAAAGACCGTCATGATAGGAAAAGTTGAGGCAGCAGGAAAAGAGGAAGACCCAACAAGAGATGGATTGACTCAATAAAGGAAGCCACAGCCTTCAATTTGCAAGATCTGAGCAAGGCTGTCAAAGATAGGACATTTTGGAGGACTTTCCTTCATAGGGTCGCCATGAGTAGGAAACGACTTGACGGCACTAAACACACACACACAATAGCCAGGCTGATCTTCCAACATTTTGATCATTTGCCCCTAACCTGAGAGAACACATGGTTTAACTTGGGGGTATATTGCTGGATTTTTAGGCTGGGTTTCTTGGAACTTTTAACGATTCTATGCTGTTTATGGCTTTATCATGCTTCACTTTGCAAAACACTTTGAATAGTTCCTCTGGACAAGTGGTGCAGAAATGTTCCAGGTAGATAAATAAATAAATTCATCTAAGGAGAAATTTTTCACAGTTCTTGCTTTGTCACTTCCATTCAGAGATTCCCGATTTTTTATTGCATCATGGGTGGGCAGAGCCACTGCTAGTCATTCTGAGGTCACCATTCCAGCTGCTGCCTCACTGTACTTTTTAAAAATATATTTTATTAGGATTTTAGGTAATACAAAAGAAAAGAATGGGAAAAGAGAATAGGGAACAAAGAACTTTACAGATCTTATTGGGTCCAGGACAGGCCTTCTAGTTGTAGCCCTTTTTCTTGATATTCCTATATCTAGTCTAATCTAATTGCGATTCTGAGCCATAATATTATACACTTTATTTCTTTTCTGTAATCATTATATATTTCTTAATTATCAAACAATTCTTCTAACATTTCTAACTTTTATGTTTCTATCTTAAATTCACAGTATAACTATCCTAGAATGCTTGCCATCTCTGTTCATGATCTTCCGGCAGTTTCTTCTTCACCAAATGAGAAAGTCTTGCCATGTCTTTCCAATATTTAGCATAGAGTGTTCTTGCCGCTGTCATCCCATATAGAAAAAGTTCTTTGTCTGAAGATTTTAGTTGTGAGTGAGTCATTCCCAACAAAAAGTATTTAGGTTGTAGGTCAAAGTTCACTTGAAGTTTCACTTGCAATTTCTTTCCAGTATTTTTGAGCCCTTCAGCAATTCCACCATTGATGAGTGCTGCCTTACTATAGAGAAGCTGGGATAACATCAGAAAAAACTCTTTTTGCTTCGCTTGTTTTGCAAATTATTATCCAAGAACAATATTATCAGTCTTCCTGAGGAGATTATCACCACTATAATTATCAGAATCACTGTCATTTCCTGGCCCAGTCTCAATTCAAAGAGCTTTCTAGTAGGAAACAGAAAACAAACCAGAAATAAAATCTTAAAGTTCTGCTTATAAAACCCTCCGCTGAGCCATTCACAGCTAAAATGAGGGACTAGAGAGAGGCATTTTTTGTATCAGTACTCAATATCTCTGGAATTGCATGCGAAGAAGTAGGTTGGAACATGAAAGAAAATGTTCATATGTCCACTGTTGAAAAGAGTGTTGGAAGAGTCAGGCGCCATCTGAGCCACACTCTTGAAACCAGGCAGAAGCTAATGATGATGCTGTAGAGGAGACCCAGGATAGTGCGTGTGAAGGGAGGTGTTTTATGATTTCACATGGCAGAGTCCGAGATGTTGCTGCTGATACAAATGCTGCTTCCACACATGGTATATAAAATACATAGTATGACGTGCTCGGGGAACATTTCTCCTCAGATTCCACATGAGTGGTATCAGCCAGGTGAAGTCCTAATTGGTGGAATTGTAACTCATATTGGTTGTACTTCCCAAGAAGTTCTATTTGAGTGGCACCCTTCCCAGGATGATACATGTTTTCCAGGGTAAGGAATTTATGACTCCACTAATGTAGAGATGATGATGATGTCTGATTTTATTGTAGCAACAAAGTATACGTGCAAAACTGAATAGGCATTTTTAATAATAATGGATAGACAGTAAGTATGGTACCAAAATGAAATACTCGTGTTCCAAGACACAAAGATTTTGCTTATACCGGTGACAGGACCTGTTGCTTCATGAATAATTTAGGAGCAGATTGCACGGTTTGAGTTATCATAAGTATATACTGATCTTTTTGAGCAAGGTCAGTTCTACAAAGGAAATGCCAAGACTTCAAAATAAAGTAACCAAGAGAGAACTCATATCTGACTTTTGAGAAAATGTCAGTCTGATGAATATGGGAAAATATCTGTATTGCACAAGAGGCTTGTAATATTTATTAGCAGAGAATGAACTAAGCGTGGCACCAGTGGGCACATATTTCTTCCCTCCATTTAAAAAACTCTTCTAGCTTAGAAAAGAGGCATAATTGTCAGGGCAATTCCAGCGCCCTGGAGTGCCAGGGTACAAGGCAGGAGCCAGAGATGGGCACTGCTCCACAGAGGTGAACCAATGTTTTCGGGAGAACCTGGAATCCATCTTGGTGTATGTGCTGAGCCTTGGAGTTAATAGCTGTGTTGGGTCAATGTACAGTTTCCCCATGCTCAAGATATGCATAACTGTAAATGAAGGATTACCTCCGTTTCCCCTGCATAAGCGCCCCTAGCAGACACCTGGAAATCATTGAGGACTATTAATTTCATCACTAGGGGAAATCAGCTCCACTGCAAACAGTAGCTCGCCCATCAAGACAACCATTAGGCATTCAGAGGAGTTTGAGGAAACATCCCCTGTCTGATTCACACCCATCTTGGGAAACTCTCCTAGATATTTCCCCTCTTTTGAATATCTTCACAGAGTAATCTTCAGCAATAATCAGGCAAACAAACTAAGATCCTCTTGTTTTCTAACAATCATTAAACCTATCCCTTTCTTTTGTGTCACTTCAGGGAAGCAATCAAAGTCTCTTTGGGCGAAAACGCATGGTCGCTTTATCCTCCTTTAATCCCTGTTTCAGCCAGGATTCAGCCATGATCGAACGCATGCGTTTTACCTAATGTGCGTTCGATCCTGGCTAAAACAGGGATTAAAGGAGGATAAAGCGACCGTGCGTTTTCGCCCTTTGTCCCTGGTAAAGCGTTCCTTTGCCAGTTACCTCATGCCACCTCAGGGCTCATTTTTACTATAAATATTGGCCCTCTACTGGATCCAACCACATACCCCTTACTTGTGTTTAAGGTCTCCTCGCTTTATTTCCAAAAAATGCTCATTCATTTCTCTCTCTTCTTTGCCCTGCTTCCACCAGACATCACCCCTCAGGATAGGTAAATATTGCCCCAAGTACCCTCACTCTATTCACACCCCTCCACCCTTTATTTTCTCCAGTTCTTGTGTGAATTGTGCTTGAATGAGTCATTTAGCTTGTGTGTGTGATTCTTAGTATTTTTTAAAAAAATTATAAAAACACTATATTTTGAACACTTCTCTCTTTATTAGGTGTTTTTCCATAAGCGATTTATCCACATAAATGCTGGTTAAAAAATCCCTACAGTTGCCCCAGCCTCTTGCAATGGCTAGTCTTTGTGCTAATTCACCCAACTACAATGAAGCCAGTGTGGTATAGTGGTTAATAATGGTAAACTCTAATTTAGAGAACCGAGTTTGATTCTGCACTCCTCCACATGAGCAACGGTCTCTAATCAGGTGAACAGGTTTGTTTCCCACACTCCTACAAATGAAGACTGCTCGGCTAGTCACAATTCTTTTGGAAAACTCTCAGCCCCACCTGCCTCACAAGGTGTTTGTTGTGGGGAGAGGAAGGGAAGGCGACATGAAACTGGTTTGAGTCTCCTTTATAAAATAGAGAAAATTAAGGTCTAAAAACCAACTCTTCTTCTCTAATTAGGGTAACATATGAGGAGATATGTTAAACAGATTAGAACTAGATTAGAAGGAAATACTAATAATTCGGACAAAACAGAATAAGAATATGTATGCAACAGTAAAACTCAGAATCATTGAATGAAATTGTTTGTCAGAACATGTAGGACAGAGGGAAGTCAGCATGATAAAACCCTCATCTCACCAGATCTTGAAAGCTAAGATGGGTCTGTACTAGGAAGGGAGACCACCAAGGCAGATTCTGTGGAGGAGGACAATAACAAACCACTTCGGTGTCTCACTGGCAAACTCCACTGTCTTACTGGGGTCACCATACGGTGGTTGCAACCTGATGGATCTTTACACACATATATGTAGGATGGAGCAAAGGCAGTATGATATAGCCATTCTCCTCTGTTCTCAAAAACTATACAGGGTCATTACTTAGAAGGGACACCACCAAGGAAGACACTGCAGAGAAGGCAATGGTCAATCACCTGTACTTCTCACTTGCCTTCAAAGACGCTTGCTGGGACAGCCATAAATTGGCTGCGACTTGACAGCAGATTAAACAAATATGCTGGACAAACATAAACTGTAACTCTTCACCAAACACATGGGAGTGGGACTTGCTGACATGCATTCTGTTGAAGGAGGCTGGATTATGTGTCTTCAAGGGGGTCAAAACAAATTTGTGGATCTATTTATGAAGTTGTACTGCTAACTAAGAGGAACCTCCAGTATCCACATGAAGCTGCCCTATACAGAATCAGACCCTTGGTCCATCAAAGTCAGTATTGACTACTCAGACCAACAGCAGCTCTCCAGGTTCTCAGGCAGGGGTCTTTCACATCACCTACCTGCCAAGTCCCTTTAACTGGAGATGCCAGGGACTGAACCTGGGACCTTCTGCATGCCAAGCAGATGCTCTACCAATAAGCCATAGCCCCTCCTTCCTTTTTCAACAGCAGAAAAAGCTGGTTGGAGCCAACCCAGTAACAAGACTTCATTAGAGTACCATCATAGTTGCAATGTATTAGTTTTGCTTTGTGTTGTGATGGTGGTGGGAACACCACACAAACGGCACGTTGCACAAGAAGTGCAAGACGTTTGGACAAACAGGCAACAAGGAGGACACACATGGTTGCTATGGTTGCTATGCTCGGATTCATTACATGGTCTCCACTTCAGCACACTAGAAGCAATCCTAAATCAGTCAACTCAAACCTAAATTATTCCATGGGGCTTACTCCCAGGAAAGCGTTCTTGGGATCGCAGCAGGGGAGCCTCCCAGGGTCGCCAACTCTGAGTTGGGAAACTGATGGAGATGTTGGGGGTGGAGCCTGAGGAAGGCAGGCTTTGGGGGAGGGGAGGGACCTCAGCAGCATACACTTGAATGCCAGTCATTGGTGGGTAGTGGGAATGTCTGATAGTTCAATGCCCAGCTTGTGGATTTCCCAGTAGCATTGTGCTGGGGGGAATGAAAAGTGTCCCAGATGAGCCATTTCTCAGATTTCTTTGGGCCCTTATTGTGTTCTTAGATCCATCTGTGACCATTACAGATGCCGTACATTGAAGAGTTCCCTTCTCAAACAATAATTGATTTTGGTTGCAGCCTGATAACAAAGTTCTACCAGCACATCCTCGCCTTGGTGTTTGCTATCCATGAGATCAACAAGAACCCCAACATCTTGCCCAATGTCACTCTTGGGTTCCACATCCATGACTCCTACATATTTCTGAAATGGACTTACAGGACAACCCTGGACCTCCTCTTCACATCACGTGTACTTGTCCCAAACTACAAGTGTGACACCCAGAAAAAAATGATGGGTGTCATTGGGGGATATAGTTCTGAAACCTCAACAGACATGGCAACTCTCTTAAGTCGTTACAAGATCCCACAGGTATGATCAGAGAACTGCATTTATTTGGACTTCCACAAATCTCACATGCAGTTTAAGCCCCCTTCCTGATCTAGGGCCAAGGGTTTCAAAGAGTAAAAACTATGAGCAAAAAAATAGGGGAGAGGTGAAATATGTAACTTTGCATTTGGGTGTGATATGCATCTTGAAATGAGAGTTGTCAGGAAGTATTTCAAAGGATGTGTGTCGAATATTCCATTTGAATATGTTGAGATGATTTGGGGGGGGTGTTATAATACTTGATTCTGTTCAATGCATGGGTGTTGATTTGATTATTGGCCAATTCCAATACTTCATAATCCATTCTAAGTACTATGAACTGTGCTTGTATTACGGTAGCTACTCAAAATGGAAACAAAGAAGGATTGCAGGGGAAAGGAAATGTGGTGGATTCACACACATCTGGTGACATTTGGCTGTGGGTTTTGGCTTCTCAGAATATGAACAACATTCCTGGAAGGCAACATTTTTGTTTGAATCCAATTTTGAACACCAAAGCTAGAGGTGTCTGGTTCTTCTGGGATAATGCTAAAGGACAGAAATAAGCTTCATGACTCCAGTTTCTACATATGAGTGGGGTTTGAATGGGCTAAGGGTGTGAGGACCCTGCCCCGGGCCCCGCTCCTTATCCCGGCTGCCTGGCCGGCTCGACCCCGCAGGCGCTTCCTTGGCCTCAGAATGGGAGTTGAGGAAAGACGTTCCTCCCTCCTCTACTCCCCAGGCCGGTCTCCGCTCCAGAGCTGATGCTCTCTCAGCAGACAGCCTCCTCCTCCCCGGCCTCCGCGCTCCTGCCGGTTTATATTGGCCAGGCTCCCTGTGGCCACGCCCCCTCCCGAGCCTCTTGTCCTGCCCTGCTGGGGTTCCAAAAAGCCTCTCTAGTCGGCGCCTGCGCCCCTCTCCCTCTCTCAGCTGTTTGGCGGCTACTTCCGCACCTCCCCCACTTGCACCCGTCCGCCTCTCCAGTTCTGCTCCGCCCGTCTCTTCCTCCGATGGGTGAGGCTGCAGCTGAGTAGTTTGATGTGGCGCGGTTCCCGGCGGCAGCGCCTTTCGGGACCCGCAGCCCCTGGGCGGTGTTGCTGTGGTGCCTTCCTCCACCCTTCCTGGTTGTGACGCCGGTTCCTCCTGGATGGTCGCGGGCTGCAGAGCTATCGACTCTTTCCCCTCGGCCGGGGACTGTCGGGGTTTTTGCCAGGTAAATGGCCCATCGGGCAGTCCTGCCATCGGGGCTTGCCCGGATGCGGGACAGAGGGAAAGTCATAATCAAAAGGAGGGAAAATACAAAGTGAGATTTTCCCCTGTGTGACCATATGCTTCGATTAAAAATATATATATAAATTTTAAACATTCTCCTCTTGAATCCGATCTGTTTAATGCCAGAATCGTGCCCATAAGAAAGAACACTGCTGGATATAACATAGCATATACCACTGATTCAATGGCATGTTGAAACCATAAGAATTCATAAGAATTAATCAAAAATAATTGCCAGATAAGCATAGAAGGTTACTGGTGAACAAGCTGTCAGCCATGGCTCAGTGGGACCAATTACTTGGTATGCAGAAGGTCCCAGGTTCAATCTCCAGCTATACCTGATACAGACTTAGGCAATCTGATTATATTTCCCCAAAAATTGAAAAAAAGGAATCAATGTTGTGTGAAATATCTTCTACCCATACTCCAGTACCGTAAGGTATCATTGGTTCACTTTTCCCAAAAAGGTTTTAATGGCTGCCGGAGAAAAGATTCTTCCTGCTGTGTGAAAGAAAAAAAAGTGATAAACCATTTAGATACGGTGATAATTTTGAGAAATAAATTGAAGTTGGGCAAGATCTGAAGTAACGTTTAAAGACCTTCTGAAACAAGAAGGGGATAAATGAAGTATTCCTATTCTCCCTCTGTAACATGATTTTTTCCTTATTAGTTTTCATTTGGCTCATTTGAATCAGCAGTGGATAACCCAACCAGCCTCCCTTCCTTTTACCGCACAGTTCCCCAGGAAACCCTTCAGTATGAGGGAATTGTCCAACTACTTCTGCATTTCGACTGGAAATGGGTTGGGCTCATCACTCTGGATGATGAGGGTGGAGACCGTTTCTTGCAGGCATTTGAGCCGATGCTTTCCAGCAATGGAATCTGTGTGGCCTTCAAAGAGAAAGCTGCAGGACAGGCCCATTGGGATGACATACATTTTATGCTTAAATACCTTGACAGTAATATTACTGATTTCCTGGACAGCACTGCAAATGCAATTCTTGTACATGGGGAAACGGCAACACTTCTCTGGCTGGCGACCATTATTTTTATCCCCACACTTTTAATGAATGTAACAGGTTCTGATTATGTGGACAGAACTTCTACAGGAAAGGTGTGGATTACAACAGCCCAGATTGACTTTGCATTCAGTATTACACAAAAGATAACTAATATACAAATATTTCATGGTGCTCTTTCCTTCGCAATTCATTCAAAGGACATCCTTGGATTCCATAGATTTCTCCAACATATAAAACCTTCCTGGGCAAAAGGGGATGATTTTATCAAGGAATTCTGGGAACAAGTCTTTCAATGTGTGTTACCAGATTCCATTAATCCAACAAATTCGGATGAGACATGCACTGGAGAGGAGAGACTGGAGACTGTACCGGCACCATTTTTCGAAATGAGCATGACTGGCCATAGCTACAGTATCTATAATGCTGTCTATGCCATTGCACATGCTCTACACATCTTGGCCTCCGCCAGAACCAAACACAGAGTGATGGAGGATGTGGCCAGCCTGACTCCTCTGAAGTTGCCACCTTGGAAGGTATTTACTGCTCAATGACAAAAATTGTCCCCTGCAATGCTTAGGGTTTCAAAGGGGTGGAGCCAGTAATCATTGATGGTGCAAGCTCACCTCTGTGATCTGGACATGACATCAGCCCCCTTTCTCCACCATGATACTGAAAGAATTCTCCAAAATTCTATGGTAGAAGCCATGGCAATTATGGGAAATCCTATAAAATCATTTCCCTTGGACTAACCAGAGTAAAAACCTAGAGGTGCTGTTGAAAAGTGAGAAATTACATCTCACCACCTGGTAACTATGTCCAGGAGTTTCAGCAACTCTCTTTCTGACTGGCTCCTGCAGACTTCTCTTCCTGCTTCCTTTGGCTTCCTGCAGCTTTGTAGGGAAGCTGAGGTCATGCCTATTGTCGTTCTAATGGTTGATTCATTTGCATATATATGGAGCTGAATGCTGCTGGCCAACAAAATGTATTCTGGATGCAGAAAAACCAAAATGGATCTTTTTGGAAGCTCCCTCAGCAGCATTCATTCCAGAAACACACTGAATTATCCTTCATTTCTTTGTCTTGTAACTGGCAATGGAAGCTTATTTTCATGAGCAAGCAAAATACTTGCATTCATAAAAATCTTCCGTCCTAGAAGAAAGTAATCTCAAAATCTGTTTCAAATTGAAAAGTATTGGTGAGTAAAAGGGCTGTGCACAAAAACAACAAATTTCAGAAAATTTTGGGATCTAGTTTATTGAGCCCAATTATTTTTTGTAAACCCAGAATAAGCCAAATACCTACACCAATAAAGGGGTATTTTGCCTTTATTCCGGGTTTACCAGAAAAAATGGGACCATTATAGTGTATGGGGATTTTTTTCAAAGCTCCTGTGGGGGCATTTTTGGAGATAGAGTGAAGACTGGGTCAGGGGGGCCAATTTTATAGGGTCACCTTCCTCCCCCATAGAGAAGTATGCTAAAGTTTACAATGTTTCTCATTGGAAGAAGGGGGACTAGCCCTTCCAGACCCCATAAAATTGGACCCCCTGACCCAATCTTGAACATGGGGGTTCATGCAAGGAGAGTCCCTTGAAGCTACCCTGACAATTTGGGGACTCTACTTCCAAAAATTCCTCCCCCACAGCTCATTAAATAAATTCCCATAGGGAAAAGTTGAAGCCGAACTGAATCGGCGATCGGTTGTCCGGCTTCGGCTGTATTCACAGCTTTTGGTATTCGGTTAAAACAAAACCTGAATACTGCCGAAATGGCTAATTTCGGTTTTACATTTGGTTCAGGTTTATCGATATGTAGAACCCTACTAAGTACTTTCCAATCCATCTAATTGCCTCCTGGAACCTTAATGCTCTTTCTCTTTCTACTAAGCTCCACACACTTCTTCGGAGAATCGCTTTCAACAACAGTGCTGGAGATGAAGTGAGCTTTAATGAACATGGAGAATTGAAAGGTGGATTTGATATTACCAACTTGGTCACTTTTCCAAATAAGTCCTATGTCAGAGTCCAGATCGGGAGGCTGGATCCTCAGGTTCCACTTAGTAAACGAGTTATTATCAGTGAGGACAGAATTAAGTGGAACAGATACCTCGCACAGGTGAGAAAACATTGTCAATCTCTCTCAAAAGCATACAACACTCTTTGACTTTTAGTGCAATAAATAGACAGAAGCTTTAAACAGAATAGCAAATGGACTCAACAATTTTTTAATCCATGAATTTTGCAAATTCAGCACTTAGAGGATTAATGGGCTCAAAGAGCATGCAACATTTCAACCTCTGTTGGTTCCATTGTGCTTTGGATAATGCACATTCCTCCTTGAGATCTCAGATATTACTCTTTCATTACCTTGACAACTTTTACAAGTATTGTAAACCAAAATACTCCCCAAATCTCCTCAGTTCTACATTCTCATTTTGTTCAATGACAGCTACCTCCTTTATCAGCATGTAATGACAACTGCAAGCCTGGTTACAGCAAGAAAAAGAAGGAAGGGGAGCAATTCTGCTGCTACGATTGTGATCCGTGTCCAGAGGGGAAAATTGCAGACAAAGAGGGTAGGATTCTTATTGATCCCATATGTTTTGTACACTGATGGCCTGAAGGGAAGTAATTTAAACATCCGCACAGTGTTGAAACATGAAAAAGCTTCTCAGGCTTGAACATTCTTTGGGTTGCTAATTTTATTTCCAGATATTTGCTCAATACTTATGAGAAAAAAATGAAAACTCAGTTGTCCTGGGCAGCAGGAGGGTGTAGTTTTGTTCCAAGAAACAGACAACCAGGTATGAAATTGAGAAGTATAACCACGAACTCCAAAACTCCCAGAAAGGTCCTTTCACCACAGTAGGATTCACACTCACTTCAAAATATCTCTACAGGCTGAAAGTCAATGCTAGGACAGGTTAAGAACATAAGAACATACAAAAAGCCCTGCTGGATCAGACCAAGGCCCATCAAGTCCAGCAGTCTGTTCACACAGAGGCCAAACAGGTGCCTCTAGGAAGCCCCCAAACAAGACGACTGCAGCAGCACCATCCTGCCTGTGTTCCACAGCACCTAAGATAATCGGCATGCTCCTCTGATCCTGGAGAGATGGAGGTTAACAAATCGCTTTTCATCAAGTGTTGACCATACAAGATTAGGCATTCTGTCAAAAAACCTCTTGTTTTCAAATGATGGAAGTGTCTAAATAGGTTTATTTTATTATTTCAGACATGGATTATTGCATGACTTGCTCTGAAGGTCATTATCCAAACCTGGCACAAGATCAATGCATTCCCAAGATTCCAAATTTCCTTTCCTTTGCAGAACCCTTGAGCATGATTTTAGCCTTTTTGGCTCTCTCCTTTGTTCTGATCACAGCCCTGGTGCTCGCAATCTTTGTCAAGTACAAGGACACCCCCATTGTTAAAGCCAACAACCGGAGCCTCACCTACTGTCTACTCATCTCTCTCCTCCTATGCTTCCTCTGCTCCTTGCTCTTCCTCGGACAGCCTAACAAGGTGACCTGCCTCCTCCGACAAACAACGTTTGGCATCATCTTCTCAGTTGCAGTTTCATCTGTATTGGCAAAAACTGTTACGGTCGTTGTAGTGTTTATGGCCTCTAAGCCAGGAAACATTTTTCGAAAGTGGGTGGGGAAACAATTAGCATATTGCATTGTTATCTCTTGCTTCTTTGTTCAAGTTGGCATTTGTGCTGTTTGGCTGAGCTCTTCTCCACCCTTCCCAGATGTGGACATGCATTCACTCAGTAGAGAAATCATCGTGAAATGCAATGAAGGGTCAGCCGCCATGTTTTACTGTGTCTTGGGCTACATGGGCTTCCTGGCCTCAGTCTGCTTCATTGTGGCTTTCCTCGCCAGAAAGTTGCCTGACAGTTTCAACGAAGCCAAGTTCATCACCTTCAGCATGTTGGTCTTCTGCAGTGTTTGGCTATCCTTTGTCCCCACCTACCTGAGCACTCAAGGAAGAGACACGGTGGCAGTGGAGATCTTCTCCATCTTCGCTTCCAGTGCTGGCTTACTAGGCTGCATCTTTTTCCCCAAATGCTATGTGATTATCCTGAGGCCTGAGCTGAACAGAAGAGAGCAGCTGATCAGGAAAATGCATTGAACTTTTCAATCTTCTATTTACTTGTTCTGCAATTGTATCTTTATCTCAATCGCATGTGCCTATTTTGTTTTCTGCACTGAATGAAACCCATAAACCTTTCCCTGACATTCTTCTGTAATAAACCTCTTAGGCACATTTACACAGTCACTATGGGCCTTTATTCCTCGGTGGGGAGGTCGGAATAATTCTATATTTTAATATTTCATTCCTGTTAATCTCAAATGTAAAATGCTCGTTTAGGATTATCTGTGTGAGATCGAGACTGAGAGACTGATTGAATACTAGGGTGCAGAGTGGGAAGAATGTATCTGCAGCAAACTGAGGCCTAGGCCCCTGTTGTGGGTGATATCATTTTACCAAAGAGTTTTGTCCAAATACCAGATCTCCATGCTCAGAAAGGACCCATTTGCCACCTTGTTCTTCAGTTTGTTTCAGGAGCTTAGGCTTTTCACCCTACAAATCCCCAAAAAGAGATCCCAGTCCAAACCTGGGGGTGATGTGCAAATTTCCTCCGCTAGTCGACCCTGAAGCATACTGCACTTGTGATATGCTATGTTACTTTGAATACTGAATGAGGTCCCTTCCTTCCTGCCTTCCCAAGCGCTGCCCTCAGCAGGCTCTGCCGCCGTGATCGCGCTGAAGAGAATCCACAAGGAGTTGAATGATCTGGCACATGATCCTCCAGCCCAGTGTTCTGCAGGGCCTGTTGGAGATGACATGTTTCCTTGGCAAGCTACAATAATGGGACCCAATGACAGCCCCTATCAGGGTGGGGTGTTCTTCTTGACAATTCACTTCCCCACAGATTACCCCATCAAACCGCCTAATGTTGCATTTATGAGAATTTACCATCTAAATCTTAAAAGCAATGGCAGCATTTGACTTGATATTCTATGGTCACAGTGGACTCCAGCAAAAGCTATTGATCTTCCAACATTTTGATAGTTTGCCCCTAGCCTGAGAGAACACACGGTTTACCTTGGGGGTTTATTGCTGGATTTTAGGCTGGGTTTCTTGGAACTTTTAATGATTCTATGCTTTTTGCTGCTTTATCATGCTTCACTTTTTAAAACCCTTTGAACAGGTTCTCTGGATAAGTGGTGCAGAAATGTTCAAGATAGATAAATAAAGCAATTTGTTTAAGTAGAAGTTGTTCACAGTTCTTGCTTTGTCACTTCCATTCAGAGATTCCCAATTTTTTTATTGCATCATGGGTGGGCGGGGCCTCTGCTAGTCATTCGGAGCTCATCATTCCAGCTGATGCCTCATTACAGAGAAGCTGGGATAAGGTTTTTAAAAACTCTTTTTGCTTCACTAGTTCTGCAAATTGTTATCCCACAGCAATATTAGCAGTCTTCCAGAGGAGATAACCGCCACTATAATTATCAGAATCACTGTTATTTCTTTGCCCAGTCTCAGTTCCATTAGCTTTCCAGAAGGAAACAGAAAACAAACCAGAAATAATATCTTAGAGTTCTGCTTATAAAACCCTCCGCTGAGCAATTCACAGCAAAAATGAGGGACTAGACAAAGGCGATTTTCGTATCAGTACTCGGTGTCTCTTGAATTGCATACAAAGAAGTAGGTTGGGATATGAAAGGAAAGGTTCCTCCATCCACTCCTGAAAAGAGTGTTGGAAGAGTCAGGGGCCATCTGAGCCACCCTCTTGAAACCCGGTGGAAACTAATGATGATGGAGACCCAGGACAGTGCTTGTGGAGGGAGAGGTGTTTTTTGATTTCACATGGCAGAGTCTGAGATGTTGCTGCTAATACAGATGCTGCTTCCGCTCATGGTATATAAAGTACATAGTATGAAGTGCACGGGAAACATTTCTCCTCAGATTCCACATCAGTGGCATCAGCCAGGTGAACTCCTAATTGGTGGAATTGTAACTCATATTGGTTGTATCTCCCAAGAAGTTCAATTTAAGTGGCACCCTTCCCAGGATGATACATGTTATCCAATGTAAGGAATTTGTGGCTCCTCTAATGAAGCGATGATGATGATGATGTCTGGTTTTATTTTAGTAGTCCTCTATATTTGCAAAACTGAATGGGCATTTTTAAATAATACTGGATGAAAGATAACTATTGCGACTACCAAAATGAAATACTCATGTTTCATGACACAAAGATTTTGCTTATACCACTGACAGGGCTTGTTATTTCATAATTTAGGAGCAGATTGCACTGTTTCAGTTATCATACCTTTGCGCTGACCTTTTTTGAGCAAGGTTAGTTCTACACAGGGGATGCCAAGACTTCAGAATGAAATAATTAAGAGAGAACTAATATTTGAAAATTACAGAAACTTTTGAGAAATTTTCAGTCTGATGAAGCTGCAAAATGGTTATGTTGCATAAGAAGCCTTGTAATGTTTATTAGCACAGAATAAACCAAGTGTAGCACCAGTGGGCACACATTTCTTCCCCTTTAAAAATCTCTTTTCATTTAGAAAAGAGGAATAACTGTTAAGGCCAGAATCATTCCAGCACGCTGGAGTACCTGGCGGACCAGGGACCAAGCAGGAGCCAGAGAAGGGCACTGCTCCACAGAGGTGAACCAACGTTTTCAGGAGTCTCTGGAATCCATCTTTGTGTATGTGCTGGACTGTGAAGCTGGTTGCTGTGTTGGGTCAATGCAGTTTTCCCAGGCTCAAGATATGCATAACTGTAAATGGAGGATTACCTCAGTTTCCCCTGCATAATAGATTACGCTCTGACAGACACCTAGAAATCATTGAGGACTTTTAATCTCATTGCCTATGGGCAATCCAGCCCTCTGCAAACAGTAGCTAGCCCCTCAAGATGGCCATCAAGCATAAAGAGGAGTTTGAGTAAACGTCTCCTGGCTGATTCATACCCATCCTGGGAAACTCTCCTAGACATTTCCCCTCATTCTAATATCTATACAGAGTCAGCAATTAATCAAGAAAACAGACAAACATCCTCTTGTTTTCTGACAATCATTAAGCCTATCCCTCTCATGTGTCTCACTTCGGAGGAGCAATCAAAGTTTCTTTGTCCCTGGTAAATCGTTCTTTTGCCAGTTGCCTCATGCCGCCTCATGGCTCATTTTTATTATAAATATTGGCCCTTTCACCATTCATATTGTGTTTGTATGTGCTTCGATTTGACCACATACCCCTTACTCGTGTGAAAGGGTTCCTTGCTTTACTTCCAGAAACACTGGTCCATTTCTCTTCCCTCTTCAGCCCTGCTTCCACCAGATATCGCACCTCAGGATAGATAAATGTTGCCTGAAATACCCTCACTAGTCTCCCACCCCTCTGCATTGTGCTATTTGAAATGAAAACTGTGGATGGGCCATTTCTGTGATTTAGCTGTTTCAGTTATCATAAGTATATACTGAAGTTTTTAAGCAAGGTCAGTTCCACAAAGGGGATGCCAAGACTTCAAAATAAAGTATCCAAGAGAGGACTCATATCTGAAAAATACAGAAACCTTTGAGAAAATGTCAGTCTGATGAAGATGCAAAAATATCTGTACTGCAGAAGAGGCTTGTAATGATTATTAGCACAGATTGAACTAAGTGTGGCACCAGTGGGCACACATTTCTTCCCTCCATTAAAAAAACAACTCTTCCAGCTTAGAAAAGAGGCATAATTGTCAGGGCAATAGCCATTCCAGCGCCCTGTAGTGCCAGGGTCCAAGGCAGGAGCCAGATGAGGGCACCGCTCCAGAGGTGAAACGCTGTTTTCGGGAGAACCTGGAATCCATCTTTGTGTATGTGCTAAGCCTTGGAGTTAGTAGCTGTGTTGGGTCAATGTACCGGTTCCCCACACTCAAGATATGCATAACTGTAAATGGGGGATTACCTCCGTTTCCCCTGCATAAGTGCCCCTAGCAGACACCTGGAAATCATTGAGAACTATTAATCTCATCACTGGGGGAAATCAGGACCACTGCAAACAGTAGCTCGCCCATCAAGACAACCATCAGGCATTCAGAGGAGTTTGAGGAAACGTCCCCTGTCTGGTTAACACCCATCTTGGGAAACTCTCCTAGATATTTCCCCTGTTTTGAATATCTTAACAGAGCAATTGTCAGCAATAATCAGGCAAACAAACTTGCTGACAAACATTCTGTCGAAGGAGGCTGGATTATGTGTCTTCAGGGGGGTCAAAACAAATTCATAGATCTATTCAGGGGCAGTTGTATTGCTAACTAAGAGGAACCTCCAGTATCCAGTTGAATGCCAGCATTGGTGGGTAGTGGGAACGTCTGATAGTTCAATGTCCAGCTTGTGAGTTTCCCAGTAGCATTGTGCTGCTGGAAAGAAAAGTGTCCCAGATGAGCCATTTCTCAAATTTCTTTGGGCCCTTATCATGTTCTTAGATCCATATGTGACCAATAAAGATGCTGTATATTGAAGAGTTCCCTTCTCAAGCAATAACTGATTTTGGTTGCAGCCTGATAACAAAGTTCTACCAGCACATCCTCGCCTTGGTGTTTGCCATCCATGAGATCAACAAGAACCCCGACATCTTGCCCAATGTCACTCTTGGGTTCCACATCCATGACTCCCATATATTTCTGAAATGGACTTACAGGACAACCCTGGACCTCCTCTTCACATCACTTGAACTTGTCCCAAACTACCAGTGTGGCATCCAGAAAAAAATGATGGGTGTCATTGGGGGATATAGTTCTGAAACCTCAACAGACATGGCTACTCTCTTAAGTCATTACAAGATCCCACAGGTATGATCAGAGAACTGCGTTTATTTGGACTTCCACAAATCTCACATGCAGTTTAAGCCCCTTCCTGATCTAGGGCCAAGGTTTTCAAAGAGTAAAAACTATGAGCAAAAAAATAGGGGAGAGGTGAAATATGTAATTTTGCATTTGGGTGTGATATGCATCTTGAAATGAGAGTTGTCAGGAAGTATTTCAAAGGATGTGTGTCGAATATTCCATTTGAATATGTTGAGATGATTTGGGGGGGGTGTTATAATACTTGATTCTGTTCAATGCATGGGTGTTGATTTGATTATTGGCCAATTCCATCCATCACCTGGATAATCCATTCTAAGTACTATGAACTGTGCTTGTATTATGGTAGCTACTCAAAATGGAAACAAAGAAGGATTGCAGGGGAAAGGAAATGTGGTGGATTCACACACATCTGGTGACACTTGGCTGTGGGTTTTGGCTTCTCAGAATATGAACAACATTCCTGGAAGGCAACTTTTTTGTTTGAATCCTCATTTGAACACCAAAGCTAGAGGTGTCTGGTTCTTCTGGGATAATGCTAAAGGACAGAAATCAGCGTCATGACTCCAGTTTCCACATACGAGTATGGTTTGAATGGGCTGAGGGAAAGTCACGATCAAAAGGAGGGAAAATACAAAGTGCGATTTTCCCCTGTATTGACCATATGCTTCGATTTTTAAAAAATATAAATTTTAAACATGCACCTCTTAAATCCAATCTGTTTAGTGCCAGAATCAGGCCCATAAGAAAGAACACTGCTGGATATAACATAGAATATACCACTGATTCAATGGCATGTTGAAACCATAAGAATTCAAAAGAATTAATCAAAAATAATTTCCAGATAAGCATAGAAGGTTACTGGTGAACAAGCAGTCATCCATGGCTCAGTGGGACCAACTACTTGGTATGCAGAAGGTCCAGGTTCAATCCCCAGCATCTCCAGTTACATTGATCAGGCAGTACTTGATGGGAAAGACCTCTGCCAGAGACCCTGGAGAGCCATTGCCAATCAGAGTAGACAATACTGTCCTTCTTCCAATGAAGGTCTTGCAAATTCTTGCTAAACAGCTATACCTGATACACACTTAGGCAATCTGATTATATTTCCCCAAAAGAATGACAAAAAAGAATCAATGTTGTGTGAAATACCTTCTACCGATACTCCAGTACCGTAAAGTATTATTGGTTCACTTTTCCCAAAAAAGATTTTAATGGCTGCCGGAGAATACATTCCTCCTGCTGTGTGAAAAAAAGAAGCGATAAACCATTTAGATAAGGTGATAATTTTGAGAAATAAATTGAAATTGGGCAAGATCTGAAGTAACGTTTAAAGACCTTCTGAAACAAGAAGGTGATAAATGAAGTATTCCTATTCTCCCTCTGTAACATTATTTTTTTCCTTATTAGTTTTCATTTGGCTCATTTGAATCAGCAGTGGATAACCCAACCAGCCTCCCTTCCTTTTACCGCACAGTTCCCCAGGAAACCCTTCAGTATGAGGGAATTGTCCAACTACTTCTGCATTTCGGCTGGAAATGGGTTGGGCTCTTCACTATGGATAATGAAGTAGGAGACCGTTTTTTGCAAGCATTTGAGCCGATGCTTTCCAGGAAAGGAATCTGTGTGGCCTTCAGAGAAAAAGCCATAACACAGGTTGTGTTTGATGACATACAATTTATATTAAAATATTTCGACACCAGTAATACAGATTTCTTGGATAGCAAAGCCAATGCAATTGTTCTCCATGGAGAAAGTGTAACCCTTACATGGCTGGCAAGCATTATGTTTATTCCCACAACTTTAATGAATTTTACAGGTTCCGATTATGTGGAGAGAACTTGTGCAGGAAAGGTGTGGATTACAACAGCCCAGATTGATTTTGCATTCTCTATTGTACAAAAGCCATATGATATACAAATATTCCATGGTGCTCTTTCCTTCACAATTCATTCAAAGGACATCCTAGGATTCCATACATTTCTCCAACAAATAAAACCTTCCTGGGCAAAGGGGGATGGTTTTATCAAGAGATTCTGGGAACAAGTCTTTCAATGTGTGTTACCAGATTCCATTAATCCAACAAATTCGGATGAGACATGCACTGGAGAGGAGAGACTGGAGACTGTCTCGGCACCGTTTTTCGAAATGAGCATGACTGGCCATAGCTACAGTATCTATAATGCTGTCTATGCCATTGCACATGCTCTACACATCTTGGGATCTGCCAGAACCAAACACAGAGTGATGGAGGATTGGGGCAGCCTGGCTCCTCTGAATGTGCCGCCTTGGAAGGTATCTACTCCTCCCTGAGAAAAAATGTCCCCTGCAGTGCTTAGGGTTCCAAAGGGGTGGAGCCAATGATCACTGATGGTGCCAGATCACTCCTTTAATCCAGACATGACATCAGCCCCCTTCCTCCACCATGATGTGTGTGTGTGTGTGTGTGATAAGTGCCGCCAAGTCCCTTCCGACTCATGGCGACCCTATGATACTGACAGAATTCTCCAAAATTCTCATGGTAGAAGCCATGACAATTATGGGAAATCCTATAAAATCATGTCCCTTGGACTAACCAGAGTAAAAACCTAGAGGTGCTCTTGAAAAGTGAGAAATTACATATCACCATCTGGTAACTACTAACTCTATGTCGAGGAGTTTCAGCAACTCTCTTTCTGACTGGCCCCTGCAGGCTTCTTTTCCTGCTTCCTTAGCTTCCTGCAGCTCAGTAGGGAAAGGGGGGCATGCCTATTGTTGTTCTAATGCAGGGGTGGAGAACCTTTTTCCTGCCAAGGGCCATTTGTACATTTATGACATCATTCAGGGGCCATACCAGGTGTAGATCTCCCGGTGGGGGGGGAGAGGCTAGGGTTGCCAGGTCTCCAGCCACCACCTGGAGGTTGGCAACCCCAGGGGAGGCCGCACAGAGAAGGCCTGCAGGGCGCCCCCGCTCCCCCCTCCCAGGCGGGAGGGCAGCCAGCTGTGGGCCCGAGCAAACGAGGCGCCAGGGGGGCGGAGCCCATAGTCAATCGACAAGAGAGGAAGGAAAACAGAGAAAGAGGAAAAGGGAGGGAGGGAGAAAGAGAGAAAGGGAGAAAGAAATGGAGAGAGGGGGAGAAAGAAAGAAAAGAACGGAGAGAAAGAAAGAAAAGGACGGAGAGAGACAAAGAAAGAGACAGAAAAAGGGGGAGAAAAAGAGGGAGAGAAAGGAGAAAGAGTGACAGAAAAAGAGGAAGAAAAGAAAGAAAAGCCTTCCCCGCCCACACACACACAACGGCGCACGGAGCCCTGCGCGACCAGGCCCCAGTCTCCATACCCTCCCCCCCAGAGTCCACAAAAGCCCCCCTCAAAGCCCGATCAGCTCCCGCATGCATGCTCTGCTGCCGGGAGCCGCCGGCCTCTTCCCCCCTCTCGCTGCTCAACAGCCAACAGGCAGTGAGAGGGGCTTACAATGTGCTGCAGCGTTCCTGCACGCCGCGGCTGTAGGGGGCAGCCTTGGGGGAAGCGTCCCTCCCCCTCCCCTCTCCTCTCGCCGACCAACAGCCGACAGTTGGCGAGAGGAGGTCCAAAGGGCGCCGCAGTGCCCTTGTAAGCCGCGGCCCCAGGAACACCCTTGGGGAGGGCCGCCCTGTGCCCAGCCTCTGTGGCAGGGCCCCGGAGCTCCCAAGGGCAACATAAAATGTCCTCGGCCCCCGGGCCTGAGGTTCCCCATCCCTGTTCTAATGGTTGGTTCTAGGGCTGTTGATTCGGTTCGGCCCGAACTGAAAATCAGCCGAATTTCCCTTGATTCGGTGGTTTTTAGTTCGGGAGGAACCGAACTCAAAAATGGCAGGAAAAGGGGGGGGCGAATTCAGCGAGTTCGGGAGTTCACGAATAAATCCGGCTAATTCGGGGCCGTCAGTAAGCAGCATAACCTTCAGTAAGCAGCATTCTCCTCTCCTGGCCAATCAGTGGCCAAGCTGGGTCTTCTTCTAGCCAATCAGACAGGATTGAGTACTGGAAGAATCAGCTGATGTGCGGCCCAGCCGGGGAGAGAGAGAGAGAGGGAAATCCTTGTGTGTGTGTGTGCGGGGGTGCTTGTGCACATTCGCTCCTTTCTGTGGCTGCAGGGGGGGCATTTTTTGGGGTACAAACCCCAAACTTTCAGGGGATATTCAGACAAGCCTTCTTAAGAGACCACCCAAGTTTTGTAAACATTGGGTCAGGGGGTCCCGAGATATGGGCTCCCCCCTTTTTTCTTTCCATGGCTGCAGGGGGCGCATTTTTGGGTGTGCCGACCCCAAACATTCAGCGGAGCATCAGACAAGGCTTCTTAAGAGACCCCCCAAGTTTTGTAAACATTGGGTCAGGGGGTCCCGAGATATGGGCTCCACCCCTTTTTCCTCTCCCCCTTTTCCATTTCTGTGGCTGCAGGGGGCGCATTTTTGGGGGTGCAGCACCCAAACTTTTATCATAGCTTCAGACAATCTTTCTTAAGAGACCACCCAAGTTTTGTAAAGATGGGTTCAGTGGGGGCAGAAATATCGGCTTCCCCCCTTTTCTCTTTCCGTGGCTGCAGGGGGCACATTTTTGGGTGTGCCGACCCCAAACTTTCAGCGGAGCTTAAGACAAGGCTTCTTAAGAGACCACCCAAGTTTTGTAAACATTGGGTCAGGGCCCCCCGAGATATGGGCTTTCCCCTTTTCCCTATTGGAATGAATGGATCACCCTCGAGAGATGCATACATATGGATCTCATATTGGATACAAATGGAATCATATTGGATTACCCAGCCTCCCAGCCCCTCCTGATGGAACAGAAGACAGCCACAGTAAGACCCCTTTGGGGGCTTTAATCTGTAATTTTTTCTTTTCTGTGTGTGTGGGGGGGGGAAGCAGAGTCTGTGTGTGTGTGGGGAGGGAGCAGTTTCTGTGGGTGGGGGGGGAAGCCAAAGGGGGCTTTTGCCCGTTCTGCCTGGGGTGTGTGTTCCCCCTCCAGTCTCTCTCTCCCTGGTTTGAGGGGGGGGGCTTCATTTTTATGTCTTCAGGTTTTCCCTCATTCATAAGATCAGTTAGGTTATTTTGATGCTTGCTCAAAACTGGTTTTCAAATGGTGACTTAAAGAATGCATCTGCCTGGTCCCAAGCCAATGCAAAAGGAGAAATTCCACCCCCTCCTGCTCATTATGCATAGCTAGCTGCCTCTGTCCCTTTCCATGGTTTGCAAACTCCCAGGTGTCAGGTGTTTCTTTGCACTGTTGCAAAGGTGTTGCATTGCGTGCTTGTGTTGCTTTGCAGTTGTATTGTTTTGCAAAATTCTTCACACCTGCCCCGCCCTTTGCATGTTTGCAAAGGTGTTGCTTTGCAGTTGTGTTGCTTTGCAAAGTTCTTAGCACCTGCCCCGCCCTTGCTCTCATCAGCTGTTTGTAGGGCTGGGAACTTTGTGCGTGGGCGGCAAGCTCTGCCCAGAGATGCACATTAAGGGTGGGGGGACCCCTTTCGGGGCCCATATCTCAGCCCCCCCGACCCAATCTTTACAAAACTTGGGAGGTCTGGCAAGAAGGGTCCTTTGAAGCTCCTCTGAAAGTTTGGGACCTCTACCCCCAAAAATGCCTCCCCAGAGAGCCGCGGAAAGGCGCGGTTGTGTTTTTAATGGCTTTATTCGGCCGAATTTTTTCCCGAACTTTGAATTCCCGCCGAATTGCATGGACCCGAAGTGGGGGAGTTCGGACTTCGGCATATCCCGAATCTAAACGGGCCGAATTCAGCCAAATCCGAACTATACCGAATTTTTTTTAATTCAACAGCCCTAGTTGGTTCATTTGCGCATATATGGCGCTGAATGCTGCTGGCCAACAAAATGTATTCTGGATGCAGCAAAACCAAAATGGATCTTTTTTGAAGCTCCTTCAGCAGCATTCGTTCCAGAAACACACTGAATCATCCTTCATTTCTTTGTCTTGTAACTGGCAATGGAAGCTTATTTTCATGAGCAAGCAAAATACTTGCATTCATAAAAATCTTCCATCCTAGAATAAAGTATTCTCATAATCTGTTTCAAACTGAAAAGTATTGGTGAGTACTAGGGCTGTGCTCAAAAACAACAAAATTCAGTAAATTTTGGGTTCTAGTTTACTGGCCCCAATTGTTTTTTGTAAACCCAGAATAAGCCAAATACCCACACTAGTAAAGGGGTATTTTGTCTTTATTTCCGGGTTTACCGAAAAAAATTGGGTCCATTATAGTTTATGGGGATTTTTTTTTCAAAGCTCCTGTGAGGGCATTTTTGGAGATAGAGTGAAGATTGGGTCGGGGGGGGGCAATTTTATGGGGTCTGGAAGGGGTCACCTTCCTCCTCCATAGAGAAGTATGGTAAAGTTTACAAAGCTTCTCATTGGAAGAAGGGGGTATACCCATTCCGGACCCCATAAAATTGGACCTCTTGACCCAATCTTCACATAACATGGGGGTTCATGCAAGGAGAGTCCCTTGAAGCTACCCTGAAAATTTGGGGACTCTACCTCCAAAAATTCCTCCCCCACAGCCCATTAAATACATTCCCATAGGGAAAAGTTGAAGCCGAACTGATTCGGCAATCGGTTGTCCAGCTTCGGCTGTATTCACAGCTTTTGGTATTCGGTTAAAACAAAACCTAAATGCTGCCGAAACGGCTAATTTCAGGTTTCCTTTTGGTTCGGGTTTATCGATATGCACAACCCTACTAAGTACTTTCCAATCCATCTAATTGTCTCCAGGAACCTTAATGCTCTTTCTCTTTCTACTAAGCTCCACACACTTCTTCGGAGAATCGCTTTCAACAACAGTGCAGGAGATGAAGTGAGCTTTAACAAACATGGAGAATTGAAAGGTGGATTTGATATTACCAACTTGGTCACTTTTCCAAATAGGTCCTATGTCAGAGTCCAAATTGGGAGGCTGGATCCACAGGTTCCGCTTAGTAAACGAGTTATTATCAGTGAGGACAGAATTAAGTGGAACAGATACCTCGCACAGGTGAGAAAACATTATCACTCTCTCTCAAAAGCATACAACACTCTTTGACTTTTAGTGCAATAAGTAGACAGAAGCTTTAAAAAGAATAGCAAATGGACGCAACAATTTTTTAATCCATGAATTTTGCAGATTGAGCACTTAGAGGATTAATGGGCTCAAAGAGCATGCAACATTTCAACCTCTGTTGGTTCCATTGTGCTTTGGATAATGCACATTCCTAATTGAGATCTCAGATATTACTCTTTCATTACCTTGACAACTTTTACAAGTATTGTAAACCAAAATACTCCCCAAATCTTCTCAGTTCTACATTCTCATTTTCTTCAATGACAGCTACCTCCTTTATCGGTATGTAATGACAACTGCAAGCCTGGTTACAGCAAGAAAAAGAAGGAAGGGGAGCAATTCTGCTGCTACAATTGTGATCCGTGTCCAGAGGGGAAAATTTCAGACAAAGAGGGTAGGATTATTATTGATCCCATATGTTTTGTACACTGATGGCCTGAAGGGAAGGAATTTAAACATCCGCACAATGGGGAAACATGAAAAAGCTTCTCAGGGTTGAACATTCTTTGGGTTGCTAAATTTATTTCCAGATATTTGCTTAATACTTATGAGAAAAAATGACAACTCAGTTTGTCATGGTCTCTGACATAACCACAGTAGGATTCACACTCACTTCAAAATATCTCTACAGGCTGAAAGTCAATGCTAGGACAGGTTAAGAACATAAGAAAAGCCCTGCTGGATCAGACCAAGGCCCATCAAGTCCAGCAGTCTGTTCACACAGTGGCCAAAGAGGTTCCTCTAGGAAGCCCCCAAACAAGACGCCTGCAGCAGCACCGTCCTGCCTGTGTTCCACAGCACCTAAGATAATCGGCATGCTCCTCTGATCCTGGAGAGATGGAGGTTAACAAATCGCTTTTCATCAAGTGTTGACCATACAAGATTAGGTATTCTGTCAGAAAACCTCTTGTTTTCAAATGATGGAAGTGTCTAAATAGGTTTATCTTATCCTTTCAGACATGGATTATTGCATGACTTGCTCTGAAGGTCATTATCCAAACCTGTCACAAGATCAATGCATTCCCAAGATTCCAAATTTCCTTTCCTTTGCAGAACCCTTGAGCATGATTTTGGCCTTTTTGGCTCTCTTCTTCTCTCTGATCACAGCCCTGGTGCTCACAATCTTTGTCAAATACAAGGACACCCCCATCGTTAAAGCCAACAACCGGAGCCTCACCTACTGTCTACTCATCTCTCTCCTCCTATGCTTCCTCTGCTCCTTGCTCTTCTTTGGAAGGCCCAACAGGGTGACCTGCCTTCTACGACAAACAACATTTGGCATCATCTTCTCAGTTGCAGTTTCTTCTGTCTTGGCAAAAACTGTTACGGTTGTTTTAGTGTTTATGGCCTCTAAGCCAGGAAACATTTTTCAAAAGTGGGTGGGGAAACAATTAGCGTATTACATTGTTATTTCTTGCTTTTTTGTTCAAGTTGGCATTTGTGCTGTTTGGTTGGCATTTTCTCCTCCTTTCCCAGATGTGGACATGTATTCACTCAGTAGAGAAATCATCGTGCAATGCAATGAAGGGTCAACTGCCATGTTTTACTGTGTCTTGGGCTACATGGGAATTCTGTCCACCGTCTGCTTTATTGTGGCTTTCCTGGCCAGAAAGTTGCCTGACAGTTTCAACGAAGCCAAGTTCATCACCTTCAGCATGTTGGTTTTCTGCAGTGTTTGGCTGTCCTTTGTCCCCACCTACCTGAGCACTCAAGGAAAAGACACTGTGGCCGTAGAGATCTTCTCCATCTTCGCTTCCAGTGCTGGCTTACTAGGTTGCATCTTTTTCCCCAAATGCTATGTGATTATCCTGAGGCCTGAGTTGAACAGAAGAGAGCAGCTGATCAGGAAAAAGCATTGAACTTTTCTATCTTCTATTTTCTTGTTCTGCAATTGTATCTTTATCTCAGTCACATGTGGCAATTTTGTTTTCTGCAGTGAATGAAACCCATAAACCTTTCCCTGACATTCTTCTGTAATAGGCCTCTTGGGCACATTTACACAGTCTCTATGGGACTTTTTTCCTAGGTGGGGAGGTAGTAAGAATTCTATATTTGAATATTTCATTCCTGTTAATCTCAAACGTAAAATGCTGGTTTAGGATTATCTGTTTGAGATCGAGACTGAGAGCCTGATTGAAGACTAGGGTGCCAGGTACACCCCTGCAACTGGTGCGGAGTGGGAAGAATATATCTGCAGCAAACTGAGCCCTAGGCCTCTGTTGTGGGTGATACCATTTCACCAAGACGTTTTGTCCAAATACCAGATCTCCATGTGGTTGCTGGTGACATGCTGATGTCACTTCTGCTGCTCTCTGGAAGTGGACCATTGCTGATGGTCATCCCCTTAGGATCCCAGATGCCTGCTAATGGCGGTAACCTCCGACTGATTCCTACCTCTCCACACTGACATTCAGCTGGTAGCCAGGCAGAAGCAGACTGATGGAAAGGGGGCCCAATCCACATCCCCACCTGATGAGGTCACGTTTGGCCTGATGCAGAAGCACCCACATCGCAGCAGAGGGATGATCTAGCTCTCACTGCAAAACTGTTTGAGGAACATAGACCAAGACCATTTCCGTCCCACAACCAGATTGGAAGAGATGCTGACAATCCACCTCCTTCAGGAATATGTGAACATAACCAATTCACACATGCTCAGAAAGGACCCATTTGCCACCTTGTTCTTCAGTTTGTTTCAGGAGTTTAGGCTTTTCACCCTACAAATCTCCAAAAAGAGATCCCAGCCAGGACTTGGGAGTGATGTGCAAATTTCCCCCTCTAGCCAACCCTGAAGCTTACTGCACTTGCAATATGCAATGGTACTTTGAATACTGAATGGAAAAACTGCAGGTGTCTTTGGGAGATTGAAAGGATGGAACTACAAGTCCCACAATCTTCCTGAAGTGGATCACCTATTTTGAAACCCACAGCTTTGTTTTCTGATGAGTCAGTCCTGTCACAGGTAACCATGACTTCCAAACACTAAAACAGAAGGGGAAGGGAGGTTTTTGGGCATTGCTTAGGCCACAATGTTCCCATTCCATTCTTGTTGGGCGTTCCCTTTGAGACTCGCCTGACACCTAGGGAACTGTCGTTTAGGTGCAAGTAGGGCTGTTGAATTTTAAAAAATTCAGTATAGTTCGGATTCGGCCGAATTCGGCCCGTTTAGATTCGGGATATGCCGAAGTCCGAACTCCCCCACTTCGGATCCGTTCAATTCGGCGGGAATTCAAAGTTCGGAAAAAAATTCGGCCGAATAAAGCCATTAAAAACACAATCGCGCCTTTCCGTGGCTCGGGGGGGGGCATTTTTTGGGTTAGAGGTCCCAAACTTCCAGCAGAGCTTCAAAGGACGTTTATTGAAAGACTCCCCAAGTTTTGTAAAGATTGGGTCAGGGGGGGCTGAGATATGGACCCTGAAAGGGGTCCCCCCACCCTTAATGTGCATCTCTCAGCAGAGCTTGCCGCCCACGCACAAAGCTCCCAGCCCTGACAACAGCTTGCAAAGCAACACAACCTTGTAAAACAACACCTTTGCAACAGGGAAAACCAGAAGACACACAACTGAAACCTCCCCCCTCAAACCAGGGAGCGAGAGACTCGAGGGGGAACACACACCCCAGGCAGAACCAACGAAAGCCCCCTTTGGCTTCCCCCCCACCCACAGAAACTGCTCCCTCCCCACACACACACAGACTCTGCTTTCCCCCACACACACACACACATACACAGGTGAAAAATTATAGATTAAAGCCCCCAAAGGGGTCTTACTGTGGCTGTCTTCTGTTCCAAGGACTTGTAATCCAAGATGATTCCAATTAGGCACGGCACGTTTTGCTCTGGAGAAGATGCACACAGGATCGGCTGATCCATTCATCCCAATAGGGGAAAGGGAAAAGGGGAAAGGGGAAAGGGGAAAGCCCATATCTCGGGACCCCCTGACCCAATGTTCACAAAACTTGGGTGGTCTCTTAAGAACACTGGTCTGAAACTCCGCTCAAAGTTTGGGATCTGCACCCCAAAAAATGCGCCCCCTGCAGCCACGGAAAGAGAAAAGGGGGGAAGCGATATTTCTGCCCCCACTGAACCCATCTTTACAAAACTTGGGTGGTATCTTAAGAATAATTGTCTGAAGCTATGCTAAAGGTTTGGGGGCTATATCCCCAAAAAAGCGCCCCCTGCAGCCACATAAATGGAAAAGGGGGGAAGGGGGAGAGCCCATATCTCGAGACCCCCTGACCCAATGTTTACAAAACTTGGGGGGTATCTTAAGAAGCTTCATCTGAAGCTCCACTAAAAGTTTGGGGTCTGTACCCCCAAAAATGCGCCCCCTGCAGCCATGGAAAGAAAAAGGGGGGAGTCCATATCTCGGGACCCCCTGACCCAATGTTTACAAAACTTGGGGGGTATCTTAAGAAGCTTCATCTGAAGCTCCACTGAAAGTTTGGGGTCTGTACCCCAAAAAATATGCCCCCTGCAGCCACAGAAAGGAGCAAATGTGCACAAGCACCCCACACACACACACACACGAGGATTTCTCTCTCTCTCTCTCTCTCTCTCCCTGGCCGGGCCGCACATCAGCTGATTCCTCCAGTACTCAATCCTGACTGATTGGCCAGAAGAAGACCCAGCTTGGCCACCGATTGGCCGGGGGAGGAGAATGCTGCTTACTGACGGTTATGCTGCTTACTGACAGCCCTGAATTTGCCAAATTTGTTCGTGAACTCCCGAACTCGCTGAATTCGGGGCCCCCGGTTGCCCGCCAGTTTTGAGTTCGGTTCCTCCCGAACTAAAAACCACCGAATCAGGGGAAATTCGGCTGATTTTCAGTTCGGGCCGAACTGAATCAACAGCCCTAGGTGCAAGGCCAAATCTGTTCTGTTTCCCCGAGTGGGTAATTGCCAGGTTGATCTTCCAACATTTTGATTGTTGGCCCCTAACCTGAGAGAAAACATGGTTTAACTTGGAGTTTTATGGATGGATTTTTAGGCTGGGTTTCTTGGAACTTTTAAGGATTTTATGCTGTTTATGGCTTTATCATGCTTCACTTTGTAAACCACTTTGAACAGGTTCTCTGGACAAGTGGTACAGAAATGTTCCAGATAGATAAATAAATTCATCCAAGGAGAAGTGTCCTGCAATTCTTGCTTTGTTGATTCCATTCAGAGATGCCCAATTTTTTTTTTATTGCATCATGGGTGGGCGAGCCTCTGCTAATCATTCTGAGCTCCCCATTCCAGCTGCTCCTTCACTATAGAGACGCAGGGACGAGATCAGAAAAAAATATTTTTGCTTCACTTGTTCTGCAAATTATTATTTCAGAACAATATTAGCAGTCTTCCAAGGGAGATAGCCGCCACTATAATTATCAGAATCACTGCAATTTCTTTGCCCAGTCTCAGTTCCAATAGCTTTCTAGAAGGAAGCAGAAAACAACCCAGACATAAAATCTTAAAGTTCTGCTTATAAAACACTCTGCTGAGCCATTGACAGCTAAAATAAGGGACTAGAGAGAGGCCATTTTTGAATCAGTACTCAATATCTCTCGAACTGCATACAAACAAGTAGGCTGGGACACGAAACAAAAGGTTCCTATGCCCACTGTTGAAAAGAGTGTTGGAACACTCAGGCGCCATCTGAGCCACCCTCTTGAAACCAGGAGGAAGCTAAGGATGATGCTGTAGAGGAGACCCAGGACAGTGTGTGTGGAGGGAGAGGTATTGCTGCTGATACAGATGCTGCTTCCACTTGTGGTATATAAAGTACAAAGTATGAAGTGCACTGGGAACGTTTCTCCTCAGATTCCACATCAGTGGTATCAGCCGGGTGAACTCCTAATTGGTGGAATTGTAACTCATATTGTTTGTGCTTCCCAAAAAGTTGAATTTGAGTGGCACCCTTCCCAGGATAATGCATGTTTTCCAAAGTAAGGAATTAATGGCTCCACTAATGTAGAGATGATGATGATGTCTGGGTTTTTTTTAGCATTTGAAGAACTGAATGGGCATTTTTTAATAATACTGGATAAAAGAAATATTGTGACTACCAAAATGAAATACTCATTTTTCATGACACAAAGATTTTGCTTATACCACTGACAGGGCTTTTTGTTTCATGAATAATTTTGTACTGTTTCATTTATCATACCTATACAGTGAGGGTTTTTTTGAGCAAGGTCTGTTCTACACAAGGGATGCCAAGATTTAAGAATAAAATAATTAAGAAAGAACTAATATTTGAAAAATATAGAATCTTTTGAGAAAATTTCAGTTTGATGAAAATGCAAAATGGTTATGTTGCATAAGAAGCCTTGTAATGTTTATTAGCACAGAATAAACCAAGTGTAGCACCAGTGGGCACACATTTCTTCCCCTTTAAAAATCTCTTTTCATTTAGAAAAGTGGTATAACTGTTAAGGCCAGAATCATTCCAGCACGCTGGAGTACCTGGCAGACCAGGGACCAAGCAGGAGCCAGAGCAGGGCACTGCTCCACAGAGGTGAACCAACGTTTTCAGGAGTCTCTGGAATCCATCTTGTGCAGAGCCTTGGAGTTAGTAGCTGTGTTGGGTCAATGTACAGTTTCCCACGGCTCAAGATATGCATAACTGTAAATGGAGGATTACCTCAGTTGCCCCTGCATAGTACATTAAGCGCTCCTGACAGACACCTAGAAATCATTGAGGACTTTTAATCTCATTGCCTATGGGCAATCCAGCCCTCTGCAAACAGTAGCTAGCCCCTCAAGATGGCCATCAAGCATAAAGAGGAGTTTGAGTAAACATCTAGCGATCTAGTGCCAAGGGTTGCAAAGAGTAAGAATTATAAGCAACAAATAGGGAGGGATGTGAAATATGTTACATTGCACTTGGGAGTGATATGGGTTTTGAAATAATAGTTGTCAGGAAGGATTCCAAAGGATGTGTGTTGAACATTCGATTTGAAAAGGTTGAGATGATTGCAGGGGTATCACAATATATCTTATGGTGCAAATACTGGGTGCTGATTTGATTGTTGGTGAATTCCATCCATCTACTGGATGATCCATTCTATGAACAGTGCTTCTATTATGGTAGCTACTGAAAATGGAAGAAAAGCAGGATTGCAGGGGAAAGGAAATGTGATAGATTCACACAAATCTGGTGACCTTTGACTGTAGTTTTTGCCTTCTCAGATTATGAACAACATTCCTAGAAAGAAACATTTTTGTTTCTACTCTGAATCCTCTTTTGAAC